>NC_086175.1:132734739-133396614 GCF_023053635.1 Elgaria multicarinata webbii
CTATGGAACTCACTACCACAAGATGTAGTGGTGGCTACCCATTTGGATGGCTTTAAAAGGGGGTTGGATGAATTCCTGGAGGCGAAGGCTATCAAGGGCTACTAGCCCTGATGGTTGTGTGCTTTCTCCAGTATTCAAGGCAGTAAGCCTGTGTGCACCAGTTATTGGGGGACATGGGCGGGACACTGCTGTTGCACCGTGTCCTGCTTTGTTGGTCCCTGGTCAACAGCTGGTTGGCCACTGTGGGAACAGAGTGCTGGACTAGATGGCCTCACTCTGGCCAGCGTCACTACAAAGCCCCACCAATGCTGAGGCTTGAGGAACATCTCCTCATCGCCCCCCCCCGCCCCCGTAATGGCCCTCCCACAGTCAGACAAGCCAAACCCAGAACAGGGCATCAGCGTCTACAGTGTTTAATAAATGAATGAATGAAAAGAACGTCCTTTACGATTGAGTATTTAGTAAATGTTGACCTTTAAAGGAAAACCCCTCGGTGCACACCCTAAGGAAATGCACTGCGCTGCACACACCTGTGACCACTACAAGCCCTCCATCTGGAAACACGAGATGGAGGACTTCTTGGTTATTTCCAACCCAAACGTTCTGGTCCTAGTACTGAGAAAAACGAAAACCTGCGATTGTTTTTGAGAATAGGCCAGGGGTGCGCTGTTTTCTAGGCCGCAGCCATGTCGGCAGGCCTTGAGCCCACCCTTCACCAACAACACCATGAAATATCTGTCTTACAACCACGACCACTCCAACGGGACGCCTGGGGGGATTCCACACGCCGTACTGTCCTTGCCGCCGCCGCCGCCACCCACCTACCTCCGACCCGGCTGGGTCGGAGAGCTCGGCGAAAGAAGGCAGGGTGGAGAGCGGAAGAAGCTCTCCACCCCGTCTTCTTCCCCCGAGCTCTCCGTCCCAGCCGGCGAGGAAGTAGGTGGGTGGCGGCGGCGGCAAGGACGCCTCTTCCTCGTCGCTTCTCCAGGCAAGTTACACAATCGCTTTGGGGCCGCACTGGGGGTGCATGGAAGCAGCCTCAGTAAGGCGTGTAGAATCCCCCCTGGTCTTTCCCAGGACGGATCCTGCCGTGCCCATGTGACGCAGCAGCCTTACTTCTCCTGGGGTTTTCTTCCAAAATGATTCTGACAGTCGTGCCGCCTCTTCCTCTCGGCCTGACCAGCTCCGGCGGAACCCCTGTCGGGGGATCCACCAGGCCCAGGGCGTCTGTCTCCTCAGTGTCCTCGGAGCATTGCTGCAGCGAGTGCCTCTAGAAAACCAGATAAGAAGGAAAGGCCTAGTCAGTTCAGTGGGATCACCTCTCCACTCCCGTTGAAATCAGCGGGATTTCGTTCAACCAGGGATACGAATATAAGAACTGCCCTGATGCTGGATCACACCAAGAGACCATCTAGTCCAGCACTCTGTTCCCACAGTGGCCGACCAGCTGTCAACCAGGGACCAACAAAGCAGAACACGAGTCCAACAGTACCCTCCCACCCATGTTCCCCAGCAACTGGTGCACGCAGGCTTACTGCCTCAGATACTGGAGGTTTTATCCTGGTTGTGCTTTAGTTTTTATACTGTATTTTGTATTTGTGTTTTTAACCTGTTGGTCGTTTTATTATGGTTTTAATTTTTGTGAACCGCCCAGAGAGCTTCGGCTATTGGGCGGTACAAAAATGTAATAAATAAATAAATAAATATAAGGTAGCACACAACCATCAGGGCTAGTAGCCATGGATAGCCTTCTCCTCCAGGAATTTATCCAACCCCCTTTTAAAGTGGCAGTGAGTTCCATAGTTTAACTCAGCATAGGCTGACCACATGAAAAGGAGGACAGGGCTCCTGTATCTTTAAAAAATTTCAGCAGGTGTCCTTTGTATGCATGCAGCACCTGGTGAAATTCCCTCTTCATCACAACTGTTAAAGCCACGGGTTCGATACTAGCATGACCAGATACAAAAGAGGGCAGGGCTCCTGAAGCTTTAACCGTTGTGATGAAAAGGGAATTTCGCCAGGTGCTGCATGCGTAACAACAATACCTGCCGAAATTCCCTTTTTAATATAGCTGTTAAAGATACGGGAGCCTTGTCCTCCTTTTCATAGGGTCACCCTAACCCTGCACTGCGTGAAGAAGCCCTTCATTTCCTCTGTCCTGAATCTCCCACTGATCAACTTCATGGGATGACCTCACTGGGTTCTAGTATTATGGGAGAAGGTGGAAAATGCCTCCCCTTTCCCATCTGGCTCTCCAGATGTTGTCAGACTACAATTCCCAACAGCTGGGCTGGCTAAGGCTGATGCAAGCCGCAGGCCTTGAGCTGCCAAGCCCAGGACCGGTGCTACCATAGAGGCCACTCAGGCGGCTGCCTAGAGCGCCAAGCTAAGAGGGGCGCCGGGCACAGCGCAGCACTCATGCGCGTTGGCTGTAAGCTGGCCTGGCCGGAGGATTCAGCTGGGCCTGGGCGGGCGAGATGGCACCCCGCGCCCGCCCAGCCGAAGCGAAGCCAGGGATGCTGGGGTAGGGGTGGGGCGGCTCCCTGTTCGGACTTCCAGAATGCTCCTGGAAGAGAGAAAGAGAGAATGTCTGGGTGAATGGGGTGCATGGGGTCTTTGAGTGAATGCATGTGTTCATGCGTGTGTTTGTTTGGAGTGAGTGATGCTGAGTGTGTGTGTGCACACGTGTGAGTTGGGGGGGATGATTTGGAGGTGACACTCCTATTAAATAATGCATTTTAGACCCACAGACCTTCCTTTCCAATTTGTTTGCTATAATTGGCATGCCGTATTTCTTGCACTTGAAAATAAATTCAGCAGTTTCAAGTTTTGTGCTTCTTATTTTTTTCCAGGAAACATCTGTTCTTAAAAATCAAAGTTGGCATTTTGTGTGTGTGTGTGTGTTTGTGTGTGTGTGTGTGTGTGTGTAAGTAGCTTTCCTTGCCTAGGGCACAAAACAGTCTGGCACTGGCCCTGGCCAAGCCCCCCTCGCTAGCCGAGCATTCACCTGTGCCGCGTGAGCACCTGCTGTGCTTGGCAGCTGTGCTTTGCCCCCCAGCCGGGCCTCCCAACGGCTTCACGATGCCCCACGTACACGCCGGGCTTGTCAGAGCAGCTGCCAGCCGAGGAAAGCGTGCCAAGAATGCAAAAGGGTTTTGCCCAGCTAATTTCTCCCATCTTGTGCCGTTCGTCAGCTGCGTGCCAAGGAACTGCTGCCTCCATCTTCGGAAACGCCTTCCGTTAAAGGAGAACCCATGGACATATGCAGACAGCAAAATCCTCGGGATCTTGTGAGATGTCCCAGAATGTTGCATAACGTCGGCAGGGCCCTAAATATGTAGGCCAGGCTCTGAACCCTGGAGCGTGATGCAGGTGGGGGAAGAGAAGCCTGCCTACAGTTGAAGCCGCCCTTTCGTCTTTGCTGTGGCAGCTCCCAGGGCTGAAGAGACAAGCCACTGTTCACCGAAAACAGGCCTGTTTCTTTAGCAGTCAGAATGCTCACAGCAAAAAAAGTTGGGTGCCCCACACCATCTACGTCCCTTTTTTTTTTTTTTTTTGCATCACGGTCACGAGGCAGAATAAAATCCCATGGAATGGAGTAATTTCTCCATTCATTTGCATGGAGTGAGGGGAGGAAAAAACTGCTGAAAATTGGCTGGAGTGAGGAGGTGAAGTTGATCCCCTGCCAAGGATCCTGTTGGCCCCAGGGTCCTTGGAGGCAGCAGGGGTGCGGTGGACTTGGCCCACAAACATCATCAGTTTTTTTTTTGGCAAGGGGCCTTTTTCTCTCTCTAGAAAAGCCTATGACGAATTGCTCCATAGGCTTATACAGGCAGAGCGCGTTGGAGAAATATTTTGGCCAGGCACTGCAAATGGCCAGGCTTTCTGGGAACGATAGGAGTTGCAGTCAGAACATCTGAAAGTCACTAAGGTTGGAGTAGGCTGAGTTAGATAATACTGGGCTAAGTGGACGAACGGTCTGACAGCTGATTCATTTTCACGTCGGAGCCACCAGCCTCCATTGGAGCAGCTATCCAAGGTGCTGAACTTAGAATCATAGAATCACAGAATAGTAGAGTTGGAAGGGGCCTCTAATGCCATCGAGTCCATCCCCCTGCTCAATGCAGGAATCTACCCTAAAGCATCCCTGGCAGATGGTTGTCCAGCTGCCTCTTGAATGCCTCCAGTGTGGGAGAGCCCACAACCTCCCTAGGTAACTGATTCAATTGTCGCACTGCTCTAACAGTCAGGAAGTTTTTCCTGATGTCCAGCCGGAATCTAGCTTCCTGTAACTTGAGCCCGTTATTCCGTGTCCTGCACTCTGCGAGGATCGAGAAGAGATTCTGACCCTCCTCTATGTGACAACCTTTTAAGTATTTGAAGAGTGATACTTAAAAGGTTAATTTGAGAAGAGTGTTCTGGAGAGCTCCTTTAGAGTTCTGGGTGAAACCCAGAATGGATCCACAGCCCCACTGAAATTAGAGCCACCAGCCCTCACTGCATTGCTCTTGGTTTTAATTAAGACTAAGCTAACTTATCCACTTTCCATTGCAGATGAATGTAACATAACGGGGGGAATCTCAGGGCCTGCAAGTCAGGGATGGCCTTCCTGAGTCCCAATCTACCCCTCTGGAGTTCCCTGGATGGTGAACCCGCCCCCTTCCCCCGGATCGCCAACGTGTTTAGCATGAATTTGCAGAAATTTAAGTAAGGCTTCCCCATCCATTAGGGATGCTCACTGTGGCATATTTTGAACATATGACATCTCGATATTGCACATAAAACTGTGCAATATCACTGTGGCATATTTTGAATGTATAACATCTCGATATTTCACAGAAAACTATCTGCTAATGCAGATGTAGAACCTCAAAACCAGGCTCTAAAAAAGAAGCGATACACACACACATACATTCGATATTAAAATGGAAATTTCACGTACCACACCTCTGGTTAACTGGGTATCTTCTATCAAGCTCTCTTGAGAATTATCTGCAAAAAGGAAAGAAAAAAGGATATAGATTCAGGTGGGGATTTCTCACAAGTAGGTATCCATGTTAACCTGTTTAAGATGATCAGTAGAAATTACTGTGCTCTTATTAATTCAAATTTATTTATTTATTTATTACATTTTTATACCGCCCAATAGCCGAAGCTCTCTGGGTGGTTCACAAAAATTAAAACCATGACGGGCATACTACGTCAGCATTCTACTACCCCCTGAAACGTTATTTGTGGCATACTCAGGGTGCAATCCTACGCATGCATAGACAGAAAATAGTCCTACAATTTCCAAGTATGGCCCAGCTGGTATGAGTAGCTAAGGCATGGTGGGAATTGTAGAACTTTTTGTAGGAATTTTGGCTGAGAAAAGAGAGGGGGTCACTAACCAGAAGGAAAAAATCAAAAGGTGCTGCTGATACATGAAAAAAACTATTGTGGCACGTAACAAATATTTATGACACAATGAACAATTGGTGTGAACATATAAATACAATATAAATGTAGAGTGACCCTATGGAAAGGAGGACAGAGCCCCTGTATCTTTAACAGTTATATAGAAAAGGGAATTTCAGCAGGTGTCATTTGTAGGTATGCAGCACCGGGTGAAATCCCCTCTTCATCGCAACTGTTAAAGCTGCAGGAGCCCTGCCCTCTTTTGTAGCTGGTCACTCAGGACAGGGCTCCTGCAGCTTTAACAGTTGTGTAGAAAAGGGAATTTCCGCAGGTGTCATTTGCATGCATGCAGCACCTGGTGAAATTCCCTCTTCATTGCAACCGTTAAAGCTGCAGGAGCCCTGCCCTCTTTTGTAGCTGGTCACTCAGGGCAGGGCTCCTGCAGCTTTAACAGTTGTGTAGAAAAGGGAATGTCAGCAGGTGTCATTTGTAGGTATGCAGCACCGGGTGAAACCCCCTCTTCATCGCAACCGTTAAAGCTGCAGGAGCCCTGCCCTCTTTTGTAGCTGGCCACTCTAGTATAGCTAAGCAAAATGTCTGTGGCGTGTGTGTTGCTTGTGTGTTTGTGTGGGTGTCCTGTCTTACCTCTGCAAACTTGGCAGCAGGAATCGGGTACGGTTTCGGGCGAGGCACACAGCAGGTCTGCGCAGGTCACTAAACCACAGTATATATGCCCCTCCTGAGAAAAACAAGAAGTCCCAGTGCATCATCAAAAGCGGCAAGAGAGATTCTCTTACTGAAAAAACACCCGCCTGCTCCAAAGGCGAAGTGGAGCGTATGGGACAGGCGGATACACAGATGAATGGGCGGACAGACATTTCCAAGCTCCATTCAAGTTGCTAGCGCACTCTTCCCCAACTTGGGTGTCCTCCAGAGGTGCTGAACTGCAACTCCCATCATTCCCAACCAGCATGGCCACCACCCCTTTGGCCTTTTGGCAGGGCCGGGGGGCCCATGTGGCAGGGTGTATCCCCTGCTCAGGTGGTGGATCAAGAGGGGTGGTAGATCACACTTCTACCCCACCACCAAGGGTGCCCTACTACCGCAGGAGAGCAGCCTGGGCACCTCTCCGGAGAAGCTTCCAACCCGATCTCCCAGAGTGAGAGATCAGGCAGCTCGTCAGAACTCTAAAAAGGAAGCTCGTTGGACTGCTCCTTTAGAGTTCTGATGGAAGCCCAGGGCGGACCTCGGAGGCACCAGCCTCCACTGCTCCTCTGAAACCTTCAGGAGTCCCTGCTGTGCTCTTGCGCAATCCCTGGCCATTTCAATCTGTCCAGCGCAACAGAAACTCCTGGCGGATCACTTACCGAGCAGCTGCACTGGGAGCACTGGTTCGATTCCCGAGAAGGGAAGAGTTCGCTGTTGGTGAAAATGTCTCCGTGCTGGTACGTGGTATCGTTGTATTGGCAGGAGAAATTGTCAGGCGCCTGAAGGCCCGGGGAAGTCTGAACGTCTGCAGAGGATGAGGAGAGGCAGACCAAAGAGAATGACACGTCTCCGACTGGAAGCATTTCCTGCACAGCAGCCTCCCTGCAGCCGTTTGCTCCGGAGGGCCCACAGAGCGTATGCTTAGCGTGCTGGGGATCCCATTACAAGGATGCATCACTTGGTGGGATGATGACCGTGAGCTTAGATGGCTTTAAAAGGGGGGGAGGAGTCGGAGAGAGATGGCTTTATCATGGAATCATAGAATAGTAGAGTTGGAAGGGGCCTACAAGGCCATCGAGTCCAACCCCCTGCTCAATGCAGGAATCCACCCTAAAGCATCCCTGGCAGATGGTTCCCCAGCTGCCTCTTGAAGGCCTCTAGTGTGGGAGAGCCCACAACTTCCCTAGGTAACTGGTTCCATTGTCGTACTGCTCTAACAGTCAGGAAGTTTTTCCTGATGACCAGCTGGAATCTGGCTTCCTTTAACTTGAGCCCATTATTCCGTGTTCTGCACTCTGGGAGGATCAAGAAGAGAAAAGGAGGTTGGATAAATCCCTGGAGGCAAAGGCTATCAAGGGCCTTAGCTAGACCTAAGGTTTATCCCAGGATCGTCCCTGTTCATGTAAATGACACACAGGATATCCCGGGAGCAGGCAGGGACGATCCCGGGATGACCCCGGGATAAACCTTAGGTCTAGCTAAGTCCAAGGGCTACTAGCCCTGATGGTTGTGTGCTATCCCCAGTATTCGAGGCAGTAAGCCTGTGTGAGCCAGTTGCTAGGGAACATGGGTGGGAGGGTGCTGTTGCACCCTGTCCTGCTTGTTCATCCCTGGCCGATGGCTGGTTGGCCCCTGTGTGAACAGAGTGCTGGACTAGATGGACCCTTGGTCTGATCCAGCATCAGGGCTCTTCTTATGTTCTTATTGCTGGAGAAGGAGAGGTCAGCAAATGGATATTACCCTCAATTTATTTATTTGTATGATTTATATGCACCTTTCCTCCAAGGAGCTGAAGGCATTGTACCCCCACCCTGCCCCAATCCTCTACCCTGTTGTATCCTCAAGACAGCCTTGTGAGGCAGATGAGGTTGAGGGTTGGTTGACCGGGCCAAGCTCACCCTGAGAGGTTCATGGCCAAGTGGAATTTGAACTTGGGTCTTCCCAGTCCTCATGTGGCGCAGAGTGGTAAAGCAGCAGTTTCTGCAGCTGAAACTCTCCCTACGGCCTGAGTTCGATCCCAGCGGAAGCTGGTTTCAGGCAGCCAGCTCGGGTCAACTCAGCCTTCCATCCTCCCAAGGTCGGTAAAATGAGTCCCCAGTTAGCTGGGGGAAAGGTAATAACGGCCGGGGAAGGCAACGGCAAACCACCCCGCTATAAGGCCTGCCAAGAAAACGTCAGTGAAATCTGGCATCCCTCCAAGAGTCAGTAATGACTCAGCGCTTGCACGAGAGGTCCCTTTCCTTTCCTTCCTTCCCAGTCCTAAGTTAGCACACACTGCCAGGAGATGTGGGTTGTCCCGGATCAAAAGGGACAGATGGAACATATTTATAAATGATGATGAAGATGTTGATCAGCCATTTTGTGCAACCCTATTTGTAATCATCAGGATGGTGACAGTGAAGCCTAGTGAGGTACCAGTGGGAAAATGGGTTGCCCAGCTCTTTGAGCGGCAAAAAAAAAAAATCACTCCGGGGCCATGTCGGAGGGTGAAGAGAGCGTTGAGCCAATCCCTGGCCCCATTAAATGAGAGGTGTCAAACCTCTTTCATCTGGGGGAAGAATTCGGTTTTGGAGAAGCTCTCAGGAGGCTGCATTGCAATGGTGGGTGGAGCCAGAAGCAAAAGAGGGCTTCAAGCGCTTCCTGACAGGAACGAAGCTTTAGGAGAGGCATTCCAGGAATGCTCCCAATGATTGGTGGTTGGAGGAAAGTGGGTGGGGCCAGGGGAAGTGGGCGGAGCCATCTAGAGTACACTGGAGGGCCAGTTTAGGACTTCAGGTGAGCCAGTTCTGGTGGGCAGGCTGGCCGGTGGTTCACATGCTTGCTCTATACACCCCCTTAGATTGGGAATGGGACGCTCCAAATGTGAGCACAAAAGATAGTTATGTACCAAGGAGGGAGAGGAGGCATTTATTCAAATCCACTTACCTGGGCACACCATGCAGCATCGATAAGGGACTTTGATGGGCTTTCGGCACTTAAGCGGTGGACAGTCAAATTGGTAGCACTTGGTTCCCAGTTCCTGGGCAGGCAAGAGGACAAGGCAGGGTCAGTAACAGTTGAAACTTCTTTGCAGAGTGTCAAAAACAAAAATAGCTGAAACGATAGCTGATCTCTGATAGGAGAACCATAGAATCATAGAACAGCAGAGTTGGAAGGGGCCTACAAGGCCATCGAGTCCAACCCCCTGCTCAATGCAGGAATCCACCCTAAAGCATCCCTGACGGATGGTTGTCCAGCTGCTTCTTGAATGCCTCTAGTGTGGGAGAGCCCACGACCTCCCTAGTAACTGGTTCCATTGTTGTACTGCTCTAATAGTCAGGAAGGCACAAGAAGGAGGAGGAGAGGAGGAGGAGGAGGAGGAGGAGGAGGAGAGGAAGAGGAAGAGGAGGAGGAGGAGGAGAGGAAGAGGAGGAGGAGGAGGAGGAGAGGAAGAGGAGGAGGAGGAGGAGGAGAGGAAGAGGAGAAGGAGGAGAGGAAGAGGAGGAGGAGGAGGAGGAGGAGGAGGAGGAGGAGGAGAGGAAGAGGAAGAGGAAGAGGAGGAGGAGGAGGAGGAGGAGAGGAAGAGGAGGAGGAGGAGAGGAAGAGGAGGAGGAGGAGGAGAGGAAGAGGAAGAGGAAGAAGCAGCTCAAGAAAAGGTGATGGAAGAAGCATTCACTAGCAGGAGTTTAGATTTAAGCCTCCTTCATTCATGTTGTGCATCAAGCCTTTGGGCTCCTAACAGCTTCCTCAGAACTGAATTTTGCCCTCGGGCTGAAAGACGTTTGACAATCCTGTGGTAAAAGGGCTGGGTAAACATGGTTTCCACCAAACAATCAAGAATTGTACAAGATACCTGTGAACAGATGCATCTCACGCAGTGTGTTACAGCTGCAGGCTTCAGGGAAGGGTACCAGATCTGCCCTGTTCGGTAAGTCAAGCCATTAAATTGGCAGGAATCATTCGTACCTGGAAAACAAACATTTTTTTTAATTACTTACTTATTTAATTAATTAATTGGGGAAAATATATACTCCCTTTTCTATATAAAATTATCTCAAAGTGAGTTACGAAAGAGAACCATTACATGCAAGAAAACACTTCAAATTACAATAAAATGCAGCTCAGATCACTAAAATCAATTCTACGCTTTAAAACCAAGAACAGGATAAAACAATTCCACATAAAAACCCGGAGGCAAAACTTGAACTCACGCTAAAAGCGCCACAAAATCAAAAGGTCTTAGTAGCTCTCCTGAAGCTTAAAAAAAAAGAGGCACCCAAACCTCTCTAGGACATGTTATGGACAGAGTTGGAAGAGCAAGAAACTAAGATTTCGACATGGTAACGAGGGAGATTGATCCTAAAAGGATGTTTTTCTTGCTCAGTATGGGAGAGCAGACCAGTCAACCTCCGATGAGAGTCATGAGGCCTAGAAAGTTGTTCCTCTTAATGAAAGACGAGATTCTCAGAAATTCTAATTTTGCTGCACGAACCTGATACACCATGGATAAACACCATCTAGAACTTGCTGGCCGCTGCGATTCCAGCAAACGATGGCCAGATCTACACCAAACAGGACATTGCACTATGAAAATGGTATGAAAGCGGTCTACAAAAGGCCGGAGCCACACTACTGCTTTATAGTGGTATTGAAGTGCACTGACAACTGTTGAGGCCCATTGACACAGACCATATACCGCTATCATAGTGCTATATCCTGCTTGGTGCGGTGCCTGCCTTTTCTATACCACTTTCAGAGAGCTTCAGCTATGGGGCGGTATAATAATAAAATAATAATAATACATTTATTTGTTACCCGCCTCTCCCTCCGGATCGAGATGGGGTACAACATAAATGCAACTGCCATAAAATACATATAATTAAATCATTTAAAACTAATACATTATTAAAAGCAGCACATTATTAAAAGGAAAGGAAAGGAACCTCTCGTGCAAGCACTGAGTCATTGCTGACTCTTGGAGGGACGCCACCTTTCGCTGACGTTTTCTTGGCAGGCCTTATAGCGGGGTGGTTTGCCGTTGCCTTCCCCGGCCGTTATTACCTTTCCCCCAGCTAACTGGGTACTCATTTTACCGACCTCGGGAGGATGGAAGGCTGAGTCGACCCGAGCCGGCTGCCTGAAACCAGCTTCCGCCGGGATTGAATTCAGGCCGTGGGGAGAGTTTCAGTTGCAGAAACTGCTGCTTTACCGCTCTGCGCCACACAAGGCTCCACACATTATTAAAAAGGCATCTTAAAATTCGACTGGGTAGGCCTGCCGGAAGAGATCACTCTTTATAGCTTTCTTAAAATCCGGAAGACTGTTAAGTTGACGAATCTCTCCCGGCAGGTCATTCCATAATCTGGGAGCGGCAGAAGAAAAGGTCTCCTGGAGAATAGTTGTCAGCCTTGTTTTCGTTGGCTGGAGTAAATTCTTCCCAGAGGACCTGAGTGCATGGGGCGGATTGTACGGGGGAAGGCGATCCCGCAGGTAGCCTGGACCCAAACCATGTAGGGCTTTCAAGGTGATAGCCAACACTTTATAATTCGCCCGGAAACTAATTGGCAGCCAGTGAAGAGATTTTAAAACTGTCGTAATGTGGTCACCCCTAGGTGTGCAATAAATAAATATAAATAAATAAATTCATACTGTTTTCACAGTGCAATACCCTGCTTGGTGTATATCTGGCCAATGTTGGCATCCATTAGGAAACATATGCCCCTCTATATGTCGTTGAACTCCAAATTCCATCAGCGCCTGCCAGCATGGCCAATGGTTAGGAATGATGGTAGTCCAAAAATGGCAGGAGGGACACTCCTGGATTAGGAGAATTACGTCTCCCCAGCAAAACAACTGTAATCTCCTTAAGCAAAGCGCGTATTCGGAAGAATTTCATATGGTTTATTTATCCCTTGAGTGTTGAGAGATCTTGAGATTGAACTCTTTAAAATCTCCATGCTGGACCATGGGTATTCTAGGGTCTGTTTGTTTTTTAGAAAAGAAAAGAAGACCACGTAGGGCTGAGATTAGTTTACCCCTGCCATAACATACCCCACCTTTCCTCTCTGGAGTTAACGCAGGTAAATCGGTGAGAGATAACCATCTGAGGTTGCGAAGGCAAACTGTGTACCTGTTTATTATCAACAGAATATGTGTTTCTCCTCAGGCTGTGCCAAAAACCCTTCAAGATTTGTCAGGCGTATGCTTGATTTACATTCTGAGTGCTCCATGATGTAAAGGAGAACGGGGAGTGCAAAGAAGCCGCTCCCATGAGGTCCAGCAACTTGCACAGCCCAGCAAAGAATAGTTAGGACCGTAATTTCCAAAACTGTTTTTAAGCATTTTAGTCCACCTTTCTGGGACAAGGCCCTCTCATTTTCCTATTGCTGAGAAAAATCCATCATCTTTGTAGCCCTGTTCAGAAGACACCTTAAACCACGGATTTCACCACGGCAGTTAAGCCAGAAAGCCGGGCTGTGTTCAGAAGACACCTTAAACCAGCCTTCCTCAACCTGGGGCGCTCCAGATGTGTTGGACTGCATCTCCCAGAATGCCCCAGCCAGCTGGCTGGGGCATTCTGGGAGTTGTAGTCCAACACATCTGGAGCGCCCCAGGTTGAGGAAGGCTGCCTTAAACCATGGCTTTAACCACAGTGACTAAAGCAAAAAAACTTATTCATTGTGGTTAAAGCCATGGTTTAAAGTGTCTTCTGAACACAACCCGGCTTTCTGGCTTAACCACCATGGTTAAAGCCGTGGTTTAAAGTGTCTTCTGAACGGCACCTATAAGGCCTATGTGCACTTTAATCCATTACGCAGTGTAAATTGTAACAGGAGAATAATTCAGCCCAGTTCTAGGATTAACTGAGACAGCGAGAAGTCACTTCTGTGGAAAGCCCACCTTTGGCTATTCTCTCTAGACAACAGTGAAGAAGCAAACGTTCTGTTCCACAATCAATGGGGAGAACTGTTAGCTGCTGACAAAAATCCCACTAAATGGTTTCAGTCAGAACACATGGTGAAGCCCCCTGGTCAGCTTCTCTAGAGTTCTGGCTGAAACCCAGAGTAGAGTCACCAACCCAATGACATTGGAGCGACCAGTCTCCACTGCCCAAAGGATCAAAAGAGCTCTCTTTTTATTTTATTTTATTTTTATTTATTTATTTACAACTATTTGCCCCATGTCAGTTCACCAGTGTCTGACAAACTAATCTGTCTCTTCACCGAACTTGCATTGTACCATTTTCCAGATGTGTCGGGTGGCCATGTTTGTCTTTGGTGACCATATGGAAAGGAAGACAGGGCTCCTGTATCTTTAACAGTAATGTAGAAAAGGGAATTTCAGCAGGTGTTAATTGAAGAGGGTGAAATTCCCTCTTTATCACAACAGTTAAAGCTGCAGAAGCCCTGCCCTCTTTTGCTATCTGGCCACTCTACTATAGCTAGTGTAGCTTTAACTGTTGTGATGAAGAGAGAATTTCACCCACTTCAATTGACACCTGCTGAAATTCCCTTTCCTACATTACTGTTAAAGATACATGAGCCCTGTCCTCCTTTTCATATGGTCACCCTAGCCATGTTTGTCTTTGGTGACCATATGGAAAGGAAGACAGGGCTCATGTATCTTTAAAAGTTGTATAGAAAAGGGAATTACAGCAGGAGCCCTGCCCTTCTGACCAGATACAGAAGAGGGCAGGGCAAGGCTCCTGAAGCTTAGTTCTTATAATGAAAAGGAAATTTCACCAAGTGCTGCATACATGCAAATGACAACTGCTGAAATGTCCTTTTCTATACAGCTGTTAAAGATACAGGAGCCCTGTCCTCCTTTCCATATGGTCACCCTATATTCAGTAAAGAGGGATGTTTGTCTGTCGCGGCAAAAACAGCCAAGAATCTTGTGGCACCCTGAAGTTGGAGAATTTTATTTCGGCATTCCGCATCCATGGCCGCTGTCCAACACATCAGATGCACCTGATGGCATCCGATGGAGTCAACAGTGTCCATAAAAGCTCAGGCAGGATTAGATTGGTTAATCTTTAAGGCAGCACAGGACTCTAATTCTTGTGTTATATGAAACCATTTAAGAACAAGCAACCATCCATGCATGGGCTGGGTTTATCGGTACACAGCTGGAAACCATGGTCAGGCCTCATCTAGAGTATTGCGTCCTGTTCTGGGCTCCACAATTCAAGAAGGACACAGACAAGCTGGAGCGTGTTCAGAGGAGGGCAACCAGGATGATCAGGGGTCTGGAAACAAAGCCCTATGAAGAGAGACTGAAAGAACTGGGCATGTTTAGCCTGGAGAAGAGAAGATTGAGGGGGAGTCATGATAGCACTCTTCAAATACTTAAAAGGTCGTCACACAGAGGAGGGCCAGGATCTCTTCTTGATCCTCCCAGAGTGCAGGACATGTAGTGTAGATCTGGCATATAGAACCAAAATATTCTCAAAATGTGTTTCCTGCTTAGGAACAGACAGGTGCCATATAGCTATGTGTATAAGAGAGACCCCTACTGGCTAAAAAAAGGAACTAGCGTATTCACTGCCTAATAAATTCCACCTGGAACTGAAGTGTGCAATTTGATGAAGCTTAAATTGAAAGTTGCAGTTTTGCCCATCAGGCTTTGAAGGTATTCTGTGCGCTTAAACGTGCGCTTTAGAATATGCCCTGCCACCTTCTGCAAATAGGGTGACCCTTTGGAAAGGAGGACTGGGCTCCTGTATCAATAATAATAATAATAATAATAATAATAATAATATTTATTTGTTACTCGCCTCTCCCTCTAGATCGAGGCAGGGTACAACACAAATACAAACACCATAAAATACATATAACTAATTAAAACATTTAAAACTAATAAATTATTAAAAGCAGCACATTAATAAAAATAGGCTGACCACATGAAAAGGAGGACAGGGCTCCTGTATCTTTAACTGTTGTATTGAAAAGGGAAATTTCATTTGTATATATGGGGAACCTAGTGAAATTCCCTCTTCATCACAACAGTGAAAACTGCAGGTGCTCTGCCCTCTTTTAAATCTGGTCACTCTAGTATAGTTCCTGCACCTTTAACTGTGATGATGAAGAGGGAATTTCACCAGGTTCCCCATATATACAAATGACACTGCTGAAATTCCCTTTTCTATGCAACTGTTAAAGATACAGGAGCCCAGTCCTCCTTTTCATAGGGTCACCCTAATTAAAAAGGCATCTTAATATTCAACTGGGTAGGCCTTTAACAGTTGTATAGAAATGGGAATTTCAGCAGGTGTCATTTGTATGTCATTTGTGTATCATTTTAACCTGTTGGTTGTTTTATTATGGTTTTAATTTTTGTGAACCAGCCAGAGAGCTTCAGCTATTGGGCGGTATAAAAATGTAATAAATAAATAAATAAATAAATATATGCAGCACCTGGTGAAATCCCCTCCTTGTCATAACTGTTACAGCTGCAGAAGCTATACTAGAATGACCAGTTTTAAAAGAGGGCAGGGCACCTGCAGCTTTAACTGTTGTGATGAAGAGGAAAATTCACCAGGTTCCCCATATATACAAACAACACTTGCTGAAATTCCCTTTTCTATGCAACTGTTAAAGATACAGGAGCCCGGTCCTCCTTTTCATATCGTCACTCTAACTCAAGAAGAAGGTAAGTCCTCCACAGAGGTCAGAATAAACAGATTATCAATTGAATAATTTAACCCAACACATGACGTCAAATATTGAAGGCACACTGGCTAAGAAGTGAACCAAACAAATATCATGTAAAAAAATAGTGGTTTACAATTAAAAAGATCTCAGGCATTCTGGACTGTGCTGAAGTCTATTTAACAGGCTGTATAGATCCATATCTGTTCATAAACTTTTGGTTAAAATAATACCCCCCAAAAAAGAAATTTAACTTTTAAAATATTTCTATGCTGCTCTAGCGAATCCTGCTGACATATGCATGGTAGGATTAGTATTCACACTAGGGTGACCATATGAAAAGGAGGACTGGGCTCCTGTATCTTTAACAGTTGCATAGAAAAGGGAATTTCAGCAGGTGCCATTCGTATATATGGAGAACCTGGTGAAATTCCCTCTTCATCACAGTAGTTAAAGCTGCAGGAGCTATACTAGAATGACCATTTTAAAAGAGGGCAGCTTTCACTGTTGTGATGAAGAGGGAATTTCACCAGGTTCTCCATATACATACAAATGACACCTGCTGAAATTCCGTTTTCAATACAACTGTTAAAGATACAGGAGCCCTGTCCTCCTTTAAATAGGGTCACCCTAATCCACACACCCAGTTATTTGGGGGCTACTTGATAATGCGGCAGGGTCTTGCTATTTACTGTTTTACTCTGTACAGCACCATGTACATTGATGGTGCTATATAAATAAATAATAAAAATAATAATTTGATGGGGCGGGGAGGGAAAGAGGGGTTGTTAGGATATAATAACTGAGCTGTGCTAGATCAGATCCAAGGCATCTATCTATACTGGGATCGCTGGTTGCTCAAGTCAGTGTGGTGATGAATTTGCTCTGGGTCTTAGTCAGAATCAGCCCGAACTCTATCCAAGATGCAGAAATATCTTGGGAAGCTCCTTTTGAGTTCTGACTGAAACTCGGAACGGATTCACTGCCCCACTGACATCGGAGGCACCAGCCTCCACTGATTAGAGACCCACTTTCTGATCTCAGATGCACCTATGGGAAGTCCACAAGCCGGACATGAGAGCAATAGCCTTCTCTCACTTTGATTCCCTATTAACTGGTATTGAGAGTCAAAATAATTCCTAGTTATTCCACATGTGCCACGTCAAGCATGAATTTAGAGAGCTCTATCAGGGTTCCCCTTCCCCAGATCAGTCCTATGGAAATTAAAAAGCCCCAGTCAATTTAGCCTTTCTGTGTGTTCTAACCTCAACCTCCCCTCCAATTTAACACGGCTTCCTTAAAATTCATCAGCAAGATTTCTGCCCCAATTCAGCCAGGGGCTACACGTGCTCGGCGGAGCAGGTCTGACCAAACATTTTCCCAGTACACAAACAGCTGGTGGATATATATATGATTCCTCACACCAGTCCAACAGCTGGACTTGTACCTGTGTAGCCTGTCTGCCTTTTCTTAAAAAAAAAGGTGAAATCTCGCAGATTGACAGTATGGGAGAGATGGGTGGGATTGTCTTCAGCCCCCCACATTCCCCCGTCCCCACCAAATAACTCATCAGCAGAATCATAGAATCATAGACTAGCAGAGTTGGAAGAGGCATTGCTTCCAGTCAATGTAGTAGAATCATAGAATAGCAGAGTTGGAAGGGACCTACAAGGCCATCGAGTCCAACCCCCTGCTCAATGCAGGAATCCACCCTAAAGCATCCCTGACAGATGGCTGTCCAGCTGCCTCTTGAAGGCCTCTAGTGTGGGAGAGCCCACCACCTCCCTAGGTCACTGGTTCCATTGTCGTACTGCTCTAACAGTCAAGAAGTTTTTCCTGATGTCCAGTTGGAATCTGGCTTCCTACCACTTGAGCCCGTTATTCCGTGTCCTGCACTCTGGGAGGATCGAGAAGAGATCCTGGCCCTCCTCTGTGTGACAACCTTTTAAGTATTTGAAGAGTGCTATCATGTCTTTGTTCGTTCTCTTGCTCCGTCGGTTTGGAGCTTTCCAACTGAAGATATATGTTTTTAAACTCCCCCCCCCTCAATTTTGGTGGCGAAATTTGGAAGGGAGAACAAAAGTCGAATCTGGATTTTGAGATTTTGGGCAAATTTGGGAGAAAATTTCACTTTGGCTCTGCCTTTCCCAAGGAAGCGGTTGAGCAAGACGCCAAAGTTCCCCTGTTCCATTCCGAAGGGTTTCCCCCGGCCTACAAGAGTTCCAAGGTTCATGTTCCGGAAATGTGGGCTTCCCCTAGCCTCCAGCACCGCTCCGTTGACAACCGAGGAGCCAACGCTGATGCCGGCTTGATGTTTGGCTCCTTCTCTCTAGGAGAAGGAGGAGTTTTTCCGGCCCACCCACTGCTAGGAAGTCCCTAATTTGCGTATGGCGTGTTGACTTATCTTCTGCATTCTTCGCTTGTCAGTTCCCGGCCTCCCTTTGCATCTTGCACCGTCCCACGTGAATCAGAATGAGGTGGTGGGGCTGAGGCTGTAGAGACCTGAGATGGTAGAATGGTCTGGACCACAGCAGGCGAGGAAAGCCCAGGTTTGAACCCATCTTTGCATATACACGGCCTCCTTGCAAGTATTAAACTGGCAGAGCCAGGAGCAGTTGGAGTAGAACAGTTCTCTTTAAATTCATAGAATCATAGAATAGTAGAGTTGGAAGGGGCCTACAAGGCCTTCGAGTCCAACCCCCTGTTCCATACAGGAATCCACCCTAAAGCATCCCTGACAGATGGCTGTCCAGCTGCCTCTTGAAGGCCTCTAGGGTAGGAGAGCCCACCACCTCCTGAGGTCATGGTTTCCACAGTTGTATCGCTCTAACAGTCAGGACGTTTTTCCTGGAGTCTAGCTGAAATCTGGCTTCCTGTAACTTGAGCCTGTTATTCCATGTCCTGCGCTCTGGGAGGATCGAGAAGAGATCCTGGCCCTCCTCTGTGTGACAACCGTTTAAGTATTTGTCGTACTGCTCTAACAGTCAGGAAGTTTTTCCTGATGTCCAGCCGGAATCTGGCTTCCTTTAACTTGAGCCCGTTATTCCATGTCCTGCACTCTGGAAGGATCAAGAAGAGATCCTGGCCCTCCTCTGTTTGACAACCTTTCCAGTATTTGAAGAGTGCTATCATGTCTCACCTCAGCCTTTTCTCCTCTAGGCTAAACAGACCCAGTTCTTTCAGTCCCTCCTCACAAGGCTTTGTTTTTAGTGCAAAGAGTGGTTTTGTATTGGGGGGGGGGCATTCTAAAATGACATCCCTCTTCTACCTGCAGCCTGAAATCGTACTGTCAACTCTACCACCTCAGGATTCTCCCTACCACATTGTTTTATTGTACATGTAGGCCAGGCCTAACCCTCTGGTCATATGCTAGTTACCCAGGACATCACCTAACGCTTGGTTGGTGCACCAAAAATGAAACAAACAAAAATGAAACAGACAAAAATGAAACAAACAAAAATGAAACAAACAAAAATGAAACAACAGTGCGATATGGCTGCAAGAAAGGCCAATGCTATTTTGGGCTGCATTAATAGAAGTCTAGCTTCCAAATCGTGTGAGGTACTGGTTCCTCTCTATTCGGCCCTGGTTAGGCCTCATCTAGAGTATTGCCTCCAGTTCTGGGCTCCACAATTCAAGAAGGACGCAGACAAGCTGGAGCGTCTTCAGAGGAGGGCAACCAGGGTGATCAGGGGTCTGGAAACAAAGCCCTATGAGGAGAGACTGAAAGAACTGGGCCTGTTTAGCCTGGAGAAGAGAAGATTGAGGGGAGACATGATAGCACTCTTCCAATGTTTAAAAGGTTGTCACACAGAGGAGGGCCAGGATCTCTTCTCGATCCTCCCAGAGTGCAGGACACGGAATAACAGGCTCAAGTTAAAGGAAGCCAGATTCCGGCTGGACATCAGGAAAAACTTCCTGACTGTTAGAGCACTGCAACGGTGGAATCAGTTACCTAGGGAGGTTGTGGGCCCTCCCACACTAGAAGCATTCAAGAGGCAGCTGGACAACCACCTGTCAGGGATGCTTTAGGGTGGATTCCTGCATTGAGCAGGAGGTTGGACTAGATGGCCTTGCAGGCCCCTTCCAACTCTGCTAGTCTATGATTCTATGATTCTATAACTGTAGCGTAACCAGTTTATATATTTTTGTGGATTTTTTTAAAAAATCTGTAATTTATAATGTTAGAGCTTTAATTTTTTTAAAAAAACACTATATATGATTTTAAAATGTGAAACGTTTTGGTATAAACCACTAGCTTCAGTTGCAAATAAGTATGCTACAAAAGAGGACACCTATTTGCATATGCACAATAACAATAGGTGCACATTTAGACACTCTAACGGTTATTTAAATAGAAATACAAGAGATCTCACCACAGTGAAGAAGATTGAACAGGTGGACTGTGTGCTTTGCTCAGCCTGTTGTCCAGGGGCTAATTCTGGATGAGTATCTCCAAGAATTGTTGTTTTAAATGGATGCTGCTGTTTTTATACTGTTGTTTTTATGTCTCTGATGGTTTTTAAATTTTGTATCCTTTTAATGTTTACTGTTTTTAGCTTTTGTGAACCTCCCAGAGAGCTTCGGCTGTGGGGCGGAATATAAATGTAATACAATAAATAAATAAATAAATAAATAAGGCCAGGCCTGCTCTCCCTCCTCAGGGCTCTTGGACTTTAAACCAGACTTGACTGGATACCTCTTCAAACAGAGGACACCTTTGACTGTCCTCTGTCAGCTCTCCAAAACAGAGGACTACCCTTTGTAAAGGAGGACACCCAGCCACCCATTGGAGAAGGAGAGACAGAGAGGCCTTTTCCATTGGCTTGCTCTGACCCATTTCCAGTTTCAGTAGAGGAGGAGCAACAGATGAAGGGAAAAGTAAAGATCCCGGCCACAGTTCAGAGGCCTGATCATAGGCTGAGTCAAGATTAATGGCAACAAACAAACAAAAAACAGTGTATTTTGAGACTGCGCTTTTAGACCTCATCTTAAACAGAGAATCCGAGGAACAAGCACCTGTGTTCTGACTGTGAAACAAGATGGGAGCACCATCTCTCAATGGACACCCCCCCTGGTATCTACTTTGGAGGGTCAAAGGCAGGAAATCTACAACCGTGGAAGGGCCAGAAACAAAATCCAAACCACCATCCAAATGTGTTGGACAACCACCTGTCAGGGATGCTTTAGGGTGGATTCCTGCATTGAGCAGGGGGTTGGACTAGATGGCCTTAGAGGCCCCTTCCAACTCTACTGTTCTATGATTCTATGGTTCTAAGCCTAAAGATAAGGAATCCTAAGAATGGATAGCAGGAGTCTTGAAGCTTCCCATCTAGTTAACACCTGGCCAGCAGGCTGTACAGGTAGGCAGACAGGTCACCTGGTCACTGTCTCCTCCATTGCGAACCTCTATTTCTTGTTAACTCATAACAATATTTTCCAAATTGGCATCTATAGAACCTGGTGAAATTCCCTCCTTATCACAACAGTTAAAGCTGCAGGAGACCTGCCCTCTTTTAAATCTGGTCACTCTAGTATAGCTCCTGCAGCTTTAACTGTGGTGATGAAGAGGGAATTTCACCAGGTTCCCCCTATATACAATTATTATTATTATTATTATTATTATTATTATTATTATTATTATTATTATTTTATTTATATAGCACCATCAATGTACATGGTGCTGTACAGAGTAAAACAGTAAATAGCAAGACTCTGCCGCATAGGCTTACACTCTAATAAAATCATAATGAAACAATAAGGAGGGGAAGAGAATGCAAACAGGCACAGGGTAGGGTAAAACTAACAGTATGTTAGTAAATGACACCTGCTGAAATTCCCTTTTCGATACAATTGTTAAAGATACAGGAGCCCTGTCCTCCTTTTCAAAGGGTCACCCTAGATAATGGAATCAGTTACCTAGGGAGGTTGTGGGCTCTCCCACACTAGAGACAACCATCTGTCGGGGATGCTTTAGGGTGGATTCCTGCATTGAGCAGGGGGTTGGACTCGATGGCCTTAGAGGCCCCTTCCAACTCTACTATTCTATGATTCTATGTTTAGGTCGCTTCCCCAGACTCTGTTGTGGTGGTGGTGGTGAGTTCATCCCTAGCCAAGCTGCAAACGTCATCACAGCAGTAGCTGCCGCTGCATTGCTCCAGGTCTGGCCTCCCCGTCACAGCGGCAGGGAGGTGACCAAGCCCTGGTCCCTTTCAGGGAGGAGGATGACTGAGGAGGATGGGACAACCCACCTGCGATGCCACAAGAGAAGCTGGTAAGAGATTTCCCTTCTCTCGCTTTCTCTCTCCCCATTTCTGCCCCACATCATCTGAGACCAGCATCACTAAGTAAAGTTTAGTAGTTATTATTATTTTATTTTTTAAAAAAGGGTTTAGTTAGGTTTTACTTCCTTTAGTTTGTTTGATGGATAAAAATAATGTCCTTGAAGATTGAGTATTCAATCATGCCCGCCTTTAAAAATAAATAAATCCCTGGGTGCACCATCTAACGAAATGTGCTGCTCACGCCTATGCCAAGGTGTGTGTCCTCTCATGGAAATCAAGCTCAAAACATGCTTAGACTCAAAACAAGTCCTCGGGCATAATTCTCTCCATGCAGGAAACAAACAGGAAAGAAAACATTTAGACTGTGCAAAGGGAGGTGGCATTATCAGCCCCAAGTTCCAGGGGAAAAGTGTTCTAAAGAGACTCTATGAAGCCCTATGAAGAGGGACTGAAAGAACCGGGCAGGTTTAGCATGGATAAGAGAAGATGGAGGGGAGACATGATAGCACTCTTCAAAGACTTAAAAGGTTGACACACAGAGGAGGGCCAGGATCTCTTCTCGATCCTCCCAGAGTGCAGGACACGGAAGAACGGGCTCAAGTGACAGGAAGCCAGATTCCGGCTGGACATCAGGAAAAACTTCCTGACTGTTAGAGCAGTACGACAATGGAACCAGTTACCTAGGGAGGTTGTGGGCTCTCCCACACTAGAGGCCTTCAAGAGGCAGCTGGACAACCATCTGTCAGGGATGCTTTAGGGTGGATTCCTGCATTGAGCAGGGGGTTGGACTCGATGGCCTTGTAGGCCCCTTCCAACTCTGCTATTCTATGATTCTATGACTCAAATACCAAGAGTGACCAGGGGAGGCTCTTCCCATCAAGACTGGCTCCAGATTTGGGGGGCAGGGTTTGGGCAAGACACCCTCAATGGGGCCCCTCCCTCAATCAGTGTTTGTTCTCACCAACGTGGTCATCAGCTGCCATAGTTCAACATCTAAGGTCCTCCTCCGAGTGCCTACTCTGAGGGAAGTTTGGAGGATGGCAATGAGAGAGAGGGCCTTCTCAGTGGTGGCCCCCCAATTATGGAATGATCTCCCCGACGAGGTTCGCCTGGCGCCAACACTGCTATCTTTTTGGCACCAGGTCAAGACTTTTCTCTTCTCCCAGGCATTTAACAGCATATACTGAGTTTTTAACTGACCCGAGAATAGTTGTTTTAAATGGATATTGTTTTTTTTTATACTTTTGGTGGTTTAAAATTTTGTATATCTGTTTTTAATGTTCATTGTTTTTAACTTTTGTAAACTGCCCAGAGAGCTTCAGCTATGGGGAGGTATATAAATGTAATTAATAAATACATCCAGATCTAAATAAATAAATCCAAATAAATAAATCTAGCTCCTCATCCTCATGGAGGAAGAACTGGGGGATGGACTTGTTGGCCTTACAGACCCTTTCCAACTCCACTGTTCCATGATTCTATGCCCAGAGTGCTGGGTCAGACAATGGTCCAGCATCGGAGGCAGGTAAACGTGCAGCTTGCAACTCTACAGGCCTCTTGGAAGTGGCCCCCCGCTAGGGTGCCCAAACATGCCTACCCTTAATGCCAGCCCTGGTTCCTATTTAATGCAGCCCTAAGCAATAGCAAGCTGCATTAGAGCTGTGACCCACATGCATTGCAGAGCAAATGCAATCAAACCCACAGGGTCAGCACACATACAGGCATTTGGCCCCAATACCTCTGTACCGGGAGCCGTTGCCTTACTTGTGCTTCATCACTGCCAGCTGCACTCACAATTGGGACGGTGAGCAATGCAGGTAAAGTAGGGTGACCCTATGAAAAGGAGGACCGGGCTCCTGTATCTTTAACAGTTGCATAGAAAAGGGAATTTCAGCAGGTGTCATTTGTATATATGGAGAACATGGTGACACTCCCTCTTCATCACACCAGTTAAAGCTGCAGGAGCCCTGCCCTCTTTTAAATCTGGTCACAGTATAGCTGCAGTATAGCTCCTGCAGCTTTAACTGTTGTGATGAAGAGGAAATTTCACCAGGTGCTGCACGCATACAAATGACACCTGCTGAAATTCCCTTTTCTATGCAACTGTTAAAGATACGGGAGCCCTGTCCTTTTCATATGGGCACCCTAGGTAAAGGGCAACACAGGCCACAGCTAGACCTAAGGTTTATCCTGGGATCATCTAGAGTTCGCCCTTGCCTGAGCACGGGATCCCCTGTGTGTCACCTAGATGAACAGGCTTGACCCCTGGACGATCCAGGGATAAACCTTAGGTCTAGCTATGGCCACAATCTCACAGGTGAGATGGGGAATCAGACTAATGTTAGCAATCGAGTGTGAGTAAAGAACTTGGGAAGCTGTTCTGGGTTGGTTAAGAGGCACCAGATCTTGTGACGTGACTGAAGTAGACCCATAGCTCCATCACACCCAGGGCCGGTGCTACCATAGAGGCCACTCAGCCGGCCGCCTAGAGCGCCAAGGTAAGGGGGCGCCGAACACCGCACCCGGAAGCCGCTCTCCCACAGCAGCTCTGAGAGGGCAGCTTCTGAAGGCCCCCCCCCCCCAGCATCCTGGCTTTGCTTCGGCTGGGCACCCACCCTGATGAAGTGAAGCCACACCCGCCCCCCATCCCACCCCAGCATCCTGGCTTCGCTTCGGCTGGGCGCCCACCCAGCTGAAGTGAAGCCACACTCTCCCCCCCACCCCAGCATCCTGGCTTCGCTTCGGCTGGGCGCCCACCCTGCCGAAGTGAAGCCACACCCGCCCCCATCCCACCCCAGCATCCTGGCTTCGCTTCGGCTGGGCGCCCACCCAGCTGAAGTGAAGCCACACTCTCCCCCCCCACCCCAGCGTCCTGGCTTCGCTTCGGCTGGGCGCCCACCCAGCCGAAGTGAAGCCACACTCTCCCTCCCACTCCAGCGTCCTGGCTTCGCTTCGGCTGGGCGCCCACCCTGCCGAAGTGAAGCCACACCCGCCCCCCATCCCACCCCAGCATCCTGGCTTCGCTTCAGCTGGGCGCCCACCCAGCTGAAGTGAAGCCACACTCTCCCCCCCCCCCCAGCATCCTTGCTTTGCTTCGGCTGGGCGCCCACCCAGCCAAAGCGAAGCCAGGACGCTGGGGCGGGCGGCTTCGGAACGGTGCACCTGGAAGTCGCTCTCCCACAGCAGCTCTGAGAGGGCAGCTTCTGGGCGCGCTGGTCTGAAGCCCCCCCCCCAGCATCCTGGCTTCGCTTCGGCTGGGCGCCCACCCAGCCGAAGTGAAGCCACACCCGCCCCCCACCCCAGCGTCCTAGCTTTGCTTCGGCTGGGCTCCCACCCAGCCGAAGTGAAGCCAGGACGCTGGGGCGGGCGGCTTCGGAACGACGCACCCGGAAGTCGCTCTCCCAGAGTAGCTTCCGGCTGGGCGTGCCGTTCCGAAGCCCCCCCCCCCCCAGCATCCTGGCTTCGCTTCGGCTGGGCAGGCGTGATGGCGCCCCGCGCCCAGGTGCGCTGGGGTGGGGGTGGGTGGGTGAAAGCTGCTCCCCTGCCTAGGGCGCAAAATAGTCTGGCACCGGCCCTGATCACACCTTGGAGAAACGCTGGCTAACACTGGCTACCGTCGCTTCTCCGTGGACACTCAGTTACTTCCTGTTTTCAAACAGGAAGTAAACAAGGTGCACGTTGTGAACACGCTTGCTTCCCCCACGCACAGCAGGAGCGAGCAGCAGCTTCGGTTTAAAAATATTTCGGAGCTTTTCTGGGTTTTCTTGCGGCGCAAGGAAGACCAGAAGGGGCGGAAGGAGCACGGGAGGCAGACGCCGTCATGTGTGCTACGTCCGAGGAATCCATGAGTGCCCAGTAATGAGCAATGCAATAAAACGCTCCTCAGATGGGGCTTCCAGTGTGGCCCCATGGAGAGCTGAATGGATTGTGGACCTCTGGTGGTGTGCCTCCTGCTATCAGCTGTCCAATGAGAAGCATTGCAACCTAATTCTACCGCAGAAGAGCATAAAATCCTTTGCCCCCGTTTTAAGAGTGCCAGATTTAACTAAACACACGAGCTTTAGGGATTCCTGTAGAGCCGGCTTCCTTAACATGCCCTCCAGATGTTTTGAACTGGAACTCCCAGCAGAGCCAATCAGAGATGATGTGCAAAACATCTGGGAGGGCACCACGTTGGAGAAGGCGGCTGCAGGACTGTTGAAGTCATTGCTTTCTGTACAGTTTGCAAAGCGCATGAATTGGCAGATGGGCGTAAGGACAGGTTGTTCTTTTTCAAGAGGAGAATAACCCTGGATACGTGCCGAGGGACACTGTTGGTTGGACGAGACAATCCTGAACTAGATGAAGCAAGATTCTGACAGGAGAAGACAAGCAGCTTCCTATGGAAATGGGTAGGAGGATTCTTCTGCTAATAACTCATGTCCGCCACGTTCAACCATGGCCCACAGACTGTGCAAGCGAGCCGTGGAAGCCTCATGAGTGGCACAGCCCTGGTGGCTTCCTCGGAGCTGAAAGTATTTTCCGGACCCTAGCAGGGAACACACATATATGGGGAGAGAGCTCCAGCTATTGGGCGGTATAGAAATATAATAAATAAATAAATAAATAGGTGCTTTTCACCAGCACAGTCCCTCTTCTCCAGAGCTCAGCTGTTCCTCTCAGCTACTTTTAACTGAGTATGTTTTTATTCCTGAGTAGGCATGACAAGGGGTACATTTTCACCTTAAAAGAAACATGGATGCCCCTTCCTTGCCTGCAGCGCCCTCATTTTTAAAGATAAAGAGATCAAAATTAGCACAGTGATAGCTCTTAAGGAGGGCTTTAGCCACCCCAAGTTTGAAACAGATCAGTTCATCCCTTGATTTTAAAGAATTCTTTAAATGGAAATTTAAAAAATGCTTACATCTGCGTAAGTTTTAAAGATAAAGGGATCAAAGGTGGCACAGTGATAGCTCTTAAGGAGGGCTTTCAGCATGCCAAGTTTGAATGATATTGGTTTATCCCTTAATTTTTTTAATGAACTTTTTAATTTCCCCCCCCAAACCCATTTTCCTGGTAGTTCTCAAGTGCGAAGGATCGATCTTCCATTCCTTTGAAGCTGTGCATCTTCAAGTTCATAAACTACAGATCTGCTGGTTCCCTTACTCAAGAGTAAATCCCACTGATTTCAACTGCATTTACATCCAATTCATACTAAAATCCCATGCATGCTTACCTTCGAGTAAACCCCATTTTAGTAAGTCTGTGTCTGTTCAACGGGGTTTACTCGAAGGTAAGCATGCATGGGATTTTAGTACGGATCGGATGGGATTTTAGTACGGATCGGATGTAAATGCAGTTGAAGTCAATGGGATTTACACAACTCTGCAACCCTCTCCAGGGCGAGGTGTCCAATTACCACCAACCAATGAACTGTAAGGGGGAGGTACAAAGGAGATCTGAGAGTGCATCTCAATGGAACAACAGCGATACACTCGTGCACACGAGAGGAGAGGTGTAAAGATGAGTGATCACATGCTATGGAAACGAAGGTGGATAATTTGAGGGCAAATGTGTAGGTGTGATGGAGCCCTTAGTCACAGAAATGCATCTATTTTTATGGATGCAGCTAAGAACTGGATCTGATGGAGAGCTCCGGCTATTGGACGGTATAAAAATGAAATAAATAAATAAATAAATGCCTACTTGTCCTGGTCTGATAGATGCCAAGGCAGTAGCACCAGAGGGCTATTGTGACCTAAAGACTACAATCTATAGGAAGAAAAGGGAACAGGAAACCATCAACATACACAGACACATGCAGCAATGTGCAGATGGGGGATGCTAGAAGTTGTAGTCCAACATACCTGGAGGGCAGCAGGTTGGGGAAAGCTGCCCTAATCGTACAAGCAAGTAAACCAAACTGCAGGCTACCAAGGAAAGAAATTCAACCTGAGAAAGCCAAGCTCTGACCAGAAAGGTTAGGGTGACCCTATGAAAAGGAGGACAGGGCTCCTATATCTTTAACAGTTGTATTGAAAAGGGGATTTTATAGAATCCTAGAATCATAGAATAGCAGAGTTGGAAGGGACCTACAAGGCCATCGAGTCCAACCCCTGCTCCATGCAGGAATCCACCCTAAAGCATCCCTGACAGAGGGTTGTCCAGCTGCCTCTTGAAGGCCTCTAGCATGGGGGAGCCCACAACCTCCCTAGGTAACCGGTTCCATTGTAGTACTGCTCTAACAGTCAGGAAGTTTTTCCTGATGTCCAGCTGGAATCGGGCTTCCTTTAACTTGAGCCCGTTATTCCGTGTCCTGCAGGTGTCATTTGTATATATGGAGAACCTGGTGAAATTTCCTCTTCATCACAACAGTTAAAAGCTGCAGGTGCCCTGTCCTCTTTTAAATCTGGTCACAATACAGCTGCATTATAACTCCTGCAGCTTTAACTGTTGTGATGAAGAGGAAATTTTACCATGTGCAACATGCCTACAAATGACACCTGCTGAAATTCCCTTTTCTTTGCCACTGTTAAAGATACAGGAGCCGTGTCCTCCTTTTCATATGGTCACCCTCAGAAAGGTAGCTTCCTGGTTTTTTAAACATACTTTTCATTGTATTTTCATTTCCACCTGCCATAAACATCTGTTTTACCGCACTTGTTATCACACATCTATGTGTGTGTTTTTAATAATGCACCTTGGCATTTAGTGGGGTGACACAAACCGCCCACCTACTCCAGGGTGCGAGAGCTGTAGAGCAGCCTTCCTCAACCTGGGGCGCTCCAGATGTGTTGGACTACAACTCCCAGAATGCCCCAGCCGGGAGATGCAGTCCAACACATCTGGAGCGCCCCAGGTTGAGGAAGGCTGCTGTAGAGTATCAGGATGTTACAGAACAGATTTCTCAAGCAAGTGAGCCAAATTACATTGCTGCAAAGGGAAGGGAGGCGAGGGGACCCTGGAATGACTCAACCTTCAGTCATGCCAACAACTCTTCATCTGACAGCTCTTTCCCAGGTGCCATCCACGGAATCTTATTCTGAGGCTGTTTTTTATTGGAACATACAGGGCTGAATCACACATCACCCTAAGTCTCCAATCTTATGCATGTTTCTCTGGGAGTAAATCCCAAGGGACTTGGTAGGACAGACCTGGGAAATGTTTAGCCTGCAGAAGAGACTAATAAGGCGGGACATGATCACTGTCTTCAATTGCCTGAAAGGCTGTGGTGCAGGAGACGGAGCAGACGCGTACTCTCCAGAGGGCAGGATTAAAACCAGTGAGTGGAAATTGCAAGCAATCAGGTTTGGGCTAAACCTTAGGAGAAGCATCCTAACGGTGGGGTCTTTTTGGCAGTGGTACAGTTCGAATTCCACAGTTCTATTATTTACTCTAAACATGCATAGGATTGGGATGGACCTCCAATGGCAAAAGCTCTTGATCTGTGAGGGACACACACTTCCCCGATAGCAGCGAGCAAAAGGACTCAACTCCAGCGGGTCAAGATCTCTCCCCGTTCAGCAGTTCTATGGATGGTGACAGTCTTACATCCAGTGGAGGCTGGTGGCTCCGATGTCATTGGGGCGGTGGATCCGCTCCAGGTTTCTGTCAGAACCGGTCAGAACTCTAAAGGAGCTGTCCCAAGGTGTTTCTCCTTTAAATTTCCAGCTGGTTCAGACTGAAACCCAGAGCGGATTCATCGCCCCACTGATATTGGAGCCACAAGCCTCCCCTGCTTACAGACGATCCTTTTGCTACACATGCTGTCGCCCGTCTGTATGCGATGTGTGGCAAAATCCTCCTTACTGCTTAGTAGGAGTTTGCCATGTTGAGCTATTCCGGGGTGAGTGCATTTAAAGTCCAGGGTGATTTGGCGACCTTTCCATCGGCACTCTGTGTCCGAAACCTGTGACACCTCTAATTTGGAGGGATCCGGAAATCCTGGATTAATTTTGGTCAAGATACCTTCAGCCTACGCCACCCCCCCCACCCCGCAACAAGCTAGTAAAAACAAGAAAGTGCGATTACTATGAATGAAACCTACAAACCCGTTCTTCTTATCTTGCAGAAGTTGCTAGAGTACATTCCTTATTCATCCTCACTACAGCTGCGATCAGAGAGTATAATATTTGACCCAGACTGTTCGCAATTGAACGCCCCCATCCCAGGTCCTGCTCATGTCAGGGTCTTCCTGGCAGGGCTGTGGCGGGGGCGACTCAAAGCGTGCCACGCACCTGTCGCTCCATCCACCAGGAATATCCCCCCCCCCATGATGAAAATGAATGAGGACGGATCAGGGGCATTCATTTAAACAGGTCACCTGTCAGAGATATGCCTGTTGGCTCAGGCGTAGGGCCAATTCCTGAGGGCCATGCTGGCTGGGAATGATGGGACTTGCAGTCCCAGACATGTGGAGGGCAACGGGTGGGGAAAGGCTGCCCTAGGAGTATCAAATAAGGCCAGGCATCTCTGAAGAGGCGCCCGCTGCTGTCTCATCCAAGATCATATTTGCCGTACACATTTCCGCTACTTTTTTGACCGCTCTGATCCTCTTAGCAGCCGGCTACAACACAGTGGCCCTGTTCAGAAGACACCTTAAACCATGGCTTTAACCGCAGTGATTAACCCAGAAAGCCGGGCTGTGTTCAGAAGACACCTTAAACCACAGCTTTAACCATGGTGAACAAAGCAAAAAGCCTTATTCACTGTGGTTAAAGCCATGGTTTAAGGAGTCTTCTGAACACAGCTTGGCTGTCTGGCTTAACCACCATGGTCTAAGGTGTCTTCTGAATGGGCCCTTTGGTAGCCCAAAGTGGCCACTCGGGATCGATGCAAAGCGCCCGGGTTTCCCCACCCCTGTGGCCATTCCTGTGCCACTGCCTCCCAACCACTTTCCGTTCTGGTTTACTCACTGGCATCCGTCTCCATGGCGAAACAGAGGAGCAGGCATCCCAGGAGTAAGAGGACCGCTCGGCGTGGCACAGCCATCCTTCCACTGAAGATGCTGTGACAGAAGAGAGGGACGGAGAAGGAGATAGGAAGGAGAAGGGTCGCTATATCCAAAGCTGCTTTTCTCTGGAAGGTGTCCAAGAGCCAGGATCCGAGACGGCGACCGGGGAGCAGAGCAGAGCACAGCACAGCAGCTAAGAGGCTGCAGAAGTCCTCTAGGGCGCCCACCTGGTAGAGCGCAGCAGCTGCCTCTCCGCCAAGGAAAGGACTGGGTGGCAATTGTTTAAAAATCCGCCTTTTAACATCTCTCTCTCTCTCTCTCTCTTTCCCCACCACCCCTCCCCGCCTCCCAAAGTTTTCTTAAGCAAAGCAGCAGGAGGGGCGGGAAGGTGGAAAACTTTAACTCCTCCTTCTCTGGGATTGTCCATCTATCTTTCCTTCGTCTTTCCTTCGTCTTTCCTTCTCTCTAGAAGATGTTGTGTTCATTAACCATGGAATGCCAGCATTTCTGTCGGTCCTCCTTCCGTCTTCTTGTTCCATCCTATCCTTCCTCCAGAGGGCTCAAAGCTGTTCCTAGCCTCAAAAGAACGAGCCCTGCAGACTAGCATCCTGCTTCCAACAGCGAGCAGCCAGAGGTGCCTGTTAAGTACAGCAGACATGCATGGAGGCAATCCGGTTAATTGCCTGCTCCCCACCCCACCCTCATCCCCAACCCAGTTAACTGGTATTCAGAGGAATGCCAGCGCTGAACCTGGAAGGTCCATTTAGCTAGGGTGACCCTATAAAAAGGAGGACTGGGCTCCTGTATCTTTCACAGTTGCATAGAAAAGGGAATCTCAGCAGGTGTCATTTGTGTGCATGCAGCACCTGGTGAAATTCCTTCTTTATCACATCAGTTAAAGCTGCAAGTGCCCTGGCCTCTTTTGTCACCAACTGAAGACCTTTTTATTCTCTCAGTATTTTAGAGAGCTTCAGCTATTGGGCGGTATAAAAATGTAATAAATAAATAAATAAATAAATAAACACTTAATTTTAACTTAAATTTAAATTGTACAGGTTCTAACTTTGTATTTTAATCTTATACCAATTTTGCTGCGTGGTTTTATCCTGGTTGTGCTTTTTATACTGGATTTTGTATTTGTGCTTTTAACCTGTTGGTTGTTTTATTATGGTTTTAATTTTTGTGAACCGCCCAGAGAGCTTCTGCTATTGGGCGGAATAAAAATGTAATAAATAAATAAATAAATAAATAAAATCTGGTCACTCTTCTATAGCTCCTGCATCTTTAACGGTTGTGATGAAGAGGGAATTTCACCAGGTGCTGCGTGCATACAAAGGACACCTGCTGAAATTCCTTTTTCTATGCAACTTTTAAAGATACAGGAGCCCCGTCCTCCTTTTCATAAGGTTACCCTAATTTAGCTATCATGGCTAAACGGATCCATCAATCAGCTTCACCCAAACCCTGTAAGGTGGGTTAGGCTGACCTTCTCCAACCCGGGGCCCTCCAGAGGTTTTGGACTACAATGCCCTGCATTCCTAACCATTGGCCCTGTTGGCTGGGGCTGATGGGAACTGAAGTCCAAAACATTTTGAAGGGTACCGGGTTTCTTTAGGCCAAGAGACGGCAGGTTCTCTAATGCTACTCCAGTGAGCTTCAGGAGTCTCAGAGTTGAGCCCGAGTTTCCTCACGTGATCCAAATTCAACTTTCTATTATTCATTTATTTATTTATTGCATTTTTATACTGCCCAATAGCCGAAGCTCTCTGGGTGGTTCTAGCTCATTCCCCACCCACCCTGCCGCCGCCTGCTGGCATCCCCAAATGTGTTGGACTGGTCAATGTTTAGGAATGCTGGAAGTTGTAGTGCAAAACATTTGGACAGCTAATGCCTGTGCTAGTTCGAAATGATGGGGGTTGTAGTCTAACATCTTTGACAGACTTTTGGGCCAGGGAAGACTGCTATCCGTGGCACCGCCGTGACAATGGGAAGAAAGGAAGTCCCCGGAGCTTTGAAGGCCACGAACAGGGCTGGAGAAACGATCGCCCCATCCTTTCCCCCTGGTCAACTCTGATGAGCCTTTTCCCCTAATGATGATGACGATATAGCAGGGATGCATCTCCAAGAGGCAACTCCCAGAACGATTCCTGGAGAAGCAGGGATCTTGGGAACTGAAAAGGGAGAGGGTGCAAGCCTTGAGGACCCAGGGAGATCCCACCCGTCTTCTAGACGGCTTTTTAAAAGGATTAGGCATATTCAGGGAGAATAGCTCCGAGGGTGGCCACGACAGCTCCAGTTCAGAAGCAGGAAGCAGTTGCTTGCCAGCACCACAATCTCAGCCGGTATTCTTCCTTAGGATAATGGCGCACGCACATCGTAATAACAGGTGCACGCGGACCATAATGCTAATGATAATGGTGCACGCACAGCATAATAACAGGTGCAATTGCAGCATAATGATAACTGTGCACGATGGTAATAACAGGAACAGGAGCTTAGGAAGCTGCCATCCAGTTTAGTATTGCTGTTGCTGACTGGCAGCATCCCTTCAGGGTTTCCGACAGGAGCCTTCCCCGGCCCTACTGGGGATTCAACCTGGGGCCTTCTTCAGCACATGCGCCCTACCACTGGCCTTTGGCCCTTGTGTACGACGGCAACATTGTGCCAAAGGTATTCTAGGCACTGTGTGCAAAGATGAAGCAACAACACAGTCTCTGCCCACGGCCATAAGATCTAATAGACATAACATGATGCAAAAGGAAAAAAGGGATAAGGAGGAACAAGAAAATTCAGGCATTAATTGTACATAATGTAAGGGACAGGGCTGTAAGCTTAGTTTAAAACATAAAAACACAGGAAGTAATGTGCTGGATCAGACCAAGGCCAACTGTGTCAACAAAGTGCTGGACTAGATGGACCCCTGGTCTGATCCAGCATCAGGGCTCTTCTTACGTTCTAATTGGTGAAACCCACAAGTAGGATGTGAGGCTAGGGCGACCCTATGACAAGGAGGACAGGGCTCCTGTATCTTTAACAGTTGCATAGAAAAGGGAATTTCACCAGGTGTCATTTGTATATAGAATCATAGAATAGCAGAGTTGGAAGGGGCCTACAAGGCCATCGAGTCCAACCCTCTGCTCAATGCAGGAATCCACCCTAAAGCATCCCTGACGGATGGTTGTCCAGCTGCCTCTTGAAGGCCTCTAGGGTGAGAGAGGCCACAACCTCACCAGGCAACTGATTCCATTGTCGTACTTCTCTAACGGTCAGGAAGTTTTTCCTGATGTCCAGCTGGAATCTGGCTTCCTTTAACTTGAGCCCGTTATTCTGTGTCCTGCACTCTGGGAGGTTTGAGAAGAGATCCTGGCCCTCCTCTGAGTAACAACCTTTTAAGGATTTGAAGAGTGCTATCATGTCTCCCCTCAATCTTCTCTTCTCCAGGCTAAACATGCCCAGTTCTTTCAGTCTCTCTTCATAGGGCTTTGTTTCCAGACCCCTGATCATCCTGGTTGCCCTCCTCTGAATATGGAGAACCTGGTGAAATTCCCTCTTCATCACAACAGTTAAAGGTGCAGGAGCTATACTAGAGTGACCAGATTTAAAAGAGGGCAGGGCACCTGCAGAACTGTTGTGATGAAGAGGAAATTTCACCAGGTTTCCCATATATACAAATTACACCTACTGAAATTTCGTTTTCAATACAACTATTATAGATACAGGAGCCCTGTCCTCCTTTTCATATGGTCACCCTAATGTGAGCTCAACAGCACCCTAGCAACTGGTGTACACTGGCACACTGCCTCTGATACTGTAGGTAGCATGTAGCCATTAGGACTTGCAGCCATCGATAGCCTTAAGGTGCAATCCTATACATGTTTGACAGGAAGAAAAAGTCCCAGTGTGCTGAAAGTTGAAGGACGTCCACCCACCTCGTCTAAACATAGATAGAATTGTGCCTTTAGTTTATTTCATTAGTAGATTGGTAGATGTATTTATTTAATTATAATATTTATGTACCACTCCCCATTCAAGAATTTCAGAGCAGTGGGCAAGTCGAATAAAAACGGAACTGTCACTTGAGGCACAGGTGAACTCAGTGGCAAAGAGCACCTTTTATCAGCTTAGGCTGATATACCAACTGCGCCCTTATCTGGACAGATATAGCCTAGCTACAGTTATCCATGCCCTGATAACCTCTCGTCTGGATTACTACAATGTATTATACGTGGGGCTGCCTTTGAAAATGGTCCGGAAACTTCCGCTGGTACAAAACAGAGCAGCGTGTTTACTAACAGGGACTGGCCAGTGAGACCACATCACACCAGTCCTTTTCCAACTTCACTGGCTGCCAGTCCAGGTCCGGGCCCGATTCAAAATGCTGGTATTAACATTCAAAGCCCTTGGGGCCAGGTTATCTGAAGGAATGCCTCCTCCCATATGTACCTCCCCAGACCCTAAGATCATCCTCAGGAGTGCATCTCTGTGAGCCCCTGCCAAAGGAAGTGAGGCAGGTGGCTACTAGGAGCAGGGCCTTCTGTGCTGTGGCACCCCGGCTGTGGAATGAGCTCCATAAAGAGGTTTGCTTGACACCTACGGTGAAGTTCTTTTTATTTTCCCAGCATTTTAACAGTTTATCATCTTAGTTTTTTAACTTTGCTGTTCTAAATCTGAATTTTAACCCTGCCTGTATTAACCTCTGCATTGCTGCTCAGTTTTATTTATTTATTGCATTTTTATACCTCCCAATGGCCGGAGCTCTCTGGGCGGTTCACACAATTTTTTATTTATTTATTTATTTATTACATTTTTATACCGCTCAATAGCTGAAGCTTTCTGGGCGGTTCACAAAAATTAAATTAAAACCATTCAAAATATAAAACAAAGCGTATAAAAACATGATATAAAATACAATATAAAAACACAACCAGGATAAAATCAGCAGCAGGTCAGAAATACAATTTTAACAAACAAAATTAAAACTGCCAAGTTAAAATTGATTTTTTAAACTGTTAAAATGCTGAGAGAATAAAAAGGTCTTCACCTGGCATCTGAAAGGATACAGTGTAGGTGGCCGGCAAACCTCCTTAGGGAGCTCATTCCACAGCCGGGGTGCCACAGCAGAGAAGGCCCTGCTCCTGGTAGCCACCTGCCTCACTTCCTGGTTGTGCTTTTATACTGTGTTTTTATACTGTTCTTGTATACTTGAATTGTGTCCATGGTTTTAATTTTTGTGAACTGCCCAGAGAGTTTCAACTATTGGGCGGAATAGAAATGCAATAAATAAATAAATAAATAAATAAATGCATTTTTAAAAGAAACAAAAATGCAATTAAATTAATTAATTAAATTACAATTAGATTAATTGGTCATTAAATTAATCAACTAGAGCTTTAGTCAACTAAGTGAAGGGGACTGATTTGAATTAGTAATAGTTAATTTGAATCAGAGATAGCCAGTTTAAATCAGTAAAAGCTGGATTCCAGTGGGTGTTTCCGCCCTTTTCATTCTGACATGTAACAGCAATGAGGAATGAGAGGGGAAATAAGGCATTTAAAGGTGGCTTTTAACCTGTGAACAACATACATTGGAATTCTTATTTGTTAAATTGTCTCCCACATTTCCTTTCAGAAAGGCGCCTCTACTGAGATTTTGATAAAATAAGAGTGTGTTTAATTACTTGATTAATCAATCAGTTAAAAGAGAGATGGTTAATTAAAAAAAGATGGTTTATTGGCTGAGTGACAGCCATAATAAGAAAACATGGGAGCTGAGATCCAGGTGCTGGCAGACACTTTGATTGTCAAAATAAGTGCAAATGAAACAGGAGACCTGACGCGAGGGGTACAGATTTAATTAAGCCCATCAAGGTGCCTTATTTGGAGTCAGAAGTTGACCCATTTTGATCGGTATTGTCTACTTCAAATACTTAAAAGGTTGTCACACAGAGGAGGGCCAGGATCTCTTCTCGATCCTCCCAGAGTGCAGGACACGGAATAACGGGCTCAAGTTAAAGGAAGCCAGATTCCGGCTGGACATCAGGAAAAACTTCCTGACCATTAGAGAAGTACGACAATGGAATCAGTTACCTAGGGAGGTTGTGGGCTCTCCCACACCAGAGGCCTTCAAGAGGCAGCTGGACAGCCATCTGTCAGGGATGCTGTAGGGTGGATTCCTGCATTGAGCAGGGGGTTGGACTCGATGGCCTTGTAGGCCCCTTCCAACTCTGCTATTCTATGATTCTACTACATTGACTGGAAGCAATGCCCACGGTCTCATAAAAAAAACCAACCCTGCTGCATAATATCCATTCAGGGTCGAACCTGAGACCCCCTGCACGCAGGGAGCTTTGGCTATTGGGCAGTATAAAATGCAACAAATAATAATAATAATTAATAATAATGTATGCTATCACTGAGATGCAGTCCATGAGACCTGGCCTCAAGCTGTTCTCGAGAATGCTGACTTATACTGAGTCCACTCATTGGTTCTTTGAGCCCAGGATTGTCTAGTTCGGACGTCCCCAGCCTGCCGCCCACAGTTGTCCTGGACTACAACTCCCATCATGCCCAGCCAGCTTTGTAGCCGCTTGTCCCATAGGATCCTCACTGTGACACAGACTATAAAAATAAGCTGATGTACAGAAGGGCATTACTCACCACCCTTTTGCAAATGACAGCCAGTGTGGTGTGGTGTTTAGAGCACTGGCTTGGGACGCGGGAGGTCCAGGTTCTAGTCCTCACTCGGCCATGGAAGCTCACAGACTCTCAGCCCTGCCTTCTCACAGGGTTGTTGTTGTTGTGAGTTTAAAATGGAAAGGAGGAGGATTATGTATGCCGCCTTGGGTTCCTTAAGGAGGGGGGAAAGGCAGGATATAAATGTAATAAATAAATGCAATGCAATGCAATGAAGCTAAAACAGTAAGAAATACATGTCCTCAGTTTTTGAATTAGAGGATTTACTTGAAGGGTGGAATTCATTGGGTATGAAAGGTTTATAGGTTGATGTTCACTTGCTAATTGTATTATTTATTAATTCATAGAATCATAGAATAGTAGCGTTGGAAGGGGCCTCTAAGGCCATCAAGTCCAACCCCCTGCTCAGTGCAGGAATCCACCTCAAAGCATCCCTGACAGATGGTTGTCCAGCTGCCTCTTGAAGGCCTCTAGTGTGGGAGAGCCCACAACCTCCCTAGGTCACTGGGTCCATTGTCGTACTGCTCTAACAGTCAGGAAGTTTTTCCTGATGTCCAGCCGGAATCTGGCTTCCTGTCACTTTAGCCCATTATTCCGTGTCCTGCAGTCTGGGATGATCGAGAAGAGATCCTGGCCCTCCTCTGTGTGACAACCTTTTAAGTTTTTGAAGAGTGCTATCACGTCTCTCCTCAATATTCTCTTATTGTTGTAGCAAAAGTGGCATGTTTTGGAAAAAGAATAAGGATTTTAAAAAAAGATAAAATGCAGAACACAGGCCTTGTTTACACAATCAAGATTCAGTGAAATGTCTTTACTCTTTTCCTGTTTCATTGTTTTCTTCTATTGCAGCTTTCCCCAGCCTGGTGTCCAACAGATGTGGTGCACTACAATTCCCATCATATGCAGCCAGCATGGCCAATGACTGTTCTATTGTTTTCTGAATGAACGTATGAATAGTTACCGACATTCAGATGAATATTTCTTGGGAGTTTGACAGAAAATGATTGAGAAGTTTTGACGAGGGGTGGTTTGAATAGAAGGTGGTAGGAATTGTAGGGAAATGTCAAAACACGGGATGGATAAAGGAGAGGGAAGTTGGGGATGGATGAGGAATAGAGCTTTTCAACATAAGCTTTTCTTTATGGCTGTTAATTTGCTGTATCTACTTTTAGTTTCGTCGTAGAAATGTGATCTGAGCACTACGTTATTTCTTTCCTGCTTTTCCACTATATAACCTCTAGGTGGCACTGTGATATAGTGCAAATACACTAGAGGAAATTGTGCTTTTTTCGCTTTCACAATGAAATGTCGCATTTTCCCTGCTCTAAAAAAATACTTACCAAAAGTGCTGATTAGACACAGAAGCAAAGCTGGAGGGTGGCAACGTAAACAACCATGCTGGTAATCAACCACGACCTGGTAAACAACCATGAGTAAGGAATGATCATCATGTGATAAATGCCTCATGTAGAAAAGCCCATATTCACATGGTACATTGTAGCAAAATGCTGTTGCTTGATATAAGTATGTGTTAAAGTTATCCCAGGGTTGTTACCCTGGGATAACAACAAAGAAGTAATTCTAATATATATATTTTTCAGACCTACTCCTTTGCTCACTAACTTGGCTCTTTATGGAATTACGAATTCTTCCCACCAGAGATAATAAAACCTGCTATTTTTACATACATGTAGAGAGCCAATGTGGTGCAGTGGCTAAGGTGTTGGTCTGGGAGTCAGGAGATCCGGGTTCTAGTCCCCACGTGGCCATGAAAACCCACTGGGTGACTTTGGGCCAGTCACAGACTCTCAGCCCAACCTACCTCACAGGCTTGTTGTTGTGATGATAACATGGAGAGGAAGAGGATTATGTACGCCGCCTTGGGTTCCTTGGAGGAAAAGGGCGGGATATAAATGTAATAAATAATAATAATAACTATGCCCTAGGAAGGAAGAAAGAGAGGTAAGTTGGGAGCTGTTGATCCTGCCAACAGGTGATGATTTTCCTTCAACTCATTTCACCTCTGATTCACATAGGGTGGCCGAGTGTCCTACTTTATAGTGGGCTGTCCTCTAATTGAAGGCTTCCTCTTTGAAGGGCTGTCTAATGCGATCCGGTTTAAATCTCAAGCACCATGAGAATGGAGAGCAGGCAGAGGCCTTGGCTTTGCTCCCTCAACTGTTAGCATCTAGACAGCAGACTGAGCTGTCATGCACACAAGTAACATGGCCACAGTCCTTCCTGCATTGCGCTTCTATTTAAATTAAAGCATTCCCCCCCAAAAGAATTTGCATCTTTTTTTAAGTTTTTATTTAATACTTCAAACAATACATCAATACAAAATAAAACAATACTACATAATACACAATAATATAAAATAAACATTTGAACATATATTCTAACTTAATTCTCTTAACATAATCATACTTAACATAAAAGTGCTCCCCCCAACCACGGGATCTTATTCATGTTTCCAAAATCTCTGGAGGTGTTTTCCCTCTCCCCTTTGATAAAACAAATTCTAGAAACTGGTTCCATATTCCCTCAAAGTCATTCGTTTTTATCATTCCTCTTCTTTTATATTACATGTTAATTTATCGTTAATAGCAATATCCCATATTTCTTTATACCAGTCTTCTATATGATAATCCCCTTGAACCTTCCAGTTCCTAGATATTATTAATCTTGCTGCTGTTAACAAATCCGTTATCAATTCTTTAGTCTCTTTATTACAATTCAGTTCTCCATATAATTATAACAATTCCACTATAGGTGTCTCTTCGATCTCCATTCCTAAAATTTCTTTTATCTCATTAAACACCATTTCCCATAATTTTTGTACCCCAAAATTTGTATCTATACATGTGCAACAGTGTACTGTGTGCAAATGTGATGCAAATAGGTGTCCTCTTTTACTAGTGATGCCTTCCCAGTTATTTCGCAACGTGCAAATGGCCACCTTATATGGAATCAAGGAAAACAAGTCAAAGATTTTGACCTCGTCTGCACTGAGGTGGTCAACGTGTGTTCAGAGATAGTTATCCCAGGATAACTGCTTGTGAAAACAGAACGATTATTCCATGTTCTGAGGGTCTTGTCTTGCGTATGTGACACAGGGATGTCGGATCCGCTTGGTTTATTATTATTATTATTTATTTATATAGCACCATCAATGTACATGGTGCTGTACAGATAACACAGTAAATAGCAAGACCCTGCCGCATAGGCTTACAATCTAATTTCAACTGTATTACCCTTTGACTAGATACTGACCATATATACAACCTCAAATAACAAAGATGTACTTTTTGTGTTAATTAAGTTGAAATAATTACCACTGCACATTCTGTGTTCAGAGGCCTCATTTTGGTGGTAAATCTTTTTGGGGGCTGTGTCACTTGAGATCGTGGGGGCAGGGGGGTTCCTCACGTGACTGAACGTTCCTCCTATAGAAATGTAGAAGCCTTATCTCCGACATTGAGGGGAGACATGAGAGCACTCTTCAAATACTTAAAAGGTGTCACATAGAGGAGGGCCAGGATCTCTTCTCGATCCTCCCAGAGTGCAGGACACGGAATAACGGGCTCAAGTAAAAGGAAGCCAGATTCCAGCTGGACATCAGGAAAAACTTCCTGACTGTTAGAGCAGTACAACAATGGAATCAGTTGCCTGGTGAGGTTATGGCCTCTCCCACACTAGAGGCCTTCAAGAGGCAGCTGGACCGCCATCTGTCAGGGATGCTTTAGGGTGGATTCCTGCATTGAGCAGGGGGTTGGACTCGATGGCCTTGTAGGCCCCTTCCAACTCTGCTATTCTATGATTCTATGATCTAGTTTTTGATGCGGAGGGAACATTGGAATGGAAGAGCATTCATCCATCTCCAACAGCAGTACGAAGTGGTACAGCCCGGAACACACGTTGACCACCTCAGTGCAGATGAGGTCAAAAACATAAATGTAGATTGGAATCGCTATTCTTCGTTCATGATAAGCAAGCATTAGGCATGGATGAGGCGAGGGGGGGAAAACCCTCCTTAAGCCTATGCGGCAGGGTCTTGCTATTTACTGTGTTATCTGTACAGCACCATGCACATTGATGGTGCTATATAAATAAATAAATAATAATAATAATAATAATAATTATTATTATTATTATTATTATTATTATTATTATTATTATTATTATTTTAAACACCGTCATGCTTTTTTGTTTTTAATAAAAACACAACAGGGGGTTTGAACAGGGGGTTGGACTCGATGGCGTTATAGGCCCCTTCCAACTCTACTATTCTATGATTCTAGGGTGCCTAGGATGTAGATGTTAATGGGCGAATAATCCTCCTTATCCGATTTCCAGTAACCTGCATCTAGTTGTTCAACATCAATTTGCACCTGAACAGGAACAGCTTTATCTCTGTGCAACAGAGACATCTGCTGGAGAGCCGTGACCGAATTCCTTCCCAGCTTTGCATCATTTTTGTAAAGTCACATACTGATTTCACAATTTGAGAAAACCAAATGACCCATTCTCTTCAGCAAATACATTTAATTCTTTGGGTCCCGCCCCCCCATTTTTGGAGGGGAACCTGGATGAGATCAGAGGTGAAGGCGAGGCAGAGAGATGTGTCAATACTGCTTGTTCATACTGCTTGCATAAAATTGCATCTTATTTTTTTGTTGTTCTTCTTCTTCCAAATTTTCAAAGTTAATGGGATTTTCATGGGAGGATCCCAAGTACCCCACAACCACCCAGCTCCCTTTCAGGCCCTGTTTACTTAGGAGAACAGAAGTAAGCACAGGGCCGGCGCTACCATTAGGCCAACTAGGCAGCCGCCCAGGGTGCAGACCTCAGAGGGGTGCAGTACTGCCCTTTAAGGGTCACCGTTTTATACTAATTAGCTGTTTTAAGAAAAAAACATAATAAAAGGAAAATATAATAGTTCAGAAACTCTTCTTGAACGGCTGAATCGAAGTTGGCAATTTATTTTTGGGGGGTGCAAGTAGGATGATCAGGGGTCTGGAAACAAAGCCCTATGAAGAGAGACTGAAAGAACTGGGCATGTTTAGCCTGGAGAAGAGAAGATGGAGGGGAGACATGAGAGCACTCTTCAAATACTTCAAAGGTTGTCACACAGAGGAGGGCCAGGATCTCTTCTCGATCCTCCCAGAGTGCAGGACACGGAATAACGGGCTCAAGTTAAAGGAAGCCAGATTCCAGCTGGACATCAGGAAAAACTTCCTGACTGTTAGATGATTATTATTATTATTATTATTATTATTATTATTTATTTATTTATTTATTTATTTATATAGCACCATCAATGTACATGGTGCTGTACAGAGTAAAACAGTAAACAGCAAGACTCTGCCGCATAGGCTTACAATCTAATAAAATCATAGTAAAACAATAAGGAGGGGAAGAGAATGCAAACAGGCACAGGGTAGGGTAAGCAGGCACAGGGTAGGGTAAAACAATGGAACCAGTGACCTAGGGAGGTTGTGGGCTCTCCCACACTAGAGGCCTTCAAGAGGCAGCTGGACAACCACCTGTCAGGGATGCTTTAAGGTGGATTCCTGCATGGAGCAGGGGGTTGGACTTGATGGCCTTGTAGGCCCCTTCCAACTCTGCTATTCTATGATTCTAAGGCGCAAAATACTCTGGCACCGGCCCTGAGTAAGCATCTAATATTTGTATGTTCTCTGTTTTGGAGCTCCCAAGAAGAGGAGCAGGAAGATGAGAGAGAGCAATCCAGAATGGAGGTATATATTTTGGAATGGTTCATTTTTAATTAATTTCATTCATTTATTACATTTCCGCCTAATAGGCAAAGCTCTCTGGGCAGTTTACAAAGATTTTGAAGAGGTGTACAAAATGTTGCATGGTGTGGAGAATGTGAATACGAAGACATTTTCCTCCCTATCCCATAGTACTAGAACCCAACGGGGTCATTCCCATTAAGCTGATGGGTGGGAGATTCAGGACAGATAACAGGAAGGACTTCTTCACACAGCGCACAGTTAAATTGTGGAACTCCCTACCACAAGATGTAGTGATGGCCACCCATTTGGATGGCTTTCAAAGGGGGTTGGATAAATTCCTGGAGGAGAAAGTTACCAGTCCTGATGGCTACTTCCAGTATCGGAGGCAGTATGTCTATGTACACCAGTTGTTGAGGGAAGTGGACGGAAGGGTTCTGTTGCACTCATGTCCTGTTTGTGACTTTTCCGCCCTTACTGATTAAAACTGGCCATCCCTTGTTAAAGTTAGCTGTTACTACTTCAAATCAGTACCTATCAGTCAGTCAACTAAAGCTTTAGTTGATTAATCTCCTAATTAAATAAACAAAGGACACGATCCTATGCATGTTTAGGCAGGAAAAAAAGTATTACAACGTATAGCATACTAGAAGTTGTAGGACTTTCTTTTCCTGTCTAAACATGCATTTCATTGCAGCTTAAAGTTATCAATGGCTTCTAGTCCTGGTGGCTATATGTTACCTCTGGTAACAGAGGCCTTCTTGGTGGTGATGCCAAACTGGTGTCAATATACACCAGTTGCTGGGGAACACGAGTGGCGGCACACGTTTGTGTGCCATTGCCAACGTCCAACTTGTGGGTTTCCCATGGGCAGCTCGTTGGCCACTGTGTGAACGGAATGCTGGACTTAATTTATCTAGATGGCGATCCCCTTGGGAACAGAAATGCACGTGTCTGGGAGTAGCCCATTGGGTAGGATTCAATATAATAAATAACACCCTTTGACGATTGTTTGAAGGTTGCCATTCTGTACAGATTGGCCTATGTTCAAATGTGTACTAACACAAGGAGAGGAGTTTTTTCTTACCAAGCCAAAGTAATCCTAATTTTCAACACTTTTGCTCTGATAAATACTGTCTGTGATCACATGAAAAATCATTCAAAACACAAATCAAAGACATATCACCCCAAGTAGATGTAGTAACCAGTTGATCAGTCCAATGGGCTGGTCTAAACCATGACCGCTCTGTATGGGCCAGGCCCTCGTTATTTGAAGGACCACCTTTTCCCATATACTAGCTCCTTTATGCAAGATCTTCAGACAACTACTTAGTCTAAATACTACCACTGCTAGAGGTGTATCAGGAGAGCCTGTAAGAAGGATCTTGGAATTGTTGTAGATCACAAGCTGAATATGAGCCAACAGTGCGATATGGCTGCAAGAAAGGCAAATGCTGTTTTGGGCTGCATTAATAGAAGTATAGCTTCCAAATCACGGGAGGTACTGGTTCCTCTCTATTCGGCCCTGGTCAGGCCTCATCTAGAGTATTGCGTCCAGTTCTGGGCTCCACAATTCAAGAAGGACACAGACAAGCTGGAGCGTGTTCAGAGGAGGGCAACCAGGATGATCACGGGTCTGGAAACAAAGCCCTATGAAGAGAGACTGAAAGAACTGGGCCTGTTTAGCCTGGAGAAGAGAAGATTGAGGGGAGACATGAGAGCACTCTTCAAATAATTAAAAGGTTGTCACACAGAGGAGGGCCAGGATCTCTTCTCAATCCTCCCAGAGTGCAGGACACGGAATAACGGGCTCAAGTTAAAGAAAGCCAGATTCCAGCTGGACATCAGGAAAAACTTCCTGACTGTTAGAGCAGTACGACAATGGAACCAGTTACCTAGGGAGGTTGTGGGCTCTCCCACCCTAGAGGCCTTCAAGAGGCAGCTGGACAATCATCTGTCAGGGATGCTTCAAGGTGGATTCCTGCATTGAGCAGGGGGTTGGACTCGATGGCCTTGTAGGCCCCTTCCAACTCTGCTATTCTATGATTCTTTGATCAAGAGGCCTTCCCCATGGCCATGCCAAAGTGCACAAGGCCCTACCTAGGAAAGCTTGTCTCGGTAGATCTAGGGTGACCAACTGTCAGGATTTCCCCGGATTTGTCCTGGTTTTTGTTCTTTCCATGGTGTCAGGGGGGATTTTCTATAATTTTCAATAATGTCCTGGAATGACACACCTTCCCCTTTAAGGCTGCCATTAGCATGGCAGGAGGGAGTGACATGCTTTCTTGAGGCACATCATTCCCCCACCCCGAGCTCCAATTGAGGTCTTAAAGGGGAAAGTGGGTCATTCGTGGACATTATAGAAAAGGCCCCAATTGGAGTGGATGGTGGTGGTGCAGAATGAAATCCTTTCCCCTCCTCAACCCCAATCGGGTTCTTTAAGGTGGTGGGGGAATAACGTACTTTCTGCAGGACTCAGAAAGCTGCTTCCCCACACACACACTAGGTGTCCTCTTTTTTGGTTTCCCAAATATGGTCACCCTAGGTAGATCTCCATTAACTTTTAGAAAATTGGTTGAAAACGTTCTTTTCTGGAAATCATGTCAGCTTCCTGAAAATTTAATCTGGAGCCAAAACTTACTCTTTATAAGTCTATCTGGATTGTTTTATTCTTCCCCTGAATCTGACTGCATCCAGGACAACAATAAATATGTGTTTTGCGGTCACATTTGTGAACTCCATAGTTCACAGTGCAGTTCCTGAGAAGCAGTCAAGAAACCAGAAGAAATATATGAAGATAAAATGAAACAATGGGGATTACGATAGATGAGATAATAATATTCAAGTATTTTAGTTCTTTGCCCTGCTCTATCATAGGTGCAGTTTATGGTGTTTTAAAAATGAGTGGAGGAAAAAAATAGACAGATTATATATCTTTATCTATATCTATATATAGATATTTTGGGACAAGTTACAGTTTTGGGACAACCTGAGCGTGTACAAAAGAGCCAGACTCCACTTAAACTAATTTGCAACCAGACTGCTGGTAATTAACATTAAAAAGGTGGAAGAGCTACTTTTAAACTGACCCTGAGGGAAATGTGACAGGCGCTGAGGAATGCATGGTTTTGAATGAATCATCCCTAGTGGATCCGGGTGAAATTGTTCTGATCATCCAGAGGAGAAATATATTATCATTATTATTATTATTATTATTATTATTATTATTAGCCTTTTAATAATGTGCTGCTTTTAATAATGTATTAGTTTTAAATGTTTTAATCAATTATATGTATTTTACGGTGTTTTGCATTTGTGTTGTACCCCGCCTCGATCCAGAGGGAGAGGTAGGTAACAAATATATATATATATATATATATATATATATATATATATTATTAATTATTATTGGGGAAGTAATGAGCCAGGAGCATACACTATGAGCCCCATCACATCTAGTTCAAACGCTCGGCTTCTTCTGTTGCCGTTCCAATGTCGCTTCCTGAAAACAGGAAGTAATAGCGCCATTCAGTCTGGTAGGAGAGAGTAGCAACTGGACTTTATCTGGGGTTTTTTGCTGCGAAACAAAGGCCAGAAGGGGCGGAAGATGCGACAGAGGCAGACGACGTCATGTGAGCGATCCGTGAGTGCCCAGGAACGAGTGTGCAGTAAAACACTCGTCGGATGGAGCTTTATATAACATGGTAGCCCGTCAAAGAGGGTCACCTGGCACCAACGCTGCTATCTTTCTGGCGCCAGGTTAAGACTTTTCTCTTTGCCAGGCATATGGCGGCACATCTTAATCACCCACATGTTTATTTTTAACGTTTTTTCATGCTTCATGTATGCATGTTCTCTGTTTTAGAATTTTAAATTGTGTATACTTGTTTCTATCTCATTTTAAAATTTCTGTATGTCAGTGTATTCACTGTAAGTAAAAAGGATTTTACAGACCTGAATGGTAAGGGTTAACCAAGCTCCTGAAATGAAGAGAGCTAATTGCATCAGCCAGGGTGTGCTGATTAGCAGCACCTGGGATGTTGCTGGTCAGGTTGAAAACCCTGTGTATATATTCTGTAGGTAATGTTCATGTTGTGGTTGGGTAGTTGATGTAGTCGGTGGTGGATGGTTGCTAGAAAATATATTTATGATTAATTGGACCAGCAGACTCTGTGTCTTTCTTTGGACTGGAAGAAGGGAAGCGCGTACTCTGTCAGGTTATGGGCCCAGAGCTGACTTGAAAGCTCTGATTCTGTTTGAGTGGATCCACTGGTGAGCAGTGCTTAAGGCATCTTCTTGAGCTGTTGAAGGTTTTGTAACGAGGCCTGAGAACACCAAAAGATATGGAAGCCGAGGCAGCAGTTGCGGTGAGTGGAGGAATTCCTTTGAACCGACTAAATGAACATAACTACCTAACGTGGTGCATTAAAATGGAAATGTACCTCCGGAGGGAAGGTCTCTGGGATGCAGTCAGTAATCCTCCAGTAAACCCTACTGCAAGAGAGCTGAGAGCTGATGAAAAAGCTAAAGCATGTATAATTTTGGGTCTGGAAGACAGCCAACTTGTCCACATTCGTGGGTTAACAACATCCAGTGAATGCTGGAATGTTTTGCAACAGATTTATGTCCGTGACACTCCAGGCAGCAAGATTGCTTTAACCCGAAGGCTATACAAAGCTAGCTTGAAGCTGGGGGAAAGTTTATCTCAGCACTTGCAAAACATGAGAACTTTGTTTGCAGAACTGGAGGTAAGAGGAATGACTTCTTCAGAAGCAAACAAAGTATATATTATTCTAAGCTCCCTAGATGATTCCTGGAATATGATTGTTGCCAGCTTAGAATCAATGCCAGAAAGAGAGCTTACTTTGCATTATCTTACTGGGAGGCTTCTCGAAGAGGAGCAGAAGCGGACTGATAAAGCACAGGAATGTGCCCGTGCAAAAATAAGCTTGCGAGGAAAAAAAGACATGGAGGAGGCAGCGACCAGCGGAGGAGTAGAGAGAGCTCTGGCTGTAAAGCGTTGCTACAGATGTGGATCAACACAGCATCTGAAAAGAAATTGTATGGCTCAGCTGCAAGAAGGGGCTGAGAAACCCAGGAACCAGCGATTAACAAGAGGCAAACGTCAGCAGTTTGTTTCAGTGGTGAGAGCAGTTGATGAGCTGCAAAAGGAAACCTGGCTCCTAGACTCTGGATCCAGCCAGCATATCTCCAACAGAAAAGAAGATTTTGTGACTTTGAATCCAACTTCTAAAGACCATGTTAGTTTGGCAGATGGAAAGAAATCTGCAGTTCATGGTCAAGGGCAAGTGTTTGTGCCAAGCATGAACAAAACATTTGATGGGGTATTACTGGTGCCAGGCTTAGAGTACAATCTTTTAAGTGTTTCCTCTCTTACACAGGATGGATATTCTGTGTTATTTAAAGGAATGTATTGCAAAGTAGAAAAAAATGGAATTCTCTGTGCGAAAGGTGTGTTAAAGGACAGGCTGTATGTCATGTTACCTAAAGAAAATATCTCTGATAATGTAAATACTGCAATGTATAACAAACCAGTGCATGATAATTGTATACATTTACTTCATAGAAGGTTAGGTCATGCAAATTTCAGAGCTTTGGCCAAAATGCCTGAAATGTGTGAAGGGTTAAACATAAAACAGTGTGGCAAGTATTTGGATTGTGCTGCGTGCAAAGTATCAAAATCAAAGGCTTACCCTGTTAGTAAACAGAGTAATAGGTCAACGAAAAAACCATTTGAATTGGTGCATGCAGATTTAATTGGTCCACTGCCACAAAGCCTAGGAGGGGCAAAATATGTTCTGGTAATAGTGGATGATTTTACAAGATATGGGTTCTGCTATTTGCTCAAATCCAAAAATGAAACGTTTGAGACATTTAAAAGCTGGGTTGCTTGGGTAGAGAGGAGGTTTTCCTACAAAGTGGCTCAGTTACAAACAGATAGAGGAGGAGAGTTTCTTGCAGGTGTTTTTCAACGTTGGCTGAAGCGGCAAGGCATTTGGCATCGCAAAACAAACCCATACTCCCCCAGTGAGAATGGTGTGGCAGAACGGAGGAATGGTGTGTTACAAACCATGAAGGACTCACTGTTACAGGATTCAGGATTGTCAAAGCATTTCTGGGGGGAGGCTATCTTAACAGCGAATTATATACTGAATAGATTATGGAGTTCTGTCATGAACAACACTCCATATTATCTGCTGTTTGGAAAGAAACCAGTGTTGTCTCATTTAAGAGTATTTGGTTGTTACGCATGGGTGCATATACCAAAGGGACAAAGAAGAAAGGGTCAGCCTAGGCAAGGAAACTGAGATTTGTTGGATACCAACCTGGTTCTAAGGCATATAGATTTGCACTTAACAATGGGAAAGTTGTAATTTCCAGGTCAGCAGAGTTTGCAGAACAGGATGGTTGGGAGAGAATACATGCAAACACAGAGATAATCATGCCACTAAGTGATAGTGAGGAGACAGAACACAGTTTGCAGCCATCACAAGAATCAGCAAAGAGTCCAGAAAAGAAAGCAGACATTCTAAGTCCTAAAGTAGAGAGAGAGGAGGGGGAAACTGAAATCTTTGTACCCAGGCGTTCTGAAAGGGCAACAAAAGGCATACCTCCAGAGCGATTCACTGTGGGGGAAGTGAGAGTGTGTCATGTAAGTTATGAACCTCAATGTTTAGAGGATGTGTTGGAATTGCCAAAAGCTGAATCTAAAAAATGGTTTGAGGCAATGGATGAGGAAATGCATTCAATGGCAAAATACAAGGTCTTTACACCAACACAGTTGCCTAAAGATCAGAAAGCAGTTGGCTGCAGATGGGTATACAAAAAGAAAGTTCTAGTGTCTGGTAAAGTAAAATACAAGGCACGTTTAGTAGCACAGGGATTTACACAAAGAAAGCACTTGAACTTTGATGAGACCTATGCACCTACTGTTAGGTCAGAGAGCGTAAGATTAGCTTTGAAATTGGCAGCATTAAAGAAATTTGAAGTCAATCATTTTGACATCACAACTGCTTACCTAAATGCAGAACTAAAGGAAAATATTTTCATGATGGAGGCTCCTGGGTATGAAAGTGGAAAAACAGGAATGGTGTATAAATTGAACAAAGCCATTTATGGTCTAAAACAGTCAGCCAGAAACTGGAATCAATGTTTAGATGAAGTTTTACAATCTCAAGGTTTTAAAAGAAGCTTGGCAGATCCATGTGTGTATACCAAGGGAACAGGAGAAAAACAAATGATTTTGTTAGCTTTTGTGGATGATCTTTGTTTGATGGCAAGTAAAAAGGAACAAATTCAAGACTTTGAAAAGGAAATTGGTAAAGAATTTCAATTGAAAGATTTGGGAAATATTAAAAACTATCTTGGAGTTGAAATTGAAAGGGCACAAGATGGCAGTTTTCTGCTAAACCAAAAACAGAAAATTGAGCAATTATTAAAAGAATATAACATGGACAATTGCAAAAGTGTCCAAACTCCAATGGTAGTAGATTTTCAAAAGAATATAGGTGAAACATATTTTCAAGACCCAGACCTTTATCAATCTATCATTGGAAGTCTGTTGTACCTGGCACAATGGTCAAGACCAGACATATCCAATGCAGTAAGCATTTTGAGTAGATTGGTGGCAAAACCCACAACAAATGCATGGCAAGCTGTAAAAAGAATAATGAGGTATTTAAAAGGCACTCAGGACAAATGCTTAAAATTAAGTTCATCAGGAACACCAAATCTGGAGTGTTACGTGGATAGTGATTATGCTGGAGACAGAAGTGATAGAAAATCTACCACTGGCATTGTGGTAACATTTGCTGATTCCATAATTGGCTGGAAAGCAAGGAAACAAAATGCAATTTCTGTTTCTACTGCTGAGGCAGAATTTGCAGCACTATCTGAACTGTGTAACGAAATAGTGTGGTTCAAACAACTGTTGATAGATGTAAATGTGCCAGTTGATAAACCAATAAAAGTAAATGAAGACAGCCAAACGTGTATCCAGATGGCTAAAACTGAAAGAATGCATGCCAGGAGTAAACATGTGGATATAAAATATTGTAATGTTAGACAATCTGTAAATAATGGACTGATAGATCTGGAATACTGTGAATCAGAAAATAATGTAGCAGATCTGATGACTAAACCATTATGTGCAAAAAGGCATCAAGAGTTAATTGAGAAACTGAATATGGTAAATCACAATATGTAAACTGTTTTGTGTATGTTCATTCAGGTCAGTAAAATGGAGGGGTGTCAGTGTATTCACTGTAAGTAAAAAGGATTTTACAGACCTGAATGGTAAGGGTTAACCAAGCTCCTGAAATGAAGAGAGCTAATTGCATCAGCCAGGGTGTGCTGATTAGCAGCACCTGGGATGTTGCTGGTCAGGTTGAAAACCCTGTGTATATATTCTGTAGGTAATGTTCATGTTGTGGTTGGGTAGTTGATGTAGTCGGTGGTGGATGGTTGCTAGAAAATATATTTATGATTAATTGGACCAGCAGACTCTGTGTCTTTCTTTGGACTGGAAGAAGGGAAGCGCGTACTCTGTCACTGTAAACCGCCCAGAGAGCTCTAGCTATGGGGGCGGTATATAAATGTAATAAATAAATAAATAAATAAATTCCGGAGCAGTGAGCAACAAGAGATAAAATGAACAAAAGAGTGGGTAGAGGGTTATCAGCCTCTGGACCGCCTGAAAGAGCTCATTGGATGACACAATGGAAGCAGCAAAGTAAGCTTTCTTTGCTGAGTGCGCCACCATGCAATAGGTACAATTATGTGCTCTAGACCAGTGGTTCCCAAACTTTTTCAGGTCACCGCCCCCTTGGTTCCACAAACTCGTGCCCAGCGCCCCCTGCCCTACACTATAAAAATCATTATTCAGAATAGCGGTTTTCAACCACCCACTAAGGAAAATAATAACAATAAAATTCAAAACAGTAACAATTAATTGAATATTTATTCAAAATCCAATTACATTTTTTTAGTTTATTCAATTAAACATAATTGATGAACTTGATCCAGTGATATCATCTTTTCAAAGTCTGATAGTCATTTAGCAAGAATATTAGATGTCACATTTAGTAACTAGGGTAGATTAGAGTACCTCACTATTCTGTAAATTCGTAATGGAATGGATGGGCTTGATGAAGTGATACCAGTTTCCCGATGTCTGGTTTAAAGTCACTTAACATGAGTCTTAAATCACCACATTGAGTAATCTGGAGTCGATTTCTTTGCTTGGAGAGAAGTAGGCAGACCCCACTAAAACCACATTCCACCAAATATGATGTTGGAAATGCAACCAGGAGCTTCTGAACCACTCTCCATAGTGCAGGATAGCAATTCACCGTTAAAAGGACTCTTCTTAAACGGTATTAATACATGTGTGGATTCTTCCCCTATATGGCTTGGGACCTTCTCCCATAAAATGTCCCTGGGTTTTAAGACCTTCTGGAGAGGCACTTCTCAGAAAAGACCACCTCGAGCGCCCCCCTGCCACCCCCTTGCCTCTTAACGCCCCCCTATGCAATCCCACCGCCCCCAAGGGGGCAGTACCGCCCACTTTGGGAACCACTGCTCTAGACCGTGCTCGGTCATCTTCACTTTAAGTCTTGCGCAATTTGCGTTCTACCAGCCTGATTCACTGTCCGTAGCTCCCTAGAATACCAGGGAGCAGAGCGGGCGCCACAGTGCCAGAGAGGTACAATCAAGTCGATGGCCTTCCACAGCTCACTCTTCCACAGTGGGATTAGGGCAGTGGTTCCCAAAGTGGGCAGTACTGCCCCTTTGGGGGCGGTGGGATTGCATAGGGGGGCGCTAAGAGGCAAAGGGGTAGCAGGGAGGACGCTGGAGGTGGTCTTTTCCTTACCAGGAGTTTTGGTTACAGAAGGAAATTTCTGATTGCTACCTTGCACTATGGAGAGTGGTTCAGAAGCGCCTGGTTGCATTTCCAACATCATATTTGGTGGAATGTGGTTTTAGTGTGGTCTGCCTGCTTCTCTCCAAGCAAAGAAATCGACTCCAGATTACTAAATGTGGTGATTTAAGACTCGTGTTAAGTGACTTTAAACCAGACATCGGGAAACTGGTATCACTTCATCAAGCCCATCCATCCCATTAAGAATTTACAGAATAGTGAGGTTCTCTACCCTAGTTACTAAATGTGATATCCAATATTCTTGCTTACCAACACTCTAGCAACTGGTGTACATAGGCTATTGCCTCTGATCCTTCATTACTTCCCTCCGCTGGGGTGGGGGACCCATTCAAATACTTGAAAGGTTGTCACACAGTGGAGGGCCAGGATCTCTTCTCAATCCGCCCAGATTGCAGGACACGGAATAAAGGACTCAAGTTAAAGGAAGCCAGATTCCAGCTGGACATCAGGAAAAACTTCCTGACTGTTAGAGCAGTACGACAAGGGAACCAGTGACCTAGGGAGGTTGTGGGCTCTCCCACACTAGAGGCCTTCAAGAGGCAGCTGGACAACCATTTGTCAGGGATATTTTAGGGTGGATTCCTGCATTGAGCAGGGGGTTGGACTCGATGGCCTTGTAGGCCCCTTCCAACTCTGCTATTCTGATTCTATGATTCTCATGTAATGAAGGATCAGAGGCAATATGCCTATATACACCAGTTGCGAGGGTGTTGGTAAGAGTGAAACTGCCCTATCCCATGTGACACATACATAAGGCTATCCAGGGTTACTAGTCCTCATGGCTGTATATTCCTTCCTGTATTGGAGGCACTATGCCTATGTAGATCAGTTGCTGGGGAACATGGGTGAGAGGGTGCTGTCTGCGAACAGAATCCTGGGCTAGATATAGGCTTTTCGTCTGATCCAGCACTTCCCTTCTCCTGTTGTGCTCACACATATACACATAACCCAAGATCGGTATTTGTGGAGTTCACTTCATGAGGCCAATCGAAAGATTTTGGGACGGTGTAAAAGCCGGAACGGAACGGAACAGGCCGGAACAGCCCCATTATATTAAAAAACCATACCAAAAACAGTGGCATGTGTTAGCAACACTTGAGAACAATATTTTAGGACTAAAACCATACCAATATTATATCACTATTAACCCCAAAACTCCCAAAACGACGTCCGGAACAGAATGGGATGGCCGGAACGGCCACTAGGGAACGAGCGATACCAACCAAACTCACCAGTCATGCATAACTAAATGGCAGGGATGCAATAAGCCACAAAAGTTGCCCCGAAACCACGTTCAGATACCCGTTCCGGGCAAAAACACGTATTGCACAAAACGGGCCGTAACGGCAGCTTCCCAATGAGATAAGTGAACCAAACTCACCAGATCCACATGACAAGGTGGGACAAATATAGAAAGCACTTTTTTTGCCCGGAACGGGTATCTGAACATGGTTTTGAGGCAACTTTTGGAGCGTTCTATATTTGTCCCACCTTGTCATGTGCGTCTGGTGAGTTTGGTTCACTTACCTCATTGGGAAGCTGCCGTTACGGCCGGTTTTGCGCAATACGTGTTTTTGCCCGGAACGGGTATCTGAACGTGGTTTCGGGGCAACTTTTACAGCTTTCTATATTTGTCCCACCTTGTCATGTGCATCTGGTGAGTTTGGTTCACTTATCTCATTGGGAAGCTGCCGTTACGGCCGTTTCTGCGCAATATGCGTTTTTGCCCGGAACGGGTATCTGAACGTGGTTTTGGGGCAACTTTTGGAGCGTTCTATATTTGTCCCACCTTGTCATGTGCATCTGGTGAGTTTGGTTCACTTACCTCATTGGGAAGCTGCCGTTACGGCCGGTTTTGCGCAATACGTGTTTTTGCCCGGAACGGGTATCTGAACGTGGTTTGGGGGCAACTTTTGGAGCTTTCTATATTTGTCCCACCTAGTTATGTGCATCTGGTGAGTTTGGTTCACTTATCTCATAGGGAAGCTGCCGTTACGGCCCGTTTTGCGCAATACACGTTTTTGCCCGGAACGGGTATCTGAACGTGGTTTTGGGGCAACTTTTGTGGCTTATTGCATCCCTGCCATTTAGTTATGCATGACTGGTGAGTTTGGTTGGTATCGCTCGTTCCCTAGTGGCCGTTCCGGCCATCCCATTCTGTTCCGGACGTCGTTTTGGGAGTTTTGGGGTTAATAGTGATATAATATTGGTATGGTTTTAGTCCTAAAATATTGTTCTCAAGTGTTGCTAACACATGCCACTGTTTTTGGTATGGTTTTTTAATATAATGGGGCTGTTCCGGCCTGTTCCGTTCCGTTCAGGCTTTTACACTGTCCCGTGGGAGAAGCTCCTCTGCTCTTCTGACTTAAGGCCAGAAGAACAGTTCTTAAAATCTCAATCCTATGAGCTCTTACCTGGGAGTAAGACCTAGTAGGACTTACCTGGGAGGAATAGGCGTAGGACTGCACTGTTAAGTCCACTTCCTGGACATGGATTCTGCTGGTCAAATCATAGCAACGACCACCAAACGTTCATGGAGAAAGCTATCTACGCCCAATGCTGCCCTGTGCTATCCTCAGAAAAGTGGTAAGATGCTATTTTTTTATTTTTTTATTTTGGATCCGTCAGTGTTTCTTCCTGTGTGACCTCAGGCTTAGGGATGGGAGAATGAGCTTTGCCCAAAGAATGTGCTCATGTTCCCATTTGGGGGTGTGAATGGGGCACATTCTGATGTTTAGCAAACTGAAATGAAATTCTCATACGTCCCTTCTGTTGCTTTAAGGACAGAGTTCAGCAAAGCCAAACGCCTCCAAGATTTTCACTTCTTGTCGGATAACTCTCTGTCATCCTGCTTAGATGCCCTGTTCTTTTCTAAGAACAAATTCAGTAGGGTGATGTGTTTTAGAAGGCCATCATCGGTGACTGAAATGTAAGATTTAAAAATGAGTGAGCAGCAGCCCTTGGGTCAGTGGTAGGGCTAGAAGGGGATTTATTCTTGTTCCTTCAGTTTTTACAGGAGGAGTTCATTGGGCACCCATGATTGATCACTTACATTAGTTTGTGTATCCTTTGCATGATGCTGTTGTCATCCTCCAGGACCTTTCCCGTGCTTTGCAACCATTATCGAGGAGGGTGGGGTGGGGTCCTAACAAGAAAGCCTGGTGTTATTTAGAAATGTTGGAAGGAGAGACTTGTGTAATTGTGCAATTCCGCTTTACCATAGTGGAATCTAGTGGTTGTATAATGAAATGTAGTAGAAAGGCAGAGGAAGAAACTACCTGGAAAAAATCATGTGTAAAGAAGCTGATCTTAGTATCACAAAGAAACCAGAATGCCCATTGTCTCTTGCAGTGACTCCTTTAATCACATACAAGACTTTGAACACGTAGCGGCTGGTTCCTAGGCTGCTGCTCAAATCGGACTGCGATACTAGAGAAACGTTAGGGTTACAAAGCGCTGACTGATGGATGCCAGATTCAAACCTAGGTGAAGAAGGTGGTAGTTTTTGCTCTGGATCAGAGTTGATGGAAAGTGTGGATGACTAGAAACTTACCTTGCAGAAGAAATGTGCCACTGCTGAAGTCTCCCTCTGGTTACAAATTTTTGCATCAAATGTGCTTGAAATAGAATTAGTACAAAAAATGGTCAAATTGTGCTTTGGAAAAGGGAAAGACAAGACCAGGCACGCAGGCAGAAAGACAACAGGTGAAAGCAGAAGAATGCAGATTAAAAGAAAGGGCCTTGGCAATAGCAGTTAGGGGCACAAGATGAGAGTTAAAATATCTTTAGTTCAAATACCAACTGAGACATAATCTAATGAGTCACTCAGCTGCTTCACTGTAATGTGCAGTTTGGTGATGACAATAGTGGCCTACAAAACAAGGTTGTGGTGAGGATTGTTCTGATAATGTACACAAAGCATTTGCATTACTTAGGAGAAGGGCCACATAAATGTTAGTGTTTATTGTTGCATTGTTGCTTGCTTTTCTGATGATTAAATGCCTAGATTATCCTGTATTGGTGTATGCCAGGTATCTCTTCTGAGTGAGTTTTCTGCGGCTATGCATGGATCAGGAGTTACACCAATGTAAACAAGAGTAAAGTTTGGCCCTTAATTACCTTTCTCAAAGATTAAAAAAAAGAAGGTCTGTCGACTTGAAAACCGTTGATAAAAGCATAAAACAATTTGTGGAAAGAACATGGAGGTAATTTATTTCTTGATTACATTTTTATACCGCCCAATAGCCAAAGCTCCCTGGGCGGTTCAAAAAAATTAAAACCATAATAAAACAACCAACAGGTTAAAAGCACAAATACAAAATAGAGTATAAAAAGCCCAACCAGGATAAAACCACGTAGCAAAATTGATATAAGATTAAAATACAGAGTTAGAACAGTAAAATTAATTAAGTTAAAATTAAATGTTAAAATACTGAGAGAATAAAAAGGTCTTCAGCTGGCGATGAAAGGAGGAGGAGGCGTTCCTTCAAATAACCTGGCCTCAAACTGTTTAGGTCTTCAAATGTGAATACCAACACTTTGAATTGGGCCCGGATCTGGACTGGCAGCCAATGAAGTTGTAAAAGGACTGGCGTAATGTGATCTGGCCAGCCTAGCAATGTTTCTAGGGGGGAAATGTTTGGCTTCAATGCACAAATTGTTTATGTACATTGCCCTGAAGTTTCTTCTTCTGTTGCAGGAGAAGGCTGATAATAAAAAAGTTGTAATAAAATTAAGGGAAAAACAACAACTCATCTCAAAATTCATCTTAAGGTTTGCACTGACAAACAGCAAGCCAACAAAATTACATAAAATCTTAACCTTAGTTATCAGTAGACATTGAACTTTCAGTGTGTAAGCTTCTGTAGACATGACAATTACACATTAATGATCACACAATTTAATGTGAGGGGGAAAGTAAGGGGTTCTTCAGACATTACCTCAGTGAAATGATGATGATGATGATGATGATGATGATGAAGAATCTGAGTTCACAATTACACTAATTAGTTAAAGAGGAGTAACTTTGTTTTGCTGTTGATTATAATAACACAAGGCTATAAGGAAATACACAGGTCGCTGTTTGACTGTTGCAGGTAAATGCTATATTTACAAAATGTGAATGTAGTAATGTCACATTAGAGCTTTATTCTGCTGTCTAAGTTGGCGTGATTTGGAGACCTTCACAAATATTCCTCCTTAGGTAAAAACTCCAGACATCCCAGGTGCAAAAGTTTCAACAAAACTAGCAAAATCCTCCAACTGGGCTGTGGAAATTGACATTCTCAAGGTGCCAACTTGCCACTGAATTCAACCTAAGAGAAAAGGAGAAATTTGGAGGCACTGGAATAGATGCTTTCTGAGGAATGTGATAGAAGTGTTAGGAGTTTAGATCTGAGGAGTGAAATTTCTTAGATGGATTTCATTTGACACCTTAGTTATGAATACGTTCGAATAAGAAATGAAGATCATATCATGATTAGGCATAGATCATAGAATTAATTGGAGATTTATAAGGAGTTCAGATTACTAGGGTTGGGCAATAGGATTTAACAGGATTTTCTATTCTTGCATACATTATTGAAATAGTAAATTCGTCAGAAAACCTGTTTCAGTCAAGCAATGGAATGGTATCATAGAAGTATCTTCGGAATAAGAATGAACCATATTTTCTGCCCAGCACTAGTTCATGTTCATGGTTGCATGAACTGAGCCTGATGGAAAACAAGATATTACATTAGTTGTCCATTATAGATTATGAATGAATGAGAAGGTCTAAGCGACAGATGAACTCTTAGCAGAACCATTTTAATGGATAATTAAAATGGTGCTGTTGATATGCACCTGATACAATTTGAGTAACTATAGAATCAAGTAGGGCTGTGCACGGACCCCCCACTCCGCTCCGCTGCCGATCTGCAAATTGCGGATTCTGCCCACTCCGCCTCGATCCGCCTAGGGTCCGCTCCGCTCTGCTGCAGAGCTTCGGCTCCAAATCGGAGCTCCCATCTTGCGGCCTACACTTCCAGGTTGAGCCGCGGGCTCTAGTGAAGCTGGTGATGGGCCACGACAGACGCAGGTAAGACCCCCCCTCCCCCTTGCCCACTTACCTGGCTCTGCCGCTGTCGCCGCAGCTGCTTCAACTGAGCCCAAGGACTCAAACAGAAAGACCAGGCCGCACTTGGGTGGGAAGCCGGCTGTTGCGAGGGGGAGGAGCAGAATAGAGGCACCCCTCATGGCAAAATATAGACCATGTGAGGTAGGGAGGGACTGTGCCTATAAAAGGCAGCCCACCCAAGGCATCGGCCTCTTTCATTTCATAAATGGAACTGCCCTTTCCTGACTTTTTTCCCCCTCCCCTGGTCCATACTGCCTCGGAACCTAGAGGTTCTATTACATCATCGTGGCTAGCAGGCTTGGATAGAATGGCCAGGTTTGCACATAAGGGAGGACTGAGGTGCAGGCCAAATAAGCCACAATGGCTTATTTCCTCTCCCTGTGTGTGTCGGTCTCATTGTGGGAGGATTAGCCTAATTACCCCTGGGCAGCGTGGCTCTGGCGTGGGCTGGTCCATGAAGTCACGAAGCTCTCTGGGCAGTTCACAAAAGCTAAAAACAGTAAACAATATATATATATATATATATATATATATATATATATATATATATACACACACACACACACACACACACACACACACACACACACATACACACATACACACACACACACTTTAAAAACCATCAGAGATGTAACAACAACAGCATAAAAACAGCAGCATCCATTTAAAACAACAATTCTTGGGTCCATTAAAAAACAAACTTCGCGTTCAATGCCATTAAATGCCTGGGAGAAGAGGAAAGTCTTGACCTAGCGCCTGAAAGATATCAGGTCAAGGATTTATCTGAACAAAAATAATATTACACTAGCTGATTCTCTCCTTAAAGTAGACTAATATGTGAGCATTAATACACACAGCAAGTAAGATTGCACCTTTTATTGGATGTTTCTTCACTTAATACTGGAAGCACACTTTCAGGTTATGCTAAATGCTTCTTCAGATGTAGGTTATGAGTTTGAAACTAAACATCACACTTGGATAGTCAGGCTGATGGTTACTTCGTTGCAGAGCATTATGTGCCACTTAGTTGCAGAGCATTATGTGGCACAGGGATAACCTGGTGAGTTCAAATGTTATGCTTGAATATCATGGATGATGTCACAATCAGGATACACTTTAAGTTCTGGCAAAGTGTAAAACAGTTTACAGTCAGACTGAGTCTGAATGCAGTAAAAATGGGTCTTCGTAACAGGTATTGAAAAAGGTTTATTTTGGAGCTATATTAACTTTTACTTAGGGCTGGTTTGCAGATTGGATTTCCAATTCATAACCCACCAAAGCTAAGGGCAATTAATACACATTTTAAACACTTTTCCCATCAAAGAGCCAACCTTATATGAGAGTGGTTTTGTGAGATCCACAAAACCATATTGAAGATTTAAATATGGTTAAATATGCATTGTGATCTTGGAAAGCCAGACCCACAGGATAATATCATTTTCTGTTTTATATTATCATATAAGGAAGACTTTTCCGAGACTTCAGCTGAAATGGTTATGAAATTCACCTTTACAGCCATACTCCAAGCAATACAAGGGAAGTTACTTAGTCATGGTCTGCCTATAATTGTAGGTCTTCAAAACTACATCCATACCGTGACACTAATTTATTTTATCCTCACTGTGATCGTCATGGTGATAGTTTAATACTTCAATTCTTTGTATTGAAATGGAAGGGGTTCTCCTACTGGTTGTATAGGACCACGTATTTGACAGAGAAGAAGCCCATCAATGGAAGCTTCCTAAGGTTTTAGCTAACATTGCTGCCAAGGGGGTTCTGAGCATCTCTTGCTAATACAGAGACTTCACTCTGGGGCCTCATCTACACCAAGCAGGATATAGCACTATGAAATCAGTGTGAAAGTGGTATCTAAAAGGCAGGAGCCACACCAAGCAGGATATAGTGGTATGAAAGCAGTATAGGGTATGTGTCAATGGGCCCCAACAGTTGTCAGTGCACTTCAATACCGCTATAAAGCAGTAGTGTGGCTCCTGCCTTTTAGATACCACTTTTCATAGTGGAATATCCTGCTTGGTGTAGACGAGGCCTGGATGATAAGGGAAGGCTGGAATAAAATATGGTGCAGCAATCAAGAGGGGTCTCCACTAGGGTTGTTGACAGCACCCAACTGGGTCCTGGAGGCTAATGGACCTCCCCCACGTCTGGCCTTACATTTGGTTCTGGAAATCCTTTGTGGAAGGGAGGGCCAACTGGTTAGCATCAATTTGGTGTTGGTGCTAAGTAGCAGCGTTCTGTCTTTCTTTGTTTGTTTCCACAAGGTGATATGAAATTTTGAAAGAAGTTCTTGATCTACTTTCATTGCACAAAAATGTCTTATAACATTTCTTTGGGTTACAGCAACTCTCATCACAACTCTGGCATTTTACACGTGTTTCATTTTGCAACACTTCTGCAGGTTTTTCTCTTCGTTAAGAAGGCTAATGAACTGGAGGAGTCCCCATGTGTATCCAAAGGATGATTTGGGTGTATCTGGTGAGGATCTAAGTCTTGTACTTCTGGTGTCTAAGGATTGGCTTAGGCAGAATTGGGGTTTCATACCTTTGAATTGCTATTCCGTCAGTAGGAAGTCTCTTTGGGATAAGATTTGATACGCATCCAGTGCTTTATTAAACTAGAAATCATACCTTTTGACTATATTCCACATCATCTGAACACATCATTGCCCTGCACTGCTGTGGGTGGCTTCTGCAAACATTAAGGCAGGAGCCACACCAAGCAGGATCTAGTGGTATGAAAGCAGTATAGGGTATGTGTCAATGGGCCCCAACAGTTGTCAGTGCACTTCAATACCGCTATAAAGCAGTATTGTGGCTCCTGCCTTTTAGATACCCTTCCAAAATTCAGCTACAAGTGCAGATTAGCCACTGAATTCTGCCTCTTGGAACAGAGGGAGTCTGTACATGCCAAGAGACACTGTTGTTGTAAGGGAGCCTTTGTGTTTCATCAGGCTTTTTGAGGAAGAGAATCACTAAGCCCAGAGAGGACACCAATGGGCCCCACCTGTCCATTCATTCACCAATTTAGGATTGCCATGTTTCAGACTTTGCCTGAGATTGAATCCAGGGGCAGGGCTGTATCATTCTGATGGTGACAAAATTAAATTGCAGGGATAGTCCAACAAACTTGTCCATTTTATGGAATAGCTAGGCAAACTTTTGGGGTTTGAGTGCTGTACTGGCCCTTGATGAAATGTTCAAGGGCTGCACGAGTGAGCAGGGTTGATGGTGAGAATGGCAGTGGTGGGTGGGGTAAGACCTACAATTCCCATTCATTTCTCACACACTCATGAATTCTCTCCCTCTCTTACGCACACGCACACACACGCGCACACACACACACACACACACACACACACACACACACAAGATCACTGTTTCCCCACTGCTAATACAAAATTAAATTGAAGGGTGGCCCAGACTAGGAGTGGGCACTGCTGGAGCCCCAATGCCCCATCATCTGTCCAAAGATGACATGTATTGGTGCCAGGCCTGGCTGCGTCACTACATTCGGTATTAGCTGAGGCTTTGGAACAGACTTCAAGAGCAGCCTTCCATGAAAGGGGGATAGCAGCCATTAAGTTCTGAAGGTAGAAAACATGAGAGTTATGGGTCACAGGCCTCTTTTTAAGGTAGGAGAGATCTAAAAAAAGCAAGAACTTGTTACTTGTTACTTGTTACTTATCCTTCTAGAAAAGGAGGTAGAAGTGCACATACGAGACGTGATAAGGACACGCTGTCCTGTTGAACAAGAAGTCCTTGAAGTGTTTTCTGTAACTGATCTGTTAGTGTCACTTGCTGTAGGTCTTTTGTTTTCTCTTTCTTCCTAGATGCACAGCTGTGCTTTACACACCTCCAGAATTTGGGGTCAAGTAACACCTACACCTTGGCCCATTCTAACCTCAGCCTATGGGCCATGAGGATCACTCAGCCTGTGGTGGTCTTAACGAGTGCTTGCAACTACCTGCAGCAGTTTTATGGGGTACAACTCTTCTTAATCTTTTTAATATGGTATTTCTACTTGCATACTGGGCAACACTTTGGCCATAGCTAGACCTAAGGTTTATCCCTGGATCGTCCAAGGGTCAAACCTGTTCATCTAGGTGACACACAGGGGATCCAGTGCTCAGGCAGGGGCGAACCCTGGATGATCCCAAGATAAACCTTAGGTCTAGCTGTGGCCTGAGTTTCTGAACAACTCCTTGCTTTTTGTAAACCTTGGATGAGTGTTCCTTTCACAGAAAAGTATTGGTTGATTCTTTGGCCTACAAAGAAAAGACAAATTACACGCTGGCAGAAGAGACTACCAGCCACATTGGCAGCACAATCCACTTGCTCTTTAGAAGCTTTGTTTTAAATTCATTTTTGTGACTTTACATTTGCATACAACCCATTTTTGGGATGATCCCCTTCAGTTCAAGGGGACATAGGCCTTAGCTAGACCTAAGGTTTATCCCAAGATTGTCCCAGGGTCATCTCTGTTCATGTAAATGACACACAGGGGATCCGGGGAGCAGGCAGGGACGATCCCAGGATAAATCTTAAGTCTAGCTAAGGCCATATTGAGCTGGGGCACTATTATTTTATTTTAACACCCACTTCCATTGTTTTAAAAAACGTTTAAATGTCTTGTTTTTATTCTTAGGCTCTAATCCTAAACATGGCTACTGTGGGGTAAAATGCATTGATCGTGATGGGCTTACTTGGGCATGGGATTGCATGGTTAGACCTTTCTTATTGTGGGGTTTTTGTTTTTGTTTTTTAGCAAATAGAAATCTTGGATTTGGTGTTTCCCCCTCTTTCTCTCTTGGAGACACGGGGACACACACACACAAGCAAACTGAGAAATTATTGATTTCATTTGAATTCTTACTCATTTTTAATCCTATGCAGATCGCACCAGTACACCGGATGCGCATCAATGAACTTTTGCCATCTTTTATCAAGTCGGCCAGCGAAATAAGTGGCAATTTGGCCATGAACCTGCTCCATCTTGCCATGGAGGACATTGATAAGAAAACAGTGAGTATCGCAATGGCAAGGTTGAACATTTATATGTAGTCTGGCCTGTTTGGAGATTCTGTGAAAAACGCATGCCTCCTCATTCCAAAAATGCAGTCTCACCAGTCCAAATTGTTTGGAGGAACATGCATACGATTTGGTGAGCCATGCACTGAGAGAAACCAGGGTTCTGCTTCCACATGTTCCTATGGCTATGGTGGCCCCTGGATGAATTTAAAGAACTTTGCAAGGAGGTTCGCACAGAGTCCATGTTAATATTGAGAGTTAATGTCACACTGCTTAATTTGTGACATTAACTAGCTGAGCCCCCACACCCATTAATTTGATGGGTGTGGGGGCTCAGCTACTCTGGTTCACTTGTCAATCTTCTTCATAATCCCAGATCTGTGTATAAGGTGTTGTGGGAGGGGGTCCTTGGCGGGAGATAAAAGCCATGCCAGTTACAGGCCAAAAAGCACTCTGTGCTTGCTTTCCCACCTCCTACCCCTTGTTTTCATAAGGCCCACTGATATTGGAATGCAGGTTCCCAGATTGAGCCCTGCTTTGATTTAAGCCCTATTCCAAACATTGCCACTTGATTAACCTGTTCTGAAACTCCTCCCCTTCTTCCTTAGATGAAGCCTATGCAACTTGTGACCCACTAAGCTTAATGTACCCCATTTGCCCTGTATAGTGGCCCATGATGAGCTTGAGAAATCTCCTGAACTTGCTGCCTGCCTAGGACTGCAAGCAGGGAGGCTGCCAAGGTCCTGATGCGGTACAATACATGGATGGTGGGGTTCCATTAGCTTGATAGATCCAAAGTTGTGAGGCCTGCCTTAGATGGTTCCCAAAAGGGTATGCCGATCTCTCTTTGTGCTGTAGGATCTTCAGAATCTGTACAACGACGCAGCTGGAGCCATCGTCGAAGCTCTCTGGAGCTACATCCCAGCAGAAGTCCTCACCAAGCTGCTGGAGACTTTCCAGGGCCAGCTGTTATCAGATCGCAGCTCCTGGAAAGTGCTCAGGACACTTGCCTCCAAAGGTAGAAGAGGGTCTCCCACCATGTCACTTTGATGTTTGCAGGAGCACAGATTTCATATCACCATAACAGCAGCAGTGAATCTCTTCATATGTGTGCAGCTCACTGAGGCCTAGGCCTAATTTACCCCAAGCAGGATATTGCACTATGGAAGTGGTATGAAAGCGGTATATAAAAGGCAGGAGCCACACCGAACAGGATATAGCACTGTGAAAGCAGTATGTGGTTTGTGTCAATGGGCCCCAACAGTTGTCAGTGTAGTTCAATACCACTATAAAGCAGGAGTGTGGCTCCTGGCTTTTATATACCGTGTTTATTTATTTATTTATTACATTTTTATACCGCCCAATAGCCAAAGCTCTCTGGGCTGTTCACAAAAATTAAAACCATAATAAAACAACCAACAGGTTAAAAGCACAAATAAAAAATACAGTATAAAAAGCACAACCAGGATAAAAACCTCGCAGCAAAATTGATATAAAATTAAAATACAGAGTTAAAACAGTAAAATTTAAATTTAAGTTAAAATTAAGTGTTAAAATACTGAGAGAATAAAAAGGTCTTCAGCTGGCGACGAAAGGAGTACAGTGAAGGCGCCAGGCGGACCTCTCTGGGGAGCTCATTCCACAACTGGGGTGCCACAGCAGAGAAAGCCCTCCTCCTAGTAGCCACCTGCCTCACTTCCTTTGGCAGGGGCTCACGGACAAGGGCCCCTGTAGATGATCTTAAGGTCCGGGCTACATATGGGAGGAGGCGTTCCTTCAAATAACCTGCCCCCAAACCGTTTAGGGCTTTAAATGTCAATACCAGCACTTTGAATTGGGCCCGGACCTGGACTGGCAACCAATGAAGTTGTAAAAGGAATGGCATAATGAGATCTCGCCGGCCAGTCCCTGTTATTTTTTTATTTATTTATTTATTATGTTTTTATACCGCCCAATAGCCAAAGCTCTCTGGGTGGTTCACAAAAATTAAAACCACAATAAAACAACCAACAGGTTAAAAGCACAATTACAAAATACAGTACAAAAAGCTACAGCTTAGCTATAGCTTCTGTTAGTAAACGGACTGCCCTGTTCTGTACCAGCTGAAGCTTCCGGACCATTTTCAAAGGCAGCCCCACTTATAACACATTGCAGTAATCCAAACGAGAGGTTATCAGAGAATGGATAACTGTAGCTAGGCTATCTCTGTCTAGATAAGGGCGTAGTTGGTATATCAGCCTAAGCTGATAAAAGGTGCTCTTTGCCACTGAGTTCACCTGTGACAGTTCTGGATCCAAGAGCACCCCCAAACTACGGACCCGATCCTTTAGGGAGAGTGCAACCCCGTCCAGGACAGGGCAAACATCACCTCGCTAATACCACTTTCATAGTGCAATATCCTGCTTGTTTTCTAACGTCTTAGCTATAGCTTCAGTGGACACAAACAAACCTTTCACAATGTTTTTATTTTTTAAAACACACACAATAAAACAACCCTTCTACCATAGGAATTATGGGAGGAAGAAAGGCTAGATGGGTTGGGAAGGAATATAGAATACAGAATATGTGGGCAAATAGGATGCGGTAAGCAATTATTACTCTTAGTAGTAGTAGTAGTAGTAGTATTTGCGTTTTTATACCGCCCAATAGCTGAAGCTCCCTGGGGGGTTCCCCAAAACTAAAAGAATTCAAAATATAAAACAAACAGTATAAAAACATGATATAAAATACACATTAAAACGGATTAAAACATACCATACATGATTAAAACATCTTTAAAACATCCTGAAAACATTCTAAAATTTCACTGAATAGGCCTGCCACAATAGATCAGTCTTTATTGCTTTTTTAAATTCTAAAAGACTGTCAAGTTGACGAATCTCCTCCGGCAGGCCATTCCACAGTCTGGGAGCAGCAGAAGAAAAGGTCCTCTGGGTAACCGTTGTTAATCTAGTTTTTGCTAGCTGAAGGGGATTCTTCCCAGAGGACCTGAGTGTGTGGGGTGGATTGAACGGGAGAAGGCGATCCCACAGGTAGTCTGGACCCAAACCATGTAGGGCTTTAAAGGGAATAACCAACACTTTGTACTTTGCCCGGAAACTAATCGTCAGCCAGTGAAGAGATTTTAAAACTGGTGTAATGCGGTCACTCCTAGGTGTACCAGTGACCAGCCTGGCTGCCATATTTTGGACTAATTGAAGTTTCCAGACTAGGCACAGAGGTAGCCCCATGTAGAGCGCATTGCAGAAGTTGAGCAAATAGAAGGAAGAATCAGTGGGTAATGCGAAGAAGCCTTTGCCATCTTCAATTGGATCTTCCATGACCCAACTTTTAAAAGGAACTAAGCTTCTAGTTCTTATTGTTAAGTATCTTAGTTGGATAAAATGAAATCAGTGTGGGAGAAAATGACAGAAAGCTGGCAAAGAGAAGCTAATTCATGCAAATTCCTGCCACGGGTATCTAGATTAGATAGATGTAATAACGCTCAATGTGGGCCTGCCTTTAGAATGTATTTGGAATGAGCAGCTGGTTCAAAAGTAGCTGCTAGATTGTACTGGGGCTGGCCATGTGGAGCATACAAATGCTGGTTTTACATGTTCTTTGGCTTCTACTTGGTTTGCAAGCCCATTCAGTTGCTCTAAACATGCTGGGTCCAAGATACTTCAAGGACTATCTTCTCCCATAGGAACCTGCCTGCCCATTAATATCTCCCACAGCAGCCTGCTCTGTGTTTCCCTCACTGTCTGAGGGTCAAGGAGGATTTTTTATTTTTTTTACTGCTGCTAACTGCCACATGGGGGGTGTTTTCATCGGAGGGCCCAGTTGGGGAGAGAAGAATTAAACCTCCCCACACACTGCAGTTCCAACCCAGTTGGCAGGGAGTGTGTTTACTCTGAAATAAATAAATAATAGAAGGGGGGAGCAGCACACTAGTGAGTTAATGTAACGTGTAGTTTAACCCTGAAGTATAGCGAGTACTAACATGGGACCCCATTTTTTCACAGCCTATCACATTGTTTTGGGTCAGTTAAAGCTCCCAGACATATTGTAAATGGGAGGTTTCATGCAGAGCTCATTTTAGTTATTTTACAAGTCAGGCATGTTAGTTATTTGATTTGCCAGGTCTGATTTAGAAAGAAAACCTCACAGCCATCTTGTCCAATAGAACAATATTCCTAACCAATGCATTTCTTCTTCTTCTTCTTCTTCTTCTTCTTCTTCTTCTTCTTCTTCTTCTTCTTCTTCTTCTTCTTCTTCTTCCACAGAACTTTTAGAGGAGGATTCCTCAAAAGCAGAGGAATGGAGGAGCAAACTGAAGAGGGTAAGGAAGGATCTCCACCTCTTGCATCTGGGTTGCTTTCGGCTGGGTTTAACGTTGACATCAGAGAACAAAGCATAGAATTGGGAACTTCGTGGTTCTCTCTACATGATGGTCGATTTAATAAATTATTCTGGAAGTTATGCCCAGGATGGGGCCCATTAATGGCAGGGAAGCCATATTGATGTTACACCCAGGGCAGATAAAATGTTTGCTTGTCTTATGAGGCAAAACACATGGCAGGTGAAACTTCTGCCTTGCAAAACTATCCATCTTCATCAGTGGCAGCTCTGCTTTGATGGACTCCTGCATCTCCCCAGCACTGTTATCTGAGGGGTTCCCCCCTTTGTGCCAGCATGGCATGGCCAAGGACGGCTGATCAGAATGTGGAGCTCTGAACTAGGCTTGCTGGGTAACAAGACCTGAGATGATAGAGAAGTGTCCCTGTGTAACTCATGCCCTCCTGGAGGCCTACTCTGACTAGAACCTGTGAAGTAGACTGTGGCATAGCCAGAACCTGTCAGCCTAAGCATGGTAGTAGTCGGGAATGACTATTTCAGTGTCAGGGATACAATGGCCATCCTAAGAGCACCTTGACCTGAGATTGGAATCCAAAATAAAAGAGAGGAACAGAAGATGACAGGGCGCAATGGAAAGGCATGCTGGATCAAGCCTGTTCGGACAGTGGGAGGGTTAGACATCCATGAATGGTGAAAGGCTTGATTTCTTTTCCAACAGCTTGGCGCCAGATCCCTTCACTACCATCAGGAGAAGGAATTATCCGGAATCCTCCACCAAGTATTCAGGGAGGAGGGAAAGACCTCAAGGGATTCCGCCCTGCCAAAGGTCAGTGGAAGCTGTCTAAAGTTTATGGTGACCAAGCTCACCGTAAAGCAAGGTGGAATAGTCCAGTTTGGAGATGTCTTTCTAGATGCAGAGCCAGTATCTGCTTCTGTATTTTCTTTTTGATAATGAGGTTTGGTCCAGAGTGGCAGGGAGGTGTCTCTCTTTTTGTCTTTTTCTCTTCACAAATGAACAGGGGTACAGACTAGTGCTAATACAGCATGTTTAGACTATGACTAAGTTTAAGTGTGTGACATTGACATGACACGGAAGTCTTGCTCATTCATTCCTGCCTCCCCGTCCCTCCCCTCCCCTCCCCTCCTTCTGTTATCTCCCCTATGTCAAAATAAAGATTGTATATTGACCAAAACCTGCACTTTGTAAACTACCATGAAGATGTAATGGTGGTACAATAATAGTAATATCCAACTTTCTTTAGGGCAAGATGAAATCATGAGATAATGGAGTCTATCTACATTTGCTGTCCCAATAAATGCAATCTTTGCCACTCCTTCTTGCAGCTCTTCCTGTACCAATATTATGGGGCCATTCTCCATGCCTCAGGAGATCATGCCCTCGTGGAGGAATCTCTGAACAACCTCCTGCAGTCATTGCTGACGAAACCATCAGATAAGGAGGTGAGAGGAATACAGCTGTCAGGCTTGGAACCGTAATATTTATTTTGAGCTCTATTTAGCATAATCATTATTATTAAAGTGTTACATTGATACATGCATTGTATTAATATTTTACAACGTGAAACCATCCTGCACTTTTAGCTTCTTGCCTTCCATCCTGGTATGATTTGAAAAGGCCCTCAAAGTGTTGCTACAGTGACGCTCTCGGATTGTGACTGTGTTTGCAACAAGCGGGAATTTACATCCTTTGAGATCCCTCCCCCTTCGGCATCCAGGCACCTGATAAGAGGGAACTTACTTCACTGCCAATTAAATACTCCTCCTGCTTCCCCATGTGTGCACGTTAGCAGTCCGCCCCTTAATCAGACCTGGGTATTTAATGCACTTCCCTACCTGCGCTACAAAGGAATATGTCTCTGAGCAGATCATAGGCTGAACAGAGCTTGGAAAGGAAACCAACTTCCCTCATACTTTGGAGAAGAGAATTTCTTGTTAGAATATGGGGAAGCATAGCAGGGGAGATCCACAGGCTTCTAGAGTGTTCTGTTTTCTCAGCCTTTGTGGGATGCACGATGAAATTATGAATGTGCGATGTCTCGAAGATATCGCGCATTGAACAGGGATCTGTGACCCCCATTCACAATGGAGCTATAAATGGAGCCCCGTGTCCCTTTTCATTCTGTATTTCTTGCCCTGGAGTTGGAGAGCAGAAAGGAAGCACACCCTGGCCTCCAAAATCCGCCAGGCGACTGAGGGACACTGGGAGGCTGCCTCTCCTGCTTCCCAGGAATAACACCATGCCAAGGGGGAGACCAACCTGACCCATCCTTCAGCCAGAGAAGGAGCGGTTGCAGGGAATTCTCTCCTCCCTCCTTGCCAGAAAGACCACTCAGCTCCTACTGCCTGTAGCTCTGCAACTACAGTATCAACAGAGAGAATGCTCTGGTCCCATCCATTGGCCAAATAGCCACCAAATAGTATTTGAGCAAGAACCCCAGGGAGAGAACACCCGCTTGGCCCAATGTCCATTTAAATGCCACTGCTATAGCTCAGTGCTTTGTTCTGGCCTTGAAAAACAATCTCCCTCCTCTTTACATTTTCCCTCTACTCCTTGTCTCTATTGTCTCTTTACTTTGCAACCTAATGGCAAGAACTGTCTCTCTTTTCAATTGTTGTGGACCACTTTGGGAGACAATAATTTGAAAATACATCAGATAAATGTTTTTCAGACTCTCAAGGAAATAGGAATCAACTGAATAACCCCTGATTCTTCCTAGGGCATTCTTTCTGCCATCGGGCTTATTGCATCTAGCCATATCGAGTCCGTTTTCAAAGTCCTGAAGAAGTACTCTTCAGAGGAGGTCCTTTCATCAGAACCTCATCAGGTATCATGTCAGAAAGATAATGCATTTGGGAAGAACTGTGAGCCAGCACACTAAGCATGTGCGAGAAGTTATGGTCTCTCCTCACTCACTGAACTGGGGCTCTGTACATCAGGGGTGGCCAGAAGATAGATCTCCAGATGTTTTTGACTTCAGTGTTTCATGGAGATCCATGTTCTGCTCACCCACCCCCAGCATAAATCAGGAGCTTCCAGGACAAACCTGACGACTAATCATGTATCATGATGGCCTGCCTGATGCTTGTTTACGTGGTCGTAGCCAGGCAGGCAAACCAGCCAGCCTTTGGAGGGCTTTTTAGCAGGATGACTTGAAGGAGCTTCAAAGTGTGCAGGCACTGGGAAGTTCATTTGTGAATTGATGTAACATAGGGATATCCTGTTCGTGGGATTTGATCCCTGATGGCTTCTTCATACTTGCCCATAATTGTCGATTAACATCACTATACAATTTGATTAGCTAGGGAAGTTCTAAGTAAAAAGTCACTTTTACCAGTTAAGGCTGAAATCCTATACTAGGGATGTATGAGAACTTCCTTCACCTGTGAAAATGTGAGGAAAGCACCCTGAATGCAAACTTGTGCATTCTTGAGCTTGCCATCACATTTGGAAGGGTGTATCCGTTTTGAAAAATGCACACTCTAACATGAGCATTTTTCAAAAAAGGACACATTTTTACACCATGGTTAATGTGGTGTGGGGGCATTTGCATTCTTGCTTGAATAAGTGTACATTTTCCCTGTTCGGAGATGTGCACACATTTACGTGAAAATAACTTCCCTGAGGCTTACTTCCGAGTAGTCATGCATATCTGCACCGTAAGCTTTTCACATCTTCACATTACAAAATTCTGACAAGTTTCTTAATAGCACTAGAGGGACTTAAAAGATATTCTCTGTCTATTCCACTTAGGATAACATCCAGAACATACTGGTGGAGTCTATTGAAAAGATTGCTTCAACAGTAAGTGTCAATTTGAAGGGATGGTTGCCTGTTTGACTCAGCTTTTACGGTACCAAACGTATTTCGATAATCCTTATATTTTAAAGTTTGGGATACCATGAATTGCCATTCAATGTAACTAGAGGGGATGGCTTCTTAAGAGGAAGCCAAGGACTGGGGAGTGATATGAACTGTACAATAAGCGGGCAGTGCTGTGAAGTCGTTTTTCAAAACAGGCTCTTGGATTTGCACACCAAAAATCATTCCGACTCATTTCTGTACTAATCTGCAGGATACAAATCCATGGCTTGTTTTGTGTGTGGATTATCCAAAGGTGCACATGTATGCATTTGCTCTCCCCATCAGATAAAGCGACTGTGCACGTATTTGCCCACATGACGTGCCTTTTGAAACATGCACAATTTGGGGACAGATTTTTTTTAATTGATGGAACTTTAGCCCAGCTACCCAAGAAAGTGCAGATTTCCAGTTACAACTGCATTCTGGAATGCGTTTTGGTCTGAGGGATGTGCCAACTGGATAGGTCTGCAGTAAAATGGAGACCCAATTAAATTATCATCTAGCCCTAATGGCCAGTGCAGTTGAACCCACATGAGAACTAATGCTTTTTCCTTCATAACTCTTTCTCCAGGAAAGATACGGAAGCCTTTTCCAAGTTCGGCCCTTTAAGAACATGAATGAAGAACACCAGTCTTGAAGAGGGATTGATGACCTGCAATTATTTAGGCTGTCAATTCAACTGGGGCATCTCTCTCTTTCTTTCTCTCTCTCTCTCTCTCTCTCCTTTGCTAGACTTACCATTAAATCTGCAACTGAGGAGGGGAAAGCCCACGATGCAACTATCCAGACATCACGTGTGGTGAGCTCAAGAAGAGAGCAGTCATGTCTGCCATTTTTGTTTGTTTTCATGCGCACAGGTATTGGTTTTTTAAAAAAATTAAATTGATTTTCCTGCTCCCCCCACCCTGCCCCCGACGGGCGCAGCACTCCTGGGGAGCGCTGCACCCCGTGCGCGGCTCCCAGCTACCTGCGAGTAACTGCGCGGGGCCGGGGTCAATCCACAGAAACGGGCCACACCTTCCGCGGTCCTGGGCTCAGCTTGGGATTGTGGAGAAATCGGGCCCACAGGCCTTTGCTAGACCAGGCTATATCCCTGGCGTATAACCGGGATCACCCCTGTGTGTCCAGATGATGCACAGGGGATCTCAGGCTCCGGCAAGGATCAACCCTGCCTGGCCTCGGGATATAGCCCTACACTTTGGGACTGCTTTTTCCACGGTGCCGGGCTGAGCCCGGGACCGCAGAAGGTGTGGCCCGTTTCCGTGGCTTGACCCCGGCTCCACGCGGTTACTCGTGCGAGGCTGGGAGCCGCGCACAGGGTGCAACACTCTCCAGGAGTGCTGCGCCTATCGGGGGCAGGGTGGGGGAGTGGGAAAATCAATTTAATTTCTAAAAATAAATTACCTGTGTGCACGAGCGTTCGTGAGCATCATCCCTTTAAGAAAACAAAAAAATGGCGGATGTGACGGCTCTCTTCTTGAGCTCATCACGCGTGACGTCTGGACTAGTGCAACAGCCCACGATAGTTGCATCGTGGTCAATCCCCTCCTCCGTCGCAGATTTAATGGTAGGTCTAGCAAAGGCCTCTGTCTCTCTCTCTCTCTCTCTCTCTCTCTCTCTCTCTCTCTCTCTCTCTCTCTGACACACGCCTGACTCCAAGCAGTAGCACAGCCTGTTTTTTGAAGTGATGACACAATGTACTGCATGTATGAAAAAAAATATTAACATATTGTACATTAAAAAATATAAAGGTTTTATTGACTTCAGCTTCATTCTGTTTCATTATTACTGTTGGATCCTGGATTGGATCTGGTTTTTCTTTTTCCACTATTTTTCCAATTACCTGGAGACCTGAAGAAAATGAGGAGTCAGCAGAACATGCAATTCCCTCAAATGTCAAGGTGTCAGCTGGACAGTTATTGAATTGAACACCACAGGAGTTAACAGAGGCCGGATCAGAGTTAGAAACGCAGCCAGAACAGAAAGAGGAGGCGGCATTTATCCCCCCTTGCTCTCAGAGAGCAAATAAAGGAGTCCCGCCAAAGCGGATTGCCTCTGAAGCCTTTAATATAAGCTTTGAGCCGAATTCTTATGCAGATGTACAAAGATTCGGTTCTTTAGAAAGGCAGAAATGGCTAGAAGCCATGGAAAGTGAGTTGAAAAGCCTAAAAGACAATGAAGTTTTTCAAGAAACAGTTTTGCCTCCAGGGCAGAAGTCTGTAATGTGTCAATGGGTTTTTAAGCGCAAACAGTTAGAGACAGGGGAAGAAAAATTCAAAGCCCGACTTGTCGCAAGGGGTTTTAATCAAGTTAAGGAGGTAGACTATACCTCAACTGTAAAAGCAGAAACTTTAAGATTATTTTTAACTATTACAGCAAAAGAAAAGTTAAAAATTAGGCAATATGATTTCCAAACTGCATACCTGAACACCCCAATTCAGGAAAAAATATACATGAGAAAACCTGAAGGTTTTGAGTCAGATGACAACAAAGTTTGGTTCCTGAAGAAAGCAATTTATGGCCTTAGACAGAGTGCCAGGTGTTGGAATTCTGTCCAAAACACCACTTTGGTAAGTGAGATGGGATTTGAAAGGAGCTGTGTCTGTACACAAAGGGGAGTGGTCAGAATTATAAAGCTCTCATTGTTTTTGTTGATGATGTTTTGATTGCTTGTCCTAGTGATGCAGAGGTCCAGAAAGTTGCAAATCAGCTTGGAAGCAGGTATAATTTGAAATCCTTAGGTCCAGTGAAGAATTACCTAGGAGTAGAAGTTAAACTAGCAGAAGATAGAGGTTTTTTGCTCAGTCAGAAGCAAAAAATTCTAAAGCTGCTAGAGGATTTTGGAATGCAGGATTGCAAAGGGGTCAAAAGCCCCATGGAATTGGATATCCAGAAAAACCTGCAAGGAGAAAGTTTCAGTGACCCAAGCCTGTATCACTCTGTGGTGGGTATGCTATTGTATTTGGTAAGCTGGTCAAGGCCAGATCTGTCTGCTGCGGTTGCTATCTTAAGCAGGGGGGGATCCGCACGTCACTCCCAGAGCGCTTCTATGGGACCCCAGTGCACCCCGAAAACGATAGTCTGACTTCCCTGTAAAAGAAACGAGGAAGAGCCGTCCATGCCGCCGCCGCAGAGAGCTCTCCGCCGGCGAGGAGAGCTCGGCAAAAGAGCTCTCCTCTCGGCAAAAGCTCGGTGAGGAGAGCCCGCCTTCTTTTGCCGAGCTCTCCTCCTCCTCCTCGTCTTCGGCGGCATGGACGGCTCTTCCTCGTTTCTTTTACAGGGAAGTCAGACTATCGTTTTCGGGGTGCACTGGGGTCCCATAGAAGTGCTCTGGGAGCGACGTGCGGATCCCCCCCCGGTTCATTGCCAAGCCAACAGTGGCTGCTTGGCATGCAACCAAGAGAGTGTTAAGTACCTCAAAGGCACCTTAAATTACAGTTTGAAGTTATCTGCTGAGCCAGATAAAAAGCTCTTGAGTTATGTGGATTCGGATTGGGCAGGCTGTATAGAAGACCAGAAGTCAACGTCTGGAATTGTGCTAATGTTGGGAAAAGGACTAATCTCTTAGAAGTCCAGAAAGCAGGCTTTTGTCTCCAGATCTTCCAGCGAAGCAGAGTATGGGGCACTGTCAGAGTTGTGTGGAGAAATCACTTGGCTAATGCAATTAATAAAGGATTTCAAAATCCAAATTGAAACGCCAATCACAGTGTTCTGTGACTCCCAGGCATGTATTGCGTTGGCAAACGCAGACATGTTCAAGTCAAAATCCAAACACATTGCTATTAAGTACCAAAATGTGAAAGAACACATAAGTAGTGGAACTCTGAAGTTGTGTTATTGTGAGTCACAAGAAAACTTTGCTGACATATTCACAAAACCTTTAGGAGCTACAAAACACAGGGAGATTTGGGAAACACTAGGTTTCAGGCAGGATGAAATGTAAACGTCTGTACAAGTGTTGTGTTGTAAAAACTGTGGCGTAAAAATCAAAAGAACGGGTGTTGGATCTTGAAGAAAATGAGGAGTCAGCAGAACGCGCAATTCCCTTAAATGTCAAGGTCTCAGCTGGACAGTTATTGAAGTATTGTATGGAAGCATTTTCATCAATTAATCAATTAGTGATTGCATGTTTTCATGTTTCTTATTCTTCATCTTACCACATCTTGATGTATGCTGATGTGTATTGATCGTCTGTGAGTATTTGTATATATGCTGCCATAACTAAATTATTTCAACTGTCAGTAAAGGGTTTGCTTTTAACTTACAAAGAATCCTTTGCCTCATCGAGTCTTTGCTGCGTCCTAAACTGAGAGCCGCTGCTACTTCTGCTCAACTCTGGTTCAGAGTGTGATTTCCCAACAATTACGTATATTGGTTTTGGTATTTTCTTGTTTTGGTTTGCTATGCCTATTGGTTTTATATCTTTTAGGAATTATTATTATTTTTGCTCTGAACCACCTTGACAACTAAAGAATGAATGAAGGGATGCATACATTATATTTGCCCAGGAATGAATTGAAACAGCAACTACAGTTGCTTTAATTTGCTTAACAGCCCACTTCACATGCATATGGAAGAGGGATCCTTCCCATTTAACATAAAAAATAATTTAATTATTGCGGCTGATTTTCCATTTTAATTCTGTGTTCTCCTAAACTCTTAAGTTACTTTGAAGCTGTTGCTTTTATTTCAGCTGGGCTGAATATCACACCCTTCCCTTCCACAGGACCATTTGTCCCCTGCAGAAGGGGGGAAATGCCCTTAACTTGGGAGGGCAGGAGGGAATTAAATCAAATCACTTTCTGCAGTGCTTCCCATATAACTTTAGACACCATACTATTTCATTATCAAAACACATGTTGGTTTAAGACCAGGGTTAAGGCTACCTCATGTTGCTCGAGTTTTGCTAGAGAAATCCTGGAAGGTGACCTCTTCCTGTTTGTTACTTCCCTCAGTAGCTGCAGGATGGGTTACTACCTCTGTTCTAGTCTGGACTAGAGTGTTACCTGTACCTTTAAGATACAGGTAGATAAAGACTAAACTAACACACCTGTCTGCAGAACTGGCCACCATTGAATCTGTTCAATAGAGTTGCTTGGGATTGAGGGTTGAGCTCCTTAATTAACATTTGGCTGTTAATTTTATCATGTTTCTGAAACTTTGTATTTGTTTTGCAGCCAAACTTCCTGGGGTGGGGAATTAATAACTTTCTGGGACAGAAAGATTACTTAAGGTGTTTCAACTTTCCCTTACTCCCACCACATTGCTTGTGAATTGCAGCGAGTCCTAACAGAAAAGTCTCTGAGCCTTATCTGTTGCTATTTGCCAATAACTTTGTCTTATGTATGTTTTTTGGTTTTCACAGATTTAAAGATTCAGTTTGAAATTTGGCTTTCTGAAGAAGCCAAAACATGGCAAAACAGGACTGAAATGGGTGCATGTTATACTTTGCCTATCTTGTAGAAAACCTGTGTTCAATGCACGCTCTCATGTTCTCTCCGTCGCCCAGCTGTTAAACCTCATTGCTTTTTGCACTTTATTTCCGTCTTCATTTCATACTGAGTGTCTAGCATGTTTTGTGTAGACTCGTTCAATTTACTATTTTCTGTTTAATTGCATCGTTCCTATGTTATGGTTTGTCACGCATTATAATATTGTTTGTAGAGTTGTGTGCTCTTTAGCATTTATTTTTAATTGCAAATTCAACTGGTGCCCCCCTTTTATTGGACTGATGATTGGTTCTCAAGCCAGAAACGGGTGGGGGAGGAGGACACTGGAAACTCTGTGCTCCCTCCTTGGCGTGAGGATTACCAAGCGCAACCCTGCAGGAGGAAAACTGCGGGCTTTAGGGGCAACATGGTGTCAATGTGGTGCTGTCAAAGCAGCCCTCTTTTCTAGGAAGGAACTTTATTAGTAGTCTCTCCCAGGCAAGCTTTTTCATGTTACTGGGGCGGGGTTGGAAATGACCATGTGGGAGAAGGGACGGTGTAAAAGCCGGAACGGAACGGAACAGGCCGGAACAGCCCCATTATATTAAAAAACCATACCAAAAACAGTGGCATGTGTTAGCAACACTTGAGAACAATATTTTAGGATTAAAACCATACCAATATTATATCACTATTAACCCCAAAACGACGTCCGGAACAGAATGGGATGGCCGGAACGGCCACTAGGGAACGAGCGATAACAACCAAACTCACCAGTCATGCATAACTAAATGGCAGGGATGCAATAAGCCACAAAAGTTGCCCTGAAACCACGTTCAGATACCCGTTCCGGGCAAAAACGTGTATTGCGCAAAACGGGCCGTAACGGCAGCTTCCCAATGAGGTAAGTGAACCAAACTCACCAGATGCACTTGACAAGGTGGGGCAAATATAGAAAGCTCCAAAAGTTGCCCCGAAACCACGTTCAGATACCCGTTCCTGGCAAAAACACATATTGCGCAAAACCGGCCGTAACGGCAGCTTCCGAATGAGGTAAGTGAACCAAACTCACCAGATGCACATGACAAGGTGGGGCAAATATAGAAAGCTCCAAAAGTTGCCCCGAAACCATGTTCAGATACCCGTTCCGGGCAAAAACGTGTATTGCGCAAAACGGACCGTAATGGCAGCTTCCCAATGAGATAAGTGAACCAAACTCACCAGATGCACATGACAAGGTGGGACAAATATAGAAAGCTCCAAAAGTTGCCCCGAAACCACGTTCTGATACCCGTTCTGAGCAAAAACACATATTGCGCAAAACGGGCCGTAACGGCAGCTTCCCTATGAGGTAAGTGAACCAAACTCACCAGAGGCACATGACAAGGTGGGACAAATATAGAAAGCTCCAAAAGTTGCCCCGAAACCACGTTCAGATACCCGTTCCGGGCAAAAACGCGTATTGCGCAAAATGGGCCTTAACGGCAGCTTCCCAATGAGATAAGTGAGCCAAACTCACCAGATGCACATAACTAGGTGGGGCAAATATAGAAAGCTCCAAAAGTTGCCCCCAAACCACGTTCAGATACCCGTTCCGGGCAAAAACGCGTATTGTGCAAAACGGGCCATAACAGCAGCTTCCCAATGAGGTAAGTGAACCAAACTCACCAGATGCACTTGACAAGGTGGGGCAAATATAGAAAGCTCCAAAAGTTGCCCCGAAACCATGTTCAGATACCTGTTCCGGGCAAAAACGCGTATTGCGCAAAACGGGCCGTAACGGCAGCTTCCCAATGAGATAAGTGAACCAAACTCACCAGATGCACATAACTAGGTGGGACAAATATAGAAAGCTCCAAAAGTTGCCCCCAAACCACGTTCAGATACCCGTTCCGGGCAAAAACACGTATTCCGCAAAATGGGCCGTAACGGCAGCTTCCCAATGAGATAAGTGAGCCAAACTCACCAGATGCACATAACTAGGTGGGAAAAATATGGAAAGCTCCAAAAGTTGCCTCAAAACCACGTTCAGATACCCGTTCCGGGCAAAAAAAGTGCTTTCTATATTTGTCCCACCTTGTCATGTGGATCTGGTGAGTTTGGTTCACTTATCTCATTGGGAAGCTGCCGTTACGGCCCGTTTTTGCGCAATACGTGTTTTTGCCCGGAACGGGTATCTGAACGTGGTTTCGGGGCAACTTTTACAGCTTTCTATATTTGTCCCACCTTGTCATGTGCATCTGGTGAGTTTGGTTCACTTATCTCATTGGGAAGCTGCCGTTACGGCCCGTTTTTGCGCAATATGCGTTTTTGCCCGGAACGGGTATCTGAACGTGGTTTCGGGGCAACTTTTGGAGCTTTCTATATTTGCCCCACCTTGTCAAGTGCATCTGGTGAGTTTGGTTCACTTACCTCATTGGGAAGCTGCCGTTACGGCCCGTTTTGCGCAATACACGTTTTTGCCCGGAACGGGTATCTGAACGTGGTTTCGGGGCAACTTTTGGAGCTTTCTATATTTGTCCCACCTTGTCAAGTGCATCTGGTGAGTTTGGCTCACTTACCTCATTGGGAAGCTGCCGTTACGGCCGGTTTTGCGCAATACGTGTTTTTGCCCAGAACGGGTATCTGAACGTGGTTTCGGGGCAACTTTTGGAGCTTTCTATATTTGTCCCACTTTGTCATGTGCATCTGGTGAGTTTGGTTCACTTATCTCATTGGGAAGCTGCTGTTACGGCCGGTTTTGCGCATTACGCGTTTTTGCCCGGAACGGGTATCTGAACGTGGTTTCGGGGCAACTTTTGGAGCTTTCTATATTTGCCCCACCTTGTCAAGTGCATCTGGTGAGTTTGGTTCACTTACCTCATTGGGAAGCTGCCGTTACGGCCCGTTTTGCGCAATACGTGTTTTTGCCCAGAACGGGTATCTGAACGTGGTTTCGGGGCAACTTTTGGAGCTTTCTATATTTGTCCCACCTAGTTATGTGCATCTGGTGAGTTTGGCTCACTTACCTCATTGGGAAGCTGCCGTTACAGCCGTTTTTGCGCAATACGCGTTTTTGCCCGGAACGGGTATCTGAACGTGGTTTTGGGGCAACTTTTGGAGCTTTCTATATTTGCCCCACCTTTTCAAGTGCATCTGGTGAGTTTGGTTCACTTACCTCATTGGGAAGCTGCCGTTACGGCCCGTTTTGCGCAATACACGTTTTTGCCCGGAACGGGTATCTGAACGTGGTTTGGGGGCAACTTTTGGAGCTTTCTATATTTGTCCCACCTAGTTATGTGCCTCTGGTGAGTTTGGTTCACTTACCTCATTGGGAAGCTGCCGTTACGGCCCTTTTTGCTCAATACACGTTTTTGCCCAGAACGGGTATCTGAACGTGGTTTGGGGGCAACTTTTGGAGCTTTCTATATTTGTCCCACCTAGTTATGTGCATCTGGTGAGTTTGGCTCACTTACCTCATTGGGAAGCTGCTGTTACAGCCGTTTTTGCGCAATACGCGTTTTTGCCCGGAACGGGTATCTGAACGTGGTTTTGGGGCAACTTTTGGAGCTTTCTATATTTGCCCCACCTTTTCAAGTGCATCTGGTGAGTTTGGTTCACTTACCTCATTGGGAAGCTGCCGTTACGGCCCGTTTTGCGCAATACACGTTTTTGCCCGGAACGGGTATCTGAACGTGGTTTGGGGGCAACTTTTGGAGCTTTCTATATTTGTCCCACCTAGTTATGTGCCTCTGGTGAGTTTGGTTCACTTACCTCATTGGGAAGCTGCCGTTACGGCCCTTTTTGCTCAATACACGTTTTTGCCCAGAACGGGTATCTGAACGTGGTTTGGGGGCAACTTTTGGAGCTTTCTATATTTGTCCCACCTAGTTATGTGCCTCTGGTGAGTTTGGTTCACTTACCTCATTGGGAAGCTGCCGTTACGGCCCGTTTTGCGCAATACACGTTTTTGCCCAGAACGGGTATCTGAACGTGGTTTGGGGGCAACTTTTGGAGCTTTCTATATTTGTCCCACCTAGTTATGTGCATCTGGAGAGTTTGGTTCACTTATCTCATAGGGAAGCTGCCGTTACGGCCCTTTTTGCGCAATACGTTTTTTTGCCCGGAACGGGTATCTGAACGTGGTTTCGGGGCAACTTTTGTGGCTTATTGCATCCCTGCCATTTAGTTATGCATGACTGGTGAGTTTGGTTGGTATCGCTCGTTCCCTAGTGGCCGTTCCGGCCATCCCATTCTGTTCCGGACGTTGTTTTGGGGTTAATAGTGATATAATATTGGTATGGTTTTAGTCCTAAAATATTGTTCTCAAGTGTTGCTAACACATGCCACTGTTTTTGGTGTGGTTTTTTAATATAATGGGGCTGTTCCGGCCTGTTCCGTTCCGTTCCGTCTTTTACACCGTCCCAAAGATTTTGTGGGTCGATCTTTTTAGTCAGATCTTTCACGAATATGGATTTTGTGGGTCGATCTTTTTAGTCAGATCTTTCACGAATATGGATTTTGTGGGTCGATGTTTTTAGTCAGGCTACTAAAGATCTTTCACGAATATGGATTTTCGATTTTATGGTTAACACGGCTACACACCTATGTTTCCAGTTTTGTGTTTTTTTACGTCAGGGAAAGGAAAGAGAAATAAACAGCCGGTGGGGTTAGTTTGTATTCAAACAGAGCGAGCGCTTCGCGGCCCGCTCTTCTGACTGGGCGCGGCCTGCCCGCGTCCCTTTATAGGGGCGGGGCAAGGGGCGGGGCGCCCGAGAAAGGCGCGGGCCTTTCCCAACCGCCGTCCATCCGTCCGTGGCTCGCGCGCGCCTTCTCGACCCGCAGAGGGCGGCTCATGAATATGGACGAGGTGGGCGTGGCCGGCGCTGGGGCTTGCTCCCCTCCCCTCACGCCGAGAGAAAATGGCGGCTGCGGCGGCGGGGCTTGGCGGCGTACGGGCCGCGGGGCCGGTGGCGGCGCCGCTACTGCGACGAGGCCGCGGCAGGCGGAGGCGGCGAACGTCGTGCCAGGGCGGGCCTGAAGAGAAAGAGGCGTCGTCGTCAGGCGAGTCCCGGTGCCGGGCCTCTTGCCAGCCGGAGGGCCCCGGTGGCTCGCTCTGCCGTAGCCGCCTGAACAGCCTCGCCCGGCGCCAGCAGCAGCAGCAGCAGCCAGCTCGGGCCGCTTCAGGAGGGGAGCCGCCGCCGCCGCCACCACCGCTTCCCGCCCAGGCAGAACGAGGTGCGACACGTATCGTGTGAACGTGAGAGTGCGGGAGAGGCGCGCCCGGGTCTGCTGTCGCCCCAAACGCGCATGTGTGCGTGTGGCATTCGGGTCAACCAAGGGCTCGGACAAGGGACAAGCCACACACACGCCTCCCCGTGTGTGTGTCTACGTGGGGAGTGACTCGGCTGCGCTTTGACAGGCGTCAAACGCGTCGGCGGAGGAGCGAGCGTCGGAATGCGCGCGCGCGCGTGTATGTGTGTGTGTCGGGCGCCGAGTGTGACCCGCGTCTTTTGCGTGTGCAGAAGCGGGCGGTGGGGAAGCGTGTTGATTGGCTGCGTCCTTCCCTCCCGGGGCTGGCTGAGGCTCGCGCGGGCCAGGACTGTATTGACCCGTGGTGGTGGCGGCGGCGACTCTGCGCGGGGCAGCCCCATTGAATTGAATGGGACTGATATCTGAGTATATACATGCAATAGGGTTACGCTGTGTGTGTGTGTGTGACGGAGAGGGTTTGGTTTGGTTTGCCATGCCTTCAGGCAGCCTTGCCTAACCAGGTGCCTTGGATTTCCAATTCCCATGAGCCCTACCATTATTTATTATGCCAGTCCTTTTCCAGCTTCATTGGATGCCAGTCCAGGTCCGGGCCCGATTCAAAGTGCTGGTATTACTAGAACCCAACGGGGTCATTATCTCATGATAAACAGGGCAGCATGGTTACTAGCAGGGACTGGCTGATGAGACCACATCACGCCAGTCCTTTTCCAGCTTCATTGGCTGCCAGTCCCGGTCCGGGCCCGATTCAAAGTGCTGGTATTGACATTTAAAGCCCTAAACGGCTTGGGGCCAGGTTATCTGAAGGAACGCCTCCTCCCATATGTACCTGCCCGGACCCTAAGGTCATCCTCAGGGGTCCTTCTCCGCAAGCCCCTGCCAAAGGAAGTGAGACAGGTGGCTACCAGGAGCAGGGCCTTCTCTGCTATGGCACCCCGGCTGTGGAATTAGCTCCCTAAGGAGGTTTGCTTGGCACCTACATTATATGCTTTTAGATGCCAGGTGAAGACCTTTTTATTCTCCCAGCATTTTAACAGTCTATAAATAAATTTTAACTTGGTGTTTTAAATTTGTAATTTTGCATTGCTGCTCTTTTTATCTGGTTGAGCTTTTATATTGTATTTTATAGTATGGTTTTATACTGTTGTTTTATACTTTGAATGTTTTTAATTTTTGTGAACTGCCCGGAGAGCTCCAGCTATTGGGCGGTATAGAAATGTAATAAATATTTATTACATTTCTATACCACCCAATAGCCTCTCTGGGCGGTTTACAAAAATTAGGTCAGGAATCTTTGGGATTGTAGTCAAAATCACCTGGAGGGCAACAAGCTGAGAAAAACTGCCCTAAGGCACATGGTGTATGATGTGTGTGTGTGTGTGTGTGAGAGAGAGAGAGAGAGAGAGACACTAAATAAGTGTGTTTTGTTCACCAATCGGCCGTCTCTGCATGATAAGTGGCATGTATGTTTCTGTTGCTGAGATTGATTAACTTAAATGTAAAATTATTATTATTTATTATGTTTGTATACCACCCCATTGCCGAAGCTCTCTGGGCGGTTTATATCTGATAAAAACACTTAAAAACAATATACAAACATATCAAACCACAGAAACATACAAAAACAAACCCAGTCTAATTTGTTGTTAATTTGTTCAGTCGCTTCTGACTCTTCGTGACTTCATGGACCAGCCCATGCCAGAGCTTTCTGTTGGCCGTTGCCACCCCTAGTTCCCCCAAGGTCAGGTCGTCACCTCCAGAATATCATCCATATGCTAAATGCCTGGGAGAAGAGAAAAGTCTTGACCTGGCACCAAAAAGATAACAATGTCGGCACCAGGCAGGCCTCGTTAGGGAGATTGTTCCACAATTAGGGAGCCACCACAGAAAAGGCCCTCTTTCTTGTTGCCGTCCTCCTAGCTTCCCTCGGAATAGGCACCCGGAGGAGGACCTTGGATGTTGAGCGCAGTGTTCGGGTAGGTTCATGTTGGGAGAGGCGTTCCATCAGGTATTGTGGTCCTAAGCTGTGTAAGCCTTTATAGGTTAAAAACAGCGCTGTGAATCAGGCTTGGAAACATACAGGCAGCCAATGCAAGTGGGCCAGAGTGGGTCTTCTGGTCCTTTTTATCACTCTGGCTGTTGCATTTTGCACAAGCCGCAGCTTCCGAACCGTCTTCAAAGGCTGCCTCACGTAGAGTGCATTGTGGTAATCTAACTTGGAGGTTACCAGGGCATAGACAACTGAAGCCAGGATATCCCTGTCCTGATAGGGGCATAGCTGGGCCACCAACCGAAGCTGGCAGAAGGCACTCCGTGCCAATGTTCAAGGTGGCTTCCAAAAAAGAATCAGTAAATTTATTAAAATACAATACATTTGCTAAGTACAAATCCCCATTAACATCAGTAACTTGCTGGAGGACCACATACCTTGCATTCTTGAGTGCACGTTCAAAAATGTAGTAAGAATGTGACAGACATGAACCTAGGAAACTGCCTTTGCAGTGAGTCAGACCACTGGTCCATTTAACTTAGTATTGCCCACTCTACGTTGACTTAGAGCTTTATCACACCAGCGTTATACTATGCAATCACTGTGAATTGCGTGCAAAAGACTTCGAAATTTTCCAGTTTATAATCTGCTTTGACTGTGAAGTACTCCCATGCATCCTGCTTTAATCGTGTTATAAAGGCAAAAGAATCGACCTATTTTGCTACTAGTTTTGGAGCGAATCATTTGTTGTTTTCCGAGCGGGCCACTGGGGGGCGCAGGAGCAGGATTTGATATGTTTAAAGAAAAATTAAACAAATACATCTGCGTAAGTTTTAAAGATAAAGACATCAAAATTGGCACAGTAATAGATATTAAGGAGAGCTTTAAGCATACCAAATTTGAATTGGATTGGGTCATCCATTGATTTTTTTATGATTTTTTTTACATTTCCCCCCTTAAACCCTTTTCCTGGTATGCAAAGGATCTTAGGAGCGCTGCTGCCCGGGGTGTGATTTAGCTAACAACAACAATGGCGACAGCTTAGAGCTGTAGGGGATAATTCAAGGGAAACAGGTACGTGGGATGAATCTCTTACTCTACCCTGACTGGCAGTGGCTGCCCAGAGGTTCATGCGTGCAAAGCTGGTGCTCTAGAGCAGGTGTACAGGGAACAGTGCTTGGTTGTGGCTCCTTCAGTGCAAACCCTTATTTCCCCATAACGTATGAAAAAGCCGTGAGTATCTCTTTGGGTACTTTATTGTGCAATTGAGCTACCTCATTCCCAGAATTTTACAGGGTTTCCAGACAACATTTGCCTTTGATTTGTGACCCTCCCTGGTTTTCCCAAAACTGTTACCCCATCTTTCTTTCTTACACCAAAAATTCCGTGGAGGGAAAAAAAGACAGAATAGCTAAATGGTGCGTTTTGATTGTTAGTGCCGGGAGCTCTCTGTCTGGAAGCATCCTAAGTGTCACAGGTGGTCTTAACATTGAAGTAGGCATGTATGATTTAGCCACTGAATGTGTGTGGGAGATTTGACTGTATGAAGAGGCAGTGACCTTGATGGTGTGTGGCCATGAAATTGTAGGCTGCTGCTGAACTCTTGAGCTTGTATGTATTATGAAAGTGTTGCATACCATGTATAATGGTGTTCTTGGAACCTGTGTGTGAGGCTTGAAGTATGACTGAAGGATTGATGACTTTAGTAGTATAGAGAGGTAGTAGTAACTTAAGATGTGATCTTAGAATCACAGAATAGTAGAGTTGCAAGGGGCCTAAAGGCCATCGAGTCCAACCCCCGGCTCATTGCAGGAATCCACCTTAAAGCATACCTGACAGATGGTTGTCCAGCTGCTTCTTGAAGGCCTCTAAGGTAGGAGAGCCCACCACCTCCCTAGGTAACTGGTTCCATTGTCGTACTGCTCTAACAGTCAGGAAGTTTTTCCTGATGTCCAGCCGGAATCTGACTTCCTTTAACTTGAGCCCGTTATTCCGTGTCCTGCACTCTGGGAGGATCGAGAACAGATCCTGGCCCTCCTCTGTGTGACAACCTTTTAAGTATTTGAAGAGTGCTCTCATGTCTCCCCTCAATCTTCTCTTCTCCAGGCTAAACATGCCCAGTTCTTTCAGGTTTCTTCATAGGGCTTTGTTTCCAGACCCCTGATCATCCTGGTTGCCCTCCTCTGAACACACTCCAGCTTGTCTGCGTCCTTCTTGAATTGTGGAACCCAGAACTGGACGCAATACTCTAGATGAGGCCTAACCATGGCCGAATAGGGAGGAACTAGTACCTCACACGATTTGGAAGCTATACTTTTATTAATGCAGCCCAAAATAGCATTTGCCTTTCTTGCAGCCATATCGCACTGTTGGCTCATATTCAGCTTGTGATCTACAACAATTCCAAGACCCTTCTCGTTTGAAGGTGCTCTTGTAAGAAAAATGAATAAGTAACTAAATAAATCCCTGCACATAGAAGTTTACATTTTAGGCTGTGATTTTTGGCACGTTTATCTATTTATTATTTATTTATTTATTTACAGCATTTATATACCGCTTAATTATCTAATACAGATTCCAGAGCGGTGAACATAGATATAAACGGTAAAAGAGAGAAGATTAAAATAGCAAATTAAAATTATTCAATTTAAAAACAAAGGAAGAAAATATAAAGACAGTATTGGTGAGAGGGCTGCTGGGTAGCCCTGATCCTGATGCATGATCAGCATCAATTTAGAAGGGCCCCCTATGTGCATATAGTTCACTCCATGAGGGTAGAATCCTGGTCAGTTGGTCCCATCCCTGTGGAGCGAAATGTGCACATGTACATTTTTACATGCATTGGGCCTCCTTCTGATTGATATCAATAGTGTGCTGGCTGGGGAGCATTGGTTGTGCATGTGTTGGCATGTAGGGGGCAGGGCTAGCTGGCATGTTCTTGAGGCCACCTCCTTGTGTGGGTGTCTTATGTTCTCTGAATTTGTGATAGCAGTGACAATTAGGTTAATACAAGGGGTTGGATCCCCATTTAGTCATACTTAGAATCATAGAATAGTAGAGTTGGAAGGGGCCTACAAGGCCATCGAGTCCAACCCCCTGCTCACTGCAGGAATCTACTTTAAAGCATACATGACAGATGGCTGTCCAGCTGTCTCTTGAATATCTAGGGTGGGAGAGACCACGACGTCCCTAGGTCATTGATTCCATTGTCGTACTGCTCTAACAGTCAGGAAGTTTTTCCTGACGTCCAGCTGGAATCTGGCTTCCTTTAACTTGAGCCCGTTATTCCGTGTCCTGCACTCTGGGAGGATCGAGAAGAGATCCTGGTCCTCCTCTGTGTGACAACCTTTCAAGTCTTTGAAGAGTGCTATCATGTCTCCCCTCAATCTTCTCTTCTCCAGACTAAACATGCCCAGTTCTTTCAGTCTCTCCTCATGGGGCTTTGTTTCCAGACCCCTGATTTTAATGGTTCCACTTGGAGAGGAGCCATTAAAATCAATGGGAGTTAAACTAGCCATGGCTTATTTAAGTCCCATTGCTTTCAGCCAGTCTAATCTAAGTGCGCCTTAATCTGGATCCAACCCCTGATTGACTGTGAATCAAATGACATCTTGAGTGTGAATGTGGGAGTCATGCTTTGAATTATGCTGGTAATTTTAAGTTAATTGAGGGTAGGGACACACACACACGAACAGAAATGTTGGAGCATTTTAAAAGTTAATGAAAATATTGTATTAACAGATACAAAGAGAAATGGGAAACATACCTGTACAGTTTTTCTGCATGTAAAGGTGGTTAAGTATTACAGTGGGTGTGACAATCATATTACAAAGAGCCATCTGTATCAGGCACAAGTATAGTTAGTATGACATGTCACCTACTATGTGAGGTGGTGGTCATAAGAGAACAAGAGGTCGTGTGTGTAATGATGCACAAATCACATTTTTCTAACTTTACTACCTGTTCTTTGTTACCTCTGCGGAATGAGTACCACTATTTTTGTACCATAAATCGTGATCTTTTTTTATCACCTTGCTTGTATATACATGGGCGCTTCATGTGTATTTGAAGGTAACTAATATATTGTGTGATGCTGAATCTTTCCCTAAATATATATCGCTGTAAGGTGGGACTTGATATATGTGGTGAGTGTAGATTTGTACCGTCTAACATGTTCTGGGGATATTTGCCCTTTTTTGAAGTACACATGTAAGGAGTTTGTTTCACTGCTTAGGCTGGTCGCATATTTCTTGGCTTAGTGAGTAGATGTATTGAATATTATTGATTGGATGGTTTAAAAGTGGATTTAATCATGCAAGTTCTCTGGGCAGTGGACGATGCATTAGAAACATAAAGTACAACAAATAAAACAATACAAACAGCACATAATAAAACCAAGCTAAAGCCAGAATAAAAGAATAAAAATACCACAACGTATAAAACCAAACTAAAACCATCAGCAGCATTGAAGTCCAATGTTCTAAAAGCACTAAAACAGTTCCTAAAATGCCTGGGAGAATGAAAAGTTCTGGTGCTGAAACTTCCTTAATCTAGGTGCTAGGTGAGCCTCTGGGGAGGGGATTCCAGAGACAGGGTGCCACCACTGAAAAGGTCTCTCTTGTAGCTCCCCATTTCCCCTCATTTGCTGGGTGCACCCAGAGGAGGGCCTGACATAATGCCTTTAGTGTTCAAGTAAGGTAAACTAAATCTCTCTTATGACCAAACTAGATGTATATTGGAAGACTTTGGATAGGGAACCTAGATCACTACTGAATATCTAAAAAGCTGCAGAAGTGGGTGCAATATAGGAAATGTAATAAGGTAAAAATCTGGGAGGGATATGTTTTGGGCATGGAAGAATGCTTAATCCTCTACCTGCTGTTTTTCCCCCTTCCTCAGGCAATGCTCTCAGGCCAGTATTTACCACGGCTGTGAGAGAAAGAGCCCAGAGGATGCTGGGGGAAGGCACTACTAGTCCCCATGCATCTCCGTGCCACTCCTTAGATATTTGTTGTTGTTGTTAATAATAATAATCAACCTGAATTTGCCCCCATTATCCATCTAAACTTTGAATAGGCAGCTGACAATGAGGAAGTCTCAGACGCTTCCCGATTGCCAGGATGTGAGGCATACAATGTGCATCATGAATGATGGAGATGTATTTTTACGAAAGCCTCTAACATCCCTTTGGGGCCCCACCCTTCTTGACATACATTAACTGAGGGCTTTCTAGGTCTCATCCTGTCATCACATCTGGCCCTTGCTGAACTCAGAGGCTTCAGCAGTTGCGCCCTTAATTCATCTTAGGATTTTAATAGCAAGTGAGTTGGTGAAGGCGCCATGCTGACGCCCAGAAGGCAGGCACTGACAGAGGCCAGTATCTTAGGATAGGTTTGAGGGGGAAATTCCTTGCAGCCTGTTGTTTTTCCTTCTTGGAGCCACATCCACGGGCTCATGTTTGAACTAAACATGTCCACGTCACCTTGAAGTGGGTCCGGTTTTCTGTAACTTAAATGCTGTTTGTGAAAAGTTTTCTTAAAGGTGAATAGAAGGTGTAAAGGAAGTCAGGGTCCGCCTGACAACCCTGCAAGGTAGGCTCCTGGACTAAATGTCCTGAAGCGTGGATTCCTGCATTGAGCAGGGGGTTGGACTCGATGGCCTTGTAGGCTCCTTCCAACTCTGCTGTTCTATGATTCTATGAACTCCCAAGAAACCCACCTCCCTGCCCTGTCCACAACCGGGATGAGCCAGATGTTCAAGGGAATAAAACACAGACATACATTTAGAGACCAAAGCAACTTTATTGCAATCACGAAAACTACCACATAAGGCCCTGGTCGGTAAAACAGCCCCTTTTAAAATGGGGAAGGGGAGAATAAGGGGGGGGGGGAAAGCTCTAATACTTAGCCATTACCCCAAGAAGCATTCATACGACCCCACACCCAGCCGAAGTCCGGCTGGCCTTCTCCAGAATACCCACACACGTTAAAACATAAAAAAACCATTTCTAAATCCAGGCAACCTCCGGACCTGACCTTCTCACTTGACATATGAACACACCTCCAAGGAAGATGGAGGGCTTTCTTCATGGAGCTTTTTATCTCATTTTGGGACCCCCTATCCCATGACCCTAACAAGCCAATCCGTGCTCTTCTCAGACGTTCGCCCACCCCCTCCCATAGGGGCCAGGCCACCTCTTTTTCCCACAGCTGAATCCCGTTAGTTTGTCCACCGCCCTGATAATCTCCAGGTGCCGGTGGGAGTTGGACTGGCTCAAGGCAGAGATGACCTTGGCTGGCAGCCACCAAAGCCTGGCACAGCCAGTTTGAGCAATAGACCATAGACCATACCTAAGGGCAGATCTTACAACCCTGTAGCAACAGCAAAGTTAAAGGTGCAGGTTTGCACCCCTGTCCTTCACAAAAGGAATCCACAACTTCTGGATTTACTGTCCTGTCCTTTTCGACATCATATCAGTGGCTCAGTTTAGACAACACGATTCTCAACGGTGGTTTTAGAGCTCCACAGTGGAGTTTTTACACCACCGTTGAGAAATGTGTTGTCTGGAGGGAAAACCCCACCACGCAGTGGAGGTTCTTTTGGGAAAACACTTCACGCTGAATATCCATGCTGTGCAGAGGAGAGTTCCTGCACAACTATTGTGTTGCATGTTGTGTGGAGGGCTCCATGGAGTTTCCCGTTGCCTTGAGTAGACTTTTCCCACTGGCTACAGAGTTCTCTGGCAAGAGCTGCGAAAGGAGCGAGTTCCTTCTAGGAGAGCCACCGGGATTGGGCTTTTTGCAGCATCAGGCGGACTGGGGAGGAGAGAGGGTGGAGGAACTGTCAATCAAACGTCTGCCTTTTACTTAACTCCATGGGATCCCACAGTCACACAACGGTGGAGTTAGAACATGTTGTGTGATGAGTATCCCCTGCAAACTCAACTGAGCCAGTAAGATGGTTTTCTCTGCACAAGTGATAAGATAGTCAGATGACTTTGTCTTGAATGCCTTTGTAAAACTTCTCTGGGTTCAGAAAGAGAAAAAAAATCCTGACCGTTAGAGCAGTACGACAATGGAATCAGTTACCTAGGGAGGTTGTGGGCTCTCCCACACTAGAGGCCTTCAAGAGGCAGCTGGTCAACCATCTGTCAGGGATGCTTTAGGGTGGATTCCTGCATTAAGCAGAGGGTTGGACTCGATGGCCTTGTAGGCCCCTTCCAACTCTGCTATTCTATGATTCTATGAAAGTGACTTGCCTGGACATGTGTTTTGCAGCAGAAGTGGGTGTGACTACTTCTAAGGCTGCTATTAGGCATTTTACCCCAGACTGCACAAGATCTATTTACGCTATGTGCTAAGGGTACTTTGTTGTTTTAGAATTTTGCATGTTGGTGAAAGCGACCATTGTCATACCTCTTGATTTTTGGTTTGAATTTTGTTTGAAAGACCAAGAGCTGTATTAGCGTGCAAATGCAAAGTGGGTGCATCTTCCTGTGGTGGGTACCTGTATAGGGAAATATGTGTTCCTAATGGTTAGTAATATCATATTCAGCTGCATTTCTGTAGTGCTCTTATAAGTGTTGAAAGTGCTAAACAATTTTTTGTTTTCCTTTTTCTGCCTACAGATTTCATATTCAGAGCACCCATCACATTAAGCAAACCTGGAGAGCTTCATGAGGAATATAAAAGCCACCTGCGAAAGGTTGTCCAAATATGAATGATTAACCTATTAAACTTGAGATAGCTCATCTCACAATAATTTCATAATTATCTATGATGTGTTTCTAACAGGTTAACCAAATCTGTATTTTTTTATATATAACTGTAAAACTAATCCAAAAATTTTCTATTCTAAAAATGAAACCTTCGTCTGGTTGTAAATATTACGATTATACCAGCAAGAATGAGTCTTTGGTAACTCTTGAGTTGTGTAAAATATAATGAGGAAGAGTGCACTTTTTTGGAGGGTGGGGGAGTCACATGATTAAATCGAGTCTTTCTGAGTATTTAAATCAAATTGATTTAGATCAAATCCACCCTGCCAGGATGTGAAAGATTCCAAGTTTCTGGATCTCCTTAAATGGGATTTGGGGGAGGGGGCTTCTAGGAATTCATCGAAAGAGCAGTTGGAAATTGCATTTCTTAGCCATCTCCCCTCTTTAAAATGCAGCAAGACTGTAAATGTTCCTGACAGGACTCCTCATTATTTCGTCTGCAGCAAATAGGTGGAGGAAACATTTCAGTTGTTTTTGGTGCTCTGACCATGCCACGTGTACAGTTTGGAGATGTGTTTTTGGTTCCCTTCCTGTTTTGGCCTGCTGGCCCTTCTCTTTTCCAGTTTTAACTTACTGGCAGAGTTTAGATGTGCTTCCTCCCAGGGTGTACAGTCCTTTTCTGAACCGCTTCTGGGGGATGGGGGAAGTAGGGCCTGGAACAGTTCTTAGTGCTCCGTTAATCTGCTCTAAAGGGAGCTGATTTTATTGCATTCCTATAGATTGTTTTGCTTTTTAAATTAAGTAAGCTGGTTTCGAAGGTTTTGCCAGAAAAGCAGTATAAAAATAACTTTAAATAAATATAAACCCACTCTTCAGTAAAATATTAAAGTAGTTCATCCCCAAAGAAGATTCCACAAAGGTGCAGTTCGTTGGTGGCCTTCATTTTGATTTGTTGTTTGATCAAGGCTTGTTTATTTATTTATTTTACAAAGGAATTGGGAGCAGTGGGCTGTGTGAGGGAGGTGGTGAAGGATTTATAGTAATTATCGTACAGATAATTCTCCAGACAGTAATCCTAGTTTATTCATAAAATCATAGACTAGGAGAGTTGGAAGGGGCCTACAAGGCCATCGAGTCCAACCCCCTGCTCAATGCAGGGATCCACCTTAAAGCATCCCTGACAGATGGCCGTCTGTTTGACCGTTTTCCCCTCTATTAGCAATTTTGGATTTATTTATTTATTTATTACATTTTTATACAGCCCAATAGCTGAAGCTCCCTGGGCGGTTCACAAGCATGTAAACATTCAGGGAAACTCCCACCTGTAGCAAAGGTGGCTTGTAGCTTTTTATAAGGATACTGTGTTTCTATGCTTTTTATGTTTTTAAACTTTGTATATTTGTTTTAATGTTTACTGTTTTTAACTTTTGTAAACCGCCCAGAGAGCTTCAGCTATGGAGCGGTATGTAAATGCAATAAATTCATAAAATAAATAAGTAGTCAGACAGGTTCATGTTGGAAAAGGCAATCCTTAATGTACCCTAGTCACAAACTGTTTAGGCTTTAAAGGTTAAGGCCAGCACTTTAAATTGGGCCTGGAAATAGACCAGGAGTCAGTGCAGTTGTTCTAGATCTGACAAGATGTGTTCCATGCCCACCCATCCTAATCTCAGTTAGTACAAAATGTAGCAGCTAGATTATTAACTACTGTTTTGGAGGGCAGCCTCGTGTGTAGCACACTGCAGTCATTTTATTTATTTAAGAATATTTTTTTGCCTGCTCATAAACTAGCAAAACCAAAGAGGTTCCTTACAGTTCAGGTGTACCTAACAGTTCAGGAGCTTGTAGCTCCATTTGTTACCTAAAAAAAGTAAAATAGTAAATTAAATTTGTAATAATTGTTTGAATACACTGTACTTTTAATATACCAAATGTAATAATTTTATGCCAAACCAACTTGGACATAATTACATTTTATGTTACTAAAGTAACAAAGTGACTTTCAATCTCTAAAAAGTGCTAATATTGCATTATTTCAATTTTTCCGAAAACTTCCGTTTCCCCCTGAAAATTTTACATCTCTACTCTCAAAATACTAGAACAAAGCTGATTGACGGGAGATCCAGGACAAATAAGAGGAAGGACTTTGTCACACAGTGCATAGTTAAAGTATGGAACTCACTACCACAAGATGTTGTGATGGCCACCAATCTGGATGGCTTTAAAAAGAGATTGGATAAATTCCTGGAGGCAAAGGCTATCCACGGCTACTAGCCCTGATGGTTGTATGCTATCTCCAGTATTTGAGGCAGTAAGCCTGTGTGCACCAGTTGCCGGGGAACATGGGTGGGAGGGTGCTGTTGCACCATGTCCTGCTTCGTTGGTCCCTGGCTGATGGCTGGTGGGCCCCAGTGTGAACAGAGTGCTGGACTAGATGGACTCTTGGTCTGATCCAGCCTGGTCTGAAGTTGGTCCCAAAGGTCATTAGTACTTGCCCACTGAAAGGACTTAATCATCTCTCACACTGCATAATGAATGAATAAAACTTTATTGAATAAGTCTTCCGACCATTTCAAAAGATCACGTCATCGTTAAAAACAGGCTTTAATTAAAATTTACAATTTAAAACAATATACAGTTCCTATATGATACATTATTTAAGACTAACAGTTAATAAAACTCCTTGTGTTGTGAGATTTAATAAAATCTACTTATCAGGCCATTTTTTAAATTCTTTTTTCCTTATGCTGGCTGCTTTAAGAGCAAAAAGGGCAACCCTCTGAGTCACGAAAAAATTAGAACCACGTAGGAGGAAGGACAATTTATCCTTCACTGTCCAGTTTCTCATGCATATTAAAAACATAGATAGATAGATTTCTCTACATTTTGAATGCAAACAACATTCAAGTAAATAATGAGCTAGATCTTCAATAGCAGGAATGCCACATATACATCATCTATCTTTCGATGGGATGCCCAGAAATCTACCCCGTAGCATCATTGTATCCATCAGCTCGAGACGAAGCCAAGTAAAGGCTACTCTATGAACCCGTTTCGTATCGAAGAACAGGTATTTTCCTTCTTTAAAATGGACTTTAGATGTTGCTAGCCATTTCATGACCCTTGTTCATGCTGCATAAGGAATTAAGTCTACCAGCACAAGAACAGAATAAGTCCTGGCTGCTTGGTGAAAGCAGAGAAGACTGGAGGGAACTCTCTGTTTACATGATTAGCAAAGAAGAATTCTTCCTTGAGCCCCCCTTTAGCTCCTTAACTCTGTCTACATGTAAAATTGCCTTCTTGTTTGTGTTTCTAGTTAAGGGATGAAAAATTGCAAGAAGAGAGAACCCCTGAGGATTTTATTCACAAGCTGATTGTAGAGGACACTGATGCGGGGAGGAGGAAAACAGAAGATCAGAAGAAGGAGGAGTCCCTAATAGTCAAAATGACTCAAGAATGTGTAAGTAACCGTTACTCTGTGCCAAATGTGTTTATCTTCCTGCCCCCCTGCTCTAAAATTTATACCTGGTCCTAGCCAGGATTTAGTCATATTTCATATGGTGGATGTAGGAAAAGAAATAAGGTTGCCTTTTAGAAAAAAGAAACCCAGCGTTTTGAATTCTCTTCCTCCTAGAATTAATATTGAACATGCTAGGGATTGCATTGAATTATGACGATGCGTCATCTTGTTCCGAGGTTTTATTTTCAGTGAGCACATCCCAACCCTATTCAGTGCAGTATTGTAGGAAAATCTGGGTCGAGACATGAACCCTGTTTCCTCTGGAACTGCCCTGCTCTCACTGCGGGAAGCTACAGATTTGGTTGGTCAGCCATGTCACAGGACAGTTTCTTCTGAGTTTGGACTGCCCTGGTTAGAAGCACTGAAATGAGGCTCCTTCTCCTCCTAGTTATGTGAATGTCCCTAAAGACAAATGGAACAGACAGAAGTAGAGGCCTGGATAGGGTGGGGGAGAACGATGGCCTGGCATCTATTGCAGTGCCAATTTGATGCTTTAGGCTGCAATCCCATAACTCCCTACCTTGGAAGAAGCCCTGTTGAACTTGGGGGGACGGGACATGCTGAGCGAAGGAAGATAGACGCTTTTGAACTGTGGTGTTGGAGGAAAATTCTGAGAGTGCCTTGGACTGCAAGAAGATCAAACCAGTCCGTACTCCAGGAAATAAAGCCAGACTGCTCACTTGAGGGAATGGTCTTAAAGGCAAAACTGAAGTACTTTGGCCACATAATGAGAAGACAGAACACCCTGGAGAAGATGCTGATGCTAGGGAAAGTGGAAGGCAAAAGGAAGAGGGGCCGACCAAGGACAAGATGGAGGGATGATATTCTAGAGGTGACAGACTTGACCTTGGGGGAGCTAGGGTGGCAACAGCCGACAGAAAGCTCTGGCGTGGGCTGGTCCATGAAGTCACGAAGAGTCGGAAACGACTGAACGAATAAACAACAATTTATTATTTATGTATTGCATTTAGATGGCTTTTTAACAAAGCCTTTAATGGTTGAATTCAAGTTTGCACATTGTTTTAACTGTTTTAATTGTTTTTATTGCTTTTAAATTATATACTGGTTTTAACTTGATTCATGGTTTAATTTGTTTTTTAGCTGTGTATATCTATTGTTTTACATTGTATGATTTTATCTGTACACCGCCCTGAGATCTTCGTGATATAGGGCGAGATACAAATGTTTTAAATAAATAAATATATATATCCTGCCTTTTTCCTCCAAGGAACCCAAGGCGGCATATATAATCCTCCTCTCGATTTTATTATTATTATTATTATTTATTTATATAGCACCATCGATGTACATGGTGCTGTACAGATAACACAGTAAATAGCAAGACCCTGCCGCATAGGCTTACAATCTAATAAAGTTGTAGTAAACAATAAGGAGGGAAAGAGAATGCAAACAGGCACAGGGAAGTGTAAACAGGCACCGGGAAGGGTGAAGCTAACAGTATAGAGTCAGAACAAGCTCAAAGTTTAAAAGCTATAGGGAAAAGAAAAGTTTTTAGCTGTGTTTTGAAAGCTGTGATTGAGTTGGTAGTTCTCAGGTGTTCTGGAAGAGCATTCCAGGCATGAGGGGCAGCAGAGGAAAATGGACGAAGCCGAGCAAGGGAAGTAGAGACCCTTGGGCAGGCAAGAAGCATGGCATCAGAGGAGCGAAGAGCACGAGCGGGGCAATAGTGTGAGATGAGAGAGGAGAGATAGGCAGGAGCTAGACCGTGAAAAGCTTTTTATCCTCACATTTTATCCTCACAACAACAACCCTGTGAGGTAGGTTGGGCTGAGAGTCTGTGATTGGCCCAAAGTCACCCAGGGAGTTTCCATGGCCGAGTGAGTGGGGATTAGAACCCGGATCTCCCAACTCCCAGCCCGACACTTGAGCCAATATACCACACTGGCTCTTTAGACATGTATAGGAGTTTGCTGTTAGTATCATGAAAGATTATAGTAGTTCCTGGAAGAAGCAAACTTTGAGCCTGGGATGAAATCCTGGCCTTCATTTACTTGGAGGTGAGCCCCCCCTTGATTTCAATAGGACCTATTTCCAAATATGTATCTTTAAGAGCACAGCTGTAGGGCAGCACCATAAGAAGCATTACCTGCACAAGCCCCTACTGTGCAGGGTCCGTGACTGGCACTAGGGGTAGAGATACGAAACAACCTCCTATAATAGGGATAAACGCCAAGTTCTACATCTAGGAAATAGAAACCAAAGGCACAGTTACAAGATGGGGGACACTTGGCTCAGCAATACTACAAACGAGAAGGATCTTGGAATTGTTGTAGATGACAAGCTGAATATGAGCCAACAGTGCGATATGGCTGCAAGAAAGGCCAATGCTATTTTGGGCTGCATTCATAGAAGTATAGCTTCCAAATCGCGTGAGGTACTGGTTCCTCTCTATTCGGCCCTGGTTAGGCCTCATCTAGAGTATTGCGTCCAGTTCTGGGCTCCACAATTCAAGAAGGACGCAGACAAGCTGGAGCGTGTTCAGAGGAGGGCAACCAGGATGATCAGGGGTCTGGAAAAAAAGCCCTATGAAGAGAGACTGAAAGAACTGGGCATGTTTAGCCTGGAGAAGAGGAGATTGAGGGGAGACATGATAGCACTCTTCAAATACTTAAAAGGTTGTCACACAGGGGAGGGCCAGGATCTCTTCTCGATCCTCCCAGAGTGCAGGACACGGAATAATGGGCTCAAGTTAAAGGAAGCCCGATTCCAGCTGGACATTAGGAAAACTTCCTGACTGTTAGAGCAGTACGACAATAGAATCAGTTACCTAGGGAGGTGGTGGGCTCTCCCACACTAGAGGCCTTCAAGAGGCAGCTGGACAACCCTCTGTCAGGGATGCTTTAGGGTGGATTCCTGCATTGAGCAGGGGGTTGGACTCCATGGCCTTGTAGGCCCCCTCCAACTCTGCTATTCTATGATTCTATGAGGATGTTGGTGAGTTACGGATTTCTGGGCCCAGTCGTACAACCTGGATTGGGCAGTCCTTTGCCCTTCCTGTTTCTCTTTCTTTCTTTCTTTCTTTCTTTCTTTCTTTCTTTCTTTCTTTTTTTAATTTTTTATTGAAAATATACAAGAGATGCAATAATAATAATCATATAAGATAAAGTAAAAAAATTCTGAGGTATATTACAAATGCAAATGTAAACATGGACGTTACATTAAAAGGAATGATTATGTTTTATGTAGACCAAATATTCCTGAATGGATGTGTGTCACTATCATTATTTATATATGTAATAAAGGTCCCCCGCTCGGCGGCAAACCTATCTGATTTTTTTTGTCCTTTTGCTATACATAACTTTTGAGTTAATTTTTCTATTAGTGCTACTTCTCATACCTTATTATACCATTTTAGTTATTGAAATTCCTTGTAGATCCTTCCAATATCTGGCTATCCTTCAACTTCCCTCTCTGTTTTCGGGGGTGGGGGGGAAGCCAAAACGGTTAAATACCTCTTCTTTTCTCAGCTGGACCCAGCTTTGCAATGTGTGATTTTAGTCCCTTAACTATGAAACTCCTGTCTCAAACCTGGTTAGAGCTAAAAAAAAAGAAGAAGAAAGAAAAATAGAAATGCTAGTGTGTTCAGTCCATATTCCATTGTTGCCACTCAAAACGCTGCGTGTGTGAAAACACTATCAGTCACAGCAAAGTACTGCCAGAGTGAATCTCTTCATAAACTGTCAGCTAATCTTTCCTTGATTAATTTCAGTTTCCTGAGCGGCTCTCTGATTCTGAGAATGAGGAACCGTTCCAGGGCAAATCTGCGCATCGGTCAGCTTTTGTCCCCAAGGGGAGCGCCTACTCAGTGGTGTCGCTGGCAGGGTGAGTCCTTTCTCTGACTCTGGCTTGGCTGAAGAGGAAAATGCCGGCTAAGGGAAGGAGGACAGGTGGGAAGATGAGCATGTGCAGGTGAACTCTAGAATGCGCCAAAGAGGTCCAGAATCTGTTCTGGGAATCAACTGCACATTGGGCCTGCATCTGTGGCGGGTGTGTAGGAGTAGATGCCGATCTGAAGCATAGACTGCAGGAATGAAGTTGTAGTGCCCAGCTTTTGTGAAGCGGTTGGGATGATGGCAGGGCTGCAGGAAGGATCAACTGAGCAGGATTTTTGTTCATTTGCTTTGAGATGTTTCTTGGCAACTGTGTGGACCGGAAACACTTAAAGAGTGGGGCTCTTAATCTGAAGACTTCCCAGCCTCTTCATGATCTTGGTTGGGGGTTTTCCATATGGCACAAACAAAGCTGCCATTTATTTTTCTCATGTATTTATTAGGGCTGTGTTCCGCTCTGATTCGGATTGCGAATGTGGAGCGACCCAATCCGCCTCCGCCAAAGGCGGATCCAAATCGGGTCGGGGGAGCTGCGGATCGAGGCAAAGCGGTTGGCCTCCGTCCGGAGCTCTGAATGCAGGTGAGGGGGGTTCACCTGGCGCCGCAGTCTGTGCGGGGACAGCGGAGGAGGGGGGCTTACCTGCCTCCGTTGCGGTCCGGCACAGGCCCTCAGTTGAAGCCTGTGCCGGACCGCGACGGAGACAGGTAAGTGGGGGGGGGGAGAGGGGGGCTTACCTGGCTCTGCCACCGCAGTCTGTGCGGCGGAGCCAGGTGAGGGGGGCTTATTTGGCCCCCATTTTACCCCCTTCCCCATTTACCTGCCTCCGCCGCCTGCCACGGAGGCAAATAAGTAGGGAAGGGGGGGCAAAATCTCGATCCGCTCCTCCAGATCTTGCTCCGCGGAGCGGGGGAGAGCCAGATTGACCCGAAGCGGATTGGCCTGATCCGAAAGTTGCGGATCGGGCCACGAAGCGGTTCGTGGGGTCTGTGCACAGCCCTAGTATTTATGCCACTTTCTGAGTATTTCATGTGCAAAGAAGTTCACTACATTAAAAGGAAAGTGCAATCGTTAACAACAATAAAAGCAATTAAACCTGATTTCTAGATATAAGGGTAAGGGTGGTTGAATCAGACCAGTATTGAGCGCAAAATGTGTCTCCCTGGAGATATACTGTGGGTTCGTGTCAGTGGTATCTCTCCCCCACCGCACCCACCTAGGTGTAGACATGGCACAGAGGACAAGCCGATGTTTAATGATAGCACTGCGTAGGCATCTTAACGGCTTAAATAAACTTATTCACATCTTGTGCTTTTTCCACTAAGCTTTTCTTTTCTTTTAATATTTGTAGAAACTTAAGCTCCAAAGTAGAAAGGAGCCAAAGTTGCAATGACACCCTTCGGGATCGATCCAAGAGCAGGCAAAGATCAGCTCCAGTCAGAACAAAGGTACCTTGTGACGCTTTTGAAAACGCAGTAGAAGCCCTAATAGGTTCTCATTGCCTGAAACTGTCCTGAGGCCTCCTGCGAAGAGTCTTTGCTTTGACGATGTGTCTGAGGCGGAGGGATGGTTTGTTACAACTGTGTGTCTTAGCAAATGCCTTTGCCTACTACTACTACTACTACTATTATTATTATTATTATTATTATTATTATTATTAATTTATTTATTTATATAGCACCATCAATGTACATGGTGCTGTACAGAGTAAAACAGTAAATAGCAAGGCCCTACCGCATAGGCTTACAATCTAATAAAATCAAAGTAAAACAATAAGGAGGGGAAGAGAATGCCAACAGGCACAGGGTAGGGTAAAACTAACAGTATAAAGTCCACACAACATCAAGTTTTAAAAGCTTTAGGAAAAAGAAAAGTTTTTAGTTGAGCTTTAAAAGCTGCGATTGAACTTGTAGTTCTCAAATGTTCTGGAAGAGCGTTCCAGGGCTCTGTGTGTCTCTGTGCTTTAATAATTGTGGCCTGCTGTCAAGTCTTCTCAAGTAGTTTATATCCCTGGAAGTTGGGGGAAACTCTAAATCTCCAAATCTGCCTTGATATAGAGACTTCTCCACCCCAAATTCAACAGCAGGCCTTGAGTGCATAGCTCGGCACCCTCTATTTGTTGAACGTTACAGGAAAGAGTGGCTACCTGGGAAAACCAGAGAGTTTTTTTCTGTTCGCCAATCTGTAACATGCATCCAGGTAACGTCACGTGGGCACACTCAACAAAGCTGAGCGAATTCTGACACCATTTGTGCCTCTGATTTTAAAAGCGCTTGTTGCCCAGGATCAGGGAACCTATGGCCTTCCGGATGCTGGAGTATAACCCCCACCGTCCCTGACCATTGGCCATGCTGGCTGTGGCCGATGAGAATGGGTGTCCAAAAACATCTGGAGGGCCATACATTTCCCTGCCCTGCTGTAACCTTTTAAATTCAGTCATGTTCTGGTTCGTGTCCATGAATCTGCACCTGACTGCTAAAATGTGCGGTTGTGTGGGTTGTTTGTTCTGGGCAAGGGAATAATTTGATTGCCAGATGTGCTTCTCAGTGCATGTCCATTAACTTGCATCTAGCCATCGTGAAAGAGCCGTGTTAAGTAACACAACCACATCATCGTCATCATCCTGAATTGAGCTGTCAGGTTCGGCACAGTACTGACTGTTCTGACTTATATAATTGTTTGTCTTTCAGGTAAACCTGTTGACCAGTGCATCCACTCCGCTTGTGGGAGTTCTCTCCTCGACCCAGAACAATCGCTGTCTCTCGGCCCCAGACTTGACATCAGATAAGCGCCTTGTTTTAAATGCTGCTGCTTCATTCTCCCTCCTCCAAAAGCCGGAGCGCTCCGTCAGTCCCGAGAGCAACGACAGCATCTCAGAAGAGCTCAATCACTTCAAACCGATCGTTTGCTCGCCGTGCACTCCTCCGAAACGGCTTCCCGATGGCCACGTTTTGAGCCCTTTAATTATCAAGTCTACTCCGAGGAATCTGACAAGGAGTCTGCAGAAGCCGACCACCTACGAAGCAAGCCCCAGGATTCTGAAAAAGTGGGAGCAAATATTCCAGGAACGCCAGATCAAAAAGACTCTTTCGAAAGCCACCCTGACGTCCCTAGCCCCGGAAATGGGGGACGATTTCCTGATTCCCAGCGTGAATTCACTCGTCAAAGAGACGCAGCAGATATCGAATGATCTGCTGCCCCCTGGCGCTGTCACCACGGCACAGGCAGAGTTAGACTGTTTCCCTTCCATCTGTCTAGCAAAGCTTGAAAGTTCCGGCAATGTTAAAAGGGAGGCAGTGGCTGCAGACGCTGGTCCAACAGTACCCGTGGCAAGACCCAACAAGAACGCTGTGAATGCCAGAATTTCTGAAGTCTCTGATACAAAATCAGCGTTGCGTCTGGCTGGCTCTTGCCTTAGCATTGATGCCAAAATGGTGGCCCGAAAAGTAATTCGAGCCAACTCCGCGTTCCCAGAGAACGGCACGCTAGGCCCTTCTGTCAAGGCAGCTGGAAGGAAGCAGTTTAAATATCTGAACGACAGCGAACTGCGCAACTTGCAGAACGGCGTCTGTCTTGAGAGAGCCGTCGCTGATGACCCCTCGTCTCTGAGGCGGGGGCGAAAGAGACAGTGCAAAATGAAGCACTTGGAACACAGCAGCTCTGCCAAGAGGCAGAGACCGGCAGGCTGTCACGGGGGGCTGGCTGTCTCCGACCCCCGGAGGAGGAGGAGGAGAAGCGAGATTGCGCAGAAGTTGAAGCAGGAGGAGGAGGACCGGCGGCTGGCCTTGCAGCTCCAGCGAAAATTTGATAGTGAGAACAGGACAGTGGCTAGGCGGGAAGGGCGGGTGGATCAGTATTTCTTGCGGTCAAAGAGCACTACAAGTGCGAAGTAGCACTTACTGAACAATGTTGCCTTTGCTCGATAATGTGAGGTTGATCAAAATAATCGGAGGAGCAGGAAGAGGAAGAGTGATCTTGTTCTCCTTCCTCTCCCCCACTCCGCTTGGCATTTCTTTTCGATGGTAAGATGAGGTAGGGCCAGTTCATGCTGGACCCCAGGGCCTCCCTACAGACGTAAAGCCTCACTCGACCCTCCTGGCTGGAGCCGCTTCTGAGATTACAAATCTCACTCGCAGGAGTGTGCCTGTAATTCGCTCTGATCACCAGGACGTCTGTTGCCGAGTCCCACTGGGATGCAGGCTGTTTTCAGGAGCCTCAGTTGAACCTGTGTCTGATTTATTAACAGGTGTGAGTAAGGTGTCTTTTGAAGATTGCCATTTTTGTCGTACACATATATTGCTGTGAGTGACCTTTTGTAACCTCAGGAGCAGCCTTAAGTTGAGACGTCAGCCAGTTGAGCTGTGGATGCACTGAAATGTTCTTAAATATACAACGTATTATTGAGCATTCAGACATATGGACAGCTGACCATCTGTGGGTGCTAGTTGTGCTACCTGTCTCATGCCAAGCACAGTCGGCTTGCCCAGTGAGTCCTCTGTTAGAGGACTGCATTTCCATGGATGGCTTTTTGAACTTAAGGCGCACGTGGGTTGAGTCAGACCAGCAGTGTGAAAATACAAGGCAACCCACTCTGTGGCGAGGCAGAATTGGAGGCACCTGGTTCTCTCTCTCGCCAGCATGGTGTTACACTGGTTACCCCAATCTTCTTCGTTGTGTTCATCGTGCAGGCTGGATGCTAGGGATAAAATCTGTGAGAGGAGGTGTCCGTGTGACACGTCAGAAGAGGAATGATGCTTAGAATCACACACACACACACACACACACGTCGTGTGAATGAGATGGCAGCGGAGTGCCTGGTAATTCCTCCAAACTCCCTTCAATATCTGGTTTTTAAGATTGTTGAGCGGAAAGGCTCTCCTGCAGGTTACTTAAACTACCCATTCACATTTTGAATCGGGAATGGGCTGTGGTGAATGGCCACCCCTAGACTGTCTACCTTCAACGTTTACATGGTGAACAGGTTACAGGTCCCCTCACATGGTAGTTTGCATATTAACAGTGTCTTGAGAAATGCTTGTTTCCTAGTGTTTGAAGGACATTGTTAGTTTTTGTGGTTTTACAGAATGGGTTTTCCCCCCCCACAAATCTGGAATTTGGAGTGGAAAAGTTGTCCCATGGCAATTCTTTAGAAGTTGCTGCTGCTTGGATCCGCCAGACGTACTCACTGCAGGAGCAGTGGACTAAGGTGTTCGTTTTTTAAAGCCCCTTTGAACCAAAAGTGGCACGACACATTGACATTGTGGGGCCTCCATGTTTGCTGCTAGTACAATTATGAAAAAGAAAAGCAGAAAGCTGCAAACCATGAAATAAATAGTCTCATCACCACCTAAAGAAAAAACATCCCAGTTCATTAAGGGGCAAATGAGCTCTTCCTCAAGGAACAAAGTCCTTTAATCTTTCAAAGCAGGCTGCAGTTCAAAAATATCCTAGCGTTTCAAGAATCACTTGTAGAATCAGGTTCCTGTGTTGAATTGGGGCAACCCCTTGACAAGTTGAAGAGGGGGCGGGGAAAGCACTTCTCAGGACTTCCCATTCATTGCGTTATAAATTCCCTGGGTATCACCACGAAAGACTCTCGTAATTCCCACTCTGCCTTGTGGTATTTCTGTGAGGATCCTGGCAACTTCCTCACTACAGCTGTTTGCTTGGAGGGGTGGCGCTTTTGCAGGCTGCACTGTAGCATCAGCTCTGACTTGCTTGAGCCAAGCAGACCTGGCACTTAAAAGTATTCTCTGAATCTCACCCAACTACTGGGTGGAGAGAAGTCCTGTTGCTGTCTGGTGCCCTGCGTTCAGGTGGTTTTTGAACTAATCAGGATTGCTTTCCCCATAACCAGGATTGGAACCAGTTTTGGTTTTATTTCTGCTGGTCCACTCCTTAGAAGTGCAAGGACCCAACATATTTACTCTGAAAGAATTCCCGTTGGTTTCCACGGAACTCACTGCCTAGCACATGTAGAGTTGCAGCCTCAAATGTTTTCTTGATTTGAATTGCATTTCTAAAAGGAATCCTGGACAGAATGCCTGTATCTAAATTGCAGTGTTTTGTTCCTCCTGAGAACTTGCATCAGTTCGTATTATTCTCAACATACATCAAATAACTGCTACTGCAAATCAAGGCCAGGCTATTTTGGCTGCCTTTTCACCTTTGTGCGTCAGCTAGAAGGCTATGGCCCGTTTGTAAGAAAAGGGAACAGAGCCAGGGGACGACAACTGACATTACGTTGGTGCAAAGGGCATCAAGGCCTGTCTAAAAGCAGTCTTTGATGGAAAGAATTGGAGTTCAGTTCAGTGCTTATTTCTACATAACCTCTGGAGAACAGAGAACGCATTTTAAGGGATCTAACACCTATGCATGTATGAGAGGAATTTTTTATGCCAAGTGACATTGGGATGAATTGATTATCGCGTCCTAATGGGAATTTAGGGTCATCCTGCTTGCAGAAGCATCCCTGGAAACGTTACGTGGGCATCTGATTTTGACCCCGTTCTTCCAGGCACATGTGGTCATGGTATCACTTGAGAGTCGTTCTGTGAATGCTCAGCATTGCATTAGATTTGGCTCTTAAGGCCCCATTAGGTCCAGCTCTTGATTTTGCCACCCGGGCCATGGCAGGAGATAAAAGCTGACACTTTTGCTTCTAGCAACGGAGCAACAGAGAGTATCACTCCACTGTAGCTCGCTACTGTTAAAAAAAGTGTAGGGGGTAGGCTCAGGTCTCTCAACATGTACATTTTTTTTTTATCAGTACACCTAAGCCATACATGTACATGATAAAGTGGGTGCAAGAAATATGGGTACACCTGTTGGGAAGCTGAGGTTATACATGCTTTAGTTGAACCAGGTTTGGTGCTGTGTGATATGGCTCTGGGTGAATGTTCATCCTAGGGACGTCTGCTGTGGGTAAACCCAACTCTTTTGGAGCGCTGTGGATTCTAGCAGTGCCGTCGGCTCTGCTCACATTTGCCAGCTAAACCGGGAGTTTGTTCCCCAAATCCGTGAACTTTTGTAGAGTTTGTTTTCCCCCTTTAAAAAGCAATTTAAGCAAATTACAGACGGAATTCACACCAATTATGGAAATTACAGCTGTATTTTGTGTAAATTCTGCCATTGTTAGCTGCAATTTGTGCGAATACCCATCATAATTTGCAGAAATTATGGTCGAAATTTGTGTAATTTGCCCAAATTGCACCAATATTTTTTTAAAAAAATCCGGAACTCTGTGAGCTGTCCCAGCTCAATGTAGATCAAGTGGGGCCAGCTTGTGAGAAAGCAAGCTGGAATCCGAGGGGGTCAAAGCTGACAAAAGTTCAATGACCTTCATCCTCTATACAGATTCCTCCAAAATCCCTACCTGTATAAGCGCTTGGAGGTTCAGAAGCAAAGCTTGGTTCACAGAGCCCTAAGCTGTATCTGCACTAGCTCTCTCTATCCAGGATGTACTGTGGAAACAGCTGGTTCAGTCCCTGCTTGGTCTTGAGGGAGCCAGTGCTGATAGCAGTACTTTATGGAAATGCCAAGATTTCATGAAAGGGGCAAAAAGGACTGTTCCAGCCATTCTATGGGAACAAATCCAGGTTTTCGACTGAGTGTAGGCTGAAAGCAAGGTGAAGCCGGTCTTGGTGTCCTGATGCAAGTCCTTACTTGCATTGTGATTGATTGCATGTGTGTGTGTCTGTTGGTCTCTCACTCATACTCACACACAGACTTAAAGTTAACTATGCACCTCAAAAACTGATGGGTGAGTTGACTCTTACCTTCCTTACCGGGATCCAAAGAGCTACTTTAGATGCACCCAGGGCCTTAGGGGTGCTTAACTCTGTGTGTGTGTGTGTGTGTTTCCTTTTAAAAGGTGGGTGCACACAGCCATATCAGAAACTAGTTATGAAATTCTGCAATTGCAAAAGGGCTTTCCCTGTAGCATTGGGAATGGGGGGCATTCTGATATTTGAGGAAAAGGTCCACCTTCCCTTAGGCCAGCCTTCCTCAACCTGGGGCGCTCCAGATGTGTTGGACTACAACTCCCAGAGAACGCATTTTAAGGGATCTAACACCTATGCATGTATGAGAGGAAATTTTTATGCCAAGTGACATTGGGATGAATTGATTATCGCGTCCTAATGGGAATTTAGGGTAGGGATATGCTCCGCTTCTAATCGGACCGGCGAATTAGAAGCGGAGCGGGGGGCTTCGCCTGCCCTTAAGGCGGAGGCGAAGAGGATTGGGGGGCCGGCGGAGCGTGGCAAAGAGGATCGAGGTGAAGGCCGATCCTTCGCCTCGATCCGGAGCTCCGCTGGAAAGGTAAGTGAGGTTTACTGGGCCCTGCCGCTGTCGCTGTCGCTGTCGCCCAGGGCCCGGTAACCCCCCCTCCTCTCCCTTACCTGCGTCCATCCACGGTCTGTCGGCTTCTTCAATTGAGCCCGTGGTTCAACCAGGAAGTTTAGGCCGCACTTGCGGGCTGGGGCATTCTGGGAGATGCAGTCCAACACATCTGGAGCGCCCCAGGTTGAGGAAGGCTGCCTTAGGCCAATGGAACTAATCCCACAATTTTGTGATGCAGGAACTGAATTGAAACACCTTAAGAAAGTGAATCTAAACTAGCAAGCAGCTTCAGTATGATGTTTCAAATACAGGCATTTAGGTACCTTTGTGGATCTGTGTGTGCACATTGAAAATATTAATGTCCCAAACTGCAGAGAAATGAAAGAAAATGGAGTGCTGGTGTGGGCCCAGTCTGAAGGCCAAATTAGACGTGAGAGAGAGAGAGAGAGAGAACTGCCACTTCCTTATAACATGAAGTTGCCACACAGTGGACCTCCCTGCCTTGCATCATCACCTAGAAGGGGTTGTGGAGATTCCAGCATGATGCCATCTCACAAGCAAGTGGGCGAAAGAGGGATCGAGAGGCCGCACCGTGCCTCTTACATTCTCTAGAATAGGACAGTTCAATACTGCAAGCTACTTGCAGAGTGTTTTTACTTCTGGTGCCAGTTGGCCAGTCCTGATGCCAAACGTGAAGACATTTGGACATATGGACCATAGTACAAGTCTGTACTTGGGTATACAGGCTGTTGAATGTATTCAGGCCCCCCCTCCCCGTGGTTAGACTTTGTATGGAAGCAGGGCCCTTAAAAATGCTCTTCCTTTTCTTTTCTTTTTTTATAAAGGCACTGGCGTTAGTCCGGGGGACATTTTTCAAACAATCCAGAAGGGTTGTCTTAACGTTGCCTGGGTAGTTGTCTACATAATAGCCTAAACAGTCATTTTCTGTTTCCCTTGCTCTTCTGTGGTCTGTTCTCAGCCTAACCCTTTCCTGCTGACTGATCAAACATGACATGGTTTCCTCAGAGACTAACCTATGCTCCCCCCCCCAATCAAGCTGAGCAGTCCAATCCATTCCCTTCTCACTGAAGTCGGGGGGAGCCTTGCCACCCATATCAGCGAATGCTACCTTTCTGCATATCGGTTCTTGTCTTCGTGAGACTCCTGCTTTTTCTTTAAAAAAAAAAAAAGGCTTCTGTTTATAGCCCTATTAGATGGCCAAGTGGGTTGCATTGCTTTATGGCACTTCCCTGGGTGCCGCAAAGGGGAGGGGTGGGAGAAGGGGTCCCCCCACACACACACACACAATAACTGAACAGAAGGGTGGGTTGGGGATTTTGACAGTAAACTGAATGATTACAACTGCCAAAGACACAATCTGACTCTGAAAATCCACTCTGATCCTCTTCTTTTATGGAAAAGGATGTATCGCAAGTTCTTCTTGGGTCAGTGAGCTCTGGATATCGGTAGAGAAATGAAGGGAAAAGTGCCAAAAGATTGGATTTTGTAAGATGATTGTAGCGCATTTTCTTATGTCACTGTCAGTGTTCTTTCCCTTCAAAGACATTGTGGGGCATGTCGTGGAGTACAGGTCGAACACGCACTTTGTTGCAGGGCTCTCGTTGAAAGCCAGGGAAGAGGAAAGTACAAGCCTTAAAGACTCTCTCGCGCATTGATTTCATTTTATTGTTTTAACAAAACTGGCCTTGGAGCATTGCTTCAACGGTTGCCTGCAATTCTTCCTGCTGGGTTTCTAGGATGATGCCGGCATCTTGGTTTTAACTCGACAGGTGGACAAGCAGCTCTTACCTTCAGGAAGATGCCGTCCAAACTCCGTTTCAGTTTTTGGAGAGAACGAGACGCAGTCTCTAAAAGTAACGTTCCTTGCCCAAGGTCCAGACGTGGATGTGAACGTCCCATCAAGATAACGACACTGGTCTGTGAGATCTTCTGTGCTGAATCCTCACAGAGAGGTCAAAACTGCACTGTGTCCCACTGAACTCTACAGCTGGCACCACCATCTTTCTAAATGTTGTGTAATAGGGAGTCCAACGGGAAACATCTTTCCTTCCCCAGCTACTTAAAAACACTGCAAGCAGGTATAGAGTTAGCTGTCCACTATGCAAACAAAAACCAAACCACCTTTTGGTTACAACTGAAGGGATTTCATGTGTGACACTTTTTTTCTGGTGTTTAACTGTCAGATGGTTTCAAGAAAAATGGATGTTTGCTGCATTTCTCTATTTCCCCTACCCCAACACCCATCCCGGTCTGCTTTAAATCATTTGTGCTCTGATGTGCATCTTCAGCTTGGTACTGCAAACCGGTGCAGTACAAGACAAAACATTTTTGAGATCACAACTGAATCACTGTGGCTTCATCAGATTTTTTTTTTTTTTATATAAAACAAATCTGTTTACCGAGAAATGAATTTGTGCGTGTCTTTGTGGGTAATGGTTCACGGGTTGCTCTGGCTGATTTTTTAAATTGTGGGAGAAGATTTTATTTATTTATTACATTTTTATACTGCCCAATAGCCGAAGCTCTCTGGGCGGTTCACAAAAAAGACCTGCTTTTAAGCCACTGCAGCTCTTTAAAAGATGTTCCATAGACCAGAGTAAGTGGATATCATTTAGCACAGCCCAAACGCAATGAAACTGTGCTGTATGTCATAAAAAAAAAATACTTACATATTCGATGAGCACCTCTAAAAATGGGATTGCAGAGTTCACCAAAAATGGGATATGTAAGAGAAGATCAATTTTGTGACTATGCCGCAGCTTCACCAACCTGGTGCCCTCCAGATGTGGCTGGGAATGATGGGAGTTGCCGTCCTACACATCTGGAGGGGCCCTGGTTGGGGAAGGCTCCTGTGCAGTTACAACTCAACTTGGTTAATACCTCGTCTGTAGTGATCATATAAATTGGGAGACGCAAGTCGTAACACAGCTTTCATGCTAATCTAGCAGTCGTGATTTTAATAGTACTTTAGAGAAACTTTATTTTATGCTTTCACCCATTTGCGATTGTAAACCTAGAAGTTGCCAAGGGGCTGTGTGCACTCAGTAACTTATCTGTGATTTTTTAAAAAAAGCCGGTTCCCAATATCTCAGCCCATGGTACTGTAACGAAGACCCAGAACCCAGGGCAAGCCTATGCAGAGTTGGCTCGGCTCTCGGTGGGTCTTACTGGAACAAAGTTAAATATATTTTAATCTGGGGTGGTAGAGTGCTTCTCCAGACAATGGGATTGACAGGGAGGAAGGCGGAGCTCCTTCAGTGTGTGTTTTTATGTTCACCTATGATAGGTATTCACACATGCAGGTGAAAGCCAAGGGTTGTGGCTCAGCCTGTTCAGTGTTCGGACGCACAGCAGCTGTGCCTGAGCCAGGGAGCTTTGTGGGGAAAGGAATGAAACGCTCTTTCCCACCTAGCCTGGTGAAGTATGGGGACTCTTAAGATGGTCCTAGGCATGCAAGCTGAATTGAGGTGATCATTGCTCTGGCTTCTCTCCTTGCTGCAGTACTAAGCTGTCAGCCGCTCACCTTCCGAAGTAGTTACTTTGGATCAAATTGTCTAAGGCAGAACATGGGCTTCAGCTGGCATTGTCAATGGGAGAAGTTCCTAGAACTGCAGTTGCAAAGACCACTGAGTTGCCCTCTGACGATATACCAGCGTGGGTGGGAGTAATTTTTGAACGTTTTCCAGAAGTCGTGAAGAGTTGTGCAAAGATATAATTCTTCCTGCTAAAGGGTAGGAGCGAGTCATTTAATTACTTGCTTTGAGATGCTTTAAGGCATGCTCTAAAGCTAAATCTGAAGTTGAGCTTGGCCGTTAAAGTTAGGAGTGGGCACTGTTCAATTCAAATCCTGCAAAAATGTAACATGAAGCGCAGAATTTTTCCAGTAGAAGCCAGGCTTCAGAGTTCTGTGAGAGGCAAGGCCTAGCCGTGCACCAATTCTGTACGTTCAACCCAGTTTACTTTTGAACTGGGGCTATTCGTACATGTACACACACACCTTTGTCCCAATTCTTCCTGCCTGTAATTCTTCCTAGGCTGTGGAGAAGTCCTGCAATGCCTAACTGTTAAGTTTCATTGCTCACAACTAGGTATTTAACTGCTTCCCCTAGACAGGCTGTGGAGAAGCCTTAACTTTTGTGAACCGCCCAGAGAGCTTCGGCTATTGGGCGGTATAAAAATGTAATAAATAAATAAATAAATAATAAACTAACTTTCAACATCTTCCAGCCTGCTTTGATCCTTAGAAGGTAGACACCGTGATTGCCCTGCAGGATTCAAACCCATATAGAATCATAGAATAGCAGAGTTGGAAGGGGCCTACAAGGCCATCGAGTCCAACCCCCTGCTCAATACTTAGTTGATGATCTGATTTGATGATCTGAGTTGATGCTATAGCTTAGTTGTGATCTGAAAAAAACACCTGTGATAAGTGCCCATTCTCTAGAGATAAAAAAGTGGTCCGTGAAGAAAAACTGGGTACATAAACAAACGATTAATTGCACAGAGTTTTTAAGGATTAAATATTTAATTGCATTAATTTTCTAGAGCCACAACCTATGGGGAAAAGGACAGCGGACCTATGAATGTATCATGTAAGAGAGAAAGAAAAGTGATCAAAACTGCCAAATGGAAGAAGTTGCGTTCACAAGGGAGCATGGCTCTGTGGCAATCTTTTACTTCCCTGGTTTGACACAACTTGAAGGGAAGTGTGGGAATTTCTAGTAAGCCATTTGGGCATGGGAGTCACTGCTATCCTGTACTAAGGCACTGAAAATGCCATCCACTGCAAGGATGAAGCACAGGTATGCCAGTTACTGCTTCTATACAAGGCATCTTGTAATGCCCTGATCAGCAATGGACATTCTTGGGCATGGTCTCCGATGGGATTCTATGGAGTTCCTTCCATCAGAACACTTGTCAAGGGGCGTTCTTGTCAAGGGGGGGGGTCCATTTTATAAGACCAGAGGCCCACCACTGGTTTAGCTGTTTATTTCACCGTTTGCAGCTGCTGCATAGATTCAAGGCACATGATTAAGATGGAAAGTGCTTTTTGAAACTGCCGTTCAAAGGGCACGTACATGTTTCACCAGGTTTCTGTTGTGCTTCTGAAGTTCTGCACTAAAGTGGGATTAAGCTACTCTCAGCCTGTAACTGAGCAGTGCTGAAAGAACGGAATAGGTCAACATCCTGTGTTTCATAGTTAGTTCCAGAAGCAGAGGTTTCCTCTGCCCCTATGGCTACTGGTTCCTTGTACAACAACAATTCCTAGATTCCTGGAGCAGGTAGTTTTTCAAAGTCTACATCCTCTAAAACAGGTGGTTTTTCAGCACTGCTGTGTAGGCGGAAAGTTTTTTTCTGGTAAGATGGAAGAAAGTCCTTCATCCTCTTGGGTGACTCGAAAAGGGAATTCTTCTTCTAGCTGTTCCTTATTCACCTTTACTTTAGGAATTGTTCTGAGCAACTGGTTTTGATTTATGACATCTGCATCAACACCATTCTTACTCATTGATTTGGATTCACCGGCCAGATTGCAGGAGGCCACTGTGGCTTTATAGTTTTTACGGAATTCCTTCAACAGTGCTAAGGCCTCCCGATATTCGCGCCAGTTCTCCTTCTTCCGCCGCAGGATGCACACTACAAAGAACAGAACCATTAACTTGCCACCCATCCCCGAATAGCTAACTCAGATAACAGGTCTGTGGGATCTATGCCATACCGTCTGAATTCCGCACTCAGAAAAGCCAGATCATAGAGGCTGCGTTCAGACAACACAATAGTCAACGGTGGAGTAATAATCAACTAAACAGTCGTTTATCTAGGGCAGAGCTTTCCAAACTTTTCATGTTGGTGACACGCTTTTTAGACATGCATCATTTCGCGACACAGTAGTTCAGTTTTACTAGCAAACCGGAGGTTAAACTAACCCCTTATAAGAGATACGGACACATACATAAATTGTAATAATGAAATGTATGGGGACACAACATATCTCGTGAAAACCTTTCATTTATATTTTTAAAAATATATGATTTACAAGATAATAGCATACATTTCCAAGACTTTTCACATTGAACCAATTTTGTCGAGCTGCGATCGAGCGGCGGTTGAGACGGTGTTCTATCAAAAAACTGGACCCACGGAATTTCTCGAATGCGTCACTTCCGGTGCAGCCACATCACTGGAAGTGACGCGGAATCGGCTGTTTCGACCCGATTATGCATACCGCGCATGCGCAGTACCTGTATGATCCCTCGACCGTGGTGTGCATACGCGGATACGACGGAAGGGGAACATACTAGTGCACCATACTAATTGGCACCTTTGCTGCGTAAAAATGCAGGCAAATTGGTATTGTTTATTTCACATAGATTCAGAGGTTTCTCGTTACGTTCACGTGACACACCTACACACTGCAGCTGACACACTAACATGTCGTGACACACAGTTTGGAAAGCTCTGATCTAGGAGGTACTCCCCACACAACAGGATAATAACCATGGTGTCATTAGGATCAGCGTTGACTATTAGTCTATGCTGCGTTGACTCACTCATTTCCCTCCTCTCCCCCCTCCAGTCCTCCCTCTGGTATCCCATCAGCCATTGCTGCCGAAAACCTATCCTGCCCACTAAACTCGATCGGCAGCCACCATTTCGACTGCTCTTGCCTTGCGACTGTGGCTGATGAAATGACCAACAGTGGCTGAGGAAATAACCATTGGTGCCCTCCACATGACACGATAACCAACGATAGTTCAAACAGCCAACTCTGCACAGCACTGGTTATTTGCGTTGGTTACTTCGGCCAAATAACCAACTGTTGGTTAAAAAAACTCCCGCCACACAACACGATAACCCATGTTGGGTTAAATAATCAACTGTTGACTATTTAAACCACCTTTGGTTATCATGTTGTCTGAACCCAATCACGGTCTGATTAAACGATCAAACATATTCCAACTGCACTTGCATTCTTCCACAGCCAATACGCGTTCAATACGGGCTCCTTTGAACAGTGACCAACTGTGACTGTGAATTTGAATTGAAAACTTCCCCTCTGGGAAATGCTATTCTGTAAATTAAACACCACTTTCTAGTGGTGGAATAATAGCACTAAACCAATTTTACACGCTGGGGAAATCTCATGATAAATCAGACACTGCATTATCTCTATTTTTAAAAAAAGCGGGATTACTAGGGGAAACCGCGGGAGATGTCCTGGCTGTTGATGATGTCATGTAACGGATCCACAAACTTCCATGGGTGGCCAATCACGTGCTATAAATTGCTCATTTACAGAAGCCCCTAGTCTCCCTAAATACGGTATAATATATATAGCAGTTTTGGTCAACGACTTGAACTGAAGGTATGGATACTCCCCAACTAAACTATTGGGTTAACAAGAAATCCCTCAGATCCCTCAGTAGAGATTATCTGTCCCCTGTCTGAAGAGGACACTCTTCATTGTGCTATATTATATAGACATATTTCACTCTTGTATGTTGCATTTTTGGGGGTCTACACGTGAAATAGTACATTGCGTTTTACCTGTAAAATGCACTGTGTAAAGCAGGCCTTCCCTAGCACCAGGGAAAGGGCCTTACGGTACATTGTTGGCTTTGCATGCGGGAAGTCTCAGGACCAGTGGCTAGCTTCTCTAGTTAAAAGGCTCTCAGGCCAAACTCCACCTGTCACCAGAGTTCCTTTTAACTTCGGTCTTTCTACCCCAAGCTGCTCTGTGCCCCACAGGGGTAGCGGGAAACCTAAAAACCACAATGAGCAGCTGTGTCCAATACGACGGCTGCGTATGCTGCCTCCCCACAGGCCCAGGGCAGCTTTGCCTTCTCTATCTGCACTACAGCTCATCTCGTCTCACTGACCCACCCGAACCCACCTGTGATCGACCTCAGGCCATGGGATTGCTTCACTTCCAAGTACTCTGGATTTGTATCTGAGTACCTACCTAGTGGCACCTGTACAATGTTGGTGGGGTTCCTCATCTTCAGTAGGATTTCTTCCAGTCGCTCTACCTTGGTCTTTTGAGCTGGTGGGGCAGGGACCCTCAAAGCCTATAGGAAAAGCAGATTTAATGTCCAGAGCATGGACATGGCTTCAGTTGTCCATGCTCTGGTAACCTCCAAGTTAGATTACTGCAATGCATAGGGCTGCCTTTGAAGACGGTTCAGAAGCTGCAGCTCGTGCAAAATGCAGCGGCCAGATTGATTTCAGGAACTAGAAGGTTTGAAAGTATAACACCTGCTCTGGTCCGCTTGCACTGGCTGCCTGTATGTTTCCGAGCCCAATTCAAGGTGCTGGTTTTGACTTATAAAGTCTTACACGGCTTGGGACCACAATACCTGACAGAATGCCTCTCCCGACGTGAATATACCCGGTCACTACGTTCAACATCTAAGGTCCTCCTCCGAGAGAGGCTCGAAGTGTGCAACGAGGGACAGGGCCTTTTCGGTGGTGGCCCCCAGACTGTGGAACGATCTCCCTGACGAGGTTCGCCTGGCACCAACGCTGCTATCTTTCCGGTGCCAGGTTAAGACTTTCCTCTTTGCCCAGGCATATGGCGGCACATCTTAATCACCCACATGTTTAGTGTTTTAACGGTTTTTAATGCTTTATGTGTGTATGTTCTGTGTTTTAGAATTTTAAAATTTGTATACTTGTTTTTATCTCAATTTCAGAATTTCTGTAAACCACCCAGAGAGCTCTGGCTATGTGGGCGGTATATAAGTGAAATAAATAAAGAAATAAATTATAAAGGAGCAGACCACTGACCATCGCCAGCATTTATTCACCATTCCCTTGAGATTTTCAGTGAACCAAAGTAGTTGATCCTTTTTAACAATCCAGAATCAACACCTTTCTGAAAGGACAATTCTTCTTGCTGATATAAGAAGAAGTTTGGGAGGCCGACAATATATCCTACTCTCTCCTTTGGGGTGTCCCAACCTCAAATATTCTGCAAAACCCTTTGCAGTCAATGCATATCGATCCCCTCAACAACCCCATGAGGGTTATTTCTGTATTCTTCCCATTTTACAGATCGATGACTGAGGTTGAGAGGAAATGATTGGTCCAAGCACCTCCCAAGTCTGGCACCAAGACTCTCCCTGGACCACTGACCTTCTTTTCTGCAGGCACAAAAGGCTTCTGGAAGGTGTCTAGCTTGGCCTTCGATTCGCGGTACACACGCTGATACCGGAGTGCCTTCTCCAAAGCTTTGACGTTTTGCTGTATTCCTGGTGGAAAGAGCAATCTTTGTAAACCACCCAGAGAGCTTCGGCTATGAGGTGGTACATAAATGTAAATTAATAATAATAATAATAATAATAATAATAATAATAATAATAATTATTATTATTATTATTATTTTGGGGGCGTTCCGGTGAAAAGGGAAACCACCTTTTTGGGACCATAGTTAGGCAAACCACATTTAGCACACAGTCCTATCTATGCATGTTTAGACGGGGGGGGGGGGAGCCCTGCAGGTCCCAGCACTCCCCAACCACAATAATAACAATAATAATAATAATAATAATAATAATAATAATAATAATAATAATAATAATAATTTATTTCTTGCCCGCCTCTCCATTTTGATCGAGGCAGGTAACAACAATAAACGATAAAATACATAACACTCAATTAAAACATAATATACATTGTTAAAAACATCCTAAAAACATTTTAAAAACATCTTAAAATTCCACTGGACAGGCCTGCCGGAAGAGATCAGTCTTTATGCAGCAACTCACCCAGTGGCTCAATGAAATCTGGGCCGGGGTCTCCGCCCAGCAGCTCTTCATAACCCTTGTACTTCTCGGGCACGTTCTGGTATTCTCTCTTCTTGTCTTCCCTTGGCTGCTTTAGCTGGGGCTCCTCCGTCAGAGGCTTCAAATGAGAACCAGAGGCCTCGTCCCCCTTCAGACCCAAAGAAGGAAACAGGGGAAGTTGTCACCACGAACTGGAAGCCCTAAAACAGCCTTCCTCAACCTGGGGCGCTCCAGATGTGTTGGACTGCATCTCCCAGAATGCCCCAGCAGAGCTGGCTGGGGCATTCTGGGAGTTGTAGTCCAACACATCTGGAGCGCCCCAGGTTGAGGAAGGCTGCCCTAAAACAATGCCTTCACCTCATCACATTGGGGGAATGTCCTTCTGCCCCATGGCAGCTGAACTGTGGGGTGCCTCAAGGCACCATCCTTTCCCCAGTGTTATTTCATATCGATATGAAGCCGTTGGGAGCGGTCATCAGGAGATTTGGAGCAAGGTGTCACCAGTATGCTGATGACACCCAGATCTATTTCTCTATAACATCTGAATCGGGGGAGGCCGTGCACGTTCTGAACTGGTGCTTGGATACGGTTATGACTTTGATGAGGACCAATAAGCCGAAGATCCATCTAGTTCAGCACTCTGTTCACACAGTGTCTAATCAGCCGTCGGCCAAGGATGAACAAGCAGGACATGGTGCAACAGCACCCTCCCACCCATGTTCCCCAGCAACTGGGGCACACAGGCCCATTGCCTCGAACACTGGTGACAGCACACAACCATCAGGGCTAGTCGCCATAGAAAGGCTTTGCCTCCAGGAATCTATCCAACCCCCTTTTGAAGCCACCCAGATTGGTGGCCACCCCAACATCTTGTGGTAGGGAGTCCCATAATTTAACTCTGTGCTGTGTGAAGAAGTCCTTCCTGTTATCTATCCTGAATCTCCCACCAATCAGCTTCATGGAACAACCCCGTTGGGTTCTAGTATTTTGAGAGAGGGAGAGTTTACTTCCTCTAGTCCAGAAGGCTGATGCCGTAAGGAGCCCTGAAATTCGCATATGCTGGTCATTTCCAACTAGCGACGGCTGGCCCCAGGGCAAAATCCCATCCTGGACCAGTTGGCACTCCAGTTACCAACCCAGAAGCAAAAGAGTCCAGTGGAAGGGGTGCCGTCAGCGGCAGCAACAGGACGTCCTGGCGAACCACTGTGGGGGATGGAGTGGGGGGAGGGGATCCACCTGGCCCACTACCCTCCAGCCCCTCCCCCTTTGTGTAAAACTAGTTGCTGATCCATTTTTTTAAAAAAAACCAACCCATTGCGGCTCTAGAGTTCTCCATCTGTAACCCCCACCTCCAGCTTAATCCTTCTGTGACACCTCCCCGGCTCACCTACCTGGGTCATGAAAAAGGATTCCGATTCTTCGTCCTCCACGAACTCCCCACTGCTATGGGACATCTCGTCCTCGCTGGAACGTTCACCAGACAGTCCGAAAGGCACGGCGTCCGAGTGGGCTTTGGCAAATAACTTGTAAAGCTCTCCGGAAGTTGATTGGGATGGCGGCACAAGCACGGAGGGAACCGTTCGCGCTGAGAATGGAAAGGCATCCATCAGATTCTGGTTTTCAGGAGATGAGCTGCTGGATGGAGAAGACTTGGGAGTGGCTGAAGGCGATCCGACCCACGGTTCATATTCCGACTGGTTTGATCCTTGGAATGTTGAGGGAGCAGGTGGGGCAGGTTCTGAACGCTCTCGCTCTGCTGGAGGTGACATTGTTGGTACAGAAGTCTGAAGATGATATTCAGATGAAGGTGGGAGAGACCCGTCCAAGTCCTCCTCTCCTTCAGATTTGGTTGGTGGAATGGTCCGGGAAAGATTATGTTCTTCTGAAGGTGATGTGGGCAATGGAACAGATTCTAACTGATCTTGGTCTGCTGGCAGTGATCTGGTTGGTGGAAGAGGCTCAGACAGACCCTGTTCCTCTGTTGCTAGAGACATGGGTTCTAACAACGCCTGTCCTGGTGAAGTTGAGCTGTTTGGTAGAGCTGGCTCTACCTGATCGTGCCCTTCTAGAGAACTGGTAGGTGAAGGAGTCCCAGATGGATGTGATGAAATATATCCTGACAAACCCTTTACTTGGGAAGTAGAAATGCATGGTGGAGATAGTTCAACGTGATCTTGACCTTCTACAGGAGAAATGGTTGGCGAAAGGATCCCAGAAGGTTGCTCTGAAACAGAGGCTGACAAGCCTTCTAGTTTGGAAGTTGAGATGCACGGTGGAGATAGTTCGACCTGATCTTGACCTTCTAGAAGAAAAGTTGTCAGTGAAGGAGTCCCAGATGGATGTGATGAAATGATTCCTGACAAGCCCTCTACTTTGGAAGTTGAGATGCAAGGTGGAGATAATTCAATGTGATCTTGACCTTCTAGAGGAGAAGTGTTCAGTGAAAGAGTCCCAGGGAGAATTCCTGCAGATAATCCAGTTGGTGAGACAAATTCTGATAAACCTAGCGCTTGGGACGTTGAGCTGGCAGGCGGAATGGGTTCTAGCTCATCTTGTTCTACAACAGGTACTCTGGCTGGTGCGAGAGCCTCAGACAGATTCTCTTCTGCCGACAGTGATCTGACTGGTGGAAGAGTTCTGGCCAAATCCTGTTCTTCTGCAGGAGGTTCACTTGGTGGAGCTGGTCCTTCCGAAAGACTCTGTTCTACTAAAGGTGAGTTGGGCGGTGTAACTGGTTGTGACTCATCTTCCTTTGTTACAGAATTGACAGGTGGGAGACGCTTGGGCAGATCCTGCTCTGGTGTCGGTGGTCCAGGTGCCGGGACAGGTTCTTGCAAAGGCAAGTTGGGAGGTGGAACAGGTTCCCGTTGGTCCTGACGTTCCAAAGGCAATGAGATTAGTGGAGCATTCTCAGATGGATCTCGTTCTGCTGAAGGGTTTTTCATGGGCGGGCCAGAGGTGGACAGATTCTCTTCTGGTGGAAGAGGCCCAGACAGGTCTTGTTGTGCTGAATGTGTCTCAGCTGGCACTGCAAGGTCCAACCGACCTTGTTCCTCTGAAACCGATCTGCGTGGTGGGAAAGATCTAGACAGAATCTCATCCAGCGAGGACCGGGTTGAAGGAACGCTCCCGAACAGCAATGCGTCTAGCGAGCATTGGGCCGTCGGCATGATTTCGAGCACCATCTCTTCAGAAATGGAACTGACTGCAGAAGGAGGTGCGGACATATCCTCCTTTCGAAGAGGAGGTATGATTGGTTGTTCGGGGTCATATGGTATCGAATAGGATCTGATTGGTGGAAGGGGGTCAGCGAGGCTCGGTCTTTTATTAGGATCCAGGTCATCACCAGTCCACAGCTGCCAGAAAGTGGTCTCGGGAGGAGCTTCTAACATCAGAGGGCGCTTCCGGACCTTGGGCAGCTGAGTTTTCACCTGCAAGAGGATGATGATCAGGATGATCAGGGGTCTGGAAACAAAGCCCTATGAAGAGAGTCTGAAAGAACTGGGCCTGTTTAGCATGGAGAAGAGAAGATTGAGGGGAGACACGATAGCACTCTTCAAATACTTAAAAGGTTGTCACACAGAGGAGGGCCAGGATCTCTTCTCGAACCTCCCAGAGTGCAGGACATGGAAGAACGGGCTCAAGTTAAAGGAAGCCAGATTCCAGCTGGACATCAGGAAAAACGTCCTGACTGTTAGAGCAGTACGTCAATGGAACCAGTGACCTAGGGAGGTCGTGGGCTCTCCCACCCTAGAGGCCTTCAAGAGGCAGCTGGACAACCATCTGTCAGGGATGCTTTAGGGTGGATTCCTGCATTGAGCAGGGGGTTGGACTCGATGGCCTTGTAGGCCCCTTCCAACTCTGTTATTCTATGATTCTACCTGCAGGATCGCCTTCTCCCGTACAATCTGCCCCACATACTCAGGTCCTCTGGGAAGAATCTACTTCAGTCAGTTAAAGTTAGGCTAACGGGTATTACCCAGAGGACCTTCTCTTCTGCCGCTCCCAGACTGTGTAACGGCCTGCCAGAGGAGACTCGTCAACTTGACGGTCTGTTAGTATTCAAGAGAGCTATCAAGACTGATCTCTTCCGGCAGGCCTATCCAGGGGGATTTTAGGATGTTTTTAGGATGTTTTAACAATGTATATTATGTTCTTACTATATACAAAAAGGGTATAAACCTTAACCAAAACAAGCTCATAACCAAAAACAAGAATCAAGGTAAGCAACTCTATTTACAAGATCACTAAGTTTGTTTGAACGCTAAGTTTGTTTTTTAATGGACCCCAGAATTGTGGTTTTAAATGGATGCTGCTGTTTTTATACTGTTGTTTTTATGTCTCTGATGGTTTTTAAATTTTGTATATTTTTAATGTTTATTGTTTTTAGCTTTTGTGAACCGCCCAGAGAGCTTCGGCTGTGGGGCGGTATATAAATGTAAATAAATAAATAAATAAATAAATAAATATCACCAACAGTTAACATCTGGAAAAGACATTAAACTTGCATATAAACTAGTAACCGCCATATAATATACACATATAAACATAGAAATTTTTATAAAAACGAAATGATAAAAACAGGTCAAACGCGTTTCGACAGAGGGGTAGTTTCCCCACCCTTACTACAGTATGCCTAATTTGTTTTCCCATGTTTTAAATTTTTCAGGAGTCACTGAAGAAGACACCTCTGTCGAAAGACGTTTGACCTGTTTTTATCATTTCATTTTTTATAAAAATGTATATGTTTATATTTGTATATTCCATGGTCCGGAAGCTTCAGCTGTTACAAAACAGGGCAGCCCGTTTACTAACAGTGACTGGCCGGCGAGATCACATCACGCCAGTCCTTCACAACTTCATTGGCTGCCAGTCCAGGTCCGGGCCCGATTCAAAGTGCTGGTACTGACATTCAAAGCCCTAAATGGTTTGGGGCCAGGTTATTTGAAGGAACGCCTCCTCCCATATGTACTTGCCCGGTCCTTAAGATTATCTACAGGGACCCTTCTCTATGAGCCCCTTCCAAAGGAAGTAAGGCAGGTGGCTACTAGGAGGAGGGCCTTCTCCGCTGTGGCAACCCGGTTGTGGAATGAGCTCCCCAGAGAGGTCCGCCTGGCGTCTACACTGTACTCCTTTCGTCGCCAGCTGAAGACCTTTTTATTCTCTCCGTATTTTAACACTTAATTTTAACTTAAATTTATTTTTTACTGTTCTAACTCTGTATTTTAACCTTATATCAATTTTTGCTGCGTGATTTTATCCTGGTTGCGCTTTTCATACTGCATTTTGTATTTGTGCTTTTAACCTGTTGGTTGTTTTATTAGGGTTTTAATTTTTGTGAACGGCCCAGAGAGCTTCGGCTATTGGGCGGTATAAAAATGTAATAAATAAATAAATAAATAAATAATGGTGGTTACTAGTTTATATGCAAGTTTAATGTCTTTTCCAAATGTTAACTGTTAGCGATATGATCTTGTAAATATAGTTACTTACCTTAACATTTCTTTTCGGTTACTATTATGTTCTTAATTCAGTTTATGTGTTTTATATTTACTGTTGTTCCCTGCTCAATCAAAATGGAGAGGCGGGTAAGAAATAAATTTTATTATATCATACTTCTTTATTGCGATCCATAGATCCATTAAAAAACAAGAATCAAACATGAAACATCATACAGTTAGAGCTATTATCAACATTCGTCTAATACGCAGCGAGCTCTAATCCTGGCCGCCACTGTAAGAAATTTAGCAACAGCCAAAGTTACTTTTGAGGACTTATCTTCCAACAGAAACTTAACATAAAATTTGTCTGAACTTCTGGACAGTTTGCTCAACAATGGGGTGAATTTTATTATTAGTATTAATATTTATTGGGCCCTCTTTGTCTAATTTAACTTCCCCAAAACGCTGCCAAAGTTTCTTTCAAGTAGGAACCACCCAATTTTGCCTCTAAATTTTGCAGTGTCCAAACACTCCAGTTAGCAGTTAGCCTCTGGCCCTTTTCATCCAGTTGACAGCAGGTCAGAAAGCATCCGTCAATTAAACAGTGCCATCCAGCCCCTCGCTCACTGCACACAAGAAATATCAGAGTGCAGGACACGGAATAATGGGCTGAAGTTAAAGGAAGCCAGATTCCAGCTGGACATCAGGAAAAACTTCCTGACTGTTAGAGCAGTACGACAATGGAACCAGTGACCTAGGCAGGTTGTGGGCTCTCCCACACTAGAGGCCTTCAAGAGGCAGCTTGACAAGCATCTGTCAGGGATGCTTTAAGGTGGATTCCTGCATTGATCAGGGGGTTGGACTCGATGGCCTTGTAGGCCCCTTCCAACTCTGCTATTCTATGATTCTATGATTCTATGAAAATGGTAATTCTTTTTGTAACATTGGAGCTGCCTCCCCCTTGCCCAAATCACATTCAAGTAACCATTCTGCAACGGACAACTTTAGAGTCTAGTTAGGTTCATACCTTCCGGTTCGCCTTGTTGGGTATAAAGATACGCGGCTTCTCCAGTTTGGAAATTTTCTTCCTAACCAATTTTATGCCCAGTTTGTTCTGAAGGAAACTGGTGAGTAAAGGTGGATCGCCTGGAGGCAGGGCAGAGGGGAAAGGAATGAGAGACAGACAGACACAGACACAGACACAGAGAAGGAGATGTCCTTTACAAGAGACCAGATAATCAATTCTGCATACATTGGCTTAGTTTACATCATGGATCCAGTTTCTGCTAACAAGGGAAGAAGGGCAGATAAGGAGCACAGATGTTTTAATTCTGCACCGAGGAAAGCTGAATTCTGCAACCTGCATAAATTATTCAAATAGATGTAAAATACATTGGTTCTTAATTTTTATTATGTCACATAATTTATTCCGGCTTTTCTAGTCATGGAAAGTGGCAGGCACCTCTGCAGGGCAGAGAGGACTCCAGCCAACCACCCTGAGCTGCTGGAAATCTTATTCAGCTGCACTCCCTGGCTTGGGAGGGCTTCTGCCCTGAAAGGCTAAAACCATGTTTTAAATAATAAATAAATAAGGCTTCAAAATGCCTGCTGAAACCTATCTTTGTAACCATAGGGGGTAGAAACATGCTCATTTTTGTTAAAAAAAAAAGAAACCCTAAAAAACAAAGTATTGGCCCTAGGCCCACAGCAGAAGTAGGAACACTTGATGGACGGGCCTGAGAGGGGGCACAGATGTCACGTAGCCAACATCAGCACCTGCAAGAGGGCCGGGGACGACTTTAGGCCTCCCTGTTCCTCCAGAGCCTCCAACAGCCGCTGCAACAACCTCTTTTGGTCCAGGGCGGGGGAATGGATTTCCCGCTGGACCAAGCCCGGCTGGCCTGATGATGTCAAGGGATGATGCCCCATTCCTCCACAATGGCAGTGAAGCCCACCCACTTCTTCCATGCAAGAGAAATCCTTTTTGCTCCATGGGCTGGCTCGCCCCCCAGGACCAAGCCCGGTGGGGCTGGCTGGAGCATTCTGGGAGGTGCAGTCCAACACATCTGGAGCGCCCCAGGTTGAGGAAGGCTGCATTAAGGGGCAATGCCCCTCCTCAAAACCGCCCCCCATCCCATCCCATCATTGGCAGGGCCCCACCAACTCTTTTCCATGCAAAGGGAGGCACGGAGCTCTGCCCTTCTCTCTAGCCAGAAAGCAACTCAGCCGGTGCTTGCAGGAATTGGCTCCTGCGGCCGCTGGCTGAAGCAAGCATCTCCTTCCCAGCATGTGAGCCGGGTGGGCAGGGACCCAGCTGGTGCTTGCAGGGCCTAAGGGTGGGGGGCTCTTGCCATCCTCTGCCCAGAGCACCGGAGCAGCAGCAGGAACACCAGGTGGGCTGGGGAGAGCAGGACCCCCGGGCACGTTTTGATGGTCAGACACCCCCAATAGCACTGAAGGTACCAGGTTGGGGGAAAATAGAATGTAGATGTACGTGCATACACAATGGAGGCTGACACCGGATAGCTCAGTGGGGCTGCGGCACCCTGAAGAGCTCCTTTCGAGTTCCAATAGGTTCGGCTAAAACCTGGAGCAGATACACTGCCCCACTGATGTCAGAGGCACCAGCCCCCGCTGTTTCCTTGTACCGGGCCTTTCTGCCAAGAAAAAAAATGGCCCTCGAGGCAGCTTACAATCATAAATAAAACTTGGTTAAAATCATAATAAAATAAATGCATTAAATTGGAGCGTGTTCAGAAGAGGGCAACCAGGATGATCAGGGGTCTGGAAACAAAGCCCTATGAAGAGAGACTGAAAGAACTGGGCCTGTTTAGCCTGGAGAAGAGAAGATTGAGGGGAGGCATGATAGCACTCTTGAAATGCTTCAAAGGTTGTCACACAGAGGAGGGCCAGGATCTCTTCTCGATCCTCCCAGAGTGCAGGACACGGAATAACGGGCTCAAGTTAAAGGAAGCCAGATTCCGGCTGGACATCAGGAAAAACTTCCTGACTGTTAGAGCAGTACAACAATGGAACCAGTTACCTAGGAGGTTGTGGCCTCTCCCACCCTAGAGGCCTTCAAGAGACAGCTGGACAACCCTCTGTCAGGGATGCTGTAGGGTGGATTCCTGCATTGAGCAGGGGGTTGGACTCGATGGCCTTGTAGGCCCCTTCCAACTCTGCTATTCTATGATTCTATGAAGATACCATTAAAAACACCACCACCACCACAGAATAAAAACATTTTCAGCTCCAGGCGAAGGCTGTCTTCTACTCCCAGGCATTTAATGGCATAGGATGGGGCATTTATGCCAACCATCTGAACAGGACTACTTTCTATTGAAACTGCTTTGGCTGTCTAAATTGTTTTACATTTTTGTATATTTATACTTCTATGCTGTATTTTATTATCTGGAGAATTGTTGTAAACTGCCCAGAGAGCTTCAGTTATGGGGTGGGATCGAAACGCAGACCCGCTTGCATGCCAAAGGCCGGCTTGGATAAAAATGCCTTTTTGCCCGCCGCCAGAAGGACAGCAGAGGGGGAGCCATGGTAGGAGACATCCTTTGCTTTTCCCCATCCCAAAAAGGGCGTTTGCATTAGGTTTGGCAAAGGTATCCCAAACTTAGCCTCCTTTCCATTATCGAGAGACAGAGTACGTCTATGGTAGCCAGGGATTATGAGAGTTGTAGTCCAGCACATCCGGAGGGCAACAGGCTAGGGGAAGGCAGGCCTGTGCTGATAATGCCTGGATGCGCAGTATCACAAGCAGCCATGTTAGAACGGAATCACGTGTGCGCACATGCGCACTAGCGGCAGAGCCATGTTCTTCCATATGGCCGAATGAGGTGCCAATGACCCGAAATGGTAGACTAGGCGGGGCTGGCACTTTTCTCCCTAACGTGTTTGTTTTCTTTTTCTTTGACGGAGGTGGGGGAGCATTTAATCCTTGGATAAGCTCCAAACCAAAAATGGCGTCTCTGCGCCACTGAAATTGGATCCACCAGCCTCTCCTGCCTGGAGGGCCAGACTGGGAGGCCGGGCAGGCTGGATTTGGCCACGGACCTGAGGTTTCCCACCCTGCCATAAGCTGACAGTCCTTTCCTTCCCCAGAGACCTGAGTCCACAAAAGGCAGCCAGAACTCCCCAAATCTCTGGGAAAGGAGCCCAGAATATGCTGCTGTTGATCCCTTGACCTTTGGGTGGCCACGGTAAAATCCCAGCTGGACCGTACCGCTCCGCGAAGTGGTGAAGGGGTTGCTGTGGAAGGTCAGCTCGGTCAGCGACGGGAAGAGAGCCACCGCTAGCAAATCCTCCTCTTGTTCAATCTGGAAGTCAGAACACAAGTCGTGATTTCAGGCTATGGACACATTTGGGACTGGCAGCTGTGAAAGTGAGCGAGTCCCATGTGAAAGTGTGAGATTCAGGCCCAGTTCTCACAGAGGTGGCAATGTCGTGTCTGGGCTGTACTACTTCAAAGCTGTAGAACGGAGCTCACACAAGACTGAACGTCCCACCACAAAATAAATCCCTGCACATGGAAAATTAGCTTGTCAGCCTCACCTTCTCCTTGATGTCTGCTAGGTGCATACCTGCAGGGATTTTTTTTCCCTATGGAGGAGTATCCACCCTCATGAATCTCCACCATGGAGTTACCGCCTTCATGAGAACTAAGGCCTTAGAGATGGGACCTGAGTGTTGCCATCATATCTTATTGGAGCCAAGTGTTTGCAGAGAGGCTCAGTGGGGCAGACATATACACACAGAGAGTTGTCGCTATTATTAAACAGCTGGAAGTCACAAAAAACCTACCGATCTTTTGACTGGTGGAAGCTGAATGGTGGGAGATTCAGGACAGATAAAAAGGAAGGAATTTTTTTCCACACAGCAGCTAGTTAAACTATAGAATCCACTACCACAAGATATGGTGATGGCTGTCAATTTGGATAGCTTTAACAGGGAGGTACTGGTTCCTCTCTATTCGGCCCTGGTTAGGCCTCATCTAGAGTATTGCGTCCAGTTCTGGGCTCCACAATTCAAGAAGGACGCAGACAAGCTGGAGTGTGTTCAGAGGAGGGCAACCAGGATGATCAGGGGTCTGGAAACAAAGCCCTATGAAGAGAGACTGAAAGAACTGGGCCTGTTTAGCCTGGAGAAGAGAAGATGGAGGGGAGACATGAGAGCACTCTTCAAATACCAACCCCCTATTCAATGCAGGAATCCACCCTAAAGCATCCCTGACAGATGGTTGTCCAGCTGCCTCTTGAAGGCCTCTAGTGTGGGAGAGCCCACAAGCTCCCTAGGTAACTGGTTCCATTGTCGTACTGCTCTAACAGTCAGGAAGTTTTTCCTGATGTCCAGCCGGAATCTGGCTTCCTTTAACTTGAGCCCGTTATTCCGTGTCCTGCACGCTGGGAGGCTCGAGAAGAGATCCTGGCCCTCCTCTGTGTGACAACCTTTGAAGTATTTGAAGAGTGCTATCATGTCTCCCCTCCATCTTCTCTTCTCCAGGCTAAACAGGCCCAGTTCTTTCAGTCCAGGACCCTTGGTCTAATCCAACATGGCACTTCTTACGTTCTTACGAACGTTATAGCTGAAGAAGCCAAGGATTCAAACTGGGAAATCCTCACACAAAGGTCCAACACTGAGTTATGACTCGAGGCCTTCAAGAGGCAGCTGGACAGCCCTCCGTCAGGGATGCTTTAAGGTGGATTCCTGCATTCAGCAAGGGGTTCGGACTCGATGGCCTTAGAGGCCTCTTCCAACTCTACTCTTCTATGATTCTATGACCTCCTCCCAACCACCTACCACAAGATGGGTCTTCAAGGGCCAATAGCAATATTTAGCGCTCAAAGTCAGGTTCCACAAGATGGCGATGCAAGACTGGCACTGTTCCTAGAGAGTCTGCCACAGACACACACACATACATCCAGTTGCCAAAGGATCCACCTGGCTTGGAGCAGTGCAGAAGGAAGGATCAGGTCACCTGGTTGTTGGCCAGGCTGAGAAACCTCAGCTCTGGCAAGGGGAGAGTGAACTCTGGGCTGGGACTGGCGCAGGAAGTCTTGGACGCAAGGCACGGCGAAGGAGAATCTTCCTGAATGGAAGAGAAAGGAGGGGTGAGACAAGGAAGCCATGCCCCCACCCCACCCCTTGAGAAAAAGGCTCCGAATTTATCACTGCTGGGAGGCTGCCATTTGTTCGATTGCTCAACCTCTCGTCAATTTAACAGTCTACTAGCATTCAAGAAAGCTGTCTTCCGGCAGGCCTATCCAGTGGAATTTCAAGATGTTTTTAAAATGTTTTTAGGATGTTTTTAACAATGTATATTATGTTTTAATTGAGTATTATGTATTTTATCGTTCATTGTTGTTCCCCGCCTCGATCAAAATGGAGAGGCGGATAAGAAATAAATTCATCATCATCATCATTATTATTATAATTATTATTATTATTTGTCCCATTGGAATCTCTACATGTGCTTCTGTCACAGTCCCACGGCAAAAAACTGGTGCTTCTAAGATACTCCACAACACACACAAACACACCTATAGAAAGTTAGCAAGCCAGGAACAGAAGACTAGAATCCTTCTTCCTGAAATACTAGCTTTCCACGTGCGTGCAGTTTTGAGCGTGGAACATTTGAACGTTATTTATTTACAAACAATATTTACAAAGCTTGGGACCAGAATACTTGAGGGAACGCCTCTCCCGACGTGAATATACCCGGTCACTACGTTCAACATCTAAGGACCTCCACCTGGTGCCTTCTCTGAGAGAGGCTCAGAGTGTGGCAACGAGGGATAAGGCCTTTTCGGTGGTGGCCCCCAGACTGTGGAACGATCTCCCTAACGAGGCTCGCCTGGCGCCAACGCTGCTATCTTTCCAGCGCCAGGTTAAGACTTTCCTCTTTGCCCAGGCATATGGTGGCACATCTTAATCACCCACATGTTTAGTTTTTTAACGGTTTTTAATGCTTTATGTGTGTATGTTCTGTGTTTTAAAATTTTCAATTTTGTATACTCATTTTAATCTTAATTTTAGACTTTCTGTAAACCGCCCAGAGAGCCCTGGCTATGGGAGCGGTATATAAGTGCAATAAATAAATAAATAATATAATATATGCCGCTCCCAGTCTGAAGATTTCGGAGCGGTGGACAAATAGGACAAAAGAATAAAAGAGAATTAAAAACATCGTAAAATCGTTGAGTGTGTGGGTTCCCTCCTCCTCCTCCTGCCCCCTGCCCGCACCAACACACACCAAGCCCTCGTCTATATGACAACAGGATTGCTCCTCTTAAATATAAACCTGATTTTTCGTTGATTCTAATGTAGGTAAAGAGCGTCACACTGCAGCAGCAACAGCAATTTATTTCCTGAATTTATTTATTTTTATAGTGAGTTATAAATGAGTACCCAGTTAGCTGGGGAAAAGGTAATCACGGCCGGGGAAGGCAACGGCAAACCACCCCGCTATAAGGCCTGCCAAGAAAACGTCAGCGAAAGCTGGCGTCCCTCCAAGAGTCAGTAATGACTCAGTGCTTGCACGAGAGGTTCCTTTCCTTTCCTATAAATGCACACGTGCGCATTATTGCATTATCCCATATACAAAGCTACGGAGGAGAGAGGAATGAAGCTATAAATTTTATATGCGGAGCTCCGCAGATTCACATATCGCCGGGGGCAGACAAACTGGGAGGGGGGGAGTTACGAGGCAGCAGAGGGAAAGGAACGAGGCAGCAGAACACGTCTCCTTCGTCTGGCTGCCTGTTTCCCCCTCTTTGATTTTGCGAACCGCCCAGAGAGCTTCGCATATTGGGAGGTACAGAAATGCAATAAATATATAAATACATAAAGAAATTTGCTCTGAGAAGCTTTCTCTGCGGAGCTCCGCAGAGGGACTTCAAACTAAAATCGGCGCGAACGAACGAGGCAGCCAATTGGTGGGAAATTGGCCAGTCACGTTGTCCTACTCTCAAAGCTCCACCCACATGTCAAAATCCGACATAGCTCCCTCAAAGACACATAGCCATAACGCAGTGCAAACTCGGACGTGATCTAAGTCGTGGTAAATCGCGAATGCGAAGATGCACATTATCGGGTTAAAAACTCGGCCCTGCGCCGAATGGACGGCTGCATCATGTAACCTAAAACGCGAATATGTGCGTTTAGGTCGGGGGAAACAAGCCGTAAAGAGAAAACCCAGGGGATACACTGCTTGGATGATGAAACCCTTTACTTGCTGCTTGGAGGCTGCTGGTGCAACGCCTTTTCTGACTAGCTCCTTGCCTCTACGGGCAGGCTGGACAGCTCTCTTACTGCATCAGCAACCTTGCCCTGAAATCTCATATCCCTTATATAACACAGTGATCCTGATTGAAAAGCCTATTCCATTGTTTCTCCATCTCTTCCTTCTGGGCCCCAGTTTTCTGTAAGGAGTTCAAGGCCTCCTCACTAAATTCCCTTGCCCTAAATCAGTGGTTCCCAAAGTGGGCGGTACTGCCCCCTTGGGGGCGGTGGGATTGCATAGGGGGGCGTTAAGAGGCAAGGGGGCGGCAGGGGGGCGCTCGAGATGGTCTTTTCTGAGAAGCGCCTCTCCAGAAGGTCTTAAAACCCAGGGACATTTTTATGGGAGAAGGTAGTTTGGTCCCAAGCCATATAGGGGAAGAATCCACACATGTATTAATACCGTTTAAGAAGAGTCCTTTTAACGGTGAATTGAAATGTCAAATGTGAATTGAAAAAGCACCAAAACGCTAATGAAGAGACATTCGCTGCTTGGTGTGCCCTGCCACGCCGGCTGCAAAACAGAGGCGTTCGCTCTCTTTTCCCTCCCTCCCTCGGCAAGCCTGTGGCGGGTGCTTCGGATTTTGAATAAATATTCAATTAATTGTTAATGTTTTGAATTTTATTGTTATTATCTTCCTTAGTGGGTCGTTGAAAACCGCTATTCTGAATAATGATTTTTATAGTGTAGAGTAGGGGGCACTGGGCATGAGTTTGTGGAACCAAGGGGGCAGTTACCTGAAAAAGTTTGGGAACCACTGCCCTAAATCATCCCTCCAGCATCTGAGAGGTGTGAGTTCTACGCACAAGATGTGTGTGTGTGTAAGTATTGTGAAGAACCGGATAGGACCCAATAAGAACGGTTTCCCTTATATCCAAATCCTTTTATTAAAAGGGATTACTCTCTGACCAGCCCAAATCCCAAGCACTTCCTCCCCAACCCAAAGCCCTTGGATTTAAAACTATTTCAGTGGGACCGAATCAGCTTATGCTCTCTTAGACTTTAATGAACCGTGCCACGCTAAAGCTTTACCAGGACGGCTGGTCAAAAATCTGCGCGTGAGCAAAGACGAAGGGCTCGATCATCTGGGAAGTTCTCCTGCACGGGCTCCATCAAAATGAATGGGAGCCAGTTTGCACAGAACTTCCCAGTAGGTTTGGGCCCTACAACAGCCAGCGAGGGTACAGAGAAAGAAAGGCAGTCTTACCTGTGTTGGTGGATCTGGGGACCAGGATGGAAAGACGATCTCTGAGTTTTTTTAAAGGAATAATAAAAAAAAGAAGGCAGACAGGTTAATAATCCCAGAGTGTTAGAAAGGGATGAAGGCACCCAGACTGCACTGAAATGCCAGCAAGGCTAAGGCTGCTTTGTTGATTGACCTTAGGCCAAATCATATTTCTCCACAGCCCTGAAGCTGCAGGGCATTAGAGGAGGCAAAATAATCAGAACGTGGCCTGCAGTGGTTTCTTGCTCGATTTGATTGGCTCACATCCCATCTCAGGTGGTCCACCCACTCTTCAGGCACAAGTGGCACAGGGTAGGCCCAGGTTCCCAAAGTCAGTAAGACGGGAGCCCTATTTAACCCTTTCACCCTCATTCGCAGCCCCATCTGTAAAGTGGCTGGAGCATCTCCCCGATGAGGGAAGGTTACAACAACTGAAAAAAGGAGGCTGAAGGGGAGGCATGATAGAGGTATACAAAATGATGCATGGTGTGCAGAATGTGGACAGTGAGACATTTCTCTCCCTCTCTCAAAATACTAGAACCCAACGGGGTCATTATCCCATGATAAACAGGGCAGCATGGTTACTAACAGGGACTGGCCGACGAGACCACATCACGCCAGTCCTTTTCCAGCTTCATTGGCTGCCAGTCCAGGTCCGGGCCAGATTCAAAGTGCTGGTATTAACATTTAAAGCCCTAAACGGCTTGGGGCCAGGCTATCTGAAGGAACACCTCCTCCCGTATGTACCTGCCCAGACCCTAAGGTCATCCTCGGGGGTCCTTCTCCACGAGCCCCTGCCAAAGGAAGTGAGGCAGGTGGCTACCAGGAGCAGGGCCTTCTCTGCTGTGGCACCCCAGCTGTGGAATGAGCTTCCTAAGGAGGTTCGCTTGGCACCTACATTATGTGCCTTTAGACGCCAGGTGAAGACCTTTTTATTCTCCCAGCATTTTAACAGTCTATAAATAAATTTTAACTTGGTGTTTTAAATTTGTAATTTTGCATTGCTGCTGTTTTTATCTGGTTGAGCTTTTATACTGTATTTTATAGTATGGTTTTATACTGTTGTTTTATACTTTGAATGTTTTTAATTTCTGTGAACCGCCCAGAGAGCTCCGGCTATTGGGCGGTATAGAAATGTAATTAATTAATTAATTAATTAATTAATGAAGCTGATTGGTGGGAGATCCAGAACAAATAAAAGGAAGGACTTCTTCACACAGTGCATAGTTGAATTATGGAACTCCCTACCACAAGACGTAGTGATGATGGCCACCAGTTTGGATGGCTTTAAAAGGGGGTTGGATGAATTCCTGGAGGAGAAGGCTATCAAGGGCTATTAGCCCTGATGGCTATGCACTACCTCCAGTAGCAGAGGCAGTAAGCCTATGTCCACAAGTTGCTGGGGAACATGGGCGGGAGGGTGCTGTTGCACTCGTGTCCTGCTTGTGGGTCCCTGGTCAACAGGTGGTTGACCACTGTGTGAACAGAGTGCTGGACTAGATGGACCCTCGGTCTGATCCAACAGGGCTCTTATGTTCCTAACCCCATTAAGCTGTATTCCTCCCTCAATACCCCTGAACTTGTCAGTCCGTCCTTCCTTCCTTCCTTCCTTCCTTCCCTCCTTCCCTCCCCTTCCATTATTGCTTCCCAATACACCATCAACTCCTTAGGGTTGCTTGGTTATACCACTTGGTAAAGTGCCCTATGCACTGGTGATATTGCACAAATGTGTCAGGGTTGGTGCCGTGTATTGCTTTGGGCTCTCTTGGTTGCTTTTTAAATGTTGTTCTTAGGGTTGAGATGTCGATATTTGCATGGTTTATTGACTGAAATATTGTTGTCTTTTTCATCATGATCATATTCATTGGAGGGGGACAGTGAGTTATAAATTTTACCACTACCATATCATCATCATCTTCATCATAACAACAACAGGAGGAGGAGGAGGAGGAAAAATTCTGCCAGGAATGGACTATATGAACAGACACAATACAGCTGCAAAAATAATTCACCAACAACTGGCCATCAAATTCAACCTCATCAAACATCCTACACCATACTATACATATTCACCCGAAACAATCCTGGAAAATGCAGATCACAACATATACTGGGACAGAACAAATCATATGGACAAAACAATACCCTGCAACTAACCTGACATAACAGTCATAGACAAAAAAGAAAAACAACACTTACCTCATCGACATAGCAAAACCGAATGACAAAGACATGACTTGGCAAAGTCCGTCATGTCCGTCTAGAAAAACCGCCACGAGTGAGAAAAGAGACAACAACAACAACAATCTGAGGACCCACCAGTCCTATCTGGATCCTTGCCATTTTGTACAACGATGTACTCTGCTTTTCCGCTGAGCTCTGGGGATCCATCCTGGTGGAGCCGCTTCCCTGCGCTTTTCCGGCTGCGCAGTCCTTCCCTGATGCCTGACTTTGCCGATAAAGGATGGATGCAGAAGCAGGAATGGTCCGTGTGCTGGAGATACGGCACCTCTTTAATTCCATTTTTGTCCAGGTTCAGCTGCTTCAGGCTAAGGAGAAAAGGAGGTGGCAATTAAGGCCAGCTTCTATAGAACTCCTGCAGAGACCAGGGCAGGGCAGCTCACTTCCAAACGTGAGCCGATGCTGGCAAGTGAAACGGCGCTGACAAAATCCCATGAAGCTGATTGGTGGGAGATTCAGGAAGGACTTCTTCACGCAGCGCATAGTTAAACTATGGAACTCGCTACCACAAGATGTAATGATGGCCACCAATTTGGATGGCTTTAAAAGGGGGGTGGATAAATTCCTGGAGGAGAAGGCTATCAAGGGCTACTAGCCCTGATGGTTGTGTGCTGCCTCCAGTATTCATAGAATCATAGAATAGTGGAGTTGGAAGGTGCCTCTAAGGCCATCAAGTCCAACCCCCTGCTCAATGCAGGAATCCACCCTAAAGCATCCCTGACGGATGGTTGTCCAGCTGCCTCTTGAAGGCCTCTAGGGTGGGAGAGCCCACCACCTTCCTGGGTCAACTAGAAGGAAGGAGAGGCTGTGGAACTCACCTCCAGGCCACCCCAGACTGATCCCTGACAGATGGTTGTCCAGCTGCCTCTTCAAGGCAATGAGCCTGTGTGCACCAGTTGCTGGGGAACATGGGTGGGAGGGTGCTGTTGCACCATGTTCTGCCTTGTTAGTCCTTGGCCAATGGCTGGTTGGCCCCTGTGTGAACAGAGCGCTGGACTAGATGGACCCTTGGTCTGATCCAGCAAGGCACGTCTTATGTTCTCATGACAGCTGGTAGCCTGTTTTGGCTCGGTCAGTCACACTAGGCAGGCTTGCCCCAGATGATGCAAGCATGGGCAACTTCTCTTCCTTCCTTACCTTCGGAGGTTGGCTAGACTGACAAAGACATTTGGGTGAGAAAGGTGGTTGTCGTCCAAGAGCAAGACTTCCAGAGCTGGGAACTTCGGGAAACTCTCGCTGTTGAGGGGAAAACAGAACGTCTGTTGCTCTTGGACATTCCTACCTCCACCGGCATTCACAGATCTTACTTCTCTCTCTCTGATTTTCTCCGCTCCCCCTTTTCCTTTCTCTCCTCCACCACCCTCCTCTTCAAACTCTCCCCTCTATGAGAAAGTGGAGCCCGTTTTATAGTCCACACAGAGAGGAACCCAGGTGAGCCGGCCATGCGGGAAGGGAGTCCTCTCTTCCTGCCTTCCCAGTTCACGGTGTTCCCTCTCTGCGCACTGAGAAAGGGGTCCGTTCTCAGCAGAAAAACAGAACGCTTCCGGGAATGGCTGGAGCTGCTCCCCCTTTGCTGCTGAGCAGCGGTGGGTGGAGAGAGGTTTTGAAATCTTCCAATGGAGCAGGCTTCTGTTGCTGCCTCGGCTTTCCTTAAGGGCGGGGTTTCAGGGGCGGGGCGGGGCGGGGCCTGGATAGGGCTCAGAGGGCCAAGTGCGGAGGCCTAGCAGGCTAGATCTGGCCCGTAGGCTGGAGGTTCCCCACCACTGATCTCCAGATTCCACCACCACTACAAGAACATGTCTACACCCACCATTTTCCCCAGGGTTGCCCCTGGGTCCTCCCTGTGTATCCAAATGATGCACAGGGGATCCCGGAAGCAGGCAGGGACGACCCCTCCATTTTCCCAGGATAGCCGAGTCCTCAATTATCCCAGTTTTATCCGCGGTCCCGGGACGATCCCGAGGACCACAGGCAGTGTGGGTGCCCTTCCCAGCCTCTTCCCTCCTCCCTGCGAGTAATGGGGGTCAGCAGAGGGAAGGATCTGGGCCAGGGGGGGCAGGGGAGTCCAGGGACATCGGGGGGGGGAGCGAGGCCGGGTGTGTGTGTTATTTTTTAACTTACATTTCGCTGGAGCGCAATTGCGCTCCCGGCTCCTACCTTTTAAAAAATAAAAATGGCGGGTGCTATGGGCACCTCTTCCCTTCTGGAACATCACACTTCCGTTCGGACAACCAGGGAGGATCGCGGAAGGAGGCAAGTCCGCGATCTTCCCCCCTCCTTCCCTCTTCACCAGCCTTCCTCAACCTGGGGCGCTCCAGATGTGTTGGATTGCATCTCCCAGAATGCCCCAGCAGCTGGCTGGAGCATTCTGGGAGTTGTAGTCCAACACATCTGGAGCGCCCCAGGTTGAGGAAGGCTGCTCTACACCCCTTAGGTGTTGAAAAGGCCCAAGTCTGCATTTTCAAAAACCACACGCCGGGTTTTCAAAGCCCATCACATGTTGACCCAGAAATAAGGAAGTCTCACGGAGTTCGATGGGGCTTTAGTTCCGAGCAAGTCTGGAGAGGGTTTAAAACAACCCGTGGGCTGTTGTGCATAAGCGGGGGAGACGCCCCATATGTCTCTGCTTGAGTTAACAGAGGAGAGGGGAGATGCGTCGTGTGAGCTGTCCTGAGAAGTTTTCATTGCAGGGCAGCATATAAATACCATTCATGTATTCATTCCTTAGCAAATAAAGGAAGAAACAAAATAAAGAGGGGCGTCGGGACGCTTTGCTCTGGCCGAAGCGGAAAGCCGGCCTGTTTGCGTTTCGTGTTGTTTCCCCTGCCTCTGCCCCCCCTGAACATGGCTTGCAAGCCACCATGATCTCCCCCGGGGCACTTACCTACCTCTCAGGGGAAGCCAGGTCAAGCGGAAGCGAACTCAGTCCATTGGCAGTAAGATGGAGTACTTTAAGATGGGGCAAAACCCCTAGAGCCTGGACATCTTCAGGAGAGAGGTTATTGTACGAAAGGTCCAGGATCTGGAGCGGAGGCAAAGCGGTCGTTTTTGTAGCCGTCGGGGGGGGGGGGGGGGAGAGAGAGAGAGAGACACGGAGTGGAGGCTGGTGACTCCAATGTCAGCGGGGTGGTGAATCCGCTCCGGGTTTCCATCAGAACCAGTCAGAAGTCTAAAGGAACTCTCCAAGCATGTTGGGCAGCTCCTTTAGCGTTTTGACTGAAACCTGCAGCGGATTCACCGTCCCATTGACATCGGAGCTACCAGTCTCCACCGGAGATGCACATACCGTATTTCTTCGATTGTAAGACGCCATCCATTGAAAGACGCACACTAATTTCAGCACCACCAACAGAAAAAAAAAGCTTTGATTCGAAGAAATACCCGCCATGAAGAACCTCAGCGGCAGGGCCTTCTCTGTGGCGGCCCCCACCCTCTGGAGGACCCTCCCTCGTGCGGTTCGAGAGGCGGAAAACATAACATCTTTTAAACGCCTCCTGAAAACATACCTTTTCACACAGGCTTTCCCTGGATTTTATATTGCCTTTTTAACTTTTAATGTTTCAAATTTATCTATGCTTGTTATATTTTACGGTTTTTAATTGTACACTGCCCAGAGAGCTTCAGTGGGTGGGCAATATACCGTATTTCTTCGATTGCAAGACGCCATCCATTGTAAGACGCATACTAATTTCAGTACCACCAACAGAAAAAAAAGCTTTGATTCTAAGAAATAATAAACGACCCGCGATCCTAAGACACACCCTGTTTTTTGAGATGTTTGTATAGGGGGAAAGTGTGTCTTAGAATAGAAGAAATACGGTATATATTATCAGCTTAGGTTGATATACCAACTACGCTCTTATCTGGACAGAGATAGCCTAGCTACAGTGATCCAGGCTCTGATAACCTCTCGTTTGGATTACTGCAATGTGTTATACGTGGGGCTGCCTTTGAAAACGGTCCGGAAGCTTCATCTGGTACAAAACAGGGCAGCCCATTTACTAACAGGGACTGGCCGGCGAGATCACATTACGCCAGTCCTTTTACAACTTCATTGGCTGCCAGTCCAGGTCCGGGCCTGATTCAAAGTGCTGGTATTGACATTTAAAGCCCTAAACGGTTTGGGGACAGGTTATTTGAAGGAACGCCTCTTCCCATATGTACCTGCCCGGACCTTAAGATCATCTACAGGGGCCCTTCTCCGTGAGCCCCTGCCAAAGGAAGTGAGGCAGGTGGCTACTAGGAGGAGGGCCTTCTCTAACCCAGAGAGCTTCGACTATTGGGCGGTATAAAAATGTAATAAATAAATAAATAAATAAATAAATACCCCCAGTGATGGCACGAGTTGATTTTAACCCCAACCGGCTGAAAGAGGCACCCTCTTCAGCATGGGGGACACGTTTTTATTCCTTCTGGCTGGACCTAGATGAGACTAAAATGGGGGATCTTATGAATGGTGAGGTTTTTGAGAAATTTCATTGGATCTGAATTAATTTTTAATTTGATATTTTACCTTTGTTTTCTGATTTGGTATTTTCCCACCGTGGGACCCTGAGAGAGGGATGGTTACAAAATCAAAGGGGAAGTCGTGTGTGTGAAAAGAGGAATTCTACCATTCCATTGCACCCCTTCCTCCACCCTGGGCCCTGTGGGATGTCAAGGATGAGGCCTCAGCAGAGATTCCCAGGCTAAGTAAGTACATGTAACATGCACCATGTATCAAAAGTGGGCCTGCGGAGGCTTTTTTAAATGGGAAAATCATTTAGGAAAGGGGAAATTTAGAGCAGAGGAAGAAACAGGGAGGGGGGGGAGGGATTAACCCTTTCACCACCTGGGATTTATTTCCCACCCGCTCCACGTGAGGGCCCAGGCAACCTTTCCTTCACCCCTTCAAAATGTAAGAAAGACTCTGTGGTGTTCAAGATCCCCTTTGATCTTACTTCCAGGTGTGGAAAGTCCTCGGCGTGGATTTTCAGATTTCTCAGGCCGTTCAAGGAAAGTTCCAGTTCACGGAGCCCAGGAAATTTACGAAACGCTTCTAGATAAAATACATAATACTCAATACTGAATTGGACAGATCTGCATGGTAATGGCCGCTGGTTTGGGCTACCGGGCCAGAAGCCAAGCACCACACAGGTGGGAGTGTCATTCCCCACCACCAATCTCGTTTAGGGCTCTTTTGATATTTTAAAAACAAACACACACGCACCTCACACACATACTATAAGACAAGGATGTTGAAACTCTTTCAGCCTGTGGGCTGAATTTCGTTTCAGAAAAGCTCTGGGAGGCTGCATTCCAGTGGTGGGCTGCAGGCAAAAAGAGAGGAGCCCAAATATCAATCTCTCTTAGTTTAAAACTCTTGCCAGTAATTGAATGCTCTTTTAAAAGGGCGATGTATTGCACACTCATGATTAGCCACTCACGGAAGTTTGCTGGTCCATTACATGACGTCAATGACCAGGACGTCTCCCGCAGTATCCCCTGAAAATCCCGCTATTAAAAGAACCACTTTTTAACCTGGTAAAAAAAGCGGGATCTTCCACCACTAGATGGCACTGTCTCAATTGAAGTCAACGGAGGGGAAGGATTCAATTCAAATCACATGGTCGCCCCTCTCTGCCTGTGCAATGCAGCCCATAACAACCACGCCAAAGAAGCAAGAAGCCCCAAGTAAGCAATGTGATTTCCCCTTAGGATTTCCACTCCCACCCGGTGGCTCTTCTGGTGCGTCCCAGCGGCGGCGGCTCCTCCTGCAAAACACTTTTCTCCCTCGGTGTGTTTGTATTTGCGTTTGCATGCGCGTGTGCGAGCACACACCGAAGAGAGTCCCAGGGAGATGACACCGCGGGGGAGAGCGAGAGGCAGGAGCTGAATTCATCCACCGTGCACACGCAAACGCAAACACAAAACACACCGAGGGAGAAAAGTGTTTTGCAGGAGGAGTCGCTGCCGCCGGGACGCGCCAGAAGAGCCGCCGGGTGGGAGGGGGGATTATTCGAATGGAAGAACACGCGAGGGGGAAGCGGCCCGAGCAGCGTCTTTGAATGGGGTAGAGATTCTTCCGCAGGCGGCGCTGCCTAGCTCACAGTACACACAGTAAAGAAAGCGGCGCTTCTTTTAGGTACGTCTTTAAAAAAGGCGCATGGAAGCACCTTCGCAACGACGTGTAGATCTGGCCTGGGACTAGCCCATGGCCTTATCAGGTGGGCCAGTTATGAAACATGGAGCAAAGAAATGCTCTCCCTCCTCACCCAGCCTACACACCCAGGGATGATGACGTCTCAACGCTGAAGCCAATTCAGCGTCCGACATGCCTTACCTAAGGTCAACAGATTTTCCGTGGCGTTGATATAGGCGACAGAACTGAACTGCTCAAAGTCGTGCTCGTTCGCCTGCAGAAACGGGAAAGACAATAATTCTTTCCCCCTCTCCTGAAATGACGCCATCTCTGAGCTATGGCATACTTTGCAAGATAGGCCCAGGCCTCAGCTTGCTCCGAGGGGACATTAAAGTACAGAGGCTGGCGAGGGGGCTTTCAACCTGTGTTCTGAGGATCCTGGCGATCCTACTAGTTCTTTGATGAGAACATCAGTCATGACAGAGAGGCTTCCCTGAAAGGCAGGTGCCTGATGTTAGGCCTCATCTAGAGTATTGCGTCCAGTTCTGGGCACCACACTTCAAGAAGGACACAGACAAGCTCTGGAGCGTGTTCAGAGGAGGGCAACAAGTATGATCAGGGGTCTGGAAACAAAGCCCTATGAAGAGAGACTGAAAGATCTGGGCCTGTTTAGCCTGGAGAAGAGAAGATTGAGGGGAGGCATGAGAGCACTCTTCAAATACTTAAAAGGTTGAGGAGGGTCGGAATCTCTTCTCGATCCTCCCAGAGTGCAGGACCACAGAATAACATGGTCAAGTTACAGGAAGTCAGATTCCAGCTGGACATCAGGAAAAACTTCCTGACTGTTAAGAGCAGTACGACAATGGAATCAGTTACCTAGGGGAGGTTGTGGGCTCTCCCACACTAGAGGCCTTCAAGAGGCAGCTGGACAAGCATCTGTCGGGGATGCTTTAGGGTGGATTCCTGCATTGAGCAGGGGGTTGGACTCGATGGCCTTTTAGGGCCCTTCCAGCTCTACGATTCTACGATTCTATGACGTTCGTCATGCAATGAGCAGCCACAGTGGTGTACTGGACAGAACAGGTCCCAGGATTTGTACTAGTGGAGACTGGTGATTCATGGAGATTCAGACTGCTGAGTGAAAGCTGAGTTTTAGTTATGGCAAATTTCAAGTGATCTGTGTATTTTCAAGGTGTTTGTATTACTGTATATATGTATGGATGCTTTCTTTTGATGTATTTGTCATGGGCCTTTGGCTAGTACCATAAAATTTGGATTGTTTGATTGTTGTTGGTGGCTCTGATGGCCGCTCTGGGTTTTAGTCATAACCAGTCAGAGCTCTAAAGGAGTTATCTCAAGCGAACTCTGAAGCGTTGCTCCTGGGAGAGCTCCTTTAGAGTTCTGATGGAAATCCAGAATGGATTCACCCCCTCACTGTCATCGGAGTCACCAGCCTCCACTGGATTTGCACTCAGCTGGTGAGGGGCAATCTTGAAGCCTGATAGACATAGCTGTTGCCCAAATATGGTTCTCCACTGAATCATCTGGTATGTGTCAAATAATCTGGGGGGGGGGATCTACACTACTGCTTTTAAAGCGCTTTAAAGCACTTTGAAAACGTTTTGAAACCTGTACATGCAGTGTGTCCTGGGCCCCAACAGTTGTCAAAACTGTTATAAAGCGCTTTAAAGCAGTAGTGTAGATTTCCCCCCTGGACTAGAGCACCCCTTTTTACAATTGTGTTTCAATTTCATTTAGGCAGCAGGTTCTCCCTTGCTGGAGGTACTTAAGCAGAAATTAGAGGGCCATCTGTCAGGGATGTTGTGGTTGCATCCTGCAGTGCAGTGAGCAGAGGGTTGGACTAGATGACTCCCGAGGACCCTTCCAACTCTGTGGTCCCCCGTCAATGCATGACGCAGTAAATTCACGCGGCAAAACAGTCCTACTCACCGAGACAAAATTTTGGTTGTTGATGTCCACCGAGCACAGTTGTGAAGGGCTTTTCACGTGGTGGAGCTTCATCTGGAAAAAGAGACGAGGACACCCGGTTAGACAAAAATGGAAAATCCTCCACTTGGAAAAGCCAAACGCTAGGCCTCGTCCAACGATGGGAAGCCAGCCATGTTTCCACCCGAAACAGTACAACTAAGATGATCAGAGAACTGGAGGACCTTCCTTGTCAGGACAGCAGCTCCGCGCAGACGCAGAGCCCATATGTGTGATGCACAGAGACCACGAAAAAGAAATGCAGGTTGCTTAGCTGTAACTGTAGTTTTTCGAGTGGTCATCTGTGCAGTCACACAACCCACCCACCATCCCCGCTTCGGTGTGGTGCTACAGTGTATAAAACAAACGCTCCTCGGTACCGAGGCTAAGGTCTCAGGAGAACTGAGGAGTTGGGCGGGAACCCTCCTGGACATGCGCACTACGGAGTGGGGGAGGGTTCCCGCCAAAAGCTCAGCTTTAGAAGTTTTCCCGACAGCAGCTTCGCGCAGGCGCAGAGCCTCTGCTGGCTGGGGCATTCTGGGAGATGCAGTCCAACACATCTGGAGCGCCCCAGGTTGAGGAAGGCTGAGTTATAGGGAACCTTCGCATTTTCAGGCAATAAAATTCCTTGTGAAGTTCCCCAAACGATCTGGCTGGCTTCTAGGGGGACCTTTGACCTCCACATACAGTAAAATCAGGTCTCTGCTGGCTTCTAGGGGCACCTCAGACCTCCACCTCCCCACATGCAGGACATACTGTTTTTTATGTGTGTGTGTGTGTGTGTGTTTTTAAATTGTATACTTTTAATGTTTACTATTTTAAAATGTTGTAAACCGCCCAGAGAGCTTCGGCTGTGGGGCGGTATATAAATGTAATTAAATAAATAAATAAATAAATCAGAGTTTAGAAAAGCCAGGGCAATTGTGCTTTCGAAGCAGCACGGCACCTTCCAGGTCAGCCCTTTTGTTTCACATGAGGTGCGCCGAGAGCAGAAGAGGCACATGATCGATCGTGAGACACACAGCCGTCCCGTCTCAGGATAACACACAGATGCGTTGTGGTGGGAGCATCTTCTGTACCTTGGTGGGCTGAATAAAGGGAGGGCCACAGCTCACCAGCAAGTTCACTCCCCGGCCATTTCAGGTCATAGGATCTCAGGAAATAGAGACTGGGAGGACTCCCTGCCCAAGACCTCAGAGGGATGATGGGAGTTCTGGTCCTACACATCTGCAGGGCACAGTCTTGGGGAAGGCTGCCTTCGGGAGCTGCTGCCAGACTGGGCATTGAGCAGGGGGTTGGACTCGATGGCCTTGTAGGCCCCTTCCAACTCTGCTATTCTATGATTCTATGAAACCAGGGCGTGGCCTGAAGATAGAATCATAGAATCATAGAAAAGCAGAGTTGGAAGGGGCCTACAAGGCCATCGAGTCCAACCCCCTGCTCAATGCAGGAATCCACCCTAAAGCATCCCTGACAGATGGTTGTCCAGCTGCCTCTTGAAGGCCTCTAGTGTGAGAGAGTCCACAACCTCCCTAGGTAACTGATTCCATTGCCATACTGCTCTAACAGTCAGGAAGTTTTTCCTGATGTCCAGCTGGAACCCGTTATTCCATGTCCTCCACTACAGGATACATAATACAGCCACCATGCTGAAGCTAAGCAGGTCCAGGACCTGGTCAGTGCTTGGAAGGGAGACCACCTGGGAACCACATGGAGCCACCTTGAGTTCCACGATAGAGGAAAGGTGGGATAGAAATGGAATAAATGAATAAATGAAAGATCAGACTCAGTATAACCAATGCAACCCATGACCTACGGAGGTGGTGGGCTCTCCCACCCTAGAGGCCTTCAAGAGGCAGCTGGAGAGCCATCTGTCAGGGATGCTTGAAGGTGGATTCCTGCATTGAGCAGGGGGTTGGACTCGATGGCCTTGTAGGCCCCTTCCAACGCTACGATTCTATGATAAGGCAGCTTCAGGTGTTTAACATTATTTTAAAAAAAACCTTTGCGCCAGGCTCAAAATGCACATACCGCCATCGAAGGAAGTCTTGGATGTCCAACACAACCTCAGTGCCATAAAGACTGCACTTACCAGATGTGCACCGTCGAGGGTTTTCTCATCCAGATGCCTGAAAGCCCCACTCAGCGCTGCTTGGCTCTTCCATTTGACCTGGGAGGGTCTTGTGGCAAACAGAAATTCGATCTTGTTTTTTTCTGCCGTCTGGCGGGCCACCTGCCAGTGGCCAGCCCCTGAAGGCACAGGTGCCAAAACAAACAGTCCGCATCAAGTCGGGGAAAACACGCCAAGGATCTGCCACATGTGCTCTCATTTACACAATCAGTTACTCGAGATAATGGCCTTGCAGCCTTGGCTAATGCAGGGGGCTGGACTCGATGGCCTTGTAGGCCCCTTCCAACTCTGCAATTCTATGACACCATCATGCAGCTCCTACACCTGTAAGTAAGCCCCTCCTTTGGGCTAGCCAAGTTGAAACCCACCCTGGGTTCCGAGTTGCAGCTTCTGGATCACAAGTTACAGCAGTGTTCCCAAACTTTTTCAGGTCACCGCCCCCTTGGTTCCACAAACTCATGCCCAGTGCCCGCTATCCTACACTATAAATATAATTATTCAGAATAGCGGTTTTCAATGACCCACTAAGGAAGAGAATAACGATAAAATTCAAAACAGTAACAATTAATTGAATATTTATTCAAAATCCAATTGCATTTTTTTAGTTTATTCAATTAAACATAATTGACGAACTTGATCCAGTGATATCATCTTTTCAAAGTCTGATAGTCATTTAGCAAGAATATTAGATATCCCATTTAGTAACTAGGGTAGAGTACCTCACTATTCTGTAAATTCTTAATGGGATGGGTGGGCTTGATGAAGTGATACCAGTTTCCCAATGTCTGGTTTAAAGTCACTTAACAGGAGTCTTAAATCACCACATTGAGTAATCTGAAGTCGATTTCTTTGCTTGGAAAGAAGTAGGCAGACCACACTAAAACCACATTCCACCAAATATGATGTTGGAAATGCAACCAGGAGTTTCTGAACCACTCTCCATAGTGCAAGGTAGCGATCAGAAATTTCCTTCTGTAACCAAAACTTCTGGTACGGAAAAGACCACCTTGAGCGCCCCCCTGCTGCCCCTTTGCCTCTTAATGCCCCCTATGAAATCCCACCCACCCCCAAGGGGGCAGTACCACCCACTTTGGGAACCACTGAGTTACAGCAAATAACCCGGGGATGGGGCATCCCTGGGTTATTTCGCTGCTCCCACTCGCAACGGAAGTGATTGGGCAGTGTACACCAGCACACTCATTTGTTCACAACACCCCAAGCTTTAAAAAATAAACCTGGGTTGTTGCAAGCTGCAAACTGTGCAGATCCATTACCTTCCTCATATCTGGGCCGCAAAAGACTTCTGGCCGGAAAGCAGTTGGTTGGGTAACAATTTTCATCGTCTAGTTTGTACATTCCTTTTGTAGCCATGTTGTCATTCCAGCCCTTAAGGGAAGCAAATAAATCAGTTAGAATATTTCCCGTAACAGCAAAACGGTTGTGGCCGAATTAACGGCTTCCTTAGAACCAAGAATATACCATGGGCAAGAGGATGAAAGTTAATTTGCAAATTTTAATGCATGAAATTAACATCTATGCCTGCAAGCTCCATGTGGCAGATTAATCATCTCTTTCATCTATCATTAAGGATATTTTGGTTTTCTATTTCTTATAGAGAAGGAAGAAGAAGAAAAATTATTACCTTTTCTTCCACCAAAGGGAAACTTCCCACAATCTGCTGCTTCATCTAAGGTCAGATCTACACCAAGCAGCATATTGCACTATGAAAGTGGTATGAAAGCAGTATATAAAAGGCAGGAGCCACACTACTGCTTTATAGCGGTATTGAAGTGCACTGACAATTGTTGGGGCCCATTGACACATCTACACCAAGCAGAATACAACACTATGAAAGTGGCATGAAAGCTGTATATGGTAAATAAAGCAGTAGTGTGCCTCCTGCCTTTTATATACCGCTTTCATACCGCTATATCCTGCTTGGTGTGGCTCCTGCCTTTATATACTGCTTTCATAGTGCAATATTCTGCTTGGTGTAGATGAGGCCTGTGATAATGGCTTCCATAGTAAATTACAAATTTAAACAGAACTATTTCTTAGGCATCTCTGAGCTACTTATACTTCCAGATATATCTCACTATGCAATGTCTGCACATTAAAAAAAAAGGCTGCAAATCTGTACAGACTTACTTGGAAGTAAATCTAGGGTGGCTGATTATGAATCACCCAAAAGGAGGAAATGCATGCCCAAAAAGGAGGACACCAACTTGCAAAACGTTTGCATATGCTAATTTATATATTTATATAGATGCAAATTTAGAAGTAATTATTATAAATAGAAATACAGGACATCGCATCATAGCTAACTTGAGGAAGACCAACAATTCATAAAATCATAGAGTTGGAAGAGGGCATTTAGGCCATGGAGTCCAACCTCCTGTTCAGTGCAGGGATCCACTTTAAAACCTGACAGACAGCTGACCAGTCCTGGGAGACCTCCAACGACAAAGAGCTCACCAACTCCATAGGCAGTAGGTTTCATCGTCACACTGCTCTGACACTTAACACGTTTTTCCTGGTGCTCAACCGAGACCTGCCTTCCTGTAACTCAAGGCCATTATTTCATGTCCTACAATCTTGGATGGTAGAGCTCAGGTTGTGGCCTTCTTCTGTGTGCCAACCCTTTAGGTACTTGAAGAGTGCTATCATATTCCACCCTTTTTCTCTTCTCCAGGCTAAGCATATCAAGTTCCTTCAATCTTTCCTCGAAGGACTTAAGTTTCTAGTCCTCTGATCATTTTTGTTGCCCTTCTCTGAACTCGTTCCAGTTTATCTAAATCCTTCTTAAAGTGTCGTCTCCAGAAATGGACACAGTATTGGTGCTGATGTCTGACCAGCGCAGAGTAGGGTACAAGTGCAACTATTAGTATTATTTTGATTGATTGAACCTAAAATTGCATTTGCCTTTTTTTGCAGCCACATCACGCTGCTGACTGATATTGAGCTTGTGATCGACAACAACTCCAAGATCTTTTTCACACTTAACTTTTGTCAAGCCAGCTATCCCCCATCTTATACTTGTCCATTTAATTAGGGTGACCCTATGAAAAGGAGGACAGGGCTCCTGTATCTTTAACAGTTGTATTGAAAAGGGAATTTCAGCAGGTGTCAATTGTATATACGGAGAACCTGGTGAAATTTCATCACACCAATTAAAGCTGCAGGTGCCCTGCCCTCTTTTAAATCTGGTTACTCTAGTATAGCTCCTGCAGCTTTAACTGTTGTTATAAAGGGGAATTTCACCAGGTTCTCCATATATACAAATGACACCTGCTGAAATTCCCTTTTCTATGCAACTGTTAAAGATACAGGAGCCCTGTCCTCCTTTTCATATGGTCACCCTAATTTAATTTCTCTTTCCTAACTGAAGAGTTTTGCACTTGCCTTTGTTAAATTTCATTCTGTTATTTTAAACCGGAATTGGACAGCAAAGCCCTTAAAATGGAGGATGCGTTCAAACAGAGGACGGTCCTCAGTAAAAGAGGACACCTCGCAAACCTAGGTAAGTCCCAGTGAATTCAGTGAGACTTACTTCTGAGCAGACATGCATAAGATTGCACTGTTAGACTATTTAAAAAGAACTTTTCAAGACCGCCAAGGAGTTAATCATGGGTATAATTATGGGTTTGGTGGATTCACTTTACTCTCACGTTTTATCTAAAATGCTTATTTACTTTTACACTGTATGTTTCTGCTCTCTTTTTATTTAAAATGTTTGATGTTCCAAAACTTGCTTGATTTTGCAGTGGCCGTTGGCTACATAACAACACGATCAATTCACTGTGTTTTTAATTGTGAGCACCATCAGACCCACTTTTTTTCCTGGTATGCACCCACAATTTTGACCTCCATTTCATTAGCGTGGCAAGCACTGGGCCCTTTCACGATCGCCGCTGTACCAGTGAACTCTCTTTTCGCTTGTTTGCTCTCCTGCTATTGCGCCCACCCCTTCTCCTTCCCTCTCCAGTTCACTGGTTCTTGTCAGGTGACAGACCCCCCCTCGCTCTGGTTTTGTTGACTAGCATTTTACCAATTCAGTGCTTAATCGGCTGGGTGCCGTTTCTGCGGGCAACGAGGGTGTGGTTGGAGCAGCAAAAGTCTGTTTGACTGGCTCGGCACAAGTCCGTTTGTTTGACTGACAGACTCAGCAAGCTGGAAGAGAACCTCACCGCCCTCCTCGTTCGTCAGCAGGACCGCCCCCAACAAAAGCAACATGGTGTGAGGACAGCAATACACGGGGGACAGAAGGGCACTTTTATTTCGCATGCAGAAAATAAATCGCACTTTCCCTGCCCTAGAAAAAGATGGAAAATGGAGGGGAAGCGGCAAAGTGACTGCAGGACAGGCACGACGTGATGTGAGTATTGCGTTTCAAAACGGCAAACCAGGCAGGACGAGAGTGTGATAAAACACTGGTGTGATGGAGCTCTGTAATTGCAGTCACACTTCCTTCAGTCACTCTTCAAATCATCTGTATTTATTTGGCTTTGGTCATAACCAAACGGATTCATTTATGAAAAGTCAGGAGATGAATCTGAGAGTAGAGGGGTCCACTCGCTGTGAGCCCACTCCAGCCCATTTCCCAGGGAGATTTAGCCTTATGACAGCTGTTCTTCTCTGGAGGGATGGGAGACCTATTAAGAAGGTCCATCTTGGGAGCCTGATGGCCGCCCCTGGGGAATGCAGAAATGACTCAGGCAGTTGACACAATCGCCCCGAAGTCTCCTCTCTTAATATTCTGAGCTCAGCTGGTTCTCTGGTTTACGGCTAGAATGCAAAAGGAGGAAATACATAGGGCAGGGCACGGCAGGGTGGGCAACCTAATTTGGTCTTTGGGCCAGCTTGCCCCAGCCCCTGGACCAAACCGGGAGGCCAGAAGAAGTTACGGGCAGGAGGCACACTACTGCTTTATAAGAGGTATTGAAGTGCACTGACAATTGTTGGGGCCCATTGACACATGCCATATACTGCTTTCATAGTGCTACATCCTGCTTGGTGTAGATTAGGCCAGAGAGAAAGATTCTCTTTGAGAATCACTTGCTCAAGGTCAACTACTGAGCTGTGTGGCTGAGCAGGAATTCTAAACCAGCTCTTCCTGGCTTAAGACAAGTCCAATACTTCGTCTACTGCACCATACTGACTCATGTTTATTGCTGGTCTTTCCAAAATTGCAGGATGAGACCCCTTGGTCACCTGCCCCAAGCAGAAACGCTTGCCAGTTCTAGGTACTGTTGCTGCCGGAGGACGCACTGGCTCTGAGGAAACCCAACTGATGTCTTTGCTTAGCTAGGGTGACCATATGAAAAGGAGGACTGGGCTCCTATATCATTAACAGTTGTAATGAAAAGAGAATTTCAGCAGGTGTCATTTGTATATATGGGGAACCTGGTGAAATTGCCTCTTCATCACAACAGTTAAAGCTGCAGGTGCCCTGCCCTCTTAAATCTGGTCACTCTAGTACAGCTCCTGCAGCTTTAACTGTGGTGATGAAGAGGGAATTTCACCAGGTTCTCCATATATGCCAATGACACCTGCTGAAATTCCTTTTTCTATGCAACTGTTAAAGATACAGGAGCCCTGTCCTCCTCTTCATAGGGTCACCCTAGCTTAGCCAAGCAGGCTGGCTTTTGTGACACAACACAAAGGTCGCTTTCCCATCATGCCCTGTTCCCTGTGTGTGGGCAGCAGAGCGCAAAGCACCATGGGAGCCCAGCCGTGAGAAGATCAGCCATGCGGGTAACACATGGCGACGTGAGGATCAAGGTCAAAGTGCAGCCACGCAGCTGCGACGGTCCCAAGCCATGCCAGCAACAAGAGATCCTGTCATCACCCTCATGTGGCACAAGGGCACGGGGCTCCTGTGCCAGCAACGAAGTAAGTGGGCCAACCATAGTGGGTAGGAATGCATGGGGCGCACTAGGCCACTGAACCCTGTTATTATTATTATTATTATTGGAAATTGCAAGTTGGATCTTAGAAATCGTGATGTTTTTAACTGTTTTGTGATTTATTTTTGAGTCTGGCATGCTGCCCTTCCCCGAAGGAACTTGCATGGCATCCTGAAGGAATCTCCCCTAGCATAAGTTCCTTCATGTGGTTTACAGGGATGGGGCTGCTGCTTTAAAGAGCAGGGCCTTCTCCATGATGGCACCTTCTCTGTGGGCTTCCTCGCCCAAAAGAACTCACCAAGCTACTCATGGGGAGCCAGTGTAGTGGCTAAGGTGTTGGACTGGGAGTTGGGAGGTCCGGGTTCTAGTCCCCACTCGGCCATGGAAACCCACTGGGTGACTTTGGGCCAGTCACAGACTCTCAGCCCAGCCTACCTCACAGGGTTGTTGTTGTGAGGATAACCTGGAGAGGAGGAGGATTATGTATGCTGCCTTGGGTTCCTTAGAGGAAAAAAGGCAGGATATAAATGCAATTAATAATAATAATAATAATAATAATAATAATAATAATAATGTACCTTCTTTGGTAAGCGGGTGAAAATTATTATGATTATCATTATTACTGGCAAAGTTGTGCAGCTGTCAGAATTTGGCATGTTGCACCCACCCTGTCTGAGTGCAGGCATGTCCACTGGCACTCCTAGGCACAGCCCCATCATGATGAAGACCTTTTTATTCACTCAGTATTTTAACACTTAATTTTAACTTAAATTTAAATTATACTGTTTTAACTCTGTATTTTAACCTTATATCAATTTTGCTGCGTGGTTTTATCCTGGTTGTGCTTTTTATATTGTATTTTGTATTTGTATTTTTAACTTGTTGGTTGTTTTATGATGGTTTTAATTTTTGTGAACCGCCCAGAGAGCTTCGGCTATTGGGCGGTATAAAAATGTAATAAATAAATAAGTAAATAAATAGCCCCCAAGGGAGGAGTCCGTCCTCTTCATTCCCCTCAGGGCAGCTGCCCCACAGCAGTAAAGGGGGCAGTCATATAACTCTGTCCCTTGACCTTCTAATAGGGTGACCATATGAAAAGGAGGACAGGGCTCCTGTGCCTTTAACAGTTGTATTGAAAAGGGAATTTCAGCAGGTTCTCCATATATACAAAGGACACCTGCTGAAATTCCCTTTTCTATGCAACTGTTAAAGATACAGGAGCCCTGTCCTCCTTTTCATATGGTCACCCTACTTCTAATCTTCCCTGGTTTCAAACTGTATCGACCACAAATCTATGCACTGTTTAGGAAAGTCTGCCCCAGTAATAGAAAATGTTAATGATGGCCTCAATCACATGGACACATGTAAATTTGTTTAAATTAATGACTACATTTAAAAAAACAAAAAAACAAAAGACCCCTAAGATGCACATCTCTTCAGTATGCCTGCCAAGTTTTGGGTCTCTAGGGTTCATGGTCTTGAAGCTTGGTGTTGATGGACGGACAGACAGACATGCTATTTCATTATTATAAATTATTGGTACAGCCCTTTGGGGTGGAAAGAGGAAGTTGACTGTAATATTTCAGCTAGGCACCTGTAATGATGGATATACTGCAGCTGCAATATGTGACTAGGGTGACCATATGAAAAGGAGGACTGGGCTCCTGTATCTTTAACAGTTGCATAGAAAAGGGAATTTCAGCAGGTGTCATTTGTAGGCATGTAGCACCTGGAGAAATTCCCTTTTGATCACAACAGTTAAAGATGCAGGAGCCCTCCTCTCTTTTGTATCTGGTCACTCTACTATAGCTCCTACAGCTTTCACTGTTGCGACAAAGAAGGGATTTCTCCAGGTGCTGCATGCATACAAATGACACCTCCTGAAATTCCCTTTTCTACATAAGTGTTAAAGATACAGGAGCCCTGTCCTCCTTTTCGTATAGTCACCCTATATGTGACCCTTGAATTATGCCCAGTTTGACGTACCTTATTACTATATTGCTTCGATTCTAAGACGCCATCGATTGTAAGATGCACACTAATTTCAGTTCCACCAGCAGAAAAAAGCTTTGATTCTAAGAAATAATACACACCCGCGATTCTAAGACACGCTCCGTTTTTAGAGATGTTTATATGGGGGGGAAAGTGCGTCTTAGAATCGAAGAAATACGGTAATGACATGAATGGCTACACAATCTACTTGCCATGTTAATAGGGGCCCACTCTATCGCTGGTCAAACAAGCATGTTAGTTTTTGTAGGGTGTTTTTTTTAAAGTTGTTGCTCACAACCTAATATAAAGGGTTAAATGCTAAACTAAACAAACAAGCAACCACCCAAATGAAAGAACGAATGAATAAATAAAGAGCTATACGAGAACAGCCTGGCTACCAACTGTACTGTTTTCACAGACTTCCACAGTACTGAACTCACCAAGAAAAGCCAGGCCTGGTATCAACACATGGCATCAGCACAGCTTCAGGGGTTCCAGCACCTCATCAGGGCCAGATACAAACACCTACCCTGGGCCTCAGAGTTTTCTTTTGTTTTGAAGCCTCTGAGATCAGCCCACTGTGGCCAACGTTGAAATTTCCTTCCATGCCCCTGATGCGTAGCGTTGCTCAGGGGAAATTGAAATGGCTGCCACCAGATTATTATTATTATTATTATTATTATTATTATTATTATTATTATTATTATTATTATTTATTTATTTATATAGCACCATCAATGTACATGGTGCTGTACAGAGTAAAACAGTAAATAGCAAGACCCTGCCGCATAGGCTTACAATCTTATAAAATCATAGTAAAACAATAAGGAGGGGAAGAGAATGCCAACAGGCACAGGGTAGGGTAAGCAGGCACTGGGTAGGGTAAAACTAACAGTATAAAGTCCGCACAACATCAAGTTTTAAAAGCTTTAGGAAAAAGAAAGCTGCGATTGAACTTGTAGTTCTCAAATGTTCTGGAAGAGCGTTCCAGGCATAAGGGGCAGCAGAAGATGCCAATGAGAAGAATAGCAACATCAGTGCAACCACGTAGCAATCCCACCCACCCCGAGGGGGGGACCAGCATTGAAGAGGGTCTGCTAGAGGGGGGGTCCAAGAACCCCCTCGAGCCTGGAGCTGGCCTTTCGGAAAGCAGTAGGGTTGTTGGCTGCATAAGACTGTTAAAAAGCAATTTGTACCCTGAGAAATGCTGTCGGAATCTCCGTATAAAAGCCAGTTCCTAAAATTTCGTCACAGCTTCCAGGTGGAAGAAGCACTGCCTATCAAAAGGCCTTGTGCAGCTATTCCGACTTTTCCACCTGAACAGATTTCTTTTCTGGGAAGATAAAAGACAGGAAAAGCAGAGGAAAAAGGAGGGTGGACCATAAATGGAAGGTATGGAAACACCACCCGCCCCCATAAAATTCTGTGAATGAGACGGGGCGATTGTTCTGGAGGCACCTGGAAACATGTCAAAGAGAATTCAGGAGAAGTGGAAATAGGAACAGAGCTGGGGTCAAAGGAAGCACCACCCTCAAGAGCAGCCTTCCTCAACCTGGGGCACTCCAGATGTGTTGGACTGCATCTCCCAGAATGCCCCAGCCAGCTGGCTGGGGCATTCTGGGAGTTGTAGTCCAACACATCTGGAGCGCCCCAGGTTGAGGAAGGCTGCTCAAGAGGCAAGCCTTGCCTTTATCCCTCTCTAAGCTAATAATTGCCATCTTCCCTTTCAGGAAATGCAGAATGTATTCTTGGGGATACTGCTCTGGTGGGAACTTGGGTGGCCGTCATTGATAAGGATCCTGCCGCATCTGTGCATACAGCCACCTGGTTCGCAGGAAAGCACAACCTATAATGAACCCATGAGTTGTTGCCTTATCCAGAGTTAACCCACAATTTGGCTGCCAGACAATCGAATAAACTGCTGGTTGTTTGGTCAATTCCTGGGTTGTTTAGTTGCCCCCCCTCTTCTCCTGCTCCCTCCCTGTACCCCAAATGGTTTTGCAGCACTGTAGTAGTGGTATGTAGAGCAACTGGGTTTTTTTTTACCCTTCTTGCCCACTGCCTCTGTAGCATAGTGAAACAACCCATGATTCTCGGTTCACACATAACAACAAACCATGGTTTAAACAACTCAGGGTTCACAACCCCAAAACAAACCATGGGTTCTTTTCCTGGTTTGTTTGTGGTTAACAACCCGCCCAGAGAGCTCCGGCTATTGGGCAGTATAGAAATGTAATAAATAAATAAATAAATGTATAAAACAATCTCCCTGACGCGGCCACCTTGACGCCAACATTGTCATCTTTTCGGCGCCAGGTCAAGACTTTTCTGTTCTCCCAGGCATTTAGCAATATGAAATGAGCCCGGGTCTGTTTTTTGGCTCATCATTTGTAAAGTTGCTATAGTGGTTTTAAATGTATGTGCATTTTTGCATGTTTTTGTGGCTTTTAATTTTTGTATTTATTTATTTATTACACTTATATACCACTCCCATAGCCTCTGTGCGGTTTACCGAAATTCTAAAATTGAGATAAAAACAAGTATACAAAATTTAAAACTCTAAAACACAGAACATACACACATAAAGCATTAAAAACCGTTAAAAACTAAACATGTGGGTGATTAAGATGTGCCGCCATATGCCTGGGCAAAGAGGAAAGTCTTAACCTGGCGCCGGAAAGATAGCAGCGTTGGTGCCAGGCGAGCCTCGTCAGGGAGATCATTCCATAGTCTGAGGGCCACCACCGAAAAGGCCCTATCCCTCATTGCCACACTCCGAGCCTCTCTCGGAGTAGGCACCCGGAGGAGGACCTTAGATGTTGAACGTAGTGACCGGGTATATTCACGTCAGGAGAGGCGTTCCATCAGGTATTGTGGTCCCAAGCCATGTAAGGCTTTATAGGTCAAAACCAGCACCTTGAATTCGGCTCGGAAACATACAGGCAGCCAGTGCAAGCGGACCAGAGCAGGTGTTATACGGTCGAACCTTCTGGTTCCCGAAATCAATCTGGCCGCTGCATTTTGCACGAGCTGCAGCTTCCGAACCGTCTTCAAAGGCAGCCCTACGTAGAGTGCATTGCAGTAATCTAACTTGGAGGTTACTAGAGCATGGACCACTGAAGCCAGGTTATCCCTGTCTAGATAGGGGCGTAGCTGGGCCGCCAACCGGAGTTTGTAGGAGGCACTCCGTGCCACTGAGGTCACCTGAGCCTCAAGTGATAATGATGGATATTGTTTTTAAGTGTTTTTATCTTATGTGAACCGCCCAGAGAGCTTCGGCTATGGGGCGGTATACAAATGCAATAAAATAAATAAATAAATAAATTAACCATAGTTCCAGATTCACACATAATGACAACCCACGATTCAACAACATATACTATGGGTTGTTGTTACCTACAAACCAAATCAATCTCTCTCTCTGGACACTAAATACTCAGGTTGCTTCAAAACTAGGCTTTTGTCATGCCATAGCCTTGACTCATTCACAGAATTTTATGAGGGTTCCAGATGTGGTCTTCCACACTCATCACCACATTTTCCTGCTCCTGCTTCTGCGTCTGTCTTTTTTTTTTCTTATTGCGAATAATCTGTAAAGGGGGGGAAAGAAGAATAGCTTGCTGCCTAATCCACCACCCTGGGAACCCTCCATCTGGAAACAACATCAGGCAGTTACTGCATGTACACACAGAAAGAGACTTCTTGGAAAAACAAAAATACAAATCCCAGCTTCCTTCACAACTAGCAGTTTGCTAACTTAATTTCACATTGTTCTCCTATCTCTATTCCCTCTGTCGAGTTCAGAGGGGCACCCATGGCTCTCTTCTCCCGCCTCCCCATTTATCTTCACAGCAACCCTGAAAGGTAGGCTGAGAAACAATGGCTGGTCCAATGACTTTGGGCTATTGGGCAGAATAATTATTTATTTATTTATTTATTTATTACATTTATATACCGCCCAATAGCCGAAGCTCTCTGGGCGGTTCACAAAAATTAAAACCATAATAAAACAACCAACATGTTAAAAGCACAATTACAAAATACAGTATAAAAAGCACAACCAGGATAAAACCACGCAACAAAATTGATATAAGATTAAAATGCAGAGTTAGAACAGTAAAATTTAAATTTAAGTTAAAATTAAGTGTTAAAATACTGAGAGAATAAAAAGAATAAATAAATAACTGTGTGGCCGAGTGGGTGTCTGCAGTCCTAGCCCAAACAGACAGTGGCTACCTAGAGGGGGTTAGGAATGGGGAGGGTAATCTATGAAGGCAGCCTTCCCCAACCTGGTGCCCTCCAGATGTGTCAGACTACAACTCCCAAAGTGGTAGTCCAATACATCTGGAGGGCACCAAAGGCTGTATTAAAGTTTGAAGGCTGCCAATTGGGGGGGGGGGGTGTCCCCCAAAAGCCATAGAGTTCTAAGTCCTCCAGTGGCTAGAAAGGTGCCCCCAGGCTTTAAATCTCCATAGGAGCGACCCCCTTTTACCTGGGCTTCACCCTGCAGGGGTCAGGGCCCTCAGCCACCACGGGAGCCAGCTCTCTCTCTGTCTCTGTCTCTCTCTCTCTCTCCCTTCCTTCCTGTATTCCACTTGACAAGCGAACCTGGTTGCCCCTGTTCTCCCCCTCCCCCACGGTAGCCATAGCAACAAAGACGCCAGGACGCAGGGGACTACGTTTCCCAGCATGCTGCGGGACAAGGGCCCTGGGCACGGTGGGGTTCCCAGAATTCCATAGGCCCGGTGGTGCTGCGGCTGCTGCTTCGCCGCCACATTCGGAACTGCTGATCCCGTCGTGCCCTGCGCGGCCTTTCCTTGCCCCTCTCGGCCAATCAGCAGCGAACAGGTCGCTCAGTGGGAAAGAGGCAAGATGGCGGCGAAAGGTGGCGGCGGTGGAGGAGGAGGAGGAGGAAGCGCGGGAGGCGGCGGCGCTGGGGGCGCGAACAAGAACGGGATATTGGACAAGGTAGTAGCCGGGACGGAGGCGGAGGAGGCGGGGGCTTCTCTCGCGGGAGCCCTGAGGGGTTGGGGGCTCCCGCGGGACGGATACGGAGAGCCGCCCTGGGACTGAGGGGCCCCTTTGAACCAGGCCGGGCCGGGGGCTCAGTCGGATGAGGGACCCCCGCAGTCCCCGGATGCAGGACTCCCCCACCACCACTACAGGACCCTTCACACCAAGCGCCGTTAGCGTGGGGGATGCTAGGAGTTGTAGTCCCACACCATCTGAAAGGCTGCTAGCTGCGGTGGGTCAATGTGGAGGGTGGTAGTGTGAGGGCCACCCATTTGGATGGCTTTATTATTATTATTATCAGTAGTAGTAGTAGTATTTGTATCCCGCCTTTTGCCCAATGCTGGGCCTCAAGGCGGCCTTACAAAGTTTAAAACATACATGGGGGGGGGGGGGGGTAACAAAACCATAAACGTTTAAAATACACAACAAAATTATAAGACAGTAGTAGTAGTAGTATCCCGCCTTTTGTCCAATGCTGGGCCTCAAGGCAGCGTTACAAAGTTTAAAACATACATGGGGGGGAACAAAACCATAAACGTTTAAAATACACAACAACATTATAAGACATTATTATTATTAGTAGTAGTAGTATCCCGCCTTTTGCCCAATGCTGGGCCTCAAGGCAGCCTTACAAAGTTTAAAACATACATGGGGTGTGAAACAAAACCATAAACGTTTAAAATACACAACAAAATTATAAGACATTAACATAGATGGATGGCCAGATTATTCTCCAAAGGCCTGCTGGAACAAAAAAGTTTTAGCCTGCTTCCGAAAGCCCATCAAGGAGGGAGCCAGCCTAGCTTCCCCGGGAAGAGAGTTCCAGAGCACTGGAGCAGCCACCGAGAAGGCCCTCTCCTGCGTTCCCACCAAACGCACCTGTGAAGATGGTGGGACTGAAAGAAGGGTTTCTCCAGAAGATCTCAAAGCACAGGCAGGCTCATAAGGGAGAATATGGTCTTTCAAACGTATTTGAAACATATACGTTCTTTCAATCTACCAGACTGATTTTGCTCATTTTTGTTTTAAACTGAAGCTTGAGCAGTGTAGAAATAGAGAGAATTTTGAAACTTCGAAGAAGTTCAAAGCTCAAGCCTTGCGCATCTCAGGAAAGGAGAGGGATGAGGCAAAGGAGAGGTTAATGCATGTGCCCCACACTGTGCATGTGTGCACTGTGCAGAGGAGGGCAACCAGGATGATCAGGGGTCTGGAAACAAAGCCCTATGAAGAGAGACTGAAATAACTGGGCAGGTTTAACCTGGAGAAGAGAAGATTGAGGGGAGACATGAGAGCACTCTTCAAATACTTAAAAGGTTGTCAATCAGAGGAGGGCAAGGATCTCTTCTCGATCCTCCCAGAGTGCAGGACATGGAATAACGGGCTCTAGTTAAAGGAAGCCAGATTCAAGCTGGACATCAGGAAAAATTTCCTGACTGTTAGAGCAGTACAACAATGGAACCAGTTGCCTGGTGAGGTTGTGGGCTCTCCCACACTAGAGGCCTTCAAGAGGCAGCTCGACAACCATCTGTCAGGGATGCTTTAGGGTGGATTCCTGCATTGAGCTGGGGTTTGGACTCGATGGCCTTGTAGGCCCCTTCCAACTCTGCTATTCTATGATTCTATGACTACTAGCCCCGATGGTAACACAGGATTTGCACTAGTTTTCTTTATAAACTGGTCTATCTTGGTGATTTTAGGACAGGAGGAGGAGGAGGATTGCCCAACAGCTAAGGCTCTCTGTTCACAATTAAAACAGTTAAAACCCCAATATACAATATGTTTTAAGACAGTATTGAGGGGAGACTTTTTCAGCCTACACCTCACTTTTCGGTGGCTTCTTCCTGCCTCCTTCTGTGTTGAGATTGATGAAGCTCTTGCTGTCCTGCATAAGATGATATTTTGACCCAAAAGAAGGGTTATTATCTATTGCCATGATGGAAAGGAATGGATCCAGAATTCTGTTTGAAAAATGGGCACTTGAAATCCTCTATATGACGCCCCTCCCATCTCAACATGGATGATGTGTCTTTGTTTTAGGCATGTAACAGGTTACAGGAAGTTGGTTGCAGAAGCACTAGAAGGAAGTTAGTTCATGGCGGAGCGCAGGCTCTTAAGTCTTATGCTGTGTTAGCTGAGTCAGAACCAAACTGCACGTAGCTGCGGGGAACAGACTGATTCCCCTTGCCTGCGTTACCTCCCTGTCCTCCATCTCTTGAAGCACTTGCTGCCCAGAACTGTTCCAATACCAGAGGGAGCAGGGCTGGTAAGAAAAGGGTTGAAGCTCTGGAGCATGAGGAGGCAAGGTGAGGAAGGGACCATCTGTACCTATTGTCACACTTTAGACTTAAACACAGCAGTCACATGAACAAATAAATGGTTGCCTTCGTCAAAGCCTGGTTTGCGCCCCCCTCCCCAATACAAGCTCTATTGAGGCTTCCATGCAATTCTTCTAGTGCAGTGGTTCCCAAAGTGGGCGGTACTGCCCCCTTGGGGGCAGTGGGATTGCATAGGGGGGCGTTAAGAGGCAAGGGGGCAGCAGGGGGGCACTAAGAGGCAAAGGGGCAGCAGGGGGGGACTCAAGGTGGTCTTTTCCGAGAAGTGCCTCTCCAGAAGGTCTTAAAACCCAGGGACATTTTTATGGGAGAAGGTCGTTTGGTCCCAAGCCATATAGGGGAAGAATCCACACATGTATTAATACCGTTTAAGAAGAGTTCTTTTAATGGTGAATTGAAATGTTTCAAAAGCACCAAAATGCTAATGAAGAGACATACCCTGCTTGGTGTGCCCCGCCACGCCGGCTGCAAAACAGAGGCGTTCGCTCTCTTTTCCCTCCCTCCCTCGGCAAGCCTGTGGCAGGTGCTTCCCATTTAAAGGGGCCACGCGCAGGGGGTACTGGGCATGAGTTTGTGGAACCAAGGGGGCGGTTAGCAGAAAAAGTTTGGGAACCACTGTTCTATCGATTGCACCTTTTCAATTTGTAGTTCTCCTTCCAAAAGGCTGCATTGATGCTTGGAGAATTACAGCGAGCCAGACTTTTTAATGAAAACATTTGGGGCTCTTCTACTGCAAGCAGCAGATATGTCTGAACAACTATTTTTAACGAAACTGTGTGTGTTTGGATTTTAACGTAATAATTTGCACATTGAATTCAGTATTGTCTAATTTAATGGTGGAACTACACATTGCCCCTCCAAACATGTGTTCTCCGACTGTGGAATGCTGGTGGGACTTGTATGGGAGACGTGGCAAGAAGAAATGGTGCTTAATGTTTCCTGCACCTGTCAATTCTCTCCTGCAATTCTTCCAACAACAACCACCTCCCAGTTGGGCTTGCTTTTGGGCTTTGAACCCCAGCTGGAGTAGAATAAAAGGTGCCTGGAATGGAAGCTGCCTGGCCACCAGGTGTCAGCTGCTCTGGACGAAGAGCCAGGCATACGTGCAGCAGACCGACGGGACGCCCGACTGTTTCATCTGGTACAAGGAGAGGACACTGTCTGAGGAGACTCCTCTTGCTTCTTTGCCTTGCAGTGGAAAATTGACGACAAACCCGTCAAAGTGGACAAGTGGGATGGATCAGCTGTGAAGAATTCGTTAGATGATTCCGCCAAAAAGGTACTGTTTTCCCCCTTCCTTTTGGCATAGTTGGGCGGTGTCTTGTCATGTAGGCTGTCAGCCCTTCACAGGTTGGCTCAGAACATCTTTGCTAAATTCCTGTTTTGCTCTCTTGCTAAAATCCTTCGAGGCCTTTATTTATTTTTTATTATTTATTATTATTATTTATTTTATATAGCACCATCAATGTACATGGTGCTGTACAGAGTAAAACAATAAAATAGCAAAACCATGCCACATAGGCTTACATTCTAATAAAATCATAATAAAACAAGAAGGGGAAGAGAATGCACCAAACAGGCACAGGGTAGAGTAAAACTAACAGTATAAAAGTCAGATCAAAATCAAGTTTTAAAAGCTTTAGAAAAAAGAAAAGTTTTTAGCTGAGCTTTAAAAGCTGCGATTGAACTTGTAGTTCGCAAATGTTCTGGAAGAGCGTTCCAGGCGTAAGGGGCAGCGGAAGAAAATGGACGAAGCCAAGCAAGGGAAGTAAAGACCCTTGGGCAGGTGAGAAACATGGCGTCAGAGGAGCGAAGAGCACGTGCAGGGCAATAGTGTGAGATGAGAGAGGAAAGATAGGAAGGAGCTAGACTGTGAAAAGCTTTGTAGGTCAACAGGAGAAGTTTATATTGGACTCTGAGGTGAATTGGAAGCCAGTGAAGAGAATTCAGAAGTGGAGTAACATGGTCAGAGCGGCGAGCCAAGAAGATTATCTTAGCAGCAGAGTGGTGAACAGAAACCAGCGAACTGATGTGAGAAGAAGGAAGGCCAGTGAGAAGAAGGTTGCAGTAGTCCAACCGAGAAATAACCAATGCATGAACAAGAGTCTTGGCAGAAGAGACAGATAAAAATGATAGAATCCTGGCAATATTATACAGGAAAAAACAACAGGATTTAGCTACTGCCTCAATATGAGGAATAAAGGAGAGCGAGGAATCAAATATAAAGCCAAGACTACGAGCTTTCTTGACTGGAGTAAGTGTGACATCATTGACAGTAAGAGAGAATGAGAGATGAGGAGAAGGTTTAGGAGGAAAAACAAGCAATTCAGTCTTTGCCATATTAAGTTTCAAAGGACGATGAAGCAACCAAGTTGAGATATCTGAAAGACATGCCAAGATACGATCATGAACATCAGGAGAAAGTTCCGGAGATGAAAGATATAATTGTGTATCATCTGCATACAGATGATATTGGAGGCCATGAGATTGAATAAGATTACCCAAGGACAACATGTATAAAGAAAACAACAACGGGTCAAGCACCGAGCCTTGCAGAACCCCTACTGAAAGGGGAAAAGAAGAAGACGAGCTGCCATTAGCCAACACGTTGAAAGAGCAACCTGCTAGATAGGAGGCAAACCAGTTATAGACGGAGCCACAAAATCCGAGGTCATGAAGGGAATCCAAAAGAAGATCGTGATCAACTGTGTCAAAGGCTGCAGTAAGATCCAGAAGAATAAGAACAGAATAAAGGCCTTTAGACTTGGCTTTTAAAACATTTATATCCCGCCCTATATCATTAAGTTCTCAGAGCGGCGTACAGATAAAAACATACAGTATAAAACAATAAATATGCACAGTTAAAAACAAATTAAACCATGATCCAAGTTGAAACAATACATAATTTAAAAGCAGTTAAAACAATGTGCCAGTGAGTTTAACCATCAAAGGCTTTGTTAAAAAGACATGTTTTTACTTGGTGTCGAAATGCAATCAACGTTGGCGCCAATCGGGCCTCCCAGGGGAGGGCATTCCACAGTCGGGGTGCCACCACAGAGAAAGCCCTCTCCCTTGTCCCAACATGTGTCCACCCAACAGCCTCCACCCCTTTTCCATTTTATCCTCACAACAACCTTGTGAGGTAGGTGAGGCTGATAGTCAGTGACTGGCCCAAAGTCACCCAGTGAGCTTCATGGCCAAATGGGGACTAGAACCCAGGTCTCCTCAGTCCAACACTGCTACACCACATGAATTCACATTTTTAAGATGCTTTGCCCCTGGCAGTTCATGCAGCTAGGAATCCTCCTTTTTGCTCATGGTGACAAGCATGAACACACACACACCGCCTCTCCTCCCAAGGTTGGAAGGGAGGCTGGCGAATCATCTCTGAACCTGCCCTGCATATCCAAGGCACACTAAGCACCTTCAGAACTCACTGTGAAGTGACAGGGGTTGGGGAACAGGACAGGACGACACACGCCATGATTTCGGAGGGACCAAAAGGTCAGCATCCTGCTAGGAAAAGAAATTTCCGCACAGAGTCAGTTAACACACACACTTTTGTGTCCCCTATATCAAGTGTAGGAATAAGAGGCACGTCTTGCATAGAAGGTCTTTCTCAGGTTTGCTCTTCCGTGTGTGTGTGTGTGTTTATGTGCCTGTGTTTCTTCCTCCACTAGGTCCTCCTGGAAAAGTACAAGTATGTAGAGAACTTCTGCCTGATCGATGGCCGCCTCGTCATTTGCACGATCTCCTGCCTCTTCGCCATTGTGGCTTTAATATGGGATTACCTTCATCCCTTCCCTGAATCCAAACCAGTCCTTGCTGTCTGTGTTATATCATATCCTTTTTTGTGGAGCCTCCAGACTTTCAAAGGCGCCTCTGAGTTGGGCATGCGTGGGGATTAGGGGGCTGGTGTAGGGTGGGAGGGGGGCTGGCGAGAAATCCCGGAGCATGAGTCCAAACCGGCTATCCTCCTGACATCCCTAAATATACCTATACGTGTGATAGAAATTATTTCAGTCACCCGCTAGTGGTCTTCTAGATCTTTGTGGGTGAGTTTGCTCTGTTGCATTGCTTTTTTCAGAAATCCTGCACTTGTGGGTGTCACTTTTATACGGATGTGTCTTTTTTTCTTACCACTAGTCTGCAGAGTTCCTTTTAGATCAAGGGCACAGAACTTAAGAACATCAGAAGTGCCCTGATGCTGGATCAGGCCAAGGGTCCATCTAGACCAGCACTCTGTTCACACAGTGGCCATCGGCCAGCTGTTGACCAGGGACCAAAAAAGCAGGACATGGTGCCACAGCACCCTCCCACCCATGTTCCCCAGTACCTGGTGCACACAGGCTTACTGCCTCGAATACTGGAGATAGCACACAACCATCAGGGCTAGTAGCTGTGGATAGCCTTTGCCTCCAGGAATTTATCCAACCCCCTTTTAAAGCCACCCAAATGGGTGGCCATCACTACATCTTGTGGAAGTGAGTTCCATAATTTAACTATGCGCTGTGTGAAGCCCTTCCTTTTCCCCTCGATACCGAGAGGAGCCGCCTCCGCCAGTCGGTACTGACAGACATCGGTACCGATCGATGTCTCCATACCGACATGCCTGGGATCGCTCACCACTGCTCTCAACTCACAGTTGGTGAGGCAACAGGTCATGTTAAGTTGCTGATGAGAAGAAAAGTTATCTGGACATCATAACTAGATTTTATTTATTTATTTATTTATTTATTTATTTATATATATAGCACCATCAATGTATTAGATTGTAAGCCTATGCGGCAGGGTCTTGCTATTTACTGTTTTACTCTGTACAGCACCATGTACATTGATGGTGCTATATAAATAAATAATAATAATAATAATAATAATACATGATGCTGTACAGAGTAAAACAGTAAATAGCAAGACCCTGCCGCATAGGGCCCAAAGCAGATGAATATGTTCTGTGGCCTGGTAGGTCCAACCTATATGTAATGAAAACTCCCCTTGGGAATAACTGAATCTCCCACCCATCAGCTTCATGGGATGACCCCATTGGCTTCTAGTATTATGGGAGAGGGAGAAAAATGTCTCCCTCTCCACATTCTCCACGCAGTGCTTAATTTTGTCCACCTCTATCAGGTCTCTCCTTTTCTCCAAGCTGAACAGTCCCAGCTGTTGTAACCTTCCCTCGTAGGGGAGATGCTCCAGCCCCTTGATCGTTTGAGTTGCCCTTTCCTGCATTTTTCCCAGGATTCCTGGAAGGCCGTTCCACACCCCTCCTTTATATCATTGCCTCGTGAGCTCTCTAGTCATGGCAGCTTCGGCCTGCTGCTACCTCATGTTTTTCTTTAACTGCATATTTAACGTATTTTGTCATGATGGGGATTCTGACCATCTATACCTCGTATAAGGAGAAGAGCATCTTCCTGGTATCACATAGAAAAGATCCAGCGGGGATGGATCCTGATGACATCTGGCAGCTTTCCTCAAGCCTGAAAAGGTACTCGCTGCCCCAGGAGCCTCCACCGTGACCCCCTGAGCACCCCCACGCTGACTTTCAAGGCTGCGTATATCCTCTGCAGCTGTAGAATTTGATTTTGGGTACAGAATTCAGCACCCTCAGAGTCTGCTTCCATTTGACTCAAAAGAAAATGCAAGTTTCTAGCCCATAAGGCTCAAACATAGGCTTGAAAACGCATGGGCAATGTCAGCCAAAGTCTCTGCTCATGCTGAGCAGAGTTTCCAGAGGTCGGGAGATGAGACTCCCGAGATGTGCATGTTTCCTTGGACTAAGTTAGGCCGCCTAATAAGCGAACACAGGCCTACCATCGGCATGGATGCAGAATTAGTATCTTTCAGAGCGGCACAAATGCAGCCATGTCTCGTGATCCTCAGGGCCGTGTCTCTGCCTCTTTGCCAACATGCCAATAACAGCGTCAGCTAAGGACAGTGTGTCTCCTCTGAATGAATGCTTGGAGGCAGTAATGGGCTGGATGAGGAAAACCAAACTGAAGCTGAATCCAGACAAAACAGAGGTGCTTGCTGTCAAGGGCTCTGACCTAGGTTTGGAGGTGTGTCAGCCAGTTCTGGATGGGGCTACACTCCCCCTGAAAGACTGTGTTCGTAGTTTGGGGGTGCTCCTGGATCCGTCGCTCCAAATTGACAGCCCAGATGGATGCGACAGCCAGGAGTGCCTACTATCAGCTTCGGCTGATACGCCAGCTGCGCCCCTTCTTAGAGTCAGAAGACCTAAATGCAGCAGTGCACGCGCTGGTAACCTCAAGGCTTGACTTCTGCAATGCGCTCTACATAGGGCTACCATTGTACCTAGTTTGGAAACCTCAACTAGTTCAAAATATGGCAGCCAGGTTGGTCACCGGTACATCTAGGGGTGAGCATATTACCCCAACATTAAAATCACTCCACTGGCTGCCAATTAGTTTCCGGGCAAAGTACAAAGTGTTGGTCATTACCTTTAAAGCCCTAAATGGTTTGGGTCCAGGTTACCTGCGGGATCGCCTTCTCCCATACAGTCCGCCCCACACACTCAGGTCCTCTGGGGTGAACTTACTTCAAGTCAGCTAAAACTAGGCTGACATCAGTTTCCCAGAGGACCTTTTCTTCTGTCGCCCCCAGATTGTGGAATGGCCTGCCGGAGGAGATTCGCAAAATTAACTCTGTGAGTGATTTTAAGGCAGCTTTAAAGACTAGCCTTTTCCGGCAGGCCTATCCAGATCAATGTTAAATCATGAATTTTTAAGATGTATTGATTCCTGTTCTAATGTTGTTCCCTGCCTCGATCCAAAGGGAGAGGCGGGTAAGAAATAAATAGATGATGATGATGATGATGCCACCCCAAAAGTGTCTGAAGAATTTCAGCCCTGGGCCAGCTACAACGTTTGTTTTGACAGCCAAGCGTTGCTCTTGTGGCAGTGCAAATCACACTGCTGCAAATTCTTCAGATCAACGCCTTTGCATTCTAGTATGAACTGCCCAGAGAGCTTCGGCTATTGGGCGGTATAAAAATGTAATAAATAAATAAGTAAAAATAAAGTATGAGGGCCCCGAAGCAAGGGCATGGTTATTCCTGAGAAAATGCAGGAAATATTTTTTTGAAACTGATCGTGTATAGCTTGTGGTCTGGATTGAGCTTCTGAAGCCTCGTTCTTGCTGTGGTGCTAAACCTGTACCTGCAGACTGGAGGTAGGAGATCACAGGATGGAATGCTTCTTTGTACAAATAGAATCCCCTTCACAGAGAAAACTAGCGCCTCAAGAAGAAGGGTAGGCCAGGACCCTTCACTCTGGCATGCTAGTTTTCTATGTGGGGGGGGGGGTGCGTAGAGGAAATCATGGGAGCCCACCTCCCACTTTAAATTCTGGAGTGCCACACACAGAGGTTTACCACCTCAACGAGAATTAGGCCAAAGTAATGTAAGTCAGAGTGGGGTTAGAAGTGGCCAGCAAGTAGAATGGAATGAAGAGTGAAGTAAAAAGCTACCAGCATTTCCCTGTCCCCCTCTGGACATGTCTTGGGGTCAAGCACCGAAGGAGTCTGAAACATGCTCCTACATATTGTATGCTAAGACCGACTCTGGCCTGCTTGCATTGGCTGTCTACGTTTCCAAACCCGATTCAAGGTGCTGGTTTTAACCTATAAAGCCTTACATGGCTTGGGACCGCAGTACCTGACAGAACGTCTCTCCCGACATGAACCTACCTGTACACTGCGCTCAACATCTAAGGTCCTCCTCTGGGTGCCTACTCCGAGGGAAGCTCGGAGGATCACAACAAGGGAGAGGGCCTTTTCAGTGGTGGCCCAGCTGGCCCCAACATTGTTAACTTTTCGGCACCAGGTCAAGACTTTTCTCCCAGACATTTAACAACATATGCTGAGGGTTTTTTCTTAACTGGCTCCAGAATAGTTGTTTTAAACGGATATTGTCTGGTTTTTATGGTTTTAATTTTCGAATATTTGTCTTTAATGTTCACTGTTTTTAATCTTTGTAAACTGCCCTGAGAGCTTCGGCTATGGGGCTCTATATAAATGAGGAGAAGGAGAAGGAGAAGCTAGATTGGGGTGGGCAAAAATAATAATGTTAAAAAATAACATCTGCAGCAGCTATGGTGATCCAAGAGGATGAAAATTAGCTTTTTTGCAAGCTCATGTCAATGTTTTTGATGTAGGAAAATGTCGTAGTAGCGACGGAGCATGAAAAGGGCAAAAAAGCAGTTAAATCGTCCGTTCTGGATGCCATTTCAGGGGGAGGCAGTAGGGGCTGCACGTTGCCTGCCCCTGCCCTAAATTTACAGAGAGCAACTTCTCATTTCTGTCCATCACGTCCATACGATATGGGGATGCCCAAGAGAGCCCTTCCATGTGGCTGCCCCACACTTGAGAAATGCCCCCCACCCCAGTCCAAATAGCGTTTAGGAATACCAGGCCTAGTTGTAAGTTTGGTGCCTAATCTGACGTGTGTCTTGGGCTTTCTGTTACCCCCCCCCCCTCCAGGTTTGATGACAAATACACTCTGAAAATGACGTTCATCAGCGGCAGAACCAAACAGCAGAGGGAGGCGGAGTTCACCAAATCCATCGCCAAATTCTTTGACTGCAACGGCACTTTAGTCATGGACGCCTTCGAGCCCGATGTCTCCAAGCTCCATGACAGCCTGCTCACGGAAAAGAAAATTAAGTAGGCTGCCTCTGGTGTCCACGTTCCGCTGGGCTCTTGCTGCGTTTAAGCCAATAAAGCAAAATAGCAACAACATGTTCGCCTCTGTTTTTGTCCAAGGTCTCTCTCTCTCCCTCTCCCCCAAGAGATGAGGGGATTTTAATCTAGCACCTGTAAAACAGAGGCAAACGTCTTAGTATTGGCTTTGCCTTGCTTTCTTATGGGCCTTGGTTTCCATAAAGATAGGCTTGCCAGATGAGGGGGAAACTGTTTCATTGTGTAGAACGGCCTCCCTCAACCAGGTGCCCCGCAGTCACGTTGGATTCCCATAATATACCTCGCTGGCTGGGAATTACAGGATTCCAACGTGTCTGCAGGGCACTCGGTTGAGGGAGGCTGCTGCCCTGTACCATTCCTTTCCTTTTTTGCAAGTAGTGCTTTCTAAGGCAGCTCTTCACCACCCAGTTCAGCAGAAAAGCAATTTTTTTTTGTATCATTTTGTCCCACCTTTTGCAGGGAAGGGAATCCTCCATTAATGTTTATGTTGGGAATTCAGGGCAATACATGCATTATTAAGCCAACTGTCTCCATTGTCAACCATGTTTTCTTTTATATTTATCAAGCAAAAGAAAGGGATTACTTTTTTTAAAAAACGTAGTGTTTTAGTGGATGGAGGAGAGACTGGAGGTCTGCAAGGAGAAACAAAGACGGCAGGTCCATAAATCTGCCAAAGTGTCTCTTAGGACAAAAGCAACTGCAGAGTTTTTAAAAGAAAAAGGCGAGAGTTTCAAAACACGTTCTTTGTCCCATTTGGTGCATTTATGCTTATTGAAAAATCTCTTCTTTCTCTCCCTTATATAAACTGCCACTTTCTAAAATGACTTTTTTTTTCCAATAAAAGGAACAAACTTACATGAAAACGGTGTGGAAGTGTTAATGGGTGGTGTGTCCAGTTAAAGCAGGGCTTTCATTCCTCGGCAGATAATCGTTTCTGAGAATGGAGCGTGCACGTTATTTCCACATATGCATGCACACAGACAGGAAGGGGTGGTTGACATTGCAAGAAGACTTTCAAAACTACAGGATGCAAAATCAGACTTTGTGCAGATTACATAAATATGCAACGTAACAGACCCTTACACTAGGCCTGCCGCATAAACTCTTCTCTGGCCAAGCACCACCCACCACCTGTGAGGGAGAGTTAAATAAAACCACCTCCCTAGCTCCGAGGGAAACAGGTTTAATATAGGATCTCTCAAAATATAGAATCATAGAATAGCAGAGTTGGAAGGGGCCTACAAGGCCATCGAGTCCAACCCCCTGCTCAATGCAGGAATCCACCATAAAGCATCCCTGACAGATGGTTGACCAGCTGCCTCTTGAAGGCCTCTAGTGTGGGAGAGCCCACAACCTCCCTACGTAACTGGTTCCATTGTCGTACTGCTCTAACAGGAAGTTTTTCCTGATGTCCAGCTGGAATCTGGCTTCCTTTAACTTGAGCCCGTCATTCCGTGTCCTGCACTCTGGGAGGATCGAGAAGAGATCCTGGCCCTCCTCTGTGTGACAACCTTTTAAGTCTTTGAAGAGTGCTCTCATGTCTCCCCTCAATCTTCTCTTCTCCAGGCTAAACAGGCCCAGTTCTTTCAGTCTCTCTTCATAGGGCTTTGTTTCCAGACCCCTGATCATCCTGGTTGCCCTCCTCTGAACATACTGTGGGAATACTCTGGTGTGGGTGTTTAATAACTGTAAGGCAGGTAAATAATGCCAAGCTGACACGTATTTGGTAGCTAACAAATTAATAAGTATATTGTTATTTAAAAGCTTTAAATCAAAATATAGTAATCCTGCCTAATCTAAACTCTCCACACACCAACCACCAACCTCTCTTCACACCACTCCTAAGTCCCTAGAATCAAAAGTCTTCTTTCTCTCCTCAAACAACTCTTAATTCATACAAACTCCCAACACTCTCCTTATATACTTATTCCTCCCCCACCTATTACATCATAAACCACACTCGCTCAGTTTTAACATTTCATACTTACTAGACATACTAATTTAGACTAATAATAATTTATTACCCGGATCGAGGCGGGGTACAACACAAATGCAAACGCCGTAAAATACATATAATTGATTAAAACATTTTAAACTAATACATTATTAAAAGCAGCACAAGATACTCAACTGTGGGGTAATGCCACGACATACTTTATGGTTGACTTTTTCTATGCTATTCTTTTTCCTTATTTAAAAGAATTTTTACCCACCTTTTGAGGCACAATCTCCTTAGACAGCTTACAATATTATAGAAGCGTGAACATACATATTTATTTCTTATTATTTCATTTACATACTACCCCATAGCCGAAGCTCTCTGGGCAGTTTATAGTAGTAAGTATTACTAATTAGTAGTACTTACATACCACTTATAGCAATCTAGTTTGCTATAAGTTTACATATAGTGCGGTGTGTGATGAAATCTAGTTTACATATAATGCGGTGTGTGATGAAATTACAATTAAACACAGCAGTAGCAGCTAATGGCATTAAAAACACCAAATGCAGACTGGAATAAATGTGTCTTCAGATTGTGTGTGTGTTTTAATGCCAGCAGTGTTGAGGCTGTATACGTTTCTTCCTGGGGAGGAAGTTCAGAGGTGTGGAGTAACCCCTGAGAGCTCTATTTATTTATTTATTTATTTATTTATTACATTTATATACCGCCCTATAGCCGAAGCTCTCTGGGCGGTTTACAAAAGTTAAAAACAGTGAACATTAAAAACAAATACACAAAATTTAAAAGCATCAAACGCATAAAAACAATATGCTTTTAAAGTAACTATTCTGGGGTCAGTAAAAAACAAACAAATTCAGCATATGTTAACTGCCTAGGAGAAGAGAAAAGTCTTGACCTGGTGCCCAAAAGATAACAATGTTGGCGCCAGGTGAGCCTCGTCGGGGAAATCATTCCAAAATTGGGGGGCCACCACTGAAAAGGCCCTGTCCCATGTTGCCATCCTCCGAGCTTCCCTTGGAGTAGGCACTCGGAGGAGGACCTTAGATGTTGAGCGCAGTGTATGGGTAGGTTCATGTTGGGAGAGGCGTTCTGTCAGATGGTTTTGAGCTTTTTCTAGTCCACCTGGCGAATATTTGGGGACAGATTTAAAATACAATAAAATGAGTAACTCATTTTTACCCTGTACTGCTAGAGCTTGAGCTTCATAGGGGTGGGTGGGGGTAATTTTGTATCCTGGATCAGTTCAGACACGCATCAGATTCAGGGGAAAGCAGAGTTCTTGGCAAGACATGTCCAGATTCAACAGCCGTGTCAGTAACTTGGAAAGCTCCCGGATAACTCTGTTGGTGATGGCGCTCTCCCAGTTGCAGATCATGGAGGGACGTTGATTGCCTCAGCAAAAGGCTGGCAGCAGCATCCTCTGTGGAAGGGCTGGCTGTGTTTGTCAAAGAGCCCTTGTCTGGTTCTGTAACCACAGAAAGAGGAGCAAGAAATGCTGATGGGAAGGCAGAAAGGCCTGGGAGGACACAGGAGCAACTTGTATCTCTTCCTCCTCTGGGTCTTTCTCAAGGCAGGGTAGGGGGCTGAGTTCAGGGGCCATGAAACCATCTTTTCTGCATTATGACTTAACGTCAGAAGAGCCCATCTAGAATCATAGACTAGTAGAGTTGGAAGGGGCCTCTAAGACCATTGAGTCCAACCCCCTGCTCAATGCAGGAATCTACCATAAAGCATCCCTGGCAGATGGTAGCCTCTTGAAGGCCTCTAGTGTGGGAGAACCTACGACCTCCCTAGGTAACTGGTTCCATTGTCGTACTGCTCTAACAGTCAGGATGTTTTCCCTGATGTCTAAGTGGAATCTGGCTTCCTGTAACTTGAGCCCATTATTCCGTGTCCTGCACTCTGGGAGGATCGAGAAGAGATCCTGGTCCTCCTCTGTGTGACAACCTTTTAAGTATTTGAAGAGTGCTATCATCTCCAGGCTAAACATGCCCAGTTCTTTCAGTCTCTCCTCGTAGGACTTTGTTTCCAGACCCCTGATCATCCTGGTTTCCAGACCCCAGATCATCCTTGGTCTGTGCAATAAGATATTGCACAGAGCAAGGTATAGTTAAAACAACGTAGGAAAAAGCTAAACACGTTTCAACAAGAGGTCTTCGTCAGTGGCCAATGCTAAAATGCAATATACAAACATTCCTATATACACACCCTTGTGTCTACATTCAAAATAACAATCAGTAATCTGTGTTTGGTCCATTTGCCCATGTATGTATATTCATGTAACATGTGTTTTTTGTATGTTGCATTTTAGCACTGGCCACTGACGAAGACCTCTTGTTGAAACGCGTTTGGCCTTTTTCTACATTGTTTTAACTATACCTTGGTCTGTGCAATATGTTATGGCGCTTTAAATGCAATATCATTGTTAATCTTTATTTTATTTTTGTATATTAAATATTATGGTTTCACTGTATATATATCTTTAACTTTTTCATAGAATCATAGAATAGCAGAGTTGGACGGGGCCTACAAGGCCATCGAGTCCAACCCCCTGCTCAATGCAGGAATCCACCCTAAAGCATCCCTGACAGATGGTTGTCCAGCTGCCTCTTGAAGGCCTCTAGTGTGGGAGAGCCCACCACCTCCCTAGGTCACTGGTTCCATTGTCGTACTGCTCTAACAGTCAGGAAGTTTTTCCTGATGTCCAGCTGCAATCTGGCTTCATTTATCTTGAGCCTGTTATTCCACGTCCTGCACTCTGGGAGGATCGAGAAGAGATCCTGGCCCTTCTCTGTGTGACAACCTTTTAAGTCTTTGAAGAGTGCTCTCATGTCTCCCCTCAATCTTCTCTTCTCCAGGCTAAACATGCCCAGTTCTTTCAGTCTCTCTTCATAGGGCTTTGTTTCCAGACCCCTGATCATCCTGGTTGCCCTCCTCTGAACACACTCCAGCTTGTTTGTGTCCTTCTTGAATTGTGGAGCCCAGAACTGGATGAAATACTCTAGATGAGGCCTAACCAGGGCCGAATAGAGAGGAACCAGTACCTCATGTGATTTGGAAGCTATACTTCTATTAATGCAGCCCAAAATAGCATTTGCCTTTCTTGCAGCCATATTGCACTGTTGGCTCATATTCAGCTTGTGATCTACAACAATTCCAAGATCCTTCTCGTTTGTAGTTTTGCTGAGCCAAGTATCCCCCATCTTGTAACTGTGCCTTTGGTTTCTATTTCCTAGATGTAGAACTTGGCATTTATCCCTATTAAATTTCATTCTGTTGTTTTCAGCCCAGCACTCCAGCCTATCAAGATCACTTGCTAAAATCCAAACTATACGCTCAGATCTAGCCAACTCTGCTCCGCTTCCAGCTCCTGTCCCTCACCTGTCAATTCCCCCTTCAACTCTCTCGGCGTTCCCTTCGGTCTCAGCTGATGAACTGTCTAAAATACTGCGCTCATCGAAGCCTTCCACTTGTTCCCGTGATCCGATTCCCTCTCGCGTCTTTATTAATCTTATCCCCGCTATCCTCCCGTCCTTGCTTCACATCATAAATTCTTCTCTGTCCTCTGGTTCATTTCCTTCTGCTTTTAAACATGCTACAGTCTCTCCCATTCTCAAAAAACCCACTCTTGATCGACTATCCCTGTCTAACTACCGACCTGTCTCCCTCTTGCCCTTTGTCTCAAAGATCCTGGAACGTCTGGTCTACTCTCGTTGTCTTGACTTTCTCTCTAATAACTCTGCTCTGGATCCCTTTCAATCTGGCTTCCGTCCTTTGCATTCCACTGAAACAGCCCTTACCAAGATCACCAATGATTTTCTTACTGCCAAGTCTAAAGGCCATTATTCCGTTCTTATTCTCCTTGATCTAACCGCAGCCTTTGACACGGTTGATCACGATCTTCTCTTAGATTCCCTCCATGACCTTGGACTCTGTGGCTCTGTCTATAACTGGTTTGCCTGCTATCTAGAGGGTCGCTCTTTCAGCGTGTCGGCTAACGGCAGCTCGTCCTCCTCTTTTCCCCTTTCAGTTGGGGTTCCTCAAGGCTCGGTGCTTGGCCCGTTGTTGTTCTCTCTATACATGCTGCCCTTGGGCAAGCTTATTCAATCTCACGGCCTCCAATATCATCTGTATGCCGATGATACACAATTATATCTTTCATCTCCGGAACTTTCTCCAGATGTTCACGATCGTATCTCGGCATGTCTTTCAGATATCTCAGCCTGGCTGCTTCATCGTCGTCTGAAACTTAACATGGCAAAGACTGAACTGCTTGTTTTTCCTCCTAAACCTTCTCCTCACCTCTCATTCTCTCTTACTGTCAACGATGTCACGCTTACTCCGGTCAAGGAAGCTCGTAGTCTTGGCTTTATATTTGACTCCTCGCTCTCCTTTACTCCTCACATCGAGGCAGTAGCTAAATCCTGTCGTTTCTTCCTATATAATATTGCCAGGATTCGACCATTTTTGTCTGTCTCTTCTGCCAAGACTCTCGTTCACGCACTGGTTATCTCTTGGCTGGACTACTGCAACCTTCTTCTCTCTGGCCTTCCTTCGTCTCACATCAGTCCGCTGGTCTCTGTCCACCACTCTGCCGCTAAGATCATCTTCCTGGCCCACCGCTCTGAAATCTCTTCATTGGCTTCCAATTCACTCCAGAATCCAATATAAACTTCTCCTGCTGACCTTCAAAGCTCTTCACGGTCTAGCTCCTGCCTATCTCTCCTCTCTCATCTCACACTATCGCCCCACTCGTGCTCTCCGCTCCTCTGATGCCATGCTTCTCGCCTGCCCAAGGACCTCCACTTCCCTTACTCGGCTTCGTCCTTTTTCTTCTGCTGCCCCTTACGCCTGGAACGCTCTTCCAGAACACTTGAGAACTACAAACTCAATCACTGCTTTTAAAACTCAGCTAAAAACTTTTCTTTTCCCTATAGCCTTCAAATATTGAGTTTGTTCTGACTCTATACTGTTAGCTTCACCCTACCCGGTGCCTGTTTACACTTCCCTGTGCCTGTTTGCATTCTCCTTCCTTCTTTACTGTTTACTACAACTTATTAGATTGTAAGCCTATGCGGCAGGGTCTTGCTATTTACTGTGTTATCTGTACAGCACCATGTACATTGATGGTGCTATATAAATAAATAATAATAATAATAATAATAACTTTGAAGTTTGTTTCTGTCTTCCAGGGTATTAGCTATCCCACCCAATTTTGTGTCATCTGCAAATTTGATCAGCGTTCCCTGCACCTCCTCGTCCAAATCATTAATAAAAATGTGGAAGAGCACTGGGCCCAGGACTGAGCCCTGCGGTACCCCACTTGTTGCCTCTCTCCAGTTTGAGAAGGTTCCATTGATAAGTACTCTTTGAGTCTGATTCTGTAGCCAACTGTGAATCCACCTAATAGTTGTTCCGTCTAGCCCACTTTTAGCTAGTTTGTTCATTAAGGATTTCACCTTTCCTTGCTCATGTGTCTATGGGCCCCAACAGTTGTACAGCACCATGTACATTGATGGTGCTATATAAATAAATAAATAATAATAATAATAATAAAAATAAAAATAAAAATAATAATAAAATACCACTATAAAGCAGTCGTGTGGCTCCTGCATTTTATATACCTCTTTCAAACCGTTTTCATAGTGCAATATCCTGCTTGGTTTAGATTAGGCAAAGGCCAAACCAACCAGTTCATGGGGGTTGCATTGCATAAGCAACCTCCCCAAACGTAACCCTGATACTGTTGTCACCTTTAAACAAACAGCTTGCTTGGAGGGGATAGAGTGGTTGTACAAGGTAGGTTGTTTTCTGGGCACTTGTTACCTGCAGGGGACTCAAGTCTCTTTGCCTCTGTTTATGCTCTGTTGGTATATCAACACCCCTTGAAAAGACTCCCTAAGTTACTTAGGGTGGCCATATGAAAAGGAGGACAGGGCTCCTGTATCTTTAACAGTTGTATTGAAATGGGAAATTTCAGCAGGTGCCATTTGTATATATGGAGAACCTGGTGAAATTTCCTCTTCATCATCACAGTTAAAGCTGCAGGTGCCCTGCCCTCTTTTAAATCTGGTCACTCTAATATAGCTCCTGCACCTTTAACTATTGTAATGAAGAGGAAATTTCACCATGTTCTCCATACATACAAATAGCATCTGCTGAAATTCCCTTTTCTATGCAACTGTTAAAGATACAGGAGCCCTGTCCTTCTTTTCATATGGCCACCCTAAAGTTACTAGTCCTCTTTGATCCCAAGGAAACCAAATCCGGTTGCGCTGCCCCGCAGAGCCTCCAAAGGCAAGCTCGGAGAAACGTGGGAAGCAGGCAACCAGCAACCAGCACCCCTCAGCCAAAAGCAGCGAAGGTGGGATGGGTCTTGCAGAAGGGGCGTGGTTAAACGAGGGGCGGAGCTCTAGACCAGACGCAGCCTTCCCCAACCTGGCGCCCTCTGGCTATTTTCGCCTTCAACTCCCATCGTTCCCAGCCAGCATAGCCCAATGGTCAGGAATGCTGGGAGTTGTAGTCCAAAAAAAAAATCTGGAAGGCGCCAGGTTGAGGAATAATAACCCAACGGGTGGGGAAAGGAGTCTTATCTAGTCTCTGCAATGTGAAGTTGTCTTCATTAGTTTTATTTGGTTGATTAGTTTTATATTGTTGATTTTGTCTGTATTTTTTATCCAGGTTGCAAAACTCCTAGAGAATTTCTTTAAAATAAATAAATAAATAAACGTTGCTTCTCATATGAACTGTCTCCCGAGGCACAGCCAGAGAGACGCCGGATCCCAGACAGGGGAGAAAGGGGTTTCGGTTTCGCTCCCTTGGGCTGGGGCGGCGGTTGCGCGCAAGGCAGCCGGCGCCGCTCTATGGGGCGGGATTAGGGGCGGATGCGTGGGGAGGAGAGAGCCCCTTGCCCTGGTCCTGCGACCTAAGGAATCAGCTGAGAGGTGAGTGATGCGGGGGAAATACACCTGGTGGTGTATATGTGTGTGTGTTGGTAGGTGTAAAGCGGGGGTAGTACCCGGAATAATTCCCCTCCTCCTTTATGGAAATAGAGCCCCCTCCTGCGTGTCCTAAAAGTGAAAGCAAAAAGTAGAAAAATGGGCGGGAGGAGGGGGGACTTAAGACTCTCAAGAGGCAGCTGGACAAGCATCTGTCAGGGATGCTTTAGGGTGGATTCCTGCATTGAGCAGGGGGTTGGACTCGATGGCCTTATAGGCCCCTTCCAACTCTGCTATTCTGTGATTCTATGACTAAAGCCCCCATCTGCCCAATGGCCATGTGCATCCATCCACCCCAAGCCAGGGCTGGGTTAAGACACGCAGAGGCCCCCATACTGTAAATATATAAAGAGAAAAAGTGTATTACATCACAATAATAATAATAATAATAAATGTATTTCTTGCCCGCCTCTCCATTTTGATCGAGGCAGGGAGCAACAATAAACGATAAAATACATAAAACTGAATTAAAACGTAATATACATTGTTAAAAACATCCTAAAAACATCTTAAAATCCCACTGGATAGGCTTGCCGGAAGAGATCAGTCTTTATAGCTTTCTTGAAAGTTAGTAGACTGTTAAGTTGATGAGTCTCCTCCGGCAGGCCGTTCCACATTCAAGGAGCAGCAGAAGAGAAGGTCCTCTGGATAACAGTTGTTAATCTAGTTTTCGTTGGCTGAAGTAAATTCTTCCCAGAGGACCTGGGTGTGTGGAGCGGATTGTATGGGAGAAGGCGATCCCGTAGGTAGCCTGGACCCAAACCATGTAGGGCTTTCAAGGTGATAACCAACACTTTGTACTTTGCCCGGAAACTAATTGGCAGCCAGTGAAGAGATTTTAAGACTGGTTTGATGTGGCCACCCCTAGGTGTACCGGTGACCAGCCTGGCTGGCATATTTTGAACTAGTTGAAGTTTCCGGACTAGGCACACAGGCAGCCCTATGTAGAGCGCATTGCAGAAGTCGAGCCTTTAAGTTACCAGTGCGTGCACAACCGTCTTTAGGTCTTCCAACTCTAGGAAGGGGCGCAGTAGGAATAAGAAGGGTCATGTAAGGACAAAGCGATAGAAGCTGATGGTGGTTAAGCAGTGTTAGACAGCCTTCTCTGAAGATGGGTATAAAAGCACTGATAAAAGTAAGTTGAGTTGAACTTCTTGTAAACTGGATCTTTGCCGTCTCGGGAAAAGTGTGGAGGCATGGAGAGAAAGATGTAAGCAAGCCCGATTTGTGACATTGCACAACATCATCACTGATCACGGGGCACTTCAGTAAAGGTATCAGCCTTCAATTTCGATTTCCTGGCTTTGTGAAGCATGGACCAACAGCCTTAACTCTTAATTTGGGGTGGGTGGGTTGTTATCATTGATTTTCCCTGGTTTTTGAAAAGGGAATTTATAAAAACAGTCTTAGCAATCTAACCCCCTATTTATGAATTTGACTCTACTTTCTTGCAAGTTTACCTATACGATAAATAAGATTACAAATACTTAACTAATGGTAATCATGGTTTATTTCAAGAATCGGGGTTCTGGGATCTCAAGGAGAATTTCCATAAATGGAATCATAGACTCATTGAATCGCAGAGTTGGAAGGGGCCTATAAGGCCATCAAGTCCAACCCCCTGCTCAATGCAGGAATCCACCTTAAAGCATCGGGTATGTGTGAGAGCGAGGGGTGAGTGGGGAGAGTGTGCTTAATCCTGTTTTTAAAATATTGTAGCTGCGTCCTGGAAGGTCGGCTAAAAATAATTTCAGTAAATAAAAGACTTGCTTCGTGCAGGTGAGTTGAGTTTGCGTTCTAGATTATTATTGTTTTCTCATTCTCTTGATGTGCTTGTTTCCCCCCCCCCCTTCCTCAGAATATTCCATAACTCCCTGAAAACATGTCTGAGTCTCCAGTCAGCCCTGGGAAGGTAACTCTCTTCCGTCAGGAAGCACCAGGAGGCCTCACCTACCGCATTCCAGCACTACTCTACCTGCCCCCTGAGTCAGCTTTCCTGGCGTTTGCGGAGAAGCGCTCCTCATTCAAGGATGAACACGCCGAATTCCTGGTGATGAGGCGGGGACTGAAAGACAGAATGTCTGTCCAGGTAACACCGAGAGCACATATTTTATTTATTTATGTATTTATTTAAAACGTTTCTTGGCTGCCTTTCGGGCCAGAAGCCCTCACAAGGCTCTGTGCTTGCCTTTCACTCCCTTGTTTTGGTTTATTATTTTATATTATTTATATTTTATATTTTATTATTTATTTTATTTTATATTATTATTTTATATTATTACATTTATATCCTACCTTTCTTCCTATTATTTATTTATTTATATAGCCCCATCAATGTACATGGCGCTGTACATAGTAAAAGAATAAAACAGCAACACCCGGCCACATAGGCTTACATTCTAATAAAATCATAATAAAACAATAAGAGAGGGAAGAGAATGCACCAAATAGGCGCAGGGGGCAATAAAACTGATGGTGTGAAAGTAAGGACAAAGTCAAGTTCCAAGAGCTGTAGAAAAAAGAAAAGTTTTCATACGTGCTTTAAAAACAGTCATTGAACTCGTGAGCTGCAAATGCTCTGGAAAAGAATTCTAGGTGTAAGGGGCAGCGACAGAAAATGGACGAAGCCAAGCAAGGGAAGGAGAGGCCCTTGGGCGGGGAAGGAATCCAACTCAGCATCTCTATTTTTATTCTCACAACAGCCTTGTGAGGTAGGTCAGCTTGAGGGTCAGTGACTGACCCAAAGTCACCCCATGATCTTCATGGCTGAGTGGGGACTAGAACCCGGATCTCCCGAATTCCAGTTCCACCGCTATACCACACTGGGTCTTGATTTTGTTTTGAAAGAGTGTGCATTCAGTGTATCGGCAACATTTGAGGTGGATATTTTGGGCTGCATTAATAGAAGTATAGCTTCCAAATCGTGTGAGGTGTTGGTTCCTCTCTATTCGGCACTGGTTAGGCCTCATCTTGCGTACTTTGTCCAGTTCTGGGCACCACACTTCAAGAAGGACGCAGACAAGCTGGAGCGTGTTCAGAGGAGGGCAACCAGGATGATCAGGGGTCTGGAAACAAAGCCCTATGAAGAGAGACTGAAAGAACTGGGCATGTTTAGCCTGGAGAAGAGAAGATTGAGGGGAGACATGAGAGCACTCTTCAAATACTTAAAAGGTTGCCACAGAGGGCCAGGATCTCTTCTCGATCCTCCCAGAGTGCAGAACACGGAATAATGAGCTCAAGTTACAGGAAGTCAGATTCCAGCTGGACATCAGGAAAAACTTCCTCACCGTAGAGCAGTACGACAATGGAATCAGTTCCCTAGGGAGGTGGTGGGCTCTCCCACACTAGAGGCCTTCAAGAGGCAGCTGGACCACCATCTGTCAGGGATGCTTTAGGGTGGATTCCTGCATTGAGCTGGGGTTGGACTCGATGGCCCTATAGGCCCCTTCCAACTCTACTATTCTATGATTCTGACAAATGGCTATGTTTCTCCATGTCCCAAGGGTGAGAGGAATCAAAGATCCGGTGTGTTTCCAGATTCTCCTAGCACAACCAACAATAAGGCATTGTGCCAGCTACTCTCTCTTTTCTTTCTTACCAGCAATAAGAGATAATTCTTTCTTATCTACAATAAGAGATAAGATTGCATATGTTTTAATTTTCTAAAGCTGCCTTGAGTCCCAGCATTGGGGAAAAGGTGGGAAATAAACAAATAAATGAATAACTGTAAAACCAATGAGCCCATGCTTAACAAACATGGGTCTATCTGTTTGGCCCGTATTATTATTATTATTTATTTATTTATTTATATAGCACCATCAATGTACATGGTGCTGTATAGAGTAAAACAGTAAATAGCAAGACCCTGCCGCATAGGCTTACATTCTAATAAAATCATAATAAAACAGTAAGGAGGGGAAGAGAATGCAAACAGGCACAGGGTAGGGTAAACAGGCACTGGGTAGGATAAAACTAACAGTATAAAGTCAGAACAATATCAAGTTTTAAAAGCTTTAGGAAAAAGAAAAGTTTTTAGCTGAGCTTTAAAAGCTGCAGTTGAACTTGTAGTTCTCAAATGTTCTGGAAGAGCCTTCCAGGCGTAAGGGGCAGCAGAAGAGAATGGACGAAGCCGAGCAAGGGAAGTAGAGACCCTTGGGCAGGCGAGAAACATGGCATCAGAGGAGCGAAGAGCACGAGCGGGGCAATAGTGTGAGATGAGAGAGGAGAGATAGGTAGTGGTTTCTTTTTTAAAAAATCATGTCTTAAGAACATAAGAGCCCTGCTGGATCAGACCAAGAGTCCATCTAGTCCAGCACTCTGTTCTCACAGTGGCCAACCAGCCATCAGCCAGGGATTAACAAGCAGGACATGGTGCAAAGCCACCCTCCCACCCACTCAATGGCCTAAGAGGCCCCTTCCAACTCTACCATTCTATGATTCTATTATAGTTAAGCAGATCTAATTCGAATTTCAGTATATAGCATAGATGTGCCTTGGATGGTATAGCAACAAAAGCCTCTTGGTTACCTATTTCAACCCGTCGCTGTGTCTTGTTCTAGTGGGGTCCTCAGGAGTCCCTGAAGACTGCCATGTTGCCCGAACACCGCACCATGAACCCTTGCCCGGTGTACGACCAGAAGAGCGGCAGAGTCTTCCTCTTCTTCATCTGCGTGCAGACTTACATTACGGAGGGGCACCAGATCCGGACAGGGAGGAACGCCGCCCGGCTGTGCTACGTCTTCAGCCAAGATGGCGGCCGCACATGGAGCCAGACGATGGACCTGACCGAGCAGGTGATTGGAGAGGACTTGAAGAACTGGGCCACCTTTGCTGTGGGGCCGGGCCACGGCCTGCAGTTGAGCTCCGGGCGCCTGGTGGTTCCGGCGTACACCTACTACATCCACAAGCGTTTGTTTGGTTACGCGCTTTCCTGCTGGATCAAGCCCCATTGCTTCACTTTCTATAGTGACGACGGTGGGCAGAGCTGGGGACGGAGCCAGTTGCTGGAGACCTTGCGGACGTCGGAGTGCCAAGTGGCTGAGCTGACTTGCCCGGATGATTACCGAGTGTTATACTACAACGCCCGCAGTCCAGACGGATGCCGGGTTGAGGCCATCAGCATGGCCGATGGACGCTGGCTTGAGGAGCCTTGCCCGTGCAAGGAGTTGTGTGAGCAGCCGCCACATGGTTGCCAGGGGAGTGTGGTGAGTTTTGCCCCAGTGCTGAAGCCTTCGGAGCAGGACCGAAAGGAGGATACGGATGCATCAACCCTTCCGCTGGGCATTGACCCCTCGTCAACATCCTCCAAGGGCGCCAAGTCCTGGCTGATTTTCTCCCATCCCACACACAAACGAAAGCGCCTGGATTTGGGCATCTACCTGAATACTTCCTCACTGGAGAAGCATTGCTGGAAATCCCCCTGGGTGCTGTATGAAGGCCCCAGCGGCTACTCAGACCTGGCCGTGTGCGAGGAGGGGGAGTCCCTGACTTTCGGGTGCATGTTTGAGTGTGGGGTGTCCTGCGAGTGTGAGGAGATTGCCTTCCGGCTGTTCACCGACGTCGAACTCCTGAGGAACGCGAGGGAAGCTTGCTCTTGTGCAGCTTCCCAAAACTAAGCTCAAGAATACGCAGCCATCGAGGGCAGAAATCAAGAAGCGTCCTTTTGCCCATCTCTGTGATGCCACTGTCTCGGAAATATAGAAAATGGCCGCTGCCTCTCGGCGATAAGGAACAGGCCTTCCTATGTACATCGTGACAGAATACCTCGTTGTCACACTGTGGAGGGCCAGGATCTCTTCTCGATCCTCCCAGAGTGCAGGACCCGGAATACTGGGCTCACGTTACAGGAAGCCAGATTGCGGCTGGACATCAGGAAAAACTTCCTGACTGTTAGAGCAGTACGACAATGGAACCGGTTACCTGGGGAGGTTGTGGGCTCTCCCACACTAGAGGCCTTCAAGAGGCAGCTGGACAGCAATCTGTCAGGGATGCTTTAGGGTCGTTTCCTGCATTGAGCAGGGGGTTGGACTCGATGGCCTTGTAAACTCTGCTATTCTATGGTTCTGACAAATGACTGTTTTTCACATGTCCCCAAGGATAAGAAGAATCGAAGATCTGGTGTGCTTCCAGATTCTCCTAGCACAACCAACAATAAGGCATTGTGCCAGCTACTCTGTCTTTTCTTTCTTACCAGGTTATCTGCAGTAAGAGAGAAGATTGCTTATGTTTTAATTTTCTAAAGCCTCCTAGGGGGAAAGGTGGGAAATAAATAAGTAAATAACTGCCAAACCAATGAGCCCATACTTAACAAACATGTGTCCATCTGGTTTGGCCCTTAGCTGTTTTTTTTAAATCATGTCTGCTGTCTTAAGAACATCAGAAGAGCCCTGAGGCTGGATCACACCAAGGGTCCATCTAGTCCAGCACTCTGTTCACACAGCAGCCAACCAGCCATCGGCCAGGGATGAACAAGCAGGACATGGTGCAGCAGCAGCATCCCACCCATGTTCCCCAGCAACTGGTGCAGACAGGTTTATTGCCTTGAATACTGGAGATCATAGAATCATAGAATAGCAGAGTTGGAAGGGGCCTACAAGGCCATTGAGTCCAACCCCCTGCTCAATGCAGGAATCCACCCTAAAGCATCCCTGACAGATGGCTGTCCAGCTGCCTCTTGAAGGCCTCTAGTGTGGGAGAGCCCACCACCTCCCTAGGTAACTGATTCCATTGTCGTACTACTCTGTGCTTGCTGCTTGCAGTGGGGAGAGAAGACCTTGGGGCTGCAGGAGCCTGGGCTCTGCAGTCTCTTTCCCCCAGCTGCTGAACATCTGCTGACTAGTGCCCCGCCTTGCTTACAGGTAAAGCTCCAGCCGGCCAGAGGCAGCGCCTCGGCGACGCGCAGAGTACGCACTTGGCGCCGCACTTTGCGTCGCACAGAGGAGCCACCCTGTTTTGAAGAACACCAGCCGACCAGCAACCAACAGCAATTTTTCAAAAAACTTTTAATCAATTTTTAAATAATTTTTAATATGTGCCTGGGGAGCTCTGGGGAATATGGGGGTGCCTGCATAACTGTGGTCACGGATAGGGGGAGGTATGGTGCTGGGGGAGGAACAGGCCAGATGAGGAGAAGAGGGGACAGATTCCTTACAGCTATCCCCTCTTCTAGTCCTTCCCCCAACCAGATGGTTCCTGGCGGCCTGTTAGGATTGCACTCGAGGAAGCCTCCTCAGATGAAGAGGAGGCAAACTTACAAGTAGTAGAGGGTGTCTCCTCCCCCACAGCCAGACCAGAGACCGGTGCACAGTTGGAAGGGAGTCGTGCAATGGAGGAGGATGCAGGCCCCGTGGAGGAGCCACGGGTCAGTCAGTCACTCCCTCTGCCTGCCTCTCCTGAGGCTGAGTCAGAGACGGAGGTGGTTCGACCACCCAGCCCCCGCGAAAGGAGACGTAGGAAAAGGGCAGAACAAAGGCAGGGGATCAGGCGAAGTACGCGCCTGCAGAACAGGCACGGAGAAAACGCTGAGCTGTAGTAAGGGGAATGAGGCACAGCTGGGAGCTGGGTGGGGTCATGCTGGCAGGGCTTGAAAAGGGGAAATCTGACCGCTGGTCCACTGTAGCAAACACCTTTCGTTCCTCCGGTTGCTACTGTGCCCCACGCCTTACCGTTTGTCTGTGACTTTGGTTTCCTGACCTGGACTGGCTTGATTGACTCTGCTTGAACGTTTATCCCTGGCATTTTGGACGACTGACTTGGCTCTTGATATCGGACTGGACTTGACCTTCGCTTGCTCTTGGCTCCTTGACCCCAGCACCCTCTGTTTGGTTCTTCGACCCGGATCGGTAGGCTTGCACTTCAGAACTTGTCTCTGGCTAGAACTATTGGACTTTACTTAAAGGACTGTGTTTTTCTTAAACTGCAGCAGTTCCCTCCTGCATTCTTGGCCAGAGATTTATGGCTGGGTAATTGGCAATAAAACACTAAAGCAATAAAGCATTCAGCAGAACGCCTTGACTCGTGGCTGGTCATTGAAACGGCCATATCAGCTTGCTCTCGGGTCTGGTGGTGCTGCTGCTGAATGCCAGGTCAGTCCAAAACAAAATCTCTCTCATCCATGATCTGATTGTGGATGAGGGGGCTGACCTGGTATGCATCACTGAGACCTGGGTGGGGGAACTGGGAGGGGTTGCTCTCACCCAGCTCTGCCCTCCTGGGTACTTGGTGCAGCACCAGCACAGACTCGAGGGCCGGGGAGGGGGGGTTGCCGTGGTCTATAGGAATACAATCTCCCTCTCTAGGCTTCCTGTTCAGTCGAGTGCTGATCTTGAGTGTCTGTACTGTGTGTTGGGTACTCGAGACAGATTAGGGATTCTGCTGGTGTACCGTCCACCCCGCTGCCCCACAGTCTCCCTGCCTGAGCTGACGGAGGTTGTCTCGGACCTGGTGTTGAGAACCCCTAGGATGGTGGTTCTGGGGGATCTCAACTTCCATGCCGAGGCTGCTGTCTCTGGAGCGGCTCAGGACTTCATGGCTGCCATGACAACCATGGGGCTGTCTCAACATGTCATCGGCCCAACACACGCAAAGGGACACACGCTTGATCTGGTTTTCTCGACTGGGCAGGAGGATGGTGATCTGGAAGTGGGGGAACTAACATCTACCCCCTTGTCATGGTCAGATCACTTCCTACTAAGGTTTAGACTCTCGGCGGCCTTTCCCCTCTGCAAGGGTGGGGGGGCCTATTAAAATGGTCCGCCCCCGGAGGCTAATGGACTCCGATGGATTCCAGAGGGCTCTGGGGGATTTTCCTGCTGATATGGCCGGTGCTCCTGTCGAAGCCCAGGTCGCTCTGTGGAATGCAGAGATGACTCGGGCGGTTGACACGATCGCGCCCAAGCGTCCTCTCCCCTGAGCAGAGCCCGGTCAGCTCCTTGGTATACACCTGAGCTGAGGGCGATGAAGCAAGAGGGGAGACGGCTAGAACGCAGGTGGAGGAAGACTCGTGCTGGGTCTGATCGAACACGGGTTAGAGCTCACTATCGAGCCTACTCTGTGGCGGTGAGGGTGGCAAAGAGGCAGTTCTTTTCCACCAGCATTGCGTCTTCTCAGTGTCGTCCGGCGGAGCTTTTCCGGGTGGTTCGCGGCCTGTTACACTCTGGGCCAGGGCGAGAGATGGTGGAACCCTCGGTAGCACGCTGTGACAAATTTGCACGGCACTTTGAAGATAAAGTCGCTCAGATTCGTCATGAATTGGACACCACACTTAATGCAGCTCCACTAGTAGAGGCGTTCAGAGCGCCGTCTGGTTCAGTTTTATTGGATGAGTTTCAGTTAGTGAGGCCCGAGGATGTGGACAAGGTGCTTGGCCAAGTCCAGTCGACCACCTGTGTGCTTGACCCTTGCCCCTCATGGCTCATTACATCAAATAAGGAGGGGATCGCCGGCTGGGTCCAGGAGGTTGTAAATGCCTCCTTGAGAGAGGGAGTGGTGCCGGCCTCTTTAAAAGAGGCGGTAATTAGACCACTCCTGAAGAAGCCTAATCTGGACCCGGAAGATGTTAACAACTACAGGCCGGTGGCTAATATCCCTTTCCTGGGCAAGGTGCTTGAGCGGGTGGTTGCAGGACAACTCCAGGCACTCTTGAATGAAACGGATTATCTAGATCCATTTCAATCGGGCTTCAGGCCTGGTTTTGGAACGGAAACTGCCTTGGTCGCCCTGTGGGATGACCTCTGTCGGGAGAGAGACAGGGGGAGTGCAACCCTGTTGGTTCTCCTGGACCTCTCAGCGGCCTTCGATACCATCGACCATGGTATCCTTCTGGATAGGTTGTCTGAGCTGGGAGTTGGAGGTACTGCGTTGCAGTGGTTCCGCTCCTACTTGGATGGCCGATTCCAGAAGGTGGTGCTGGGGGATTATTGCTCTGTGCCGTGGCACCTAAGCCATGGGGTTCCACAGGGCTCTATCTTATCCCCTATGCTGTTTAACATATACATGAAGCCGCTGGGGGAGGTTATCCGGAGATGTGGACTGAGGTGTCATCAATATGCGGATGATACCCAGCTCTACCTTTCCTTTTCATCAAACCCAGGTGAGTCAGTGGCTGTTCTGAACCAGTGCCTGGGCACGGTAATGGACTGGATGAGGGCTAATAAACTGAAACTCAATCCAGACAAGACGGAGGTACTGTTAGCGGGTGGTTCTTTTGTCCGGCGAGGTGATGTTTGCCCTGTCCTGGACGGGGTTGCACTCCCCCTAAAGGATCGGGTCCGTAGTTTGGGGGTGCTCTTGGATCCAGAACTGTCACTTGAGGCACAAGTGAACTCAGTGGCAAAGAGCACCTTTTATCAGCTCAGGCTGATATACCAACTACGCCCTTATCTGGACAGAGATAGCTTAGCTACAGTTATCCATGCTCTGATAACCTCTCGTTTGGATTACTGCAATGCGTTATACGTGGGGCTGCCTTTGAAAACGGTCCGGAAACTTCAACTGGTGCAAAACAGGGCAGCAAGGTTATTAACAGGGACTGGCAGGCGAGATCACATTACGCCAGTCCTTTTACAACTTCATTGGCTGCCAGTCCAGGTCCGGGCCCAATTCAAAGTGCTGGTATTAACATTTAAAGCCCTAAACGGTTTGGGGCCAGGTTATCTGAAGGAATGCCTCCTCCCATATGTACCTACCCGGACCTTAAGATCATCTACAGGGGGCCTTCTCCATGATCCCCTGCCAAAGGAAGTGAGGCAGGTGGCTACTAGGAGGAGGGCTTTCTCCGCTGTGGCACCCCGGTTGTGGAACGAGCTCCCCAGAGAGGTCCGCTTGGCGCCTACACTGTACTGCTTTCGTCGCCAGCTGAAGACCTTTTTATTCACTCAGTATTTTAACACTTAATTTTAACTTAAATTTAAATTTTACTGTTTTAACTCTGTATTTTAATCCTATATCAACTTTGCTGTGTGGTTTTATCCTGGTTGCGCTTTTTATACTGTATTTCGTAATTGTGTTTTAAACTGTTGGGTGTTTTACTGTGGTTTTAATTTTTGTGAACCGCCCAGAGAGCTTCGGCTATTGGGCGGTATAAAAATGTAATAAATAAATAAATAAATAAATATGTCTTGAGAAGATTCTACCCTTAAAGGGGGCCTTAAACATAATTAAAAATCAAATAAATGAACAGATAATCCAAAATACAAGGCAGCCACTAGTCTAGAATGATCTTTCCAAATTTGAAAAGATAGATATAACCAAATTTGATATTTGCTTGGGTGGGTGGGGATTATTTATTTAGAATGTTTTTATCTGGTTGAGCTTTTATATTGTATTTTATGTTATGGTTTTAGATTGTTGTTTATACTTTGAATGTTTTTAATTTTTGTAAACCGCCCAGAGAGCTCCGGCTATTGGGTGGTATAGAAATGTAATAAATAAATAAATAAAAATAATACTGCTCAATATACTAAAACCCCTGTGTGTTTTACATTAGAAATACAATGTACCAATAGAAAAACAGGATAAAAATAATCAATAAATAATTTAAAATAGTCCTATAAAATGATAATAGAACAAACTAGTAACAGAACCCACTCCAGGGCAGGAAAAGCCTGTGTGAAGAAGTAGATTTTCAAGAAGCATTTAAATGTTGCCACTGTTTCAAACCATTTGTGAGAACGTGTTCCAAAAGGAGCTGGAATGATTCTTGGAAGAATTTTGCTGGAAAGCAACATTCTGGAATTGGGATTCAGGGTGATATTTCTCATGATTCACCCCTGTGGCCATGTTCTCCAAGGTGATGGCTGTTCTGGATTTTGTGTTCTGTACTTGGGAGCCATGATAAGAGTGCAGGACATGGAATCATGGGCTGAAGTTACAGGAAGCCAGATTCTAGCTGGGCATCAGGAAAAACTTCCTGACTGTTAGAGCAGTATGACAATGGAACCCATGACCAAGGGAGGTGGTGGGCTGTCCCACCCTAGCGGCCTTCAAGAGGCCGCTGGACAACCATCAGGGATGCTTTGAGGTGGATTCCTGCATTGAGCAGGGGGTTGGACTCGATGGCCTTATAGGCCCATTCCAACTCTACCGTTTTATGATTCTATGATAGTTAAGCAGATCTAATTCGAATTTCAGTATGTAGCATAGATGTGCCTTGGATGGTATAGCAGCAAAAGCCTTTTGGTTACCTATTTCAACCTGTCTCTCTGTCTTGTTCTAGTGGGGTCCTCAGGAGTCCCTGAAGACTGCCATGTTGCCCAAACACCGCACCATGAGTCCCTGCCCGGTGTACGACCGGAAGAGCGGCAGAGTCTTCCTCTTCTTTATCTGTGTGCAGACTGGCATTACGGAGTGGCAGCAGATCAGGACAGGGAGGAACGCTGCCCGGCTGTGTTACGTCTTCAGCCAAGATGGCGGCCGCACATGGAGCCAGACGACGGACCTGACCGAGCAGGTGATTGGAGAGGACTTGAAGAACTGGGCCACCTTTGCTGTGGGGCCGGGCCATGGCCTGCAGTTGAGCTCCGGGCGTCTGGTGGTTCCAGCGTACACCTACTACATCCACAAGCCTTCCTCCGGTCAAACACCCGCCACCCCCTGGACCCACCCCCATTGCTTCACTTTCTACAGCGATGATGGCGGGCAAAGCTGGTCCCAGAGCCAGCTGTTCATGGCCTTGCGGACATCAGAGTGCCAAGTGGCTGAGCTGACTTGCCCGGATGAAAGCCGAGTGTTATACTACAACGCCCGCAGTCCAGACGGATGCCGGGCTGAGGCCATCAGCATGGCCGATGGACGCTGGCTTGAGGAGCCTTGCCCGTGCAAGGAGTTGTGTGAGCAGCCGCCACATGGTTGCCAGGGGAGTGTGGTGAGTTTTGCCCCAGTGCTGAAGCCTTCGGAGCGGGACCGAAAGGACGATACGGATGCATCAACCCTTCCACTGGGCATTGACCCCTCGTCAGCGTCCTCCAAGAGCGCCAAGTCCTGGCTGATTTTCTCCCATCCCACACACAAACGAAAGCGCCTGGATTTGGGCATCTACCTGAATACTTCCCCACTGGAGAAGCATTGCTGGAAATCCCCCTGGGTGCTGCATGAAGGCCCCAGCGGCTACTCAGACCTGGCCGTGTGCGAGGAGGGGGAGTCCCTGACTTTCGGGTGCCTGTTTGAGTGCGGGGTGTCCTGCGAGTGTGAGGAGATTGCCTTCCGGCTGTTCACCGACGTCGAACTCCTGAGGAACGCGAGGGAAGCTTGCTCTTGTGCAGCTTCCCAAAACTAAGCTCAAGAATACACAGCCATCGAGGGCAGAAATCAAGAAGCGTCCTTTTGCCCATCTCTGTGATGCCACTGTCTCGGAAATATAGAAAATGGCCGCTGCCTCTCGGCGATAAGGAACAGGCCTTCCTATGTATCTCGTGACAGAATACGGGGAAAGGAAGCCTCAGCGCCTGCAGTTCAAAGTTTCGACTTGTTGTGCATCACACATGTGGGCTCTGCGCCTGCGTGGCGCCACATTTCTGGAAACTTCTAGAGCTGAGGAAACCGTTTTGGCGGGAACCCCTCCCCCACTGTTCACTTCACATGTCCTAATGGCTTCCCACCGTTCCCTCGGTTCTCTTTCAACCGCCCTGCCGAAAGGACACCTCACCGGGACCTTCGTTCTCTTCGGAGAAAATTTTGGAGCCCTAGCGGAGTGATTTTTTCTTCTTTCTAACTTTTCTTTCTCTGTTGGTATCTTTTTCTATTAAAAAAAGAAAAAAGAAGTTTTCCGCTTTGCAGCTTTTGTCGTAATCTTTGACTGCAGTGAGGTGCGAAGGCCCCTTTTTGCAAATGTGTAGCATATGGCAGTAAGTTGCCCCCTACCGACGGCCATTCCTTGTGCTTACTTGACAGGTTAGAATCATAGAATAGCAGAGTTGGAAGGGGCCTACAAGGCCATCAAGTCCAACCCCCTGCTCAATGCAGGAATCCACCCTAAAGCATCCCTGAGAGACGGCTGTCCAGCTGCCTCTTAAAGGCCTCTAGTGTGGGAGAGCCCACAACCTCCCTAGGTAACTGGTTCCATTGTCGTACTGCTCTAACAGTCAGGACGTTTTTCCTGATGTCCAGCTGGAATCTGGCTTCTTTTAACTTGAGCCCGTTATTCTGTGTCTTGCACTCTGGGAGGATCGAGAAGAGATCCTGGCCCTCCTCTGTGGTTGTCACACTCGGGAGGGCCAGGATCTCTTCTCGATCCTCCCAGAGTGCAGGACCCGGAATACTGGGCTTAAGTTACAGGAAGCTAGATTGCGGCTGGACATCAGGAAAAACTTCCTGACTGTTAGAGCAGTACGACAATAGAACCAATTGCCCAGGGAGGCGGTGGGCTCTCCCACACTAGAGGCCTTCAAGAGGCAGCTGAACAACCATCTGTCAGGGATGCTTTAGGGTGGATTCCTGCATTGAGCAGGGGGTTGGACTCGATGGCCTTGTAGGCATCTTCCAACTCTGCTATTCTATGATTCTGTGATTCTGCTTCGTTTGGGGATGCTCACTACTCACCGCCACTATATGTGATTTACAAAACAAATGAAACGGAATTGCTCAGTTGGCCTCAAAAGCAATCTTGTGGGAAAGGGCCCTGGGAGCTGTGGTTTCGGCAAAAACAAACTTAGTGTTGGAGCTGGCAGAATCGTCCTCTCCAGGACATTCTCGGTCCCTGATTCTAGCCATGGGTCGAACCGATCCTCTCATCCCGGGCCGATTTCTAACTGTCTCTACAGTCAAACAATTATTGAAAAAAGCAGGAGCTCCCAAACCTTCTGCTGATGGGCCGAAGAAGTAGAACCGGAGAAACTGGTCCCACAGGAGTCAGTGTTTGACACAGTCCCATTTCAAATTCCAACTCCTGCACCATTGTTGGACTCGCCTGTCCCATGATGGACACCATCGGTGTCGAAGCAAGAGCGGACCCCATGTCCTCAACATCAGAGGGAGAGATAAGGGATTTGTTGCCACGGAGAACACTCCCTGAATATCAAATTCACCGCGAGCCCCTGCCAAAGGAAGTGAGGCAGGTGGCTACCAGGAGCTGGGCCTTCTCCGCTGTGGCACCCTGGCTGTGGAATGAGCTCCCTAAGGAGGTTCGCTTGGCACCTACATTATATGCTTTTAGACGCCAAGTGAAGACCTTTTTATTCTCCCAGCATTTTAACAGTCTATAAATAAATTTTAACTTGGTGTTTTAAATTTGTAATTTTACATTGCTGCTGTTTTTATCCGGTTGAGCTTTTATATTGTATTTTATATTATGGTTTTATACTGTTGTTTTATACTTTGAATGTTTTTAATTTTTGTGAACCGCCCAGAGAGCTCCGGCTATTGGGCGGTATAGAAATGCAATAAATAAATAAATAAATAAAATCCGGATACCTTAGGATTTTACAGCTGCTGTCTGTTGGCCTTTTCCTGCGGGTCACATAACAGGCTTGGCTTTCATGCAGTGCCTGGAATGGGAGGAAAGAGGACAGCTACAAGCCCCACTGGAAACACTATGGGGAAGGTATGTCACTACACTTCCATTACGATTTTCATGTCCAGAGCCTAATCCGGTCACTAGTGAGAATGGTTTGTACTCTCTATTAGCTTATTTGGCACCGTTCATGCCCATTTTTTAAAAAAATTAAACGTTCTTAAAGCTTCAATGCAGGTGAGATCTTCGTCAGGGTTATTTTCCTCTCTGTTTCCTTCTGTTCTCCATAAGCATTAACCTGCTGTGTGTTTTCTGCGGTTATCCCATGAAACTGATTGGTGGGAGATCCAGGACAAATAAAAGGAAGGACTTCTTCACACAGTCCATAGTTAAATGATGGAATTCACTACCACAAGATGTAGCGACGGCCAACAATCTGGAGGGCTTAAAAAGGGGGTTGGATAAATTCCTGGAGGTGAAGGCTATCAATGGCTAGTAGCCCTGGTGGTTGTGTGCTATATGGTTGCAAGAAAGGCAAATGCAACAGTGCGATATGGCTGCAAGAAAGGCAAATGCTATTTTGGGCTGCATTAACAGAAGTATAGCTTCCAAATCGCGTGAGGTACTGGTTCCTCTCTATTCAGCCCTGGTAAGGCCTCATCTAGAGTATTGTGTCCAGTTCTGGGCTCCACACTTCAAGAAGGACGCAGACAAGCTGGAGTGTGTTCAGAGGAGGGCAACCAGGTTGATCAGGGGTCTGGAAACAAAGCCCTATGAGGAGAGACTGAAAGAACTGGGCAGGTTTAGCCTGGAGAAGAGAAGATTGAGGGGAGACATGAGAGCACTCTTCAAATACTTAAAAGGTTGTCACACTGAGGAGGGCCAGGATCTCTTCTCGATCCTCCCAGAGTGCAGGACACGGAATAACGGGCTCAAGTTAAAGGAAGCCAGATTCCAGCTGGACATCAGGAAAAACTTCCTGACTGTTAGAGCAGTACGACAATGGAATCAGTTCCCTGGGGAGGTTGTGGGCTCTCACACACTAGAGGCCTTCAAGAGGCAGCTGGACAACCATCTGTCAGGGAGGCTTTAGGGTGGATTCCTACATTGAGCAGGGTGTTGGACTCAATGGCCTTGTAGGCCCCTTCCAACTCTGCTATTCTATGATTCTATGATCTCCAGTATTTGAGGCAATAAGCCTGTGTGCACCAATTGCTGGGGGACATGGGTGGGAGGGTGCTGTTGCACCATGTCCTGCTTGTTCATCCCTGGCTGATGGCTGGTTGGCCACTGTGTAAACAGAGTGCGGGACTAGATGGGACCCTTGGTCTGATCCAGCACAGCACTTCTTATGTTCTTAAAAGAGGGCAGGGCTCCTGCAGCTTTAACTGTGGTGATGAAGAGGGGATTTCACCAGGTGCTGCATGCGTACAAAAGGACACCTGCTGAAATTCCCTTTCCTATACAACTGCTAAAGATACAAGAGCCCTGCCCTCCTTTCCATAGGGTCACCCCCTAGACTGTATTTCGAACTTGTCAGTGTCCATCTTCCCCCAATGATCACAATGCAGACGTAATCTGTTACTGGAATACATAAACCGATGGTCAGACAAAGCCTGAGTCTGCCAGCTCCCTAGGTTCACTTATGCTCTGCTTAGCTACTGCTTACACATCGGCTGATTCCCCAAGAATCCCAAAAAGCCTGGGCTGGGAAATAAATAATTCTCCAAGCGCGTGGGGAAACGTGCCGCAGGTAAGGAGGCGAGGGCGGGGTTTCGGGCGGGGCTCATGCAGGTGACCCCCCCCCTTCCAAGTCCAAAGGGTGCTGAGTCGCCTCTTTCGCCCCCGGCTTTCTTCTCCCCGCCCCTTGGGGCTGATCCTGCCCGCCGAGCCTCGCCCCTCCCCCAAGCGCCCGATCCTGCGATCTGCACGGTGAGTGAAGGGGGTGCTCCCCCCACCCCAAGAAAATTTTAAAAGGAGAGCCTTCAGACAGGCAGGTAAAGGGGAGGTGGGGTCCCGCGTGTGAAGCGAGGAGGGAGGAAAGGGCAGCTTCTCAGATCCTGCCTTTGAAGTGAAAAAAAAACCCATCCCCGGGGGGGGGGGGCGCGCGCGGATTGTGCCTTTTCCCCAGCCCCTTGATCTTTCTTATTCCCCCTCCCGACCCCCCACCCCAGTTCCTCTCGTCCATTTCCAGCCCAGCAGAGCCCCCAACCCCTACACGCAGCCTGCCCACCGCATTAGGACGGCGCCGGGGATGCTGCGGTGCGTGTGCGGAGCCGGGGCGGGAGGCGGGGAGGGCAGAGGGATGCAGAGAGGGACCTATGCTGGAGGGAGCGGTGGGGGTGGGGGTGGAGTGGGGTGGGGTCCGGGAAGTGTCTTTAGCGTGATTTCTTCCCCCGTTTCCTTTCAAAGAGGAAGCGAGGTGGAGTGTAATAATTGTTCTCAGGGTGCCACGCTTTTGATTTTATATATATATATATATATATATATATATATATATATATATATATATATATATATATGGAAGGGGGGCCTCTAAGGCCATCGAGTCCAACCCCCTGCTCAATGCAGTGATCCACCCTAGAGCGTAACTGACAGATGGCTGCCAGCTGCCTCTTAGAAGCAGAATAGTAGAGTTGGAAGGGGCCTCTAAGGCCATCCAGTCCAACCCCCTGCTCAATGCAGGGATCCACCCTAGAGCATAACTGACAGATGGCTGCCAGCTGCCTCTTAGAAGCAGAATAGTAGAGTTGGAAGGGGCCTCTAAGGCCATCCAGTCCAACCCCCTGCTCAATGCAGGGATCCACCCTAGAGCATAACTGACAGATGGCTGCCAGCTGCATCTGGAATGCCACGACTGTGTGTGTGTGTGTGTGTGTGTGAGAGAGAGAGAGAGAGAGAGAGAGAGAGAGAGAGAGAGATTGTCTTGTTTATAGAAGAACTTTGCTCCAGAAGAAAAAAGACATCCATGCCCAGTCTGCAAAACTATTTCAGTGGTGAGGGGGTGTTGTTGTTGATCTAAATGCCCCATCCGATGCCTGTTTAGGCAGAACACGGTCCTACAACCCCCAGCTTTCCCCAGCCAGTTTACCCACCTCTCCGTCTGGATTGAGGCAGGGAACAACCCAAGCATAAAATACATAAAATACTGATTAAAAACTTGGTAGACACTGTTTAAAAACCGCTAAAAGCATACTACGACTTATTTCTGTATAAGCAGGGCTTGGGTTGCATCCTTATAGAATCTATCCCCCCCCCCTGCTGCCACCGCCCAAAATAAATGCTTTCTGAAGGACAGGATCCTCACTCCCCCCCCCCCCCCCCCGCACACAAGTGGTTCTTCAGATCTGTCTCCCAAATTCATCATCATTTCTTCTCTTCTCCAACGCTCACTTCTGCAAAGAGTAGGATCCTTGAGTTGGAAGGGGGGCATTTAAGCCAGGGAGTCCAACACCCACCCACCCCTGCTAAGGGAGGTGATCCATTTTAAAGCATCCCTGCCAGATGGCGGTCCAGTCTCTGCTTGAAGACCCCCCAGCAACCGAGAGCCCCCCACCTCCCTAGGAAGTCAGTTTCAGGGAGGGAGAGTTTCGGTTTAATCAACACGTGGCGTAATTGTGGGGGTGGTAAAAGACACAGAAGACTACACATCATGCTTAGCTGTTTTATTAGCTATTGTTGACTCATGAAAACAGTTTTTCTTTTCAAGGAATAGCTGCAGGCAGGAAAGGTGTGAAACTTTCAGTCCCAGAGCAACCCCCTTTCTTTTTGGGTGGTTCAGGGGGGGGGGACGTGGGCAGGGATGGAAACAGATTTTAAATAAAAAACAATTCCCCCCCTCATTTTTTCTGTCCCCCACCCCACCCGGCCTTCACATCTCTACACATCATTCAAACTTCACATCCACATTTTGGGTTTTCAAGGGTTGTCCCCACCCCTTCTGTTTCATGAGGCCTCGTTCGCTTCTCAAAATGAACCGTCCGCTGTAGTGATTCCAGCCGAGATGGTTTCTAGAAAATTGTGCACCTTTGTATTCATTTGCCCTCCTTGTTTGCTTCTGTCCTTTTAGAATACCTCTGTCTTCCTCATCAACATGGGTGAAGCTCATTTCAGCACCAGGAAGGTGGCTCTTTTCCGCCAGGATACATCTGGAGGCCTCACCTACCGCATCCCAGCGCTGCTGTACCTGCCCCCCGAGTCCGCTTTCCTGGCATTTGCGGAGGAACGCTCAACGCCCAGAGATGAAGACTCCAAGTTCCTGGTGATGAGACGAGGCCGGAAGGAAGGAGCATCCGTCCAGGTGACTTGGGGTGGGGACAGCAAAGACGCTGTGTGCTGGTCTTGGTCTTGTGTTGTTTCATTCTGCCTCCTCTGCCATGTTGGAGTTGGATTCCTGCAACAAAAATATTCATAGAATCATAGAATAACAGAGTTGGAAGGGGCCTACAAGGCCATCGAGTCCAACCCCCTGCTCAATGCTCAATGCAGGAATCCACCCTAAAGCATCCCTGACAGATGGTTGTCCAGCTGCCTCTTGAAGGCCTCAAGTGTGGGAGAGCCAGCAACCTCCCTAGGTAACTGGTTCCATTGTCGCACTGCTCTAACAGTCAGGAAGTTTTTCCTGATGTCCAGCTGGAATCTGGCTTCCTTTAACTTGAGCCCGTTATTCCGTGTCCTGCACTCTGGGAGGATCGAGAAGAGATCTTGGCCCTCCTCTGTGTGACAACCTTTTAAGTATTTGAAGAGTGCTATCGTGTCTCCCCTCAGCCTTCTCTTCTCCAGGCTAAACATGCCCAGTTCTTTCAGTCTCTCTTCATAGGGCTTTGTTTCCAGACCCCTGATCATCCTGGTTGACCTCCTCTGAACACGCTCCAGCTTGTTACGCCAGGAGTCTGGGTGGGTAGAAACTATCCAAGAAACTACATTTTAAAAGAACCAGCCAAGAAATAGAAAAATAGAATCAATAACATAGCAAAGAACTTGGTGAATTATGAACCTCCCAGAGAGCTTCGGCTATTGGGCAGTATAAAAATGCAATAAATAAATAAATAAATAAATAGACAACAAAGCGATTTTGGAGTCAGGGTGGTGGATAGTTATCTCAACCCATTTCAATCTGGATCCTGACCAGCGGCACGTCTGCATGAAGGGTTTGCCTCGGGGTGGCTTTGCAGTAGGGGGTACGTCATCTACATGACGCAGCTGCCATTGCGAGCCATCCGGGGGCAAACCCTGGAAACTCCGCTCCAAAAAAGTTGGACACTTACCATGACTTTTTTTGGCAGCAGAGCCCATGGCGCCTCCTGATTGGTCGCTCTGGGCGGCCCCACACCTCTGGAGAAGTAAAAAAAAAAATGCAAGGGGGAGGAAAGGAACAGGTTGTTCCTCCTCCCTTTTTTAAATTGTATTATCTATATCTGCGGAGCTCTGCAGATACAGATAAGAAAAAGAAATGGGAACGACGACGTGCAGCCGGAGGGAGGAGACGTGGTTCGCCAGTCCCTTTCACGTCCTCCTCTGGCTGCCTCATTCCTTTCCCCCCTCCTGTTTTTTATTTTTATTATCTGTATCTGCAGAGCTCCGCAGGTACAGATTTAAAAAATTGAAAAAAAGGAGGGGAACAACTTTGTTTCTCTCCTCCCCCCTCATTTTTTTAAAAACTTTTCCAGAGGCGCAGGGCCAGAAAATTCACACTTGCCTTCCTTCCTGTGCAGATGTGCCAATGTGCCGCCGTAAAGAGGGGGGCCAGGTTATAGAACAGCTTACTTAGATGCCCTGGTTGACAGATTATCTTTTTTTAAAAGCTCAACAGGGGCAATTAATCTCTGCCAGCTCTGCCTTGTGGGCTCTCCCACAGTAGAGGCCTTCAAGAGGCAGCTGGACAACCACCTGTCAGGGATGCTTTAAGGTGGATTCCTACATTGAGCAGGGGGTTGGACTCGATAGCCTTGTAGGCCCCTTCCAGCTCTACGATTCTATGATCCTCACAGTGTATCTCATACTGCAGATCACAGTATTATTTTCCACTGGTTCCAGTTTTCCATTGGGGTGATGGTAGTTCCAACTCTTTCTGTCTGATTACATGTAGAAGTCCATTCTTCGGGATGCTGCAGTTTGACTCTTAAGTTCCCCTGGCCTTGCACCCATTTTATTCAACATCTGCATGAAGCTAGTGACAGAGGCTATTTTGCATCTGCTGGCCACACCCAGCTCTACGTTTCTCAACATCCAGCTGCTGCTACCTCTTCCCTAAATCTGTGTAGAAACTAAAAGCAGGTGGATGAGGTTGAACAGGTTGAACCTGAATCCAGGCTCGTCATAAGTGTTGTTAGAACACCACAGATTTTGGAGGGCCGAGGATTTTGTGTGGAAGATGTAATTTCCCCACCAAGAGGTTCAGAACCTGGGAGTTAGTTTTGACCTAGCCATGATTTTTTGGATAAGCTGGTTGCTATGGTGGCTTCCCTTGCTGAGCTGGGCCTGTTTCTTTCTGCACAGCGAGGACCTTGAAACACTAAGCTGAGTGCCATAGCAGAATATGCACATGCCAGAGACATCTGGGGATGGATGCCATATGTTAGGGTGACCATATGACTGGATTTGCCCGGATTTGCCTGGGGTTTTGATGGCAAATCCAGGAGGGGGAGGGGAAATCCGGATTTTTTTCAAAGGGCAGCTCTAATGGGAATTAACAAAAATGCTTATAACTCCGTCATTTTTTAAGATAAAGACATGAAACTTGGCACAATGGTAGCTCTTAGGAAGGGCTTTAGTCATACCAAATTTGAAACAGATCCGTTCATCCATTGGTTTTTAAGGAATTTTTTAAAAATTGAGGTTTTAAAATTATTATTTTTAAAATTGTCATTTTTAAAGATAAAGAGATGAAACTTTGTACCATGAAAGGATTTAGGTAGAGCTTTAGCCATACCAAATTTGAAACAGATCCGTTCATCCATTGATTTTTAGGGATTTTTTTAAAAATGAGGTTTTAAAATTATTATTTTTAAACTGTCATTTTTAAAGATAAAGAGCTGAAAGTTGGCACCATGATAGCTTTTAGGTAGAGCTTTAGCCACATCAAATTTGAAACAGATCCGTTCATCCATTGATTTTTAGGGATTTATTATTTTTAAACTGTCATTTTTAAAGATAAAGAGCTGAAAGTTGGCACCATGATAGCTTTTAGGTAGAGCTTTAGCCATACCAAATTTGAAACAGATCTGGGGCCAGTAGCAAACCCTGTTAACAACAACAGCAGCTTGCAATGAGTGAAGATACAGTCAGAAAAGATATTTGAGGGAAGGGGAGAATGTAACACACAGAGTATAGCAAAAGCTTCAAAGTACAGCAAAACCTACAAAAGTAGGAGTGAGTGAAGTTAATTTCAGATACATTGAATCTCTCACTTGTTCTTTATTTCAGTGATTTTAACATTAAGATGTTATGTAGAACAGATTTGTCTTAAATGTGTGCTGTAAAATCAGACATGTGACCAAGGCTATGTTCAGGTGGGCACCCCCCCTTGGTACTGGACACGCCCCCTTGGGGTCGACCATGTTGTCCACCTTTTTGGTTTCCAAAATATGGTCACCCTACCATATGTAGGTGTTTCTGTGCAAATGCTAGACGCCGCCAATCCAAAGTAGGAGAGTGGGAGTGCTTGGTTTTAAAGGAGAACCTAGATATAGTGGGCATTATGGAAACCTGATGGAAATGAGAGGACCAGTGGGATGCAGTAATTTCTGGATGTAAACTCTACAGGAAGGACAGGGAAGGGCGTACTGAGAGTGTTGTTGCTCTGTATGTCAAAGAAGGCATAGTGTTGAACAGAACACCTAAGTGGGTCAGACTCTTCCACAGAAGCGGGCCCCACGATTAATTGTGGAACCCGTGTGGTGTAGTGGCTAAGGTGCTGGACTGGGAGTTGGGAGATCCGGGTTCTAGTCCCCACTCGGCCATGGAAACCCACTGGGTAACTTTGGGCCAGTCACAAACTCTCAGCCCAACCTACCTTACAGGGTTGTTGTTGTTGTGAGGATAACATGGAGAGGAGGAGGATTATGTACGCCGCCTTGGGTTCCTTGGAGGAAAAAAAAAGGCAAGATATAAATTCAATAATAAATAAAAATAAAAATAATTTAGTACTAGGAATGTGCTATCCAGGAGGCTAAGGGTGACCTTGAGATGGAAAATGAAATCAGGGAGGCCTCCAAATGGATGTAATAATGGGAGAATTCAGTTCCTCTCACATTGACAGAATAAACGCATGTTCCAGTCACGACAAAGGGGTTAAATTTCTTGATGCCCTAAAACGGACTGTGTCCTAGAACAGTTTGTCGTGGAACTGATCAGAGGGGGGGGTGACCCTAGATTTCATCCTAAGTGGTATCCCATAGGACCTAGTACAACTTGTAAATGTCATGGAAGCAACTGGAAGCAGTGATGACTGCGCTGTCAGATTTAATATATATTTATGTGGGAAATTGCCAATGATGAGGCAGAATGGCCAGTGAGGGAGGGGGTTTGGAGGGGGGCGGAGGCTCACCTCACCTTGGTAAAGTGGAAGGAAGGAAGGAAAGGAACCTCTCGTGCAAGCACTGAGTCATTACTGACTCTTGGAGGGACACCAGCTTTCGTTGACGTTTTCTTGGCAGGCCTTATAGTGGGGTGGTTTGCCGTTGCCTTCCCCGGCCGTTATTACCTTTCCCCCAGCTAACTGGGTACTCATTTTACCGACCTCGGGAGGATGGAAGGCTGAGTCAACCCAAGCCGGCTGCCTGAAACCAGCTTCCGCTGGGATCGAACTCAGGCCGTGGGGAGAGTTTCGGCTGCAGAAACTGCTGCTTTACGGCGTAGGGCAGATTGGCTGTGTGCTGTAGAGAACCCCAGTGGTTAACCACACGATCTTCCTCTTATTCTAGTGGGGCCCGCAGGAGTCTCTGATGACAGCTACGCTCCCAAACTACCGCACTATGAACCCCTGCCCTGTGTACGAGAAGGAGAGTGGCGCCGTGTTCTTGTTCTTTATCTGTGTGGAGAACCGAGTCACAGAAATGCACCAGATCAGGAGCGGGAGGAACGCCGCCCGGCTGTGCTACGTCATCAGCCAAGATGGCGGCCGCTCATGGAGCCAGACGACGGACCTGACCGAGCAGGTGATTGGAGACAACTTGAAGAACTGGGCCACCTTTGCTGTGGGGCCAGGCCACGGGGTCCAGTTGAGTTCCGGGCGCCTGGTGGTACCAGCATACGCCTATTACATCCACAGGCGTTGCTTTGGTCACTCACTCAGCTGCTCGCTGAAACCTCATTCCTTCACTTTCTACAGTGATGACGGTGGGCGGAACTGGCACCGGGGCTGGCTCCTCAAGAGCTTGCCGTCTTCGGAGTGCCAGGTCGCCGAGCTGCTCGGCCCGGGTGACAGCCGCGTGTTATATTGCAACGCTCGCAGTCATGGGTTACGGGCTGAAGCCTTCAGCATGGATAGCGGAGACAGTTTTGCAGAAGTCTTCCGGTCCAAGGAGTTGCATGAGCCACCGGGTGGCTGCCAAGGAAGTGTGTTGAGTTTCCCGTCCCCGCTGGAGCTGGGGGTTCATCCCTCCTCAGCCTCCCATAAGAGCACCGCATCGTGGCTGGTTTTCTCCCATCCCACGAGCAGACACAAGCGTGTGGATCTGGGCATCTACCTGAATACTTCCCCGCTGGAAATGAATTCCTGGAGAGCGCCCCGGCTGCTGTACAAAGGGCCCAGTGCCTACTCAGACCTGGCTGTATGCAACGAAGGAATGTCGCTGGTGTTTGGCTGCCTGTTTGAGTGTGGGGTGTCCAACCCTTATGAAGAAATCGCCTTCCAACTCTTCAGCGATGTTGAGCGATGAAGAGCCTGGGCGAAGACTGGTCTTGAGCCGCTTTCTCCCTCAGAGTTGCAGCTGCCCCCGATTAAACTCGAGAATATTTATCATCTAAATATGGACACGGGAACCTGCTAATTTTCCTCTTCAGCACACCTTTGTGCAGGGTGACCAGGTGGAAAGGAGGACAGGGCTCCTGTAACTTTAACCATTGTATTGAAAGGGGAATTTCAGCTGGTGTCCTTTGTATGCATACATAGGGTGACCCTCTGGAAAGGAGGACAGAGCTCCTGTATCTTTAACCATTGTATTGAAAGGGGAATTTCAGCTGGTGTCCTTTGTATGCATACATAGGGTGACCCTATGGAAAGGAGGACAGGGCTCCTGTATCTTTAACAGTTGTATGGAAAAGGGAATTTTAGCAGGTGTCATTTGTATATAGAGGGAACCTGGGGAAATTTCCTCTTCATCACAGCAGTTAAAGCTGCAGGTGCCCTGCCCTCTTTTAAATCTGGTCACTCTAGTATAGTTCCTGCACCTTTAACTGTTGTGATGATGACAGAATTTCACCAGGTTCTCCATATTTACCAATGACACCTGCTGAAATTCCCTTTTCTCTGCAACTGTTAAAGATACAGGAGCCCTGTCCTCATTTTCATATGTTCACCCTATGCATGCAGCACCTGGTGAAATTCCCTCTTCATCACAACAGTTAAAGCTGCAGGAGCTATACTTGAGTGACCACCAGATACAAAAGAGGGCAGGGCTCCTGCAGCTTTAACTGTTGCAATGAAGGGCTTTTCCCAGGTGCTAGGTGCATACAAGTGACACCTGCTGCAATTCCCTTTTCTATACAACTGTGAAAGATACAGGAGCCCGGTCCTCCTTTCTGTATGGTCACCCTAAGTCTTTGTGACGTCATGGCTTTACAAAATGGCTGCCGCCTCTAAGGTAATGCTAAACACACCCTACTTCATTGGAAAGAGCACAGAAAACCTCATAATTTTACACAATAGCCGTTGCCTTAGTTTCACGGGGCCCAGATCAGATATAGAAGCAGTACGGAACTTCTGGTCACTTAATCGTACCTGATGGGTTCCCCAAACCTGCATGTGAGGCATTCAATCGTAAAATAAATACATTTTAAACGCAATTAAAAATGCAGCCAAACCAGCACGCAACCGACCAGCTTACGTGCCAAAACCCTGCTTGAATAAAATAATATTGCCTGCCAGTGGAGGGACGGCAGGGAGGGAGCCAACACAGCCTCCCTTGGCAGGGAGTTCCAAAGCCTGGGAGCAGCTACCAAGAAGGCCCTCACCCTCCTTGATATTAAACGCACCCCTGATGATGGTGGTACTGAGAAAAGAGCCTTCTCTGAAGATCTTAAAGCCCGGGCTGGTTCATATGGGACTAGAACTGTGAGCGTTTATCACATTGGCTTCTCTGGTGCTTTCTTCACCTTGTACTTCAAAGATGAAAGTTTCCAAACATTTCATTTCATTTCATTTCTTGCATTTTTATACCGCCCAATAGCCGAAGCTCTCTGGGCGGTTTACAAAAATTAGAACAACAATATTTAACAATATAGTAATCAGCAACATCACAATAATACTCAAAAATATACTAAATACAAGTTCACAGCAAAACAAACCAGATAAAAAGATAAAAAGAAAAGAAAGCTTGGTTGGAACAGCATTTCTCCCCCTGAAGCAGCACCTCTCTTCAGCTCCAGCCCTGTTTTTTAAAGCCTCCAGGTGGGGGGGGGAGGGGAGCAGGTAGAATAGCTCACCCTTGGTGGAACAGCGCCTCTCCCCCTGAAGCAGCACCTCTCCCCAGCTCCAGCCCTGTTTTTTAAAGCCTCCAGGTGGGGGGGGAGGGGAGCAGGTAGAATAGCTCACCCTTGGTGGAACAGCGCCTCTCCCCCTGAAGCAGCACCTCTCCCCAGCTGCAGCCCTGCTTCTAAAGCCTCCAGGTGGGGGGGAGGGGAGCAGGTAGAATAGCTCACCCTTGGTGGAACAGCACCTCTCCCCCTGAAGCAGCACCTCTCCCCAGCTGCAGCCCTGCTTCTAAAGCCTCCAGGTGGGGGGGGAGGGGAGCAGGTGGAACAGCTCACCCTTGGTGGAACAGCATTTCTCCCCCTGAAGCAGCACCTCTCTTCAGCTCCAGCCCTGTTTTTTAAAGCCTCCAGGTGGGGGGGGGAGGGGAGCAGGTAGAATAGCTCACCCTTGGTGGAACAGCGCCTCTCCCCCTGAAGCAGCACCTCTCCCCAGCTGCAGCCCTGCTTCTAAAGCCTCCTGGTGGGGGGGGAGGGCAGCAGGTGGAATAGCTCACCCTTGGTGGAACAGCGCCTCTCCCCCTGAAGCAGCACCTCTCCCCAGCTGCAGCCCTGCTTCTAAAGCCTCCAGGTGGGGGGGGAGGGGAGCAGGTAGAATAGCTCACCCTTGGTGGAACAGCGCCTCTCCCCCTGAAGCAGCACCTCTCCCCAGCTGCAGCCCTGCTTCTAAAGCCTCCTGGTGGGGGGGAGGGGAGCAGGTAGAATAGCTCACCCTTGGTGGAACAGCACCTCTCCCCCTGAAGCAGCACCTCTCCCCAGCTGCAGCCCTTCTTCTAAAGCCTCCTGGTGGGGGGGGAGGGGAGCAGGTAGAATAGCTCACCCTTGGTGGAACAGCACCTCTCCCCCTGAAGCAGCACCTCTCCCCAGCTGCAGCCCTTCTTCTAAAGCCTCCAGGTGGGGGGGAGGGGAGCAGGTGGAATAGCTCACCCTTGGTGGAACAGCGTTTCTCCCCCTGAAGCAGCACCTCTCTTCAGCTCCAGCCTTGCTTTTAAAGCCTCCAGGTGGGGGGGGAGGGGAGCAGGTAGAATAGCTCACCCTTGGTGGAACAGCGCCTCTCCCCCTGAAGCAGCACCTCTCCCCAGCTGCAGCCCTGCTTCTAAAGCCTCCAGGTGGGGGGGGAGGGGAGCAGGTGGAATAGCTCACCCTTGGTGGAACAGCGTTTCTCCCCCTGAAGCAGCACCTCTCCCCAGCTGCAGCCCTGCTTCTAAAGCCTCCAGGTGGGGGAGGAGGGGAGCAGGTGGAACAGCTCACCCTTGGTGGAACAGCGTTTCTCCCCCTGAAGCAGCACCTCTCTTCAGCTCCAGCCTTGCTTTTAAAGCCTCCAGGTGGGGGTGGGGAGCAGGTGGAACAGCTCACCCTTGGTGGAACAGCGCCTCTCCCCCTGAACATTGAAAGGAAACGCTGGCCAGCAAGTAGCCCATTCTTGCTGAAACCTTAGAAGCGGAAGGTCTGCTAAGCAGGACTTTAGGGGTCCGGCTGTGACAGTGACTTCAGCGCCCTCCTCAATTTTGCTCTTCTCTGTCCCCATGGGTGTTATCCTGGAAACTGCTGACCTCTTCCAATTTATTTCCTTTTACCTTACACATGGCTGGAAACCACCTGGGCACCAGAAAATGCCATGCTGTGGCCATCTTTTCCAAAACTTCAACCGTTTCTATCTTCAAGGCATCGGATTTTTAGCAAAGTAGCCATCCAGATTATTTTTCTAGCCCTGGAGGTCTCAGTGCTCCATCCTTGTGCTAAAATTTTTACATAGGACTGATGTATATATACCTGATTTACACCCTGTCTTTCCACCAAGGAAATAGTTCTCAAAGCAGCTCACAGTAAAAACTGTTGGTATCTGCCGGTGTATGGATGCTTCTGCAACGTTGGAAGCAGCCAACCTGGCTGGAAATGTATCATAGAATCATAGAAAAGCAGAGTTGGAAGGGGCCTACAAGGCCATCGAGTCCAACCCCCTGCTCAATGCAGGAATCCACCCTAAAGCATCCCTGACAGATGGCTGTCCAGCTGCCTCTTGAAGGCCTCTAGTGTGGGAGAGCCCACCCCACCCCCCTAGGTAACTGATTCCATTGTCATACTGCTCTAACAGTCAGGAAGTTATTCCTGATGTCCAGCTGGAATCTGGCTTCCTTTAACTTGAGCCCGTTATTCCGTGTCCTGCACTCTGGAGGACTGAGAAGAGATCCTGGCCCTCCTCTGTGTTACAACCTTTTAAGTATTTGAAGAGTGCTCTCATGTCTCCCCTCAATCTTCTCTTCTCCAGGCTAAACATGCCCAGTTCTTTCAGTCTCTCTTCCTAGGGCTTTGTTTCCAGACCCCTGATCATCCTGGTTGCCCTCTTCTGAACACGCTCCAGCTTGTCTGCGTCTTTCTATGAGCCCTTTCTGTATTTACTATGAACTATGAGCCCTTTCTGTATTTACTTCTTGATGCCTATTGGATGGTGGAAGATATCTAAAAGTTGCATGGAATAGACTCTCCTTTGCCATCCCTTATACCAGTTCTTATAAATATAAGGTTTATTAAAACACACACACAAGGAATAAAATCACAAGCACAAAGATAACCATATCAAAGAAAACTTCTTATAACTTGTTCAACTTGGATGCAAACCAGACATTAATCCTAATGTTTTTCTTTCATATGTTTGTAATTATGATATTTCTTATGCCATTTTATAAAGCTTATATTGCTAAGAAATTATAGATGGATAGATAATGTCCTTTTCCTGAAACCTCTCGTGAATGCCAAGGCTTTTTTTTTTCTGAATGGGTGCGTTCCTGGGGATGCCTGCATTGTGAGATTTTAACGGTGAGTCCCCACTTGTGGAAATAAATGTTAAAACTCCAAGGGCATGCTTCTGGCGGTTCCACATAGACCCGTCTTGCGATTGGAGTCTACCAGGGAAAGGGCCTTCATTGTGGTGGCCCCCCTCCTATGGAATTCCCTGCCACTGGAGGTCAGGTAGGCTTCAACTTTGTATTCCTTCGGGCACCTCCTGAAAATGTAGTTATTCCAGAAAGCCTTCTCTTAACAACCAGCCATGGCTTATTTTGCACTTTGTTTCTTTTAAAATGTACTTTTAATGTGATTTTATTCTGAATGGGGAGCGGTATATAAATATTGTAAATAAATAAAATAAATAAATAAAACTGCGTGTCTGTTGCTTTAAGAAAGACAAAAGGAGGAAAATACGTGTACGGCTAATGGGCGTGGCTACAGGAGGGGAGGGGCTATAAGGCTCAAAGGATGCGCAACATAGATGTAGAAAAATGTAGACGGACTTACACTTCCAGATGGATTTGAATTTTCGCTCCGTAAGGAAAGAAGCGCAGCGTTGTCTGCAGCGCGCAAGGCTTCTCCGCATGCAACACAATGGAGCCCTGGATTTGGGCTGGCTGGGGATGACTGGGGTTGTAGTCCAGCATGTCTGGAGGGCGCCAGGTTGGGGGGAGGCGATTGGGTGGTATAGAAAAATCAATCAATTAGGGTGACCATACGAAAAGGAGGACAGGGCTCCTGTATCTTTAACAGTTGCGTCGAAAAGAGAATTTCAGCAGGTGCCATTGTTATGCATGCAGCACCTGTTGAAATTCCCTCTTCATCGCAACAGTTAAAACTGCAGGAGCCCAGTCCTCTTGACCAGCTACAAAAGAGGGCAGGGCTCCTGCAGCTTTAACTGTTGTTGTTAGATCAATGTTCTTTTCACCCAAGGATGAGATCCAAACAGCCCTTAAGCACGACTCCACCATTCCAGCGACAGAGGGTTCAAAAGCGCTTTATTGATTAGTAATCAAGGCCTGGTCTCTTCAAAGGGAGCAATCAGACAAAAGACATAGGGAATATGGTACAGTATTAAAGCTTTCAAGGGGCAGGGCCCAGTAGCAGCATTAACCAATCAGAATGTAACACCAGAGCCCCCCCTTATCTTCTGCAAAACATTCCTTTGCAACAGTAAGTTGCTCCAAGTTAACTTTTTGCCTGGAGCAATGAAGCTATTGTTTTGGATAGATAAGACAGTTACACAGGAGACATCCTTGAAGACGCCCTCGGGTACATGACATTTCGCTTGGTGTGCAATGGAGATTTTACAGTTCCTGTTAAAAATGGAGGTGGTTATGCTAACATTTCCCCCCTTTAAAGCAATACAAAACTTAAGCTTGCTAGCTTCCTTTAGATCATCTGTGGCTAAGGCTTCACAATACAAATACATTTGCTGGTGGATTACAGATTTTGCAAGACTTTTCACAAGAGACAAAATACAGGGAAGGCAAAAAGCAAGGATAAACAAAAATCATTACAACAAAATACAATGCAAGAAATCCCTCTTTTAACTAGTCCATATTGGATAACTAGTGAGCCATCTAAATAGATCATCAGTGGGTGGTTCAACTGCTTAATGAGGAAGGCAAATTGATAACAGTCAACAAAGAAAAGGCTGAAGTGGTTAATTCCTACTTTGCCTCGGTCTTCTCCTAAAGCGGGTCTATGACTCCCTCCTGGAAAAAGTGAAGCAGAAGTTGAGGAGACAGGATTGCAGTTTGAGATTGATAAAGAAATGGTCAAAGAACACCTAATTTCCCTGAATGAGTTTAAATCTCCAGGGCCCGATGAACTGTATCTAAGAGTAATGAAGGAGCTAGCAGAAGAACTCTCAGAACCCTTGTGTATTATCTTTGCAAAATCATGGAAGACGGGTGAGGTGCCGGACGACTGGAGGAGGGCTAACGTTGTCCTTATCTTCAAAAAAGGGCAAAAAGGAACCTGGGAACCTGGGAACTACAGACCAGTCATCTCTGGGAAAATTCTGGAGCAGATTATAAAGAAGTCAATCTGTAAACACCTTGAAATCAATGCAGTGATTACTAGATGCCAACATGGATTTGTCAAGAGGTGTAGGGAACGCTGATCAAATTTGCAGATGACACAAAATTGGGTAAGACAGAAACAAACTTCAAAGTGATCTTGATAGACTGGAGTGCTGGGCTGAAAACAACAGAATGAAACTTAATAGGGATAAATGACAAGTTCTACATTTAGGGAATAGAAACCAAATGCACAGTTACAAGATGGGGGACACTTGGCTCAGCAATACTACAAACGAGAAGGATCTTGGAATTGTTGTAGATCACAAGCTGAACATGAGCCAATAGTGCAATATGGCTGCAAGAAAGGCAAATGCTATTTTGGGCTGCATTAAGAGAAGTATAGCTTCTAAATCACGTGAGGTACTGGTTCCTCTCCATTCAGCCCTGGTTAGGCCTCATCTAGAGTATTGTGTCTAGTTCTGGGCTCCACAATTCAAGAAGGATGCAGACAAGCTGGAGCGTGTTCAGAAGAGGGCAACCTTCCTGACTGTTAGAACAGTGCGATGGTGGAATCAGCTACCTAGGGAGGTTGTGGGCTCTCCCACACTAGAGGCATTCAAGAGGCAGCTGGACAACCATCTGTCAGGGATGCTTTAGGGTGGATTCCTGCATTGAGCAGGGGGTTGGACTCGATGGCCTTGTAGGCCCCTTCCAACTCTGCTATTCTATGATTCTATGATTCTATGAACCAGGATGATCAGAGGTCTAGAAACAAAGCCCTATGAAGAGAGACCGAAAGAACTGGGCATGTCCAGCCTGGAGAAGAGAAGATTGAGAGAAGACATGACAGCACTCCTCAAATACTTAAAAGGCCGTCACACAGAGGAGGGCCAGGATCTCTTCTCAGAATGCAAGACACGGAATAACAGGCTCAAGTTAAAAGAAGCCAGATTCCGGCTGGACTTCCTAACTGTTAGAGCAGTGCGACAGTGGAATCAGTTACCTAGGGAGGTTGTGGGGTCTCCCACACTAGAGACATTCAAGAGGCAGCTGGACAACTAACTGTCAGGGATGCTTTAGGGTGGATTCCTGCACTGAGCAGGGGGTTGGACTTGATGGCCTTGTAGGCCCCTTCCAACTCTGCTATTCTATGATCCTTTGTTAACTTTCATTTACAACTAACGTAGGGCTCTAAAAGTCCTTGGGTAGAATCATAATATGTGTACACAATTCTGAACCTTTAATTATCTTATATTTTGGCTTGTGTGGTGATGACAAGCTTTTGCAAGGCAGGAAGATAAGCGTTTTGCAAAGAACATTTGGCAATTGTGGAACGAAGCCAAGTCACTTATGAGTGGTAAAAGACACAAATCCTTTCTTAAAAACATTTGCTCTGGCAATTAAAGAAACACTTGGAACTACTAAAGTAACAATTATCAAAATTACAGCTACACAATCTTCACACACATGTAAGCTCATTAGTTTGTCAAATTTAACTTTAGTGTCCTTTAAATGTTGGGCTGAGTACTTTAGGTTGCTCCATGCTTCGCCTGTGTTGCTGGTGGCTTCCCGTGCACCAGAAGGCAAATGACCTTTGCTTTGCCTGTGTCCTCCTGACACAGGGGATGCTTTATTTTAGAACAATGTGTCCATTTATCTGTCTCTTAATAATTTCACTTACAAGTACAAAGCAGCAAGGGCTTTTTCAATTCTGGGGTCCTACTTTTAAGCAGGTAGGCTGAAACAAGCAGGGTTCTTCTAACGACAATCTCTGGAAAGGTGCAGGTAACGATGGAGCTGAAAAAGAGAAAACTGCAGGGCAATTACATATTCTTGGAATAAAACATTCCCCTATTCCTATTTAATTTTTTCCTTGTTCCCCCACTAAACATTAGTTCAAAATGAAACAATTTAAGACCTTTTCTGACTTTAACAATGCAATTGGAAATACATCCACCCATTTCAAGGAAATTTCTAATTTAATTTTTGCTAGGGTCTCTTTTCAGGGTCCTATTAACTCTATCTGCCTACCAGACTGGAATCTTCATGAGATGCCAGCCTATTTTTAGGACAAAAGTGCCATATTCTACACTACCTAAGAAGTAAAATAGCTTTCTAGATCTGATTTAGATCTAGTTTCAGGTTTCAGGCCTGAACAAAACAGTAGGTGTTCAGAAAAAAACCTGAACAAAAACAAGTAGGCGTTCAAAAAACTTTTATATTTCAACAAAGTCAGTCTGGATTCTTAAAAAAAAGATAACAAGTCCATGTCTGCAGGGGCTTTTCTTTTGATGCATTTACAAATGAGGCCAGTAAAAACAATTCACTGAGCATTTATATTCTTTGGCTGATTCAGGTCTTTAAACAGGGAGGTCATGATGATTCTTGGCACATCAGGGGTAACAAATCCCATCTTTCTGGGTTCTCGAAAACTTTGAGTTATTGTGCTAATTCCAAGTCTTCTTTTTCATAAGGTGGATTCAAATACTGAGAAATGGGCTAGCTCCAATCATGGCAGCACGTTTGTAGACAAATTAGCCAATTCTTTTGGCAACATCAGGGCTTCTAACAGATCAACTGTTAATTCTCCATGGGTCACTGCTCTATGGGCAGTCACAAATCTTCTTTCTTTCCAAATCTGTCCATGTGATATTTTGAATCAGTAAATATAGTCTTTTGCCTGAAACAAGAATCAGGGCTTCTGTGCATACTACGAGTTCAGCTGCTTGTTGTACAATTGTAGCTGGATCCATCGGTAAACAACTCGAGGTCATCATATAGGTCTGAGCGAGGTTTGGTGCCAAGTTGCAAGACTTCAAGGCATTCATGCTCTGGAACTTCTTCTTTGTAGTTCAGGTATCAAGGTGGCAGGATTCAATGAGGCGAGCCAATTAAAAAAAATTGCTTTAATAATTTCACATTGTGATAAAGAGGGGATTTCTCCAGGTGCTGCATGCATACAAACGACACCGGCTGAAATCCCCTTTTCTATGCAACTGTTAAAGATACAGGAGCCCGGTCCTCCTTTTCATAGGGCCACCCTAAATCAATCAATATGGAAAAATAGTGTTAGGGAGCGGCAAGGCTGCAACTAGACAGCGCTGCAGTTTATGTTGCCGGTTAGATAGGGTGCCCACATGGAAAGGAGGACAGGGCTCCTGTATCTTTTAACAGTTGCATAGAAAAGGGAATTTCAGCAGGGGTCATTTATGTATGCATGCAGCACCTGGTGAAATTCCCTCTTCTTCACAACATTTAAAGGTGCAGGAGCCCTGCCCTACTGATGAGATACAAAAGAGGGCAGGGTACCAGCAGCTTTAACGGTTGTGATGAAGACGGAATTTCACCAGGTTCTCCATATATACAAATGACAAATGCTGAAATTCCCTTTTCTATGCAACTGTTAAAGATACAGGGGCCCAGTCCTCCTTTCCATAAGGTCACCCTAGGTTAAAGGCAGGGACTGGAGTTGACAGAGAAGAACTTCACGAATCCTCCTCTTCACTATCAGTCTAACACAAGTCTACGGCTCCGCAGAGCTCCAGCCTCCTTGGTTGGCTGCTCCGCCCCGGGCTTCCTCGCCCCTCCCACAGCTTGCAAGGGCAAACCAGGCCGCTCCCCGCCCGGACACACGCGCCGCCCCTCTCTCGGCTACGCTGCATGTGTGGGGCTGATCCAGCTCCCCCCACAAATGCTGGGCCCGTTTGCACTACGAGGAATCCGTTGCACAGTGAGTTATTGCGGGGGGGGGGGTTAAAGAAAAGGAAAGCCCCTGGGTGGGTGCATGCAGAATAATCACACCCCCTTGCTAATTAACTTTGGGAAATTGCCCTCATTTAAAAAACAACAACTATTGCCCTCATTTAAAGAAAAGATGGGGGGCATGCAGAATAATCACACACCCTTGCTAATTAACTTTGGAAAATTGCCCTAATTTAATAAGACAGCAAGAGGGAATCTAAGATTGTGCATTATTATTATTATTATTATTATTATTTCTATGTGTCACTTAACTATATGATCACATCAACCACCCCAGGCCCATAAGGAAAAGGGGGGTGGCGGGGTGGAAAAGGGGCCCTGATCCCTACTCTCAGCAACTTCCCAGAACAGCTTTTTCCAACCTGCCGCCCTGTACTGCTGGGCTAGCCCTCTGAGCTGAAATGTCGCATGCATTCAGAGCCTGGGTTTTGAGAACACAGAAACCTTGCTCCTGCTGGATCCCTTGTCTTGCTCCTTTTAAGGTTATGAGGACGGATGTTGCATCTCAACCGTTAAGAACATAGAATCATAGAATCATAGAAAAGCAGAGTTGGAAGGGGCCTACAAGGCCATCCAGTCCAACCCCCTGCTCAATGCAGGAATCCACCCTAAAGCATCCCTGACAGATGCTTGTCCAGCTGCCTCTTGAAGGCCTCTAGTGTGGGAGAGCCCACAACCTCAACAGGCAACTGATTCCATTGTTGTACTGCTCTAACAGTCAGGAACATGGGGAGACCATATGAACAGGAGGACAGGGCTCCTGTAGCTTTAACAGTTGTATAAAAAAGGGCATTTATTTATTTATCTGGATCTCCCAACTCCCAGTCCAACACTTATTTATTTATCTGGATCTCCCGACTCCCAGTCCAACACTTTAGACACTACACCACACTTTCAGGAGGTGTCATTTGTATGCATGTAGCACCTGGTGAAATGCCCTCTTCATCACAACAATTAAAGCTGCAGGAGCCCTGCCCTCTTTTATAGCTGGTAAAGAGGGCAGGTCTCCTGCAGCTTTAACTGTTGTGATGAAAAAGAAATTTCACCGAGTTGTGAGGAAGAGGGAATTGCACCAGGTGCTGCATGCATGCAAATGACACCTGCTGAAATTCCCTTTTAAAGATTCAGGAGCCCTGTTCTCCTTTCCTTCTGGTTACCCTAAACATAGAAAGCTGCCCTACGAGTCAGACCACAGGTCCCTCTGGCTCAGCATAGTCACGCTGACTGGTAGTGACTCTTCAGATGAGCGTCTAAAGCAGGTCACAAAATGTTTTCAGGATGCAAAATAGATTTATTGACAAGAAGCCTGATGTGTTTTGGCCAATCCTTTCTTCTGAGGCCTTCTTCAGGAGGTAAAAAATGTCTGCAGAATTTCTTCCAGCAAAAATACTGTCTCCTGAGTACAGTACTGGAGTCACCAATGTTTTGTATCCTGAGAATGTGGTCTTAGCTAGACCTAAGGTTCGTCCCGGGGTCGTCCCTGCCTGCTCCCGGGATCTCTTGTGTGTCATTTAGATGCACAGGGATGACCCCGGGACAATCCCGGGATAAACCTTAGGTCTAGCTAAGGCCTAAGTTTCTCTTCTTTGTGACCTCAAGGGTTGTGGACAGAATTCTTTCCCTGCCAGGGGGTTAAGCCTGGGTTCTTGTGCAAAGCACGGATTCTACTACTGAGATATGGTTCTTCCCTTTTCTTCTGATCTTCTTTTCTTCCCCCCCCCCCTTCCCAGAACATTTCTGCATGCCCAGAAAACATGGCTGAGGCTCAGGCTGTCTCGGGGAAGGTGACTCTTTTCAGCCAGAAGAAGCGAGGGGGCCTCACCTACCGCATCCCAGCGCTGCTCTACCTGCCCACCGAGTCCGCTTTCCTGGCATTCGCAGAGGAGCGCTCCTCGCCCAGAGATGAAGCCGCCAAGTTCCTGGTGATGAGACGGGGTCAGAAGGAAGGAAACTCTGTCCAGGTAGAAGTCCTTCCTGTAGCGCAGCCTTCCTCAACCTGGGGTGCTCCAGATGTGTTGGACTGCATCTCCCAGAATGCCCCAGCCAGCTGGCTGGGGCAATCTGGGAGTTGTAGTCCAACACATCTGGAGCGCCTCAGGTTGAGGAAGGCTGCATGTAGCGCGTGTGCAAAAGTAGCGGGGCTATTTTTCAGTTCGTATTTTATCGTTTTAAAAGGAGTGCCTGTTCGTACAATTAAATATTCTTACACATTCCCCATTTCCATAAATTATGGGAAATTGTAGTGGGGGCACTGCAAGGCCTGAGCAACTCCAGGAGACTCAGGGGTGTCATTGTAAAATTCGTACCCCTGCAAAATGGAGGGCCAACCCTTGGTGGAATGCACAAATCACAAAGAAGCTGAGGTCTAGTCAATTGCCTGTACTGTCATCAACATCATCGGACAAGTTAATTCAAACAAAATCAATCGTGCCAGTAGAACAATTCCAACTTTAATTTGAGGTTGGGGCATGCTGAAGCCGTCTTGCGTTCACCCAGTAAAAACTGCTTTGACTCCCGTCTTCATAAGTGGCTCTTAGACAACATGTGCTTTTCAACAAGTGTTTTTCAAAAGTCACCCGCAGAAATAATAGGCTTTAAAATACTGGAACCTCCAAGGTTAGAACATAAGACAGGCTTCTGCAACGTGGCGTCCTCTGGATGTTTGGATTATAACAACCAACTTCCATAGCCAGCAGGCTGGTGTAAAGAATAGAAGCAGGCCCGGCGCTGCCATAGAGGCAACTCAGGCGGCGGCCTAGAGCGCCAAGCAAAGGAGGGCGCCGAACAGTGCACCCGGAAGCTGCTCTCCGAGAGCAGCTTCCAGGCGCGCTGTTCCAAAGCCGCTGCCTCGGCCGCCGGCCGCCCCCAGCATCCTGGCTCCTTCGAAGCCAGGACGCTACGGTTGGAGGCGGAGGCTTCAGTACGGCGCGCCAGGAAGCCACTTCTGGGCGCGCTGCTTCAAAGCCACCGCCCCGCCACCCAAACCCAGAATGCTGGCTTCAAAGCCAGGAGCAGGCGTGGAGGGGGTGGGGCGGAGGTTTCAGTACAGCGCGCCAGGAAGCCACTTCCGGGCGTGCTGCTTCGAAGCCTATGCCCCGCTCCCCAACCCCAGCATCCTGGCTTCAAAGTCAGGAGCGGGCGGGAGTGGGCGAGCGAGGGGGAGAGCGGTAAGTGAGCGAGCGGGTGGGCGGGCGGGCGAGGGGCGGCGGCGAGCGGGTGAGGGGGGCCTGTGAGTGAGCGAGTGGGCGGTGAGCGAGCGAGCGAGCGGTGAGCAAGTGGGGGGGCAGGCGAGCAAAGGGGGAGCAGTAAGTGAGCAGGCGGGCGGGCGAGGGGGGTGAGCGAGCGGGGGCGAGGGGACGGGGCGGGTGAGCAAGGGGGGCGAGAGCGGGGGGGGCAGGGCGGAGGATTCAGAACGCGCCTGCCTAGGGCGCAATATAGTCTGGCGCCAGCCCTGAATAGAAGGTAAGGGTTAATGACTTGCCATTCAGGCTGTGTAATTAATAGGTGAGGAGCATATATATAAACACCCACACCCACATGCACTAGCTGGCTTAAGTAATTTGAAACGTTGCTGAGAACATAACACAGATGCATTTGGCTTAAGTCCCAGTATATGACAGTGGAAGCAAAAGGGAGAAAAAGTGCTGTTCCTGCATCAAATTCCCAGAGAGCATCTGTTGCATTCCCTGCAAGGCTGCACTCCATTTCTTGGCTAAATCCAGCCAAGGCCTCTGGGCTTTCTGCTCCCCAAATTTAAGCTACCCTAATGCTTCTCTGCGCATGGCTGCTAGCTGAAAGGTGTCGCCTTCCCAAACTCATGGGTGTTGAACTTCAAAGGCAAGAAGTTCCAGAGAGAGAAAGTTCCAGTCATCATTTCTCAGGCATGGAGTATCCATTGATCATCTCTCAGTGTCTCTACATTAAGGGAAATCACATAGTTTACCTGGGGTCTTTGTACTTCCCGGTTCTTTCACGCGATTGTTATGGGCTGCATTACATGGGAGGAGAGGGGTGATCACGTGCTTTGAATTGAATACTTCCCCTCCCTTCACTTCTGTTGAGACAGTACCTTCTGGTGGTGGGAGATCCCACTTTTTTCCAGCTATTACCACTTTAAAAGTGGTTTCTTTTCATACTGGGATTTCCAGGGGATACTATGGAAGACATCCCGGTCATTGATGACATTGTGTAATTGACCTGAAAACTTCCATGAGTGGCCAACCATGAGCGTGTAATAAATCGCTCATTTATAGTTGCCTTCTGACTATCAGCAAGCAAACAATTTAAGGATCCCAGTATCCAGAACAAAATATTATAATGAGGCACAACATGAATCGATAAAAACAGATTCCAGCTGTGAAAGCATAATACTACACTTAAAAATGCAGAATTCTGCCATCTGAATACAAATAGGCAAACTTATTTGAAAAAATATTATCCTGCTTTTTCTATAATGAACCAAAGCTGATTTTTACATGGTTTTATTAGCTTCCGCAAGACCTGGGGAAGGACCACAAATCATGCGGAGAACGGGAGCCCCACTTTTCTCCGGCTGCCCTTCAGCTGTGACCCCCTTCACAATGAGATTCCTCTGGGATTCCACAGTCTACAACATCAGCATCATTGTAGGAATGCAGTCTGAATTTTGGGGCCTGCAGCTGCTGAACGGCGCTGCCCTTCTTCAGGGCATAATCTGAGGGACGCTTTTACTCTGGCGTTGGGCAGGGAATTGGAGCACTATTTAAAGCAGGCCTGAAAATAGAGAGCATGCTCATTCCAGACTGTCTTGCCTTCCAAATTAAAAAAAAAATCTAACGCTTTCTAGGTCAGGGACGCCAGGTTTACACTTCCCCAAAGCGTGTGTGATTATTATCTGCACGCGTGGTTGCCTGCGATTTTCTAAACAGGAATTTTGTGAAGAGAGACTGAAAGAATTGGGCATGTTTAGCCTGGAGAAGAGAAGGCTGAGGGGAGACATGATAGCACTCTTCAAATACTTAAAAGCTTGTCACACAGAGGAGGGCCAGGATCTCTTCTCGATCCTCCCAGAGTGCAGGACACGGAATAACGGGATCAAGTTAAAGGAAGCCAGATTCCAGCTGGACATCAGGAAAAACTTCCTGACTGTTCGAGCAGTATGACAATGGAACCAGTGACCTAGGGAGGTTGTGGGCTCTCCCACACTAGAGGCCTTCAAGAGGCAGCTGGACAATCATCTGTCAGGGATGCTTTAGGGTGGATTCCTGCCTTGAGTAGGGGGTTGGACTGGATGGCCTTGTAGGCCCCTTCCAACTCTGCTATTCTATGGTTCTATGATTCTTGAGCAGTACGACAATGGAATCAGTTACCTAGGGAGGTCGTGGGCTCTCTTCCACACTAGTGGCATTCAAGAGGCAGCTGGACAACCATTTGTCAGGGATGCTTTAAGGTGGATTCCTGCATTGAGCAGGGGGTTGGACTGGATGGCCTTGTAGGCCCCTTCCAACTCTGCTATTCTATGATTCTATGACAGACCTGTTTGGAAACACCTTAGTGTGGAAGGCGGCCTCTAATTCAAAGCTCTCTTTTGAAATACAGGAGAAGGATCAAAACATTTGATCGTTTTGGTGGCGGGTTTCGGGAAGCGTACTGGAATGCATTCTGGGAGTGTTGGCTGAGGAGCGTCAGTTTCCGGATTAGGTCAAGGCTAAAGTCCTGTGCAGGTGTTGGTTTGCAACATGCATTAGGGTGGGTGGGTGGGATATAGGGGAGCACTCTTGCATGGCCAGCACAAAGGTCTATATAACATGAAGGCTGAGTGGGGTGCAGGGGTGTCTCCTTGTAAACTCATATTCCACTCGCCAGCTTCTCCCCAAACTCCCATTGGCCTCCAAGCCAGGGGGAGGAGTTTAGGGAGGGGAAAAGGTGGGGTCCGTGGAGGGAGCTGTAGCCTCCACAGGCCAGGTGAGGAACCTTCAGGTGTCCCATCCCTGAGACAGGGGCTTATAATCGCATTCAACTGAACACACTTACATTACTTATTTATTTATTTTTATTTTAATCCACCCCGAACCAATGTTCTCTGGCTGGAATAAAAAAAATGTTAAGCCGCTCTACAGAGACCTTTGTGCTCAAGGTGTGAAGGTTTCTGATGAGGCCAGGGGCGTGGGGGGCAAGATTAACCACATCCCCGCCCCCATTTTAGCCCTACATGTGTTGCAGGTGAAGGCCTGCATCGAGCTTAAGTTTCCCAGGATGCATTGCTGTGGCCACACTGACCTTGGGGTTGGCCCTCTCATGATTTGTGTTCCTTTGTTGGCAGCCGTGAAGATTAAGCCCTTTCAGTAGGCAGCTGTGTTGTGTCCCATTCTCCCATAGGGAAAAAGAAAACCTATTCACTATTTTGGTCTTGCTTTCTGTCTTGTTCTAGTGGGGTCCTCAGGAGTCCCTGAAGACTGCCATGTTGCCCGAACACCGCACCATGAACCCTTGCCCGGTGTACGACCAGAAGAGCGGCAGAGTCTTCCTCTTCTTCATCTGCGTGCAGACTTACATTACGGAGGGGCACCAGATCCGGACAGGGAGGAACGCCGCCCGGCTGTGCTACGTCTTCAGCCAAGATGGCGGCCGCACGTGGAGCCAGACGACGGACTTGACCGAGCAGGTGATTGGAGAGGACTTGAAGAACTGGGCCACCTTTGCTGTGGGGCCGGGCCACGGCCTGCAGTTGAGCTCGGGGCGCCTGGTGGTTCCGGCGTACACCTACTACATCCACAAGCGTTTGTTTGGCTACGCGCTTTCCTGCTGGATCAAGCCCCATTGCTTCACTTTCTATAGTGACGACGGTGGGCAGAGCTGGGGACGGAGCCAGTTGCTGGAGACCTTGTGGACGTCGGAGTGCCAAGTGGCTGAGCTGACTTGCCCGGATGATAGCCGAGTGTTGTACTGCAGTGCCCGCACTCTGCACAAGTACCGGGCTGGGGCCTTCTGCAAGGACAACGGAGACCAGTTTGTGAATCCCTCTTTGTGCAAAGAGCTGTATGAGCCGCCCCATGGTTGCCAAGGAAGCGTAGCGAGTTTCTCCCCCAGGTTGGATCTGAGCCAAAAGAAAGATGCAAGCAAATCGACTCCTCTGTTGGGCGTGGATCCCTCCTCAACGTCCTCCAAGAGCGCCAAGTCCTGGCTGATTTTCTCCCATCCCACACACAAACGAAAGCGCCTGGATTTGGGCATCTACCTGAATACTTCCCCACTGGAGAAGCATTGCTGGAAAGCCCCCTGGGTGCTGCACGAAGGCCCCAGTGGCTACTCAGACTTGGCCGTGTGCGAGGAGGGGGAGTCCCTGACTTTCGGGTGCTTATTTGAGTGCGGGGTGTCTTGCGAGTGTGAGGAGATTGCCTTCCGGCTGTTCACCGACGCCGAACTCCTGAGGAACACAGGGGAAGCCTTTTCTTGTGCAGCTTCTTCCTCAGAGGCCTAGCTGCCCAAAAATAACCTCGGGGATACGTAGCGCTCGAGGACGGAAAAACGAGAACTCGCTTTCCTCTCCTCTCCATCGCTGCTGGGTCATTGACTTGGTACAATGAGTCGTGGACTTGAGAAAATGGCCGCCACCTCTAGATGATAACAAAGAGGCCCTCCTCAGAAAAAGCACAGGTCTCCTGCTGCTGCTTCACACAGTGACTGAGACAACCAAAGACTGGTATACATTTCAAGCTTCCTCTTTCTTGCCATTTTACCTCAGGATTTGCATCCCATGACTAGTGGCTGTTGATCGTGGCTGTTGATCGTCTTGGCCTTGGGGCCTAGAATGTTCTATAGCCAGAACTTTGGGTATTGGCTTATCTGCTGCCTTCCGTTTTTGTATTTAGAAGAAGAAGCTTCCTAAAGGTCACAAGAGAATCGGCAACACCTGGCCAAATCTCAAACGCTGGAGATCTTTTCTTCTTCGATTTCCTCCAATTCCTCATGAGCGTCATCCTGGTTCCTGTTCCCTATATTTTCCTTATCACCACATACACGGCCGGAGGCATTCTGAGCGCTGGAATATTTCATGCTGGGGGCATCTTTCCTCGTTGTTCTCTGAACTATTGAAGGCCATCGAGTCCAACCCCCTGCTCAATGCAGGAATCCACTCTAAAGCATCCCTGACAGATGCTTGTCCAGCTGCCTCTTGAAGGCCTCTAGTGTGGGAGAGCCCACAACCTCACCAGGCAACTGATTCCATTGTCGTACTGCTCTAACAGTCAGGAAGTTTTTCCTGATGTCCAGCTGGAATCTGGCTTCCTTTAACTTGAGCCCGTTATTCCGTGCCCTGCACTCTGGGAGGATTGAGAAGAGATCCTGGCCCTCCTCTGTGTGACAACCTTTTAAGGATTTGAAGAGTGCTCTCATGTCGGCCTTCAATCTTCTCTTCTCCAGGCTAAACATGCCCAGTTCTTTCAGTCTCTCTTCATAGGGCTTTGTTTCCAGACCCCTGATCATCCTGGTTGCCCTCTTCTGAACATGCTCCAGCTTGTCTGCATCCTTCTTGAATTGTGGAGCCCAGAACTGGACGCAATACTCTAGATGAGGCCTAACCAGGGCCGAATAGAGAGGAACCAGTACCTCACGCGATTTGGAAGCTATACTTCTATGAATGCAGCCCAAAATAGCATTGGCCTTTCTTGCAGCCATATCGCACTGTTGGCTCATATTCAGCTTGCGATCTATAATTCCAAGATTCTTCTCGTTTGTAGTATTGCTGAGCCAAGTATCCCCCATCTTGTAATTATAGAAGCCAGTGGGTTCAGGGTTGGGAGACAGTGCCCCACCACCACTCAGCACTCCCGAAGTTGCCCGTTCTTGCAATATAACAATAAAGTGCTGTGTTTCAGGGCTGGCAACTAAGCCCAATCCTAAGCCCTTTAACACTAAAGGTGTTTGTACATTAAGGAAAAAACTCCATATCCTTACAGAGGTTTCTTCTGGAGTCTTTCTGCATTTACTATGGGCCTCTTTAGACAGCGACCACTGATTTTGAATTGAAAACTTGCCCTCTTGGCAATGCTATTAAGTTCAATGAAACAGTGCCGTCTTGTGGTGAAATTATAGCACTACACCAGATTTAGATACTGGGGATATCCCGTGATTATTTTAAATACTGCATTATCTCTGTTTTTTTAAAAAGCAAGATTACTGGGGGGGAGCACGGGAGACGTCCTGGAGGTTGATAGCGTCATGTAAAGGACCCCCAAATAACCGTGAATGGCCAGTCACAAGCATGCAATAAATACCTCACGTAGACGAGCTCTAAATAGAGTAAAGGAACGTTTTTGGTGGCAGAAGAAATGGTATCTCCTAGGAGCGCTACCCAACATATACGCACCAGACTGAAATTGTGGCAGAGGCACTGGCAATATCACACCCCGTTCCTTGGCAGAGACTGAAAGAACTGGGCCTGTTTAGCCTGGAGAAGAGAAGATGAAGGGGAGACATGATAGCACTCTTCAAATACTTGAAAGGTTGTCACACAGAGGAGGGCCAGGATCTCGATCCTCCCAGAGTGCAGGACACGGAATAAGGGGCTCAAGTTACAGGAAGCCAGATTCCGGCTGGACATCAGGAAAAACTTCCTGACTGTTAGAGCAGTGCGACAATGGAATCAGTTACCTAGGGAGGTGGTGGTCTCTCCCACACTAGAGGCCTTCAAGAGGCAGCTGGACAACCATCTGTCAGGGATGCTTTAGGGTGGATTCCTGCATTGAGCAGGGGGTTGGACCCGATGGCCTTGTAGGCCCCTTCCAACTCTGCTATTCTATGATTCTATCAGCACAGCTCAAGGTGTGTATCATTTACTATTGCAATTGGTGTTTTTTAAAAACACACACACACACCACTTCCCTCCATCTAGCACAGCAGAGAGAGAGGTCAACAGGAAACCTCTTTCTTTGATATTCTGGTTTATTATATAGAGAGAAGTTTTGTTTTGTTTGCATTTTACTGCCGAGGTTGTCGGCATTAATATTGTCAGGCATACACACCCTGAAAGGGTCCTGCCGTAATCCAGGCTCATTCTGCATAATGTATAGTACAGTTTAGGTATAAGTGAATCCTGCCATAGCTTTCCTTCTAAGCTCACTGTCCCACACCTCCGCACCGTCCGGGCAGATGGAAACCCCGCGCTCACTCCTTGTTGTGGGGACAACCCCACAGGAGCGCAAGCACTGAGTTTTGAGGGCTTGCGGTACCAGTGTGTTGTATAGACACCCAGACACCCCAAGTGAGCAGACAGACACCAAGAAAGACATGTTTTGAATAAAAAATATCTGGATTACTTCCTTTATTGCTTGCTTGTTCTTACTTGGTTTGTGTGAGTAAACACCAAATGCTCTTGGCCCCGAGGAGAGAAATCACTGGATGATACATTCCTCTGCTGTGTGGTGGTGCCTCTGTTTCAATTCTCCCAGTGATGGCAGAAAAATGTCACTAGTGGGGCTGAATGTGAAGGAGGCACCCAAACTTAGGGGATCAGGATTGTGGCTGCAGTGTTCTTGATCGGTTCCGAAACTGGGCAGAAAGGAACAAATGGCATTTAACAGTGAAAAGTTCTTATTTAGGAAAAAGAAATCAGAGAACAGGTATAAGATGGGGGCTCAGCAACAGTACATGTGAAAAGGATCTTGGGAGTTGTAGTCAGTCACAAGCTGCATCCAGTGGAGGCTGACCCCCCCCCCCCCATGTCAGTGTGACATTAAGTCTTCTTCAAATACTTAAAAGGTTGTCACACAGAGGAGGGCCAGGATCTCTTCTCGATCCTCCCAGAGTGCAGGACACGGAATATCGGGCTCAAGTTAAAGCAAGCCAGATTCCAGCTGGACATCAGGAAAAACTTCCTGACTGTTAGAGCAGTACAACAATGGAACCGGTTAACTAGGGAGGTTCTGGGCTCTTCCACACTCGAGGCCTTCAAGAGGCAGCTGGACCACCATCTGTCAGGGATGCTTTAGGGTGGATTCCTGCAGTGAGCAGGGGGTTGGACTCGATGGCCTTGTAGGCCCTTTCCAACTCTACTCTTCTATGATTCTATGACAGTGAATCTGCTCCAGGTTTCATAGAACAGCACAGTGGAAACCATGGAAGACTAGAGGCTGTCGGGATGATGGGAGTTGGAGTCCAACCCCGTCCGGAGGGCGACAGCTTGTGGGGTCGGGGGAGGCTGACATCCTCGTCCAGGAAAGTGCAGTGAAAACCGGGGGTGGGGGGGGGGGGGCAGGGTTGTGCTGGGAGGGAAGGGAAGGGAGGGCGGGGGAAATTCAGCCTTGCTCTGTGGGGCGGAGCTAGGATCGGGGAGAGGGAGGGGGAGAACCTGAGCCAAGCCCCTCCCCGCCCCATCCTCTTCTCAGTGCGGCGGATCCTGCCCGGCCGGTCTCTCCGCGTTCCTGCACAGCCGCCACCCGGTGAGTTATGGGGTGGACGAGGCAAAACCTGGGGGGAGGTGATCCGGCATTATTCTCTCCCCCACCACCATTAATAAAAGTCCATACGGGGGGGGGGGAAGCATTCTTCACCATCAGATAGAAACATCTGAGCAGGAGGTTCGAATCGATGGCCTTGTGGGCCCCTTCCAACTCTGCTATTCTATGATTCTATGATCCCCCTCCGTCCCTCCCTCCCTCCCTCTAAGAACAATGTCCCCCCCCCGCCCAGCAAATCGGACCCCTCCCCCTTTCCCAGCTCCTTTGCTCTCCCTCTGTGCCCAAGGCGCCTTTGCCCTTCTTCCATGGGGCAGGGAGGGCGGGCGCCAGCCCCATCCAGCCGCCCTCCCCTTGTCATTGCATTAGGGGATTTGTGGAGTGGGGGGGAGCTTAGAGTGATGGGAGATCCAGGGAGAGTTAGAGGAGAGATCTTACTCCCCCCCCCTCTCCGTAAAACAGGAAGTGATGCAAGGAGATCGCCCGATGAACCGAAGAACCTTGATAGCCGGTGCCGCCAAACGGGCATCTCCAACCTGGGGCCCACGGGAAGCCCACCAGCAGGACGGGTGCAAGAGCCACCCTTCTCGTCACGTCCCTCAGCCACTGGACTGCAACGCCCATCATTCTCAGGCTGCATGGCCATTGGTTGGTTGGGAAGGGTTGGAGGCTCAGTCCAGCACATCTGGAAGAAATGTGTGCTGGATCAGACCAAGGGGGTCCGTCTAGTCCAGCACTCTGTTCACACAGGGGCCAACCAGCTGTCGACCAGGGAGCCCACAAGCAGGGCACGGTGCAACAGCACCCACCCATGTTCTCCAGAAAATGGTGCCAAATGCTTACTGCCTCGGATACTGGAGGTAGGTAGCACACAACCATCAGGGCTAGTAGCCATTGAGAACCTTCTCTTTCAAGAATTTATCCCCCCCCATTTAAAGCCATCCAAATTGGTGGCCCTCACTATCATAGGCTATCATAGAATGGCAGAGTTGGAAGGGGCCTACAAGGCCATCAAGTCCAACCCCCTGCTCAATGCAGGAATCCACCCTAAAGAGTCCCTGACAGACGGTTCTCCAGCTGCCTCTTGAATGCCTCTAGAGTGGGAGAGCCCACAACCTCCCTAGGTCACTGGTTCCATTGTCGTACTGGTCGAACAGTCAGGAAGTTTTTCCTGATGTCCAGCTGGAATCTGGCTTCCTTTAACTTGAGCCTGTTATTCCATGTCCTCCACTCTGGGAGGATCGAGAAGATACATCTTGTGGCAGTGAGTTCCATAGTTTAACTCTGCGCTGTTTGAAGAAGCGTCCTTTTATTTGTTCTGGATCCCCCACCCGTCAGCTTCATGAGATGACCCCACTGGGTTCTCATATCATGGGAGAGGTAGAAAAATTATTATTATTATTATTATTATTATTATTATTACTATTATTATTATTATTATTATTATTATTATTCTCTTTCTCGCTCGTGGTAGTTTCTCTAGACGGACATGACAAGGATTGCCAAGTCATGCTGTCTTTTAAAGATTCAGGAATTTCCTGACAATTGAGCATGTTTTAAGTATGACTGCTTTCTGGATGTTGGTATGGATGTATTTTTGTAGGCCCAGTTTCTGAAGGTTTTGTGTATAGGTTTTTGATGTGATGCCGGTGACTAATGTGATTAATGGAACAAATGTGACCTTTTCCTGTTGCCATGGTTCTTTGACTTCCATGGCCAGTGGTGTATATTTCTTTTCCTCTTCCTTTTCAACAACATTTTTGTCATTCGGTATTGCTATGTCGATGAGGTGTGTGTGTTTTTATTAGTGTTGTGCCCCGCCTCGATCCAGAGGGAGAGGCAGATAACAATTAAATAAATATATTATTATTATTATTATTATTAATTTTTATTATTATTATTTGCATTTCTTTACCACCCAATAGTTCTCTCCCTACCCACTTTCCCCAAACACCGTGCATTATTTTATGCATCTCTATCATGTTTCCCCTTACTCACCTTTCTTCAAAACTGAGAAGCCCACAAAGTGTATGTGGCGAAATGCTATTTTGTGTTATTGTTTATATGTGTATATTTAAGTGTTTGGTTCAGGGTTGGAATTGATGTGGCCAATTCTTTTCTTTTCAGGAAATGGTAAATAAGTGGGAGGGGGGGTTAGAATAATGAGCTGTGTGAATGGTGTCGTTGGATTGGCTGGTTGCTTTGAAAGACAGAGAGAGAAAGGGGGAGTGAGAGAAAGTTTGGTAGTTCGTTAGGAGTTAGTGAGGGTTGGAGTGAGTTGGAATTTCTTGGAAAGCAGGCCTATAGGATTTGGAGGTGGTTATTATTCCCAGGGAGGTGGAAGGAGGTAGATTTATTTATACAACTTAAAACAAACTTAAAGTGTCTTTTAAAATCTTTTACTTCATGAATAAACTACATTCAACCACCACGGCTCTGTGATATGCATCCAGTTGGACAATACACACACTGTGACTACCTCCAGTATCAGAGGCAGTAAGCCTATGTACACCAGTTGCTGGGGAACATGGGTGGGAGGGTGCTGTTACACTCATGTCCTGCTTGTGGGTCGCTGGTCGACAGCTGGTTGGCCACTGTGGGAACAGAATAATATACTAGATGGACCCTTGGTCTGATCCAGCCTCAGGGCTCTTCTGATGTTCTGATGTTGACCTGAGATGTCTCCTGAATACAAAAACCTGACAAGTCTGGATTGTGGAACCTGTGCTGGTTTCCTGCTGGTCTCTCCCTGTCATAGAATCATAGAATAGCAGAGTTGGAAGGGGCCTACAAGGCCATCGAGTCCAATCCCCTGCTCAATGCAGGAATCCACCCTAAAGCATCCCTGACAGATGCTTGTCCAGCTGCCTCTTGAATTCCTCTAGTGTGGGAGAGCCCACAACCTCCCCAGGGAACTGATTCCATTGTCGTACTGCTCTAACAGTCAGGAAGTTTTTCCTGATGTCCAGCTGGAATCTGGCTTCCTTTAACTTGAGCCCGTTATTCCGTGTCCTGCACTCTGGGAGGATTGAGAAGAGATCTTGGCCCTCCTCTGTGTGACAACCTTTTAAGTATTTGAAGAGTGCTATCATGTCTCCCCTCAATCTTCTCTTCTCCAGGCTAAACATGCCCAGTTCTTCCATATTTTGGTGAGTCCTCAGAATGAACTTGAAACAGTGAGATTGAGAGTGTGGATGTTCTGAGCTCTACTTTATTCATTTATTTATTAAATTTTTATGCCACTCAATAGCTGAAGCACGTACGGCAGTGTGACCCTCAATAACTGTTCAATGCAACCAATTTCTGCGGGTTGGATTCATTTGATCTGCTTTCTCCACTCCACCCCACCAGAATATTTCTGCATGCCCAGGAAACATGGCTGTGGTTCAGGCCGGCTCCGGGAAGGTGACCCTTTTCAGCCAGAAAAAGCGAGGGGGCCTCACCTACCGCATCCCAGCACTGCTGTACCTGCCCCCCGAGTCTGCTTTCCTGGCATTCGCAGAGGAGCGCTCAACGCCCAGAGATCAAGACGCCACGTTCCTGGTGATGAGACGAGGACGGAAGGAAGGAGCATCCGTCCAGGTAACAGCTGTGCCATTGCTGACTTAATTTGGTTTTGTTTTTTTCAAATGCATTGTTAATCTCATCTACCACATTTGAAGTGGACTTAAGCAACTAAGGCTGCAATCCTATGCGCACTTACTTGGGTGCAAGACCCATTGCTCTCAATAGGACTTACATCTGAGTAGATATGTATAGGGTTGCATTGCACAATACTATTCACCATTTGTCGTCATGACGGGAATTTTCAGGGGTGGCGTTATAAGGTTTGGATGAAAACACACTGTGGACACTTTCGTCTTTGTAATATTTCTACCCCAACAAGCACCCTGTAAAATGTCTCTGTCCCTCTTGCCTAATACTAGAACTTGAGGTCATCCCCATGGAATTCATTGATGGTAATTTCTGGACAGAAAGAAGCAAGGGCTTCTTCTTCCACCAGCTTATAATCAACCGGGGGAAGTTGCTGATGCAAGATGTGGCCATGGCCCCCTAGCTTAGATGGCTTTCAAGGAGTATTGGTCCCATCTTCCAAGAATTTACCAAACAATGGCTGTTAGCCATGACATGTGGCACTGCAACAAAATGTTGCAGCGTACCTTCACCTAGCAGGAGTGCTCCTGTTCAAGACCATCAGTATGCCTCTGAATTATCAGTTGCTGGAGAACAACAGTGGGGGAGGGCTATTCCCCCCACCCCACCCCCACCCCTGCATGCCCTGGTTGGCCTCTATGGGAAAAACACAGTTGGGGTGCTGGGCACTCAACCACAAAGACCCACACGTGAAATATAAGATAGACGCAATATATTACAAATGTGGGTGATATATACAGTATTCTTACATATACAGTTTGTAAATAAGTATACAAAACACTTTCTCCTTGCTGATACACCGCCTTAAACCCCTCCAAAAAAATCCAACGGTGGAGAAGCCTCCACTATATAGAAAATAAAGAAAACAATCACAATAATCGTGTCCAGTATGTCAGCACTAAAGTCTCAATAACGTGTTACCAAACAGCATATGAGGAAAACATTTTTGTAGTAAAAGTACAGAATTGTATTCCCCCCCCCACACACACACATTCACTAATCAGGGTGTCTAAATAAACATTCACAATTCTAGGCGTCTAAATAATTCTAGGCGTCTAAATAAAACAGGTGTCCGGTACAATTCCTGTTTCGAGGAGTCTTCATCAGTTGGACGCTTGTTCAAAGAAGGAGCCGTGGCTGTATGTTTGGGGTGGAGCACCCCAACATTGTCTTGTTGCTTACTAACAGGGACTGGCCGACGATACCATATTACGCCAGTCCTTTTCCAGCTTCATTGGCTGCCAGTCCAGGTCCGGGCCCGATTCAAAGTGCTGGTATTAACATTTAAAGCCCTAAACGGCTTGGGGTCAGGTTATCTGAAGGAACGCCTCCTCCCATATGTACCCGCCCGGACCCTAAGGTCATCCTCAGGGGTCCTTCTCCGTGAGCCCCTGCCAAAGGAAGTGAGGCAGGTGGCTACCAGGAGGAGGGCCTTCTCTGCTGTGGCGCCCCGGCTGTGGAATGAGCTCCCTAAGGAGGTTTGCTTGGCACCTACATTATATGCTTTTAGACGCCAGGTGAAGACCTTTTTATTCTCCCAGCATTTTAACAGTCTATAAATAAATTTTAACTTGGTGTTTTAAATTTGTAATTTTGCATTGCTGCTGTTTTTATCTGGTTGAGCTTTTATATTGTATTTTATATTATGGTTTTATACTGTTGTTTTATACTTTGAATGGTTTTAATTTTTGTGAACCGCCCAGAGAGCTCCGGCTATTGGGCGGTATAGAAATGTAATAAATAAATAAATGTAATAAATAAATTGTAGTTTTCAGGTTTAGCTCAGCCACATAATGCCAGCCCTACCTGCTCTAGGATACTTTGAGTTGGATGCAGTTCAAGAAGGGCATCCCAGTAGCCACCAGCCTTCATTTCCCAACCGACATGCAACATTCTGTAGCCAGTGATGACCAATGCTCAGTCTTCATTGGGCTCTTTTGATGGGGTGTTTGCGGGCTTGTCCCTTTAAGGTTTTTAAACACTTATTTTGTATTTCTGTAAAGCTATGGCTGTCCTCCCCACAGCATGCTGATCACTCCCTCTTGTTTCTCAATGGTCCCATTTCGGCTCCATTTCCCTTGGCACCTGCCAACTGAGTTAGGTATTAATGGGAGTGGCGGCTGTATGGAGCTCCCTTTTCCAGAAACTGGTGAGCAAATGGGAGAGGGCCCTGTGGCCTTCATGCCTTGTTCATGGGTTGCCTGGAAACATCTGGCTAGCCACAGTGTGGCAAGGTGCTAGTTTAGATAGGGTGACCATATGAAAAGGAGGACAGGGCTCCTGTATCTTTAACAGTTGCATAGAAAACGGAAGTTCAGCAGGTGTCACTTGTATATATGGGGAACCTGGTGAAATTCCTTCTTCATCTCAATAGTTAAAGGTGCAAGAGCTATACTAGAGTGACCAGATTTAAAAGAGGGCAGGGCACCTGCAGCTTTAACTGTTGTGATGAAGAGGGAATTTCCCCAGGTTCTCCATATATACAAATGACACCTGCTGAAATACCCTTTTCTATGCAACTGTTAAAGATACAGGAGTCTGTCCTCCTTTTCATATGGTCACCCTAAGTTTAGAAGGACCCTTGGCCTAGGGTGACCCTATAGAAAGGAGGACAGGGCTCCTGTATCTTTAACAGCTGCATAGAAAAGAGAATTTCTATGCATGCAGTACCTGGTGGAATTCCCTCTTCAGCACAGCAGTTAAAGCTGCAGGAGCTATACTAGAGTGACCAGATACAAAAGAGGGCAGGGCTCCTGCAGCTTTAACTGTTGTGCTGAAGAGGGAATTTCACCAGGGGCTGCATGCATACAAAGGACACCTGTTGAAATTCTCTTTTCTATGCATCTGTTAAAGTTACAGGAGCCCTGTCCTCCTTTCCATATGGTCACCCTAGCTTGGCCAGAACCCACAGGGCTATAAGAAGAGCCGTGCTGGATTAGGCCAAGGGTCCATCTTGTCCTGCATTCTGTTCACATGGTGATCAACTAGCTGCCCATGGGACATGATGGCAACAGCACCCTTCCGCCCATGTTCCCCAGCAACTGGTGTACATAGCTATACTGTCTCTGATACTGGAGGTATCACATAGGCATCAGGACTAGTAACCATTGATAGCCTTGTCTTCCAGGAATTTATCCAAGCCATTTTGTCTGATTTCTTTATCTTTACTGTCTTTATTTCTTGTTTATTTTTATTTAAATTATTTTTAGACCACCTTTCAGGGTAGAACCCTCTCACACACATCCCTTAAATACAATAAAAAGATGAGTCCAACAGCTGCAAAAAAGAATGTTCTAACCATCTGATCAATGAACTTTAATGTTATAATCAAATCTGCAATTAAAACATTAGTTTACATTTGGACATTTTCTATAAAGCAATAATTATCTAATCAAATAGTTCCAACTTCTAGCAACTTTTTATTAGATGAGTCCAACAACTGCGAAAATATGGTTCTAACCGTCTGATCAATGATCTTTAATATTATAATCAAATCTGCAATTAAAACATTAGGTTACATTTGGACATTTTCTATAAAGCAATAATTATCCAACCAAATAGTTCCAACTTCTGGCAACTTTATTAGGGTACGGTGGGCTTTTAAGATTGCACAAACATATTTCAACTCCTGTCTTCCTCACTGTTTTGTTAGACAGCAGCCACACTTCAATTCATTATCTTCAATATGCATTCATGAATAGACCCAGGGATCTTCTTCATCTGCAGGGCAAAAAATAAATAAATCAGTCTTTAACATATGGGAACCTTTGAGGCTTTTTAGTTATTATTTATTTATTTATTGCATTTTTATACCGCCCAATAGCCGAAGCTCTCTGGGCAGTTTATACAGGAACTTCTACCCTGCTTTTTCCTCCAAAAAGGCAGTCACTCAAAAGCAGCTTACAAAATATAAAGAAATATAAACCCTCAAAACCCAATAATTGAACACATTATGACAAGCTAAAAGCGGCAGCAAAGACAAACACGCAAAGAGCACAAACTGACAATAAATAAATTTAAATTAAGCAACAGCAGAACCTGATGCTTCCCCCAAGGAGAAACGACTTCAGTTGCTGGCAGAACACACCCGTTGAAATTTCTAGACGCTTTTCAAGGGCAGCCCCACGTAGAGTGTGTTGCAGTAATCTAATCTGGATGTGGCTAAGGCCAGATCTGCTTTCTCCAACAAGGGGCAGAGCTGGTGCCCTAGTTGAAATTGGCAAAGGCAGTTCTAGCCACAGCAGCCAACTGTCTTTAGTGGAAATGAGATGTACAACATGAGATGTTGAGAGGCCCCTTTCTACATAGAATCATAGAATAGTAGAGTTGGAAGGGGCCTATAAGGTCATCGAGTCCAACCCCCTGCTCAATGCAGGACTCCACCCTAAAGCATCCCTGACAGATGGATGTCCAGCTGCCTCTTGAAGGCCTCTAGTGTGGGAGAGCCCACAACCTCCCTAGGTCACTGGTTCCATTGTCGTTCTGCTAATACAGTCAGGAAGTTTTTCCTGATATCCAGCTGGAATCTGACTTCCTGTCACTTGACATGTATGGGCAGAAGGTAGATCTCCAGATGTTTGGGACTTCAACTCCCAGAAGCCCCTACCAGCATAGCCAATAGTTATCCTTTTTAGAGAATAAGGAATGGAAGGAAAGGGTTAAGAGCTTGCCTGCCAGCCTAGATAACTAAAAACTGTTGGGCATTCTGCCCAAGTCAATATTATACATGCCTATTGACTCAGTTAGTACCTGGAAACCTTGTTGGGAACTTGTTCTGAACTTTTGGATCTGGGTCGTAATACCTGCTCATGAAAGCAAGTGGACGTTCCTGTGAGCAGACAGAAAATCAGCAGGTCCCAAAACCAGATCCCCCAAGGCTGCCTGGCACCACCTGGGTTCTTAGCTAATTCCACTTAGGCCTCCTCCTCTTTCTCCCGTCCAAATCTTAGCTACCAAAATGCTTCTCTGAACCATCCTGCATGATGAAGTGTGTCACCTTACTCAACCCTTCCAGGAGTTGCATTCCAAGGGCTGGGGAGAGAGTGAGTGGTCTGATCCAGCATCAGGGCACTTCTTTTGTTCTTGTCCGTGTCACCAGCTCACGATCAGAAAATTGCCAGCAGATAATCTGAGCTGGCGGTGACTGACCAAGAAAGAGATCTTGGGGTTGTGGTGGACGGCTTGTTGAAAATGTCCACCCAGTGTGCGGCTGCTGTGAAGAAGGCAAACTCCATGTTAGGCATTATTAGAAAAGGAATTGTGAATAAAATGGCCAGTATCATACTACCCTTATACAAATCTATGGTGCGACCACATTTAGAATACTGTGTACAGTTCTGGTCACCACACCTAAAGAAAGATATTGTAGAGCTGGAAAAAGTGCAGAAAAGGGCAACTCAGTTGGGCTCCACAATTCAAGAAGGATGCAGACAAGCTGGAGCAGGTTCAGAGGAGGGCAACCAGGATGATCAGGGGTCTGGAAACAAAGCCCTATGTAGAGAGACTGAAACAACTGGGCATGTTGAGCCTGGAGAAGAGAAGGCTGATGGGAGACATGATAGCACTCTTCAAATACTTGAAAGGTTGTCACACAGAGGAGCGCTGGGATCTCTTCTCGATCCTCCCAGAGTGCAGGACACGGAATAACGGGCTCAAGTGATAGGAAGCCAGATTGCAGCTAGACATCAGGAAAAACTTCCTGACTGTTAGAGCAGTACGACAATGGAATCAGTTACCTAGGGAGGTGGTGGGCTCTCCCACACTAGAGGCCTTCAAGAGGCAGCTGGACAGCCATCTGTCAGGGATGCTTTAGGGTGGATTCCTGCATTGAGCAGGGGGTTGGACTCGATGGCCTTGTAGGCCCCTTCCAACTCTGCTATTCTATGATTCTATGAAATGGCATCTCTCTTATGAAAGAAGAATACAACAGCTGGGATTGTTTAGCTTAGAAAAAAAGGAGGCCTGACAGAGGTGTACAATATGCATGGTATGGAGAATGCAGAGAGGAAGACATTTTTCTCCCTCTCCCATAATACTAGAAGCCAGGGTCATCCCATGAAGCTGAATGGTGGGAGATTCAGGACAGATAAAAGGAAGTCCTTCTTCACACAGCACATAGTTAAATTATGGAACTCGCTACCACAAGATGTAGTGATGGCCACCAATCTGGATGGCTTTAAAAGGGGTTTGGATAAATGGCTATCCAGGGCTACTAGCCCTGATGGTTGTGTGCTTCCTCCAGTATCTGAGGCAGTAAGCCTGTGTGCCCCAGTTGCTGGGGAACATGGACAGGAGGGTGCTGTTACACCATGTCCTGCTTGTTCATCCCTGGCCGATGGCTGGTTGGCCACTGTGGGAACAGAGTGCTGGACTAGATGGACTCTTGGTCTGATCCAGCATCAGGGCACTTCTTTTGTTCTTGATCCGTGTCAGAAAGCAACCCAAAGATGGTCATCCATTATCCATAACAATATTGAACAATGGAATACAGCCTCTCTAAAGCATCACAGTATCTGTTAAAACAACAGATCCAACATATTATCGCTCGCAAGTCAACAAATAACATCACTGATAGAAATCTGCAGCAAAACATTTGGGTGGGTGGTTCAAAGCCACGTGGAAAATTCAGCTTACCCACCCAACCCTCTCCAGCTCAGGTCCTCCATCCAGGAAGACTGGCGCTGACAGCAATGGTACCTGGCAGTGGTGTAATGGAACCAGGCCTCTTAGGGACACAGAAACGGCACTTTTTTTATTACAGGGAAGCTGACGTCATCTGCCATCCCCCCCCCCCCACTCCCCGCAGGCTTTCCTGTTAACTCTGAACTTAGCTGCAATCCTCACAGTAGTTATGGAGGGGGGGGTATCAATTTTCCCAACAGCAATATATTGCTTGCTGTTGTAATGCAAAGCATTTTGGGGTGTCCTGGTCTGCAATGGGCAATGGACCCATGAGCTTTCTCAGAGATCTGCTCCTGGGGGAGGTGAAAACGGCCAGCACTGGTATGCTGATATGAATCAACGCAGCTCTCTGAAATGTTTTGACCCTTCTTGGGCGTGTGGGCTACAGGGACTACCACGACAAGGACTTGCTCTTCAAAATTTAGCACTACACCACTGGTGCCTGGGAAATGTTTGCTAAGGAGCAGACGTCAAGGCCTATGTTTCTTGTGATTTATAATGGGCTCAAGTGACAGGAAGCCAGATTCCGGCTGAACATCAGGAAAAACTTCCTGACTGTTAGAGCAGTATGACAATGGAACCAGTTACCTAGGGAGGTAGTGGGCTCTCCCACACTGGAGGCCTTCAAGAGGCAGCTGGACAAGCATCTGTCAGGGATGCTTTAAGGTGGAGTCATAGAATCATAGCATAGAATCATAGAATAGTAGAGTTGGAAGGGACCTACAAGGCCATCGATTCCAACCCCCTGCTCAATGAAGGAATCCACCCTAAAGCATTCCTGACAGATGGTTGTCCAGCTGCCTCTTGAAGGCTTCTAGTGCGGGAGAGCCCACCACCTCCCTAGGTAACTGATTCCATTGTCGTACTGCTCTAACAGTCAGGAAGTTTTTCCTGATGTCCAGCTGGAATCTGGCTTCCTTTAACTTGAGCCCGTTATTCCGTGTCCTGCACTCTGGGAGGATTGAGAAGAGATCCTGGCCCTCCTCTGTGTGACAACCTTTGAAGTATTTGAAGAGTGCTCTCATGTCTCCCCTCAATCTTCTCTTCTCCAGGCTAAACAGGCCCAGTTCTATCAGTCTCTCTTCATAGGGCTTCACAGGGGATTGGACTTGATGGCCTTACAGGCCCCTTCCAAATCTACTATTTTGGATTCTTGTCACCAAACCTTTGCTGCCTAACACCTTACGGACTGAATCCAGACTAGGTTAACCACATATACTCCCTGTTGGAATCAGTGGGTCTTGAGTTTGTCATGGCTGCCTTTTCCCATTGATTTCAATAGGACCGAAATGCAACTGCCCCAGTCTGGATCCAACTCTATGGTCTTTGATTTGGATTCATGCCAGTTCAGCAGGGTCAATGACCTTCTAGGTGTGTACCCAGTAGATCTACCCTAAGTTCCATGAATTGCAGAGCCTTTTGGTTCACCGTGTTTGTTCTTTCTCTCTGTCTCGCTCTCCAGTGGGGTCCTCAGGAGGCCCTAACAAAAGCTGTCCTTCCCAAATACCGCACCATGAACCCTTGCCCGGTGTACGAGAAGAAGAGCGCCACGGTTTTCCTGTTCTTCATTTGTGTGCTGGACCACGTCACGACACATTACCAGATCCTGATGGGGAAGAACGCCGTCAGGCTGTGCTACGTCTTTAGCAAAGATGGTGGCCGCTCATGGAGCCAGACGATAGACCTGACCGAGCAGATGATTGGAGGCAACTTGAAAAACTGGGCCACCTTTGGGGTTGGGCCAGGCCACGGGGTGCAGTTGAGCTCCGGGCGCCTGGTGATCCCGGCGTACACCTACTACATCCACAAGCGTTGCTTCTGTTGCTTTTCGTTCTGCTGCACGAAGCCGCATTCCTTCACTTTGTACAGCGACGATGGTGGACAGAACTGGGCCCGGGGTCAGCTCCTGCAGAGTCTGCGGACCACGGAGTGCCAAGTGGCTGAGGTGACCCACCGGGACAACAGGCAAGTGTTGTACATCAACGCCCGAAATTCAAGTCGGGACCACTGCCGGGCCGAGGCCTTCAGCTTGGACGACGGCTTCCTATTTGAGGGATCCTTCCTATGCAGGGAGTTGTGTGAGCCACCCCACGGGTGCCAGGGCAGCGTGGTGAGCTTTACCCCGCAGCCAGAATCCTCGGATCTGGGCCGGAAGGAAGAGGGAGCCAAATCAACTCACCTGTTGGGCGTCTGTCCTTCCTCTGCCTCCCTCAAGAGCAACATGTCATGGCTAATTTTCTCCCATCCCACGAGTAGACGCAAGCGCGTGGATCTGGGCATCTACCTGAATACCTCCCCACTGGAAAGGGGATGCTGGAAGCCCCCATGGGTGCTGAATAAGGGACCCAGTGGTTACTCGGACCTGGCCGTGTGCGAGGAGGGGAAATCCCTGATGTTCGCCTGCTTGTTTGAGTGCGGGGTGTGCTCGCCCTACGAAGAGATCGCCTTCCAACTTTTCAGCGATGTCGAGCTCCTGAAGACTGTGAGGGAAACTGAGACTTGCATGGATTCACCTCTGAAGGCGCGTCGAACTTAATCTCTTCGTGGATATTTACCAGCCAAGGAGAGTAAATGTCAGGAGGAAATGTTTCCGTTGCTTCGTTTCTCGGTGGAAAATGTTTGTATTTCATAAGTTTGTTAATAACAATGAATGGATGCCAATTGCAAATGCAAGGTCAGGTGAGCTTAGCCTTGGCAGCTTCAAAGTTGTAGATAAGGGTTTTCAGGTGATTATCCCTGGCAACTATGTGAGAGAATGCGTCTGTGCCATTGCAATCCGTCTACACCTCGTGGGGGAAATGGAACAAATCCGTAGCGACAGCGAAGCTGAAGCGTGGCCCAACAACCTCAGTGGGAGAGAGTTGAACTCTGTCGAAATTGATGAATGGCTGTCCCCATATCATGCACCTGCTGAAATAGGGTGACCCTATGGAAAGGAGGACAGGGCTCCTGTATCTTTTACAGTTGTAAGAAAAGGGGATTTCAGCAGGTCTCATTTGCATGCTTGCAGCACCCCCTTCAGCACAACAGTTAAAGTTGCAGGAGCCCTGTCCTCTTTTGTATCTGGTCAAGAGGGCAGGGCTCCTGCAACTTTAACTGTTGTGATGAAGAGGGAATTTCACCAGGGGCTGCTGCATACAAATGACACTCGCTGAAATTTCCTTTTCATCACAACAGTTAAAGCTGCAGGAGCCCTGCCCTCTTTTGTATCTGGTCACTCCACAAAAGAGGTCAGAGCTGCTGCACCTTTAACTGTTGTGATGAAGAGGGCATTTCACCAGGTGCTGCATGCATAACAATGACACCTGCTGAAATTCCCTTTTCTATACAACTGTTAAAGATACAGGAGCCCAGTCCTCCTTTCCATAGGGTCACCCTATGCTAAAATGTATTAGTGCGTCAGCAGTTTTCAGGACCTTTGCTTGTTCTTTCTTTCTTACATTAGAACCATCTAAGGGGAGTACATGGTATTGCCTTTAATTTTTGAAAAGGATGCCAATAACATTTTCTATCTAATAAAACATTTAAATCACACTGTGTGGTTTATTTTTCCCTTTCGGGTACATGTAGTGATGGGCAGCAATTTGGATTGCTTTAAAAGGCGATTGGACATATTCCTGGAGGAGAAACCTATCAATGGCTATTTGTTACCTAGGGAGGTTGTGGGCTCTCCCACCCTAGAGGCCTTCAAGAGGCAGCTGGACAACCATCTGTCAGGGATGCTTTAGGGTGGATTCCTGCATTGACAGGGGGTTGGACTCGATGGCCTTGTAGGCCCCTTCCAACTCTGCTATTCTATGATTCTATGATGCCAATACTACCTCCAGTATCAGAGGCACCGTGTCTATGTACAGCAGTTGTTGGGGAACATGGGCAGGGGGGTTGCTGTTGCATTCAAGTCTTACTTGCGGGTTTCCCATGGGCAAATGGCTGGCCGCTGTGGGAACAGAACATTGGACTAGATGAACCCTTGGTGTGGTCCAGTAGCGCTCTTATAGAATCATAGAATAGCAGAGTTGGAAGGGGCCTGCAAGGCCATCGAGTCCAACCCCCTGCTCAATGCAGGAATCCACCCTACAGCATCCCTGACAGATGGTTGCCCAGCTGCCTCTTGAAGGCCTCTAGAACATCCACTTGTGTTCTTCAAACCCTGTGGTTTCAGGCCAAGGGTCCTGCTAGATCATCATGCCACCCGGTTGCTACCCAGATGCTCCCAGGAAATCTTTTGTTGGGCTTTTTATAGTTCCTATAATTGAGCCCATGATTTCATGTCCTGCACTTGGCTCATACCTGTTGGCTTGTCCCTGCAGCGGATGGATTCGCCTCCATTACCGCCTGTTCCTCAGCACGCAGCACCTTGGTTGGAGGAAAAACAGGCAGGTTTCAACAACACCAGGCTTTTATCAACCAGGCTTTTATCAATTTTTAATTTTTGTGAACCGCCCAGAGAGCTTCGGCTATTGGGCGGTATAAAAATGTAATAAATAAATAAATAAATAAATAAACCGCAGAGGACAAGCATAGAATTGTAGGACTGGGAAGTGTTGAAATATCATCCTGTCCAAATCTCCTTAAAACAGGGCTGTGCAACTATTTGTCGCCGCAGGGCCAGATTCAGTTTTGGAGAAGCTTCCGCGCACCCCCATTCTGGGGGTGGGCGGGACGAAAGTCAAAAGGGGAGGAGCCAAACATGCCAGAATATTGGAGCTTAAAGTTCTTACTGCCAATAACGAAGCCGCATTTCAACTTTTTAGAATGGGGAAGAAACTGCACATGCACAGAAAAAGGGAAACCGAAAGTGCAGGTGTTGGCGGAGGAGAAGGGGAGGAACCACCTGGTTATATGGGGAAGGCGTGTGTGTGGTCATCTAGACAACCCTGGATTTGGCTCCACCCTTACGAAAGGCAACGGCCTGCATTTCCCCTCCCACATTCCCTTCACTCAGCAGCCCCGCGATTGCTCTGGGTTCGAAGGGGGCAAAGAGGTCATGCTGCAACTGTCACACCAACATAAAACACCCTTAGGTCTTCCTGTAGGTGTTCCCATGGCAGTTCCCACAAGATTTAGAGCATCTTTAAACCAGCGTTTTATAGCACGCTTGTGACTGGCCATCACGGATGTTCACAGGTCATTTTGACGATGACGCCGTCAGCCTCCTGCGTGTCTCTCGTTCCATTTCCCGGTTTTAGTGCCATAAATTAAGCCACAGAAAACCCAGCCCTTCTGAAATAGTATTTGTTGGAATTTCCTGCTGTGTATAGGCGAAGTTGTGCTATAAAACGCCCACTAGTGGCCGCTGTTCCCTTTGAACTGTATGGGCCACATGGTCGCTGCTCTCTTCCTTGTGTAATTTCAGCTCCTTGCAAATGTGGAAGAGAAGCAGGAAGCAGAGCCATGGTAAGGAAACATGATTCCTGCTCCCATCTGAAGGAGTCCTAAATTTCTTTCCCTGTGGTTAATTTCCTCTTCTCTTCCCCTTCCTGACTCTTTGGGAAAATGAGAGAGCGAGAGGAGAAGCAGAGATGATATTATTATTATTATTATTATTATTATTATTATTATTATTAGTAGTAGTAGTAGTAGTAGTAGTATATCGCCCCATAGCTGAGGCTCTCTGGGCAGTTTACATAGGATAAAAACACTTAAAAACAATATACAAAAATTTAAGGTTTAAAAACATACAATTTAAAACCACGAAAACATACAAAACCAAACCCAGGCTAATTACATATTGCTAAATGCCTGGGAGAACAGAAAAGTCTTAACCTGGCGCCAAAAAGATAACAATGTCGGCGCCAGGCGGGCCTCGTCAGGCAGATTGTTCCACAATTGGGGGGCCACCACAGAAAAGGCCCTCTCCCTTGTTGCCGTCCTCCAAGCTTCCCTCGGAGTAGGCACCCGGAGGAGGACCTTGGATGTTGAGCGCAGTGTTTGGGTAGGTTCATGTTGGGAGAGGCATCCCATCAGGTATGGTGGTCCCAAGCCGTGTAAGGCTCTAAAGGTTAAAACCATCACCTTGAATCGGGCTTGGAACAATGCACTGGTATTAGTTCTCTTCAAGGACTAGTCTGAAGGGTTCCCCTCCCTATTTCCTCATTTTACTTCCTTCTCAGGCCTCAACTACATATGTAGAAAAATAATGGCAGTCCCACAGCCTGGACTGCCATTCGGATCACATATTTAAAATATTCCCTGCATTAAGAAAAGTACCATCCCTGCAAGGAATGTGCTAAGTAGAACCTTTCTCCCTGACATGCTAGATGTATTTTTGTTATGTGCAGAGTTTTGTTAATTCTGCCTCTGGGCACTTTCAGAAATGCCACTTTTGCCTGGAGACGGACCTGCAACCTCCATGGAGTGCTAACCACCTTCTCCTGCTGCATCTATAGAGGAGGCCTCAACTTGACCCATGCAGGAGTTCACAAGTGTTAAAGACATCAATGTGCATTTGAAAGATTCCCCGAGAAGGGAGAGTGTACCTGTAGTGACGTGGGCAGCCGTGCACGCCAAGGTGCCTCTCGTGGGACAAACAGGACCGCCGGCAGACCCCTCTCCAACTGGCGCACATCCGTCTGTTCAGTGGGATGCCCATCTCCTGCCCAGCTTGGGGGAAGGTATTCACAATCAGGGAGGTTAGAATCATAGAATAGTAGAGTTGGAAGGGGCCTAAAAGGCTGTCGAGTCCAACCCCCTGCTCAATGCAGGAATCCACCTTAAAGCATCCCTGGCAGATGGTTGTCCAGCTGCCTCTTGAAGGCCTCTAGTATGGGAGAGCCCACCACCTCCCTAGGTCATTGGCTCCATTTTCATACCGCTCTAACAGTCAGGAAGTTTTTCCTGATGTCCAACTGGAATCTGGCTTCCTTTAACTTGAGCCCGTTATTCCGTGTCCTGCACTCTGGGAGGATTGAGAAGAGATCCTGGCCCTCCTCTGTGGGATCTTTTAAGTATTTGAAGAGTGCTCTCATGTCTCCCCTCAATCTGCTCTTCTCCAGGCTACACATGCCCAGTTCTTTCAGTCTCTCTTCATAGGGCTTTGTTTCCAGACCCCTGATCATCCTGGTTGCCCTCCTCTGAACCCGCTCCAGCTTGTCTGCATCCTTCTTGCAGTGTGGTGCCCAGAACTGGACGCAGTATTCAAGATCAGGCCTGACCAGTGTCAATAAAAAACCTTCCCTAGCATAAGCTTGTATTTGAAATGGGAATCAGTCACCCAGGCACGGGTACGTCAGAGGCTTGTGGCACAAGGAAGGGGGTCCCAATTCCCACCCAACCCACCCTCAGTTGTAGAAAATCCAGTGTTCAGGGTGATCAGATAGAATCATAGAATAGCAGAGTTGGAAGGGGCCTACAAGGCCATCGATTCCAACCCCCTGCTCAATGCAGGAATCCACCCTACAGCATCCCTGACTGATGGCTGTCCAGCTGCCTCTTGAAGGCCTCCAGTGTGGGAGAGCCCACAACCTTCCTAGGGAACTGGTTCCACTGTCGTACTGCATGAAAATGACTATAGGCGTTCTCATCTACCTTAAAGGTTGTGTCAACCATCCAGATTAGTTGGACTATAACTCCCAACACCCCCCTAGCCAGCAATGGGGGATGCTGGGAATTGTAGTCCAAACCATCTGAAGGGCATCGAGATGGAGAAAGCTGCTGTTAAAGCACACACACACACACCCCTTCCTCCTTTTTGTCTAGTCACCGGAAGACACTTACCAATTAATCCCAGTAGTGCCTGCAGCAGGAGAAGCAGTGGTCCTAATACCAACATGATGGCACAGCAATGGTTTCCTGAATGTCCCTGTTTCTGTCCGTTTATCACCGCTGCCCTGGCATTGTTCATTGTCGCACAAAGGAGGAGTTTTGGCACAGTCCTGCCTGATCATGACTTGCACAGCTCTGGATTTAGGAATTAGCTGGGGCATTGTGCGGGCTGAACCTAGTTACACTGCTGAATTCCCCGCACCAAGTAAACACGGGGATCTTAGTTTCCGTATATTTCCTTGGAGGCTGAAGCAGCCTCCAACAAACTGGCCTTCTGTGCAGGACGAAGTATTCCCAAATGAAAAAGCATACTTCTTAATGAATCATAGAATCATAGATTTAATGATTTCTAAATGATAATTATAAACCCTATGGTAACTTGCTGCAACCAGTGGTCTTCCAGATGTTGTTGGACTCCAAATCCATCATCCCTGACCATTGGCTGTACAGGCTGAGGCTGATGGGAGGTGGAGTCCAAAAACATTGGTTCCCCGCCCCTGTGAGATAACCTGGATATAGTAGATGTATACATGTTTACTCAGAAGTAAGCCCCACTATGTTTAATGGGGCTTACTCCCTAGTAAGTGTGTTTGGGTCTGCAGACAGGGGCAATTGGTGCCTTGGTTGTTCCTCTTGGGTCCTCTGCTTAGGGTGACCATATGAAAAGGAGGACAGGGCTCCTGTATCTTTAACAGTTGCATTGAAAAGGAAATTTCAGCAGGTGTCATTTGTATATATGAGAAACCCTGGTGAAATTTCCTCTTCATCACAGCAGTTAAAGCTGCAGGTGCCCTGCCCTCTTTTAAATCTGGTCACTCTAGTATAGCTCCTGCACCTTTAACTGTTGTGATGAAGAGGGAATTTCACCAGGTTCTCCATATATACAAATGACACCTGCTGAAATTCCCTTTCCTATGAAACTGTTAAAGATACAGGAGCCTTGTCCTCCTTTCCATATGGTCACCCTACCTCTGCTATGCCTTCTGCAGCACCTTCTTTAACTAGGAGAACTATGGTTTTTTTCTAGAATTATGTGCAATTTGCCAATAATCAGCATTTGGGAAGTTCAGTGCTCCTCATGTGAACTCGCCTATGCTAGGGTGGCCATATGAAAAGGAGGACAGGGCTCCTGTATCTTTAACAGTTGTATTGAAAAGGGAATTTCAGCAGGTGTTATTTGTATATACGGAGAACCTGGGGAAATTTCCTTTTCAACCAACAGTTAAAGCTGCAGGTGCCCTGCCCTCTTTTACTTTCTACTGTTACTTTCTACTGTTAGTTTTACCCTACCCTGTGCCTGCTTACCCTACCCTGTACCTGTTTGCATTCTCTTCCCCTCCTTATTGTTCTACTATGATTTTATTAGATTGTAAGCGTATGCGGCAGGGTCTTGCTATTTACTGTTTTACTCTGTACAGCACCATGTACATTGATGGTGCTATATAAATAAATAAATAATAATAATAATAATAATCTGGTCACAGTATATCTGCAGTATAGCTCCTGCAGCTGTGACGAAGAGGAAATTTCACCAGGTTCTCCATATATACAAATGACACCTGCTGAAATTCCCTTTTCTATGCAACTGTTAAAGATACAGGAGCCCTGTCCTCCTTTTCATATGGTCACCCTAGCCTATGCGGAATCAGACCATTGAGATGTACTGTACGTAGCAGGGATGGAGAGCCTCAGGCCTGGGGTTCCGATCCAGCCCTACGCAGTTTCCCAGAAGGCAAGCCCTATTTCTCTAGCCCCAGCTCCTTTCTCTCAACCGCCACTCATAAGGCGGCTTCCCAGGTTTTGCACAGCTTTTCTCCTATGCAAAAAAGACTGAAGTGCCTCTCCCAAGACTTAGGGTGACCCTATGGAAAGGAGGACAAGGCTCCTGCATCTTTAACAGTTGTAGAGAAAAGAGAATTTCAGCAGGAGTCATTTGTAAGCATGCAACACCTGGTGAAATTCCCTCTTCACAACAGTTAAAGCTGCAGGAGCCCTGCCTAGCGTGACCAGATACTGCAGTTTAACTGATGTGATAAAGAAGGAATTTCACCAGGTGCTGCATGCATACAAAGGACACCTGCTGAAATTCCCTTCTCTATGCAACTGTTAAAGATACAGGAGCCCAGTCCTCCTTTCCATAGGGTCACCCTACCAAGACTTCATTACGGGCAGGAAGATGGTTGTCCATCCCATCTGTCAGGGATGGACAACCATCTGTCAGGGATGCTTTAGGGTGGATTCCTGCATTGAGCAGGGGGTTGGACTCGATGGCCTTGTGGGCCCCTTCCAACTCTGCTGTTCTATGATTCTATGATTCTTTGAATTTTAGCCACAAAATGATAGCAATTTAGCCCTGCCGTCTTTTGCTTTTGGCTCCGCCCACCACTGCAATGTAGCCCTCGAGAGCTGCTCTGAAAGACGTTCAACATCCCTGGTCTATAGCCGCATGCTGCCTATTCCAGACTTCCCCAACCTGGTGCACTGCAGTTGTCCTTGACTACAACTCCCATCGCCCCCTGCTACCATAGCCATTGGAGGGCACCAGATTGGTTGAATCATAGAATAGCAGAGTTGGAAGGGGCCTACAAGGCCATCGAGTCCAACCCCCTGCTCAATGCAGGAATCCACCCTAAAGCATCCCTGACAGATGGTTGTCCAGCTGCCTCTTGAAGGCCTCTAGTGTGGGAGAGCCCACCACCTCCCTAGGTCACTGGTTCCATTGTCGTACTGCTCTAACCGTCAGGAAGTTTTTCCTGATGTCCAGCTGGAATCTGGCTTCCTTTAACTTGAGCCCGTTATTCCGTGTCCTGCGCTCCTCACCAGAGGAGGCCGGTCTCCTCTGGTGAGCAGCCTCAGCTCCGTTCTCTGAGGCACACAATTGTCTCAAGACCACCCACCTAAGAACTTTTTAAAGGGCGAATGCCTGACATTGAGACTGCCGGGTTCTGTGTGCGAAACAGGGGCTCTAACACTGATTTCCCTGAAGGCAAACAAGCTAGTTGTGACCTGAGTTGACGGGGCCCAGCCCTGGCTCGGGTCTCTTTGCAAATAGTGCCGCCGCTGCTAGACACAGCACACGGAGGGGGAGCCTGGGACATGTGCCACCCTCTTCTACCAAAGAAGAGAAAGCCAGAGGGAGTCAGGGGGAAAAGGGTATTCCGCTCGTGGCTTTGTTGCTCCTCATTTGGCCTCGGGCTAACAAATCCTACATGAGCTCGCTGTGCTTTCGTTTCCCTGGACTATGAACTGGATCTGTAAAGCATTCATGGGTGTCCCGTGGCACAGCCAGGTTTTTTTTTAAAAGAAGATTTTCCAACTGCACAAATGCCCTGCCAGACACACACACACACACGCACACACACACACACCGCTGCCCCCGCCCAAGCCAAACACATTATGTCTCTTTCACGACTGGACAGATGATTACCCACACTAGCAGCACCTTAAACTTAAAGGCAGATTGAGAGGGCCATGCGGAAGGTTGACAGACCAAGAGAAGGGGGCTGGACTTGATGGCCTTCTAGGACCCTTCCAACTCTACTATTCTATGATTCTAAGTACACCACTGGTGGTCACCTACAGCCCCCAATTGAAACCACGGCAACGGATCATCCGTGAACTCCAACCCATCATCAGCACAGACACTTCTCTCTCACAAGCCATGGGAGGCAGGCCATTCCTAGCCTACAGACAGCCTCCCAGCTTGAAGCAGATGCTAACCAGCAATAGTACACAGGACAGAGACACAGACCATGCAATAGACCCAAGTACCAACTCTGCCCCCACATCTATTCAGGCAACACTGTCACAGAACCCAACAATACCAGTCACGCACCATCAAGGGCTCTTTCACCTGCAGCCTTATATAATTTTTGTTGCACGCCATCCCTGGCTTTATTTATTTATTTATTACATTTTTTATATACCGTCCCCGCCCTAGCTGAAGTTCTCTGGGCGGTTTACAAAAGTTAAAAACAGTAAACATTAAAAAAAGTATACAAAATTTAAAACCGTCAAAAACATAAGAACAGTATAAAAACAACAACATCCGTTTAAAAACAACAGTTCTGGGGTCCGTTAAAAGACAAACTTAACGTTGTTAAATGCTGTTAAATGCCTGGGAGAAGAGAAAAGTCTTGACCTGGCGCCTGAAAGATAACAGTGTTGGTGCCAGGCGAGCCTCATCAGGGAGATCATTCCACAGTCGGGGGGCCACCACTGAAAAGGCCCTCTCCCTTGTTGCCATCCTCCGAGCTCTGAGTTCTTAATAAACACGTACGCATAACACATGACATGTCTTATTTTTTACCACCACTTTTTTCAACTGCACATTATCAGATTTCCAACTGCACATTTCCCCCCAACTGCACATTTTGTGTCCAACTGCACACTAAAAAAAACACCTAGGTACAGCAGAACAGCGGCTAGGGCTGGGTTCTGGTTTTAGCTCCCTTTCCAAATCAAATTCACACGAAGTATTGAAGAAAACACCGTGTGGAGGAGCAGACCCTGAGAGTATCGGAAGAACTGTGCTTGATCACACCAAAGGTGTTCTCTGTTTAAAGGACTCTCCAGTCCAAGACCGGTTTAAACATTGAGAAGCAGGGATAGCCTACTGAGAGTGAGGGCAATGTGTTTCCAGCCAGCTTTGCCCTCATTCCCAACTGGCTTTGTTGTGGCGTCATGCCACCAAATCGTACTGGTCATGTATTGCTACACTGCCGTCACGTCAATCATGTCGGTGAAGAGATCACTCATGTAACTATTTCCAAAAAGCAGAAGACACCCATAATGGGGCCAGAGAAGCAACAGATAGAAGAAACAGCACAGTGAAGAAGCCACCAAAAATGTGAACCTTTGCATGCTGTGAGATTTGGATGGGTGGATCTTTCACACACTATTTCTCCCTCTACTCAGACGGAAGCTGCAAACCCATGTATTCCGCTTGTTATGTGATAGCTGTCCACCAGGTGGCATCGTAGGCATTCGCCTTTGGACCTCAAGGATAACTGTCTGCAAAACTGAAGATTTTTTATAGGGAAATTATTAATTCACAGCATTGTTGTGTCTCTGGGGTCTTCTTGCCTCCAGGGAATGGAGAGTCCATGGACGTACTGCACAACTGACAGAATAGATTCTCCTGCCATGTGGACCCGTGCCGGGGATTGCCTGGTGATCCTCCGTGTGTGAGTCCAGGCACTGTTACAAGCATATTGTGATTTTGGTCTGTGAAATGTGGGTAGGTTGATGGTTAATTCCAGAGCCAAGTCTTGTCGGCCTCCGTTCCAAAAAAAAAAAAAAAAGGGGGGGGGGGAAGCCCCAGCCGGTTGAAAAACTCGCCAAGACCTGGACAATCTGCCAGGCTGGGCTTTGAGGCACTGGAAAAAACAGCCCTTCACAGAAATCCTGATTTTGGGATTCTTCTCTGCTAGAGACACATGTCATAAGAACATAAGAAGAGCCCTGCTGGATCAGACGAAGGATCTATCTAGTCCAGCACTCTGTTCACACAGAGGCCGACCAATCTAGATGGCTTCAAAAGGGGGTTGGATAAATTCCTGGAGGCAAAGGCTATCCATGGCTACTAGCCCTCCAGTAACATAGAATCATAGAACAGCAGAGTTGGAAGGGGCCTACAAGGCCATCTAGTCCAACCCCCTGCTCAGTGCAGAAATCCACCCTAAAGCATCCCTGACAGGTGGTTGTCCAGCTGCCTCTTGAAGGCCTCTAGTGTGGGAGAGCCCACAACCTCCCTAAATAACTGGTTCCATTGTCGTACTGCTCTAACAGTCAGGACGTTTTTCCTGATGTCCAGCTGGAATCTGACTTCCTGTAACTTGAGCCCATTATTCCGTGTCCTGCACTCTGGGAGGATCGAGAAGAGATCCTGGCCCTCCTCTGTGTGACAACCTTTGAAGTATTTGAAGAGTGCTATTATGCCTCCCCTCAGTCTTCTCATCTCCAGGCTAAACATGCCTGGAGGCTAAACATCCAAGCTAAACATCCAAGGCAGTAAGCGCCAGTTGCTGTGGAACATGGGCGTGAGGATGCTGTTGCACCATGTCCTGCTTGTTCATCCCTGCCCGATGGCTGGTTGGCCCCTGTGTGAACAGAGTGCTGGACTAGATGGATCCTCGGTTTGACCCAGCCTCAGGGCTCTTCTGATCCCCTGGCAGCCCTTAAAATAGAGGACTGCTCTCTGCAAAAGAGGACACACACCCTTCCCACCCTATGCCATCTATCATAAATATACAGGGAGAGATGGAGCCACGTTTTTGGACTCCAGGGGCCATGCATGCGAACCCTGCTCCGGCGAGCCCTCCTCTGCTCCAAAATGCACCTCTGCCCCCTCCCCCTCCCCCGCCAAGAGCAGCCTCTCTTCCAGATGGGCTGGAGCTTGCTGTCCTCCCCCCCTCCCCCCCATGTCTAAATCACATTTTCAGCCCTGGGGCGGGGCGGGGCGGCGGGGCTCACACCGAGCAGCCTGCCAGCACTTCTGCCGCGGGCGGAGAGCCCAGGCGCCGCAGCCGCTCCTTCCCGCGGGCTGGGCGGCCCCTTTCCCGTCTGGTTCCTCTTCGGCCGCGAACGGACGGACGGACAGACGGCTCCCGTCGGGCGGCTTCCAGCAAGAGCGCGCCGGGGCTTGCGCGGGCGGGCGGAGCGGAGCGGGGCTCCAGGGGAGGGCGGCCATGCGGTGGCTCCGGGCGGCGGCGCTGCTGCTGCTGCTGCTGCTGCTGCTGCTGCTGCTGCTGGGCCAATGGCGCTGGGCGCGCGCGGAGACCTTCACGTCCATGCTGAGCATCCAGCAGGCGCTGGCGCCGGAGCAGGAGCTGCTGCGGAGCCTGCGCGCCTACCTCGAGGACGAGACCCGCCGGCTTAACGACCTCAGGCGGTAAGGCCGACCTGCGCCTGCAGGCATCAGCAACGGGGCTGGCCGGGTGGGCAGGAGGATTGATTCACTGTTGCGTTTCTGTCCAGCCTTTTTTCCCTCCAAGGATCTGAAGGCACTGTACATCATCCCCCCCCCCCTCTCCATTTTTATCCTCACAACGACTACCCTGAGAGGTAGGCTGGGCTGAGAGTCCGTGACTGGCCCAAAGCCACCCAGTGGGTTTCCAGTGAGGTTGTCTTAAAAGGTTGTCCCACAGAGGAGGGCCAGGATCTCTTCTCGATCCTCCCAGAGTGCAGGACACGGAATAATGGGCTCAAGTTACAGGAAGCTAGATTCCGGCTGGACATCAGGAAAAGCTTCCTGACTGTTAGAGAAGTACGACAGTGGAATCAGTTGCCTGGTGAGGTTGTGGGCTCTCCCACACTAGAGGCCTTCAAGAGGCAGCTGGACAACCATCTGTCAGGGAGGCTTTAGGGTGGATTCCTGCACTGAGCAGGGGGTTGGACTCGATGGCCTTGTAGGCCCCTTCCAACTCTGCTATTCTATGAGTCTATGATTCTATGAGTGGAGAGTAGAACCCGGATCTCCCGACTCCCAGTCCAGTACTCTAGCCACTACACCACACGGGATCTCTCACTTTTTTAATGCCGCATCAGGACATATTGTGCATACAGAAAGCCCCAGGATTAGGCCCTGGCTGTGATGTTTAACTCTGCTCCTGTTTCCCTTGCTTTCTTCTGTCATCCCCCTGGCATCAGATTTTGGATTGTCAGCTCTTTGGGGTAGGGACCTGCCTGCCCACCCACCCTGTTGGTATTTTGTAATGAGCCCTGCACATTGTGGTCCTAGGGCCTTCACACCAATCACCTTGCAGAGTTAATTGGGTCAAAAACGCTTCATTTCTGTTGCATGTTTCATTTTCAAGTCCCATTAGCCTTAGCATGGCAAATGGTTAGGGATGATAGGCACCAGAGCCCAGCCCCATCTGGACAGCTACAGTATCCCCTCCCCTGACCTAAACAGTGGTAAACCTCACTCTGGTCATTGACACATTTAAGTACATATATATGTGATGAGCAGTTGGAGTACAACTCCCAGCATCCCCAGACAGGCATGGCAGGGGATGCTGGGGATTGTAGTCCAACACATCTGGAGGGTGCCAGATTGGGGAAGGCTGCTCTACTAAGTAGCATTAAAACGGGGAGGGTGAAGGTGCAGTTAAAGAACAATAATTTGAACACATTTTCCTCCCCCTCCCATAATACTAGAACCCAGTGGGGTCATCTCATGAAGCTGATGGGTGGGAGATTCAGGAGAGATAAAAGAAAGGGCTTCACACAGCATATAGTTAAATTATGGAACTCACTTAGTGATGGCCACCAATTTGGATGGCTTTAAAAGGGGGTTGGATAGATTCCTGCAGGAGTAGGCTATCACTGGCTACTAGCCCTAATGGCTATATGCTGCCTCCAGTATCAGAGGCAGTAAGCCTGTGTGCACCAGTTGTTGGGGAACATGGGTGGGAGGGTGCTGTTGCCCCATGTCCTGCTTTGTGGGTCCCTGGTCAACAGCTGGTTGGCCCCTGTGTGAACAGAGTGCCGGACTAGATGGACCCTTGATCTGATCCAGCATCAGGGCTCTTCTTAGGTTCTTATGTTCTTCTGCCTATAATTTAGGAAGCACAGATCATGCATTTTGCATGCAAAAAGTTCCAGGTTCTCTCATGGGCACAGGTAAAAAGGATCACTGGTATTACTGCTGGGAAAGACCCTTATCTGAGACTCTAAATCATTACTTCCGTCTCAAAACATACTCGTTTCATGTAGATTGGGTTCCTACTTACTTTTGGGGATGGGTTTTTCCTGCTAAATAAATACACCATTCCAGGGTAATAGTTCTCCTCCCTGGAGAAGACAGACCTAGCTACAGTGACACATAGAATCATAGAATCATAGAATAGCAGAGTTGGAAGGGGCCAAAAGGCCATCGAGTCCAACCCCCTGCTCAATGCAGGAATCCACCCTAAAGCATCCCTGACAGGTGGTTGCCCAGCTGCCTCTTGAAGGCCTCTAGTGTGGGAGAGCCCACAACCTCACCAGGCAACTGATTCCATTGTCGTACTGCTCTAACAGGAAGTTTTTCCTGATGTCCAGCCGGAATCTAGCTTCCTTTAACTTGAGCCCGTTATTCCGTGTCCTGCACTCTGGGAGGATCGAGAAGAGATCCTGGCCCTCCTCTGTGTGACAACCTTTTAAGTATTTGAAGAGTGCTATCATGTCTCCCCTCAGCCTTCTCTTCTCCAGGCTAAACATGCCCAGTTCTTTCAGTCTCTCCTCATAGGGCTTTGTTTCCAGACCCCGATCATCCTGGTTGCCCTCCTCTGAACACGCTCCAGCTTGTCTGCGTCCTTCTTGACGCAGAAGAATATATGGGAATATATGGGAAGTGACTACGTTAGTCACTTCCCATATAGACAATTGTAACATGCTTTTCATGGAACTGTCCTTGAAGGGTATTCAAAAACTGCAGCTGGTGCAAAATGCTGCAGCCAAGTTGCTTTCTGCTGTGCGTTTCATAGACCATATTACAATGGTCTTACATCAGTTTCACTGGCTCCCAGTTCGTTTCTGGGCCCAACTCAAGGCACTGGTCCAGGATTCCTGAAAGATTGTCCCTATCCCATAGCTTACAATTTTTGTCTGAGGCCCTGCTTTTCCCCATTGAAAGAACAGGGCCTTTTTGTGGCAGCACCCTGATTTTGGATCTCCCCCCCCTTGGGGGTTAGAGTAACCTCATCATTGTTCAGCTTCTGGTGGGCATTAAAGCCATTATTATTCTACTCCATTTTCAGTTGTTTTTCATGGTTGGTTTTACATTTTTGTAAGTTTCATGCTTTTTTTCATAGTTCTTGTTGTTGAAATTGCTTTAACATTTGCTGAACATGCCACCCTGATGGCCTTGTGGTTGAAAGTGGTCTATAAATACTTGAATAAACAAATGAATAAATAATTTCCCCACGTGCAGTTTTGCATGGGACGTCTGCACCGGGATTCGTATGATTTTTTCTCCTTAAAGCGGCGGTTGGGATTCCCAGATGCTGTGCCATCACCAACATTGAAAACAGGTTTATCCAGTTGGCTAGTCCAGTTGGGTTTTAGAATCATAGAATCATAGAACAGCAGAGTTGGAAGGGCCTACAAGGCCATGGAGTCCAAACCCCTGCTCAATGCAGGAATCCACCCTACAGCATCCCTGACAGATGGTTGTCCAGCTGCCTCCTGAAGGCCTCTAGTGTGGGAGAGCCCACCACCTCCCTAGGTAACTGATTCCATTGTCGTACTGCTCTAACAGTCAGGAAGGTTTTCCTGATGTCCAGCTGGAATCTGGCTTCCTTTAACTTGAGCCCATTATTCCGTGGCCTGCACTCTGGGAGGATCGAGAAGAGATCCTGGCCCTCCTCTGTGTGACAACCTTTTAAGTATTTGAAGAGTGCTATCATGTCTCCCCTCAATCTTCTCTTCTCCAGGCTAAACATGCCCAGTTCTTTCAGTCTCTCTTCCTAGGGCTTTGTTTCCAGACCCCTGATCATCCTGGTTGTTTGTACATGGATCTTTCTACAAACTGCCCCTATCTAGATGTGTTGGACGGTTACTCTCATTATCTCTTGCCAGCATGGCCAATGGCCAATCTGGAAGGTTTCAGGTTGGAGAAGGCTGGATTGGAGCCCATTATTCTACCCTGCAACCAATTGGCGCCTCATGCTGATTTACAAACCTAATCTTGCAGAGGGACCTGGGCAGATGACCTGGGTAAAGAGCCAGGAAGCATGTGACAACCAAAGGAAGCTACTAGAGGAACGTCATTTGTGTTCTGCTTCAGCTGATGCGCCAGCTGCGCCCCTTCCTAGAGTTGGAAGACCTAAAGACGGACAAATAAAAGGAAGTACTTCTTCACACAGCGCATAGTTACATTATGCAACTCACTCCCATAAGATGTAGTGATGGCCACCAATCTGGATGGCTTCAAAAGGGGGTTGGATAGATTCCTGGAGGAAAAGGCTATCCATGGCTACCAGCTCTGATGGTTGTGTGCTATCTCCAGTATTCAAGGCAGTAAGCCTGTGTGCACCAGCTGCTGGGGAACATGGGTGGGAGGGTGCTGTTGCACCATGCCCTGCTTGTTCATCCCTGGCCGATGGCTGTTTGGCCACTGTGCGAACAGACTGCTGGACTAGATGGACCCTTGGTCTGATCCAGCAGGGCTCTTCTTATGTTCTTATGGGCAACCAGGATGATCAGGGGTCTGGAAACAAAGCCCTATTATTTATTTATTTATTTATTTATTTATTTATTTATTTATTACATTTCTATACTGCCCAATAGCCGAAGCTCTCTGGGCGGTTCACAGAGAGAGACTGTGAAGAGACACTGAAGGAACTGGGCATGTTTAGCCTGGAGAAGAGAAGATTGAGGGGAGACATGAGAGCACTCTTCAAATACTTAAAAGTTTGTCCCACAGAGGAGGGCCAGGATCTCTTCTCAATCCTCCCAGACTACAGGACACGGAATAACGGGCTCAAGTTAAAAGAAGCCAGATTCCAGCTGGACATCAGGAAAAACTTCCTGACTGTTAGAGCAGTATGACAATGGAATCAGTTACCTAGGGAGGTTGTGGGCTCTCCCACACCAGAGGCCTTCTAGAGGCAGCTGGACAACCATCTGTCAGGGATGCTTTAGGGTGGATTCCTGCATTGAGCAGGGGGTTGGACTCGATGGCCTTGTAGGCCCCTTCCAACTCTGCTATTCTATGAGTCTATGATTCTATGTAGTGCATGTGCTGGTGATTTCGAGCCTTGCCTTCTGCAATGCGCTGTACATAGGGCTACCTTTGTGCCTGGTTCGGAAACTTCAACTAGTACAAAATATGGCAGCCAAGTTGGTCACCGATACACCTAGGGGTGACCATATTACACCAGCTTTAAAATCACTTCACTGGCTGCCAGTTAGTTTCCGGATGAAGTACAAAGTGTTGGTTATCACCTTGAAAGCCCTACATGGTTTGGGTCCAGGTTACCTACGGGATTGCCATGGATTACCTGCTTGCTGGGCCCTCAACTCAACGGGTGCTGGATCCAACAGGTGCACCCTGAACTAGCCCCAAAGATGTCCGATTTCATACAACCCCCTCCTATTGTAAGGTCTAAGCTGTGGCGGGTGGGGAATCAATCCTTCCCCACCAAACTTGCATTTCTGGATTGCGAAATTGGCAAGGGAATGTTGCAATTAGAAACAGACCTTTGGCAAATATTCTCCTGTCCTTTTGTGGGTGAATTTATGGGCTCTGTAACATAGAATGTGAATCATGAGACTGTTTTGAAAGGGAAATTAAATACAAGGCCAAAAAAGAAAAGAAAAGTGCACCTAGCCAGATGTAAGTGGGCTTTCAGTAGGAAAAAACGATTCAAAGTATATATATATATATATATATATATATATATATATATATTCCATTGCTGAATCAGCTCAGTAGGGGAACAACATTTTCAAAATGTGAAATGAAAAGAAAACATAGATTTCGCTGTTAAAAGCCTGAATAAATTGCTTGAGAGCAAATAAATATTGACAAGCTTCGAAATACTTATGCAAATATCAGGAGGGAGAGAGAAACGTCACTCACTGTATCCAGCATGACGCCCCCCGCCCTGGCAGTAATGGATTCAGTCTTCCAGAGTAGATACTCTTCACGTGGCTTTCTAGGGGTGGACACATCTGTCCATTTCAGTTTTACTTGGTTTCTCATTTCTCCAAACTTAGATTTATTTTGTCTCATTTTCACATAAGGTTGCAGCAGGACCTTATGTGAAAATAACCAAATAATAACCATATTATTTCCATGCAAAAATATGCATGGAAATTCATGCATATTTTTGGTGCATGTTTCTCAGTAACTGTTAGTCGTGGTGACAGAATGAAACCTCCACCTTCCGGGTCAGTGTAACCTCTGGAGAGGGCGACAGCGAGAAATGCTGGGAAAATCCGCCGTGGATTCAAATGCGTTCTGATTTCTATGAATCCGAACTGGAGATTCCGCAGCGGAACGACCTTTCCCAAGTCACAGGGATTCTGCAGGCTTGCAGTCTGGTTGTTTACATTGCAGGGGGATTTAAGCAAATTTGCACTTGCGCTAAGGCTTAAGTGGAACAAAATCCCTTGTAATCCCTAAAAAAATCCAATTCTGTCCATGAGCAGACAACAAAACAAATAGTACCTGTCAATCCACAAAACACAGACGAAATGGATTTAACAAAATCTGTACCTCTCTAGCTATGACCTTCATGGCCTGCTTGGGGGAGTTATCTTACCATCATGGGAGACAAGGTGAAAGAGTCTTTTGGCGTTCCTATCACACTGTATTATTTTGGGTTGGAAGCTTTGAGGTCAAATTGAACAAGACCATTTCTGCAGGCAACTCCGATTGATCTTATTATGTAAACCACCCAGAGAGCTTTGTCTATAAGGCGGTATAAAAATGTAATAAATAATAAGAAACATATACACCAATGGCCATGGAAGTCAAAGAACTATGGCAACAGGAAAAGGTCACAATTATTCCGTTAGTCACATCAGTCACCGGCATCACATCAAAAAACTATACAGAAAACCTTCAGAGATTGGGCCTACCAAAATACATCCACACGAACATCCAGAAAGCAGTCATACTTAAAACATGCTCAATTGTCAGGAAATTCCTGAATCTGTAAAAGACAGCATGATTTGGCAATGCCCGTCATGTATGTCTAGAAAAACAGCCATGAGCAAGAAAGAGATTATGATGATGATGATGATAATAATAATAATAATAATTCCACTTCTCCCATGGTCTACTGCAGTTTGTGAAAAAATAACACATAAGTTACGAGTACTACAAGGCAAAGAAGAGCCACTAGTATTTAGTGCTATATGGTGGAAATTCATTTTATACACCACTGATTCTGAGATGTTGACATATATGTCGAACACAGCTAGGGATATATGGACTGTATAAATGGTATGAAATTTCCGTTATAGAATAAATTTATAGTAAAGTTACAATAATATCAAGAATTTAAAAATGTAATAAGGGCAATAAGCTTCACTCCATATTATTATTATTATTATTATTATTATTATTATTATTATTATTATTCATTTAGGGGAGGGAGATATATTATATTATATTATAATATTTGTGATACGTTGAATATACGAAAATCTTTAATAAAAACATTATTTTAAAAATAATAATACTTAAAACATGCTCAATTGTCAGGAAATTCCTGAGTTAGTAAAAGACAGCATGACTTTGCAAAGCCTGTCGTGTCCATCTAGAAAAACCAATGAAAAAGAAGAGATAGTCTCTAGTGTTGGAAAATAGAAAAAGGTTTTTATTTTTTGGTACATATATCTTCAATCTTTAAAAATTGTATTGTTGTAAAAGGACTTAATGCAGCCTTCCTCAACCTGGGGTGCTCCAGATGTGTTGGACTACAACTCCCAGAATACCCCAGCCGGGGCATTCTGGGAGATGCAGTCCAACACATCTGGAGCGCCCCAGGTTGAGGAAGGCTGACAATGTATAAAAAGCGCGACGTTTCGGATCTCCCGATCCTTCTTCAGGAGCTTCTGAAACAAAATAACATCCGTGAACCACAAGTCCAAATACGGTAAGCTAAAACAGCTAAATGCAGCAGTTTTTTCGTTCTATCTCTGCTGTCGACGTTCTTCTGTTTAACACACCCGCTCACCTGTTAAACAGAAGAACGTCTACAGCAGAGAAAGAACGAAAAAAACTGCTGCATTTAGCTGTTTTAGCTTACCGTATTTGGACTTGTGGTTCACGGATGTTATTTTGTTTCAGAAGCTCCTGAAGAAGGATCGGGAGATCCGAAACGTCGCGCTTTTTATACATTAAGTCCTTTTACAACAATACAAAATAAAAACCTTTTTCTATTTTCCAACACTAGAGACTATCTCTTCTTTTTCATTGGATGTTTCCCCCCCTCCTTCATTTTGACGTCTAGAAAAACCGCCATGAGTGAGAAAGAGATGATAATAATAACAATAATAACAATAATAGAACCATAGAATCATAGAATAGCAAGAGTTGGAAGGGGCCTACAAGGCCATCGAGTCCAACCCCCTGCTCAATGCAGGAATCCACCCTAAAGCATCCCTGACAGATGGTTGTCCAGCTGCCTCTTGAAGGCCTCTAGTGTGGGAGAAGAGCCCACCACCACCCTAGGTAACTGGTTCCATTGTCGTACTGCTCTAACAGTCAGGAAGCTTTTCCTGATGTCCAGCTGGAATCTGGCTTCCTTTAACTTGAGCCCATTATTCCATGTCCTGCACTCTGGGAGGATCGAGATGATGATGATGATGATGATAATCATCATTATCATCATCATCATCAGACTCAGAGCTTCAAGTTGGAGTTGATAGCCAAATATCATTCTTGGTTTCCCACCCAACCACCCCTTGCATTTTCCAGATTCTACAAGAAAATCCAGGCCTTGCACGAAGGAGCAGGCAGTACAGTGTCCAACCCCTTATTGGGGTACGCCCTGATCAAGAGACTGCAGTCCGACTGGGTGAACGTAGTCTACAGCATGGAGGCCAGTGAGAACAGCCAAGGTACTTTGCCAGCGGTCGAAGACACGGGCTCATAATAATCTTTGCTGTGTTGGGATGGGCCAAAGATAAGTCCAGGCAGCAAGAGGGATCAAACAACCTGCAAACGGTTGTCAAGAAGAACAAAAACCACAATGCTATGGTGAAGGGTAGCCTTCCCCAACGGGGCACCCTCTAGATATGTTGAAGCACCACTCCCAGCATGCCTCAGTCAGCTTGCTCAGTCCCAACGCATGTCAGGGTCGACTCTTTTTCAAGGGGTATAAATTTCACAGTTATATCTAAGTTCTTTGAATCTAGTTCAATGCGTAGACAGAAGTGGTGTTGGGATGTACCATAAAAACAAGAGTCTCAACACAGTTATCTCCTCACCCCTGCCCTGCCTGGCTGGTCCGGCCCTACCATGAGGCAGAGTGAGGCAACTACCTCAGGTGGTAGATGTTCAGGTCGGTGGCGGCAGCAGCCCTCTCTTCCAGGGCATTCTTCCTGAGTCTTCAGGCTACTCCCCTTCGTTGGAAGGCAGAGCAGTGTGTTTGAGAATTCTCTAAACTAGTCTGTTGCCTTCAGAAAATGCTTCTGTCAGGGCACAGGACAAGATGCCCCCCCCTCCCAATTCCTTACACAGAAGCTAACTGGACTGGCAGCTGAATTTTACTTCAGCTCTGACAGGACATAAATCCAGCTGCCAGTCCAGTTCACTTCTGTATGTGGAACTGGGAGGGGGGGGGCGACATGTCGTCTTTTGCCTCAGGTAGCAAAATGCCGTGGGCCTGCTCTGCCCCCGACTTACATTCACAATGCAAAGGTCAGCCTCGCTAATCGGCCGATTCAGTCGTCCATCTTGTCCCCTCCCCTATGTTGTTGTCATTTTAATGTGCTTCATATAACTTTTATTCAATTGAACATATTCCCCCCCTTTTTTAAAAAACACACACACTACACATTCTTTTTAAAATGGTTGAAAAACCGCTTTGGGGAAGGGAAGAGGTTCTTCCACAACCTCACAGGCACCAGCCAATCAGCGCTGTGCAAGGCAGTGTTTGCTTTAGTCCCAGGCACATTGGTTTCCCCCCGAGCTCGATCCTGAAGAGAAGATCTGGGCATTGGGAAAAAGGGCAGCGAGAGCCTTTCCACTGGTCAAATTGCATTCTTAATACACAGCCTGAAAGAGTCCGACCGTGGACGGAGAAACGATAATGAGAGGTGAAGCGGCTGAGGTTCCAAGCCTAATTGGAGCATGTCAGGCATAAGCCTTGAGCGCATGTAAGAAGAAGGGTATAATTGTTTACCTAGGGTGGCCCTATGGAAAGGAGGACTGGAGGATAGCTGCATAGAGAAGGGAATTTCAGCAGGTGTCATTTGTACGCATGCAGCACCTGGTGAAAGTCCCTCTTCATCACAACTGTTAAAGCTGCAAGAGCTATACTACAGTGACCAGATCCAAAAGAGGGCAGGGCTCCTGCAGATTCAACTGTTGTGGTGAAGAGGGGATTTCACCAAGTGTTGCATGCATACAAATGATACCTGCTGAAATTGCCTTTTCTATGCAGGTATTAGATACAGCAGCGGTCTCCAATCTTTTTGGCACCAGGGACCTGTGCCGTGGAAGACAGTTTTTCCACGGAACTGGGGGGAGGGTTGAGGGGATGGTTTTGGGAAGCCCCCACCCCACCCCCCAACTCCAGCGTCCTGGCTTCGCTTCGGCTGGGTGGGCCTGGGTGGGGAGGGCGGAAGGCTTCGGAACGGTGTGCCCTGAAGCTGCCCTCACTCGGCCAGAGCAGGTCTAGAAGTGGGAGGGCGACTTCCAGGAGTGCTGTTCGGCGCCCCCTTACCTTGGCGCTCTAGGCGGCCGCCCAACTGGCCTCTATGGAAGCACCAGCCCTGCTCACCTGCACGGACTGGTTCCTAACAGGCCACGGACCAATACTGGTCTGTGGCCCGGAGGTTGGAGACCCCTGAGATACAGGATCCCTGTCCTCCTTTCCATAGGGTCACCTTATGTTTATCATAGCTGTGACCTACCCATCAGCTCTCTTACAGAGATTGCTAATGTTCCTCTTCCCTCCCAAGGCCCTTTCCTTTCATGCCATGTCTTGTGGCTTCTAAGACTACAGGCAGGAGCGGTCTTTTTTCTTTTCTTTTTAACTTTACCAGTGGCACGGGGAGTCTTGTCGGCTGACAGGTGGGATCAAAAGGCTATCAGGAAATAAATAATCAATGTTACCCATCACTGTCTTTTCGCAGCACTGAAGAGCAGCTACCAGAGGTTGGAGGGGAACTTGCCCATCTTTGAGGACCTGGAAGGAGCAGCCCGGGCGGTGATGCGGCTGCAAGACGTCTACTCTCTGAGCGTGGAGGCCTTGGCCAAAGGACGCTTCCAGAGGGCCAGCAAGGCTCCCCTGCCTGACATATACAGCCCTGGGCAGGATTTCTCCTTGTCAGCTGACGACTGCTTCCACATTGGCAAGGTGGGTGGGCAAATCCAGGTTAAAAAGAAGAGGGTTGAGTGGGCTGGTTGCATCGGAATCTAGGTTGCTGTAACTTACAGTATACCCATTACTTTGGGCCCTAATTCCTATGGCCATGGAAAAGAGTTCGTGACTTTCTTCCCGGTCGTACCCTTTTCTGTACCTGAACACTGCTCACACGTCTCCCCTCAATTTTAACGTCTCCAGACTGAACATCCCCAGTTCCTTCAGCCTGTCCTCATAGGGCCTGTCCTCAAGTCCCTGTATCATCTCTGTTGCCCTCCTCTGAACCTGCTCTAACCTGTCGATGTCCTTCTGGAAATGTGGTGCCCAGAATCACACACAATACTCCAGGCGTGGTCTTCCTAGGTTGGAGGTGATGGGGAATGAGTTCTCTCTCTCTCTCTCTCTCTCTCTCTCTCTCTCTCTCTCTCTCTCTCTCTCTCTCTCTCTCTCTCTCTCTCTCTCTCTCTGCCAGAGTGCTACTGCCGTTCAGAACAGGGAATACCAGGTTGGATGGAGAAATAGTCTGAGCTGGTCATAAGAACCTAAGCCCTGCTTGATCAGACCAAGGGTCCATCTAGTCCAGCACTCTGTTCACACAGGGGCCGACCAGCTGTCGGCCAGGGACCAACAAAGCAGGACACGGTGCAACAGCACCCTCCCACCCATGTTCCCCAGCAACTGGGGCACACAGGCTTACTGCCTCCGATACTGGAGGTCGCTTCCTAGGACCTTGGAGAGCCAACGCCGCTCAAAGTAAACAGAACTAGCCAAAACGGACTGGACTGACGACGGCCAGACCCGGCAGCCACAGGTGCGAATACGTAGTCCAGCAACATCACCCGTCCCCTTTGTCTGCTCCTGCTTCCAGTACAGTCTTTGCCAGCAACCTTATCTCTCCCAGTTTCTTACAGGTGGCCTATGACATGGAGGATTACTACCATTCCATTCAGTGGCTGGAGGAAGCCGTCAGCCTCTTCCGCCTCGCCTACGGGAACTGGAACACGGAGGATGAGGGCAGCCTTGAGGATGCTCTCGACCACCTGGCGTTCTCCTATTTCAAGGTAAGGAACCCTCCCTAGGGATGCGATGGGGGGGGGCCTCCATTCCTGTGTTCCGTTCCCCTGTTTGTGTTCTTAAAACACACGGATGGACGGCGCAAGCCAGGAAATGGCCCAAGAGGCAGGTCTTTGGAAGGCGCCATGGGCCAATCCCTTTGGGGACTCTGATATCAGTTGGGTGGTGAATCCACTCCGGGTTTCAGTCAGTACTCTAAAGGATCTGTCCAAGGTGGTCTGTAGTGAGCTTCACGCGTCACACTTTGGATAGTTCCTTTACAGTTCTGACTGGTTCTGGAGTACTGCGTCCAGTTCTGGGCTCCACAATTCAAGAAGGAAGCAGACCAGAATGATCAGGGGTCTGGAAACAAAGCCCTATGAGGAGAGACTGAAAGAACTGGGCATGTTTAGCCTGGAGAAGAGAAGATGGAGGGGAGGCATGAGAGCACTCTTCAAAGACTTAAAAGGTTGTCACACAGAGGAGGGCCAGGATCCCTTCTCGATCCTCCCAGAGTGCAGGACACGAAATAACGGGCTTAAGTTACAGGAAGCCAGATTCCAGCTGGACATCAGGAAAAACTTCCTGACTGTTAGAGCAGTACGACAATGGAACCAGTGACCTAGGGAGTTTGTGGGCTCTCCCACACTGGAGGCCTTCAAGAGGCAGCTGGACAACCATCTGTCAGGGATGCTTTAGGATGGATTCCTGCATTGTGCTGGAGTTTGGACTCAATGGCCTTGTAGGCCCCTTCCAACTCTGCTATTCTATGATTCTATGAAACCTGGAGCGGATTCACCAGCTCACTGACATCGGAGCCACCAGCTTCCACTGGCACAGTCCTGACTTTGAGTTTTGCCCAGGGGGAAAAGGAGAAAAAGAATAAAGCCCCATAGTGGATAGAGCAGCCTTCCCTAAACTGGTGTCCTCCAGTAGCCGTGCTGACTGAGAGTTGAGATCCAACACATTTAGAGGTGCGAGGCTAGAGAAGTCTGGGTTAGGGCGTCAGACGAGGACCAGGGAGGTCCAGGTTCAAATCTCTGCCATAAAGCTCACTGTGTGACTGTAGGCTAGTGACTGGTCCAATTGTGATAATATCCTGATATAGCTCAATAGCACCATCTAAACTGGGTCTGGGACTTTGGATCCCTGCTAGAACACCTTGTGAGGACCATAGCCTTGGTGTTAGATTCAATCACCCATATGGGTTAAATCCCTTTTTCATAATAGTCAACTGGAGTGAACTGGCAACTCTGTTGTCATGGAAGTCCAAATCCATGAAGAATGTGGAACTATCGTTCTAAGAAAATTTCTGGTATCCATCATTCTTCCTTGAGTCTGAGAATCCTGTGCCTCTGATCATGTGCAGAGAGCCGTTTCCCTCCATCGCTAAGTATAGACAGCCCCTGCACTCACATATGTCTACAGTGGGGGGTCTTGGCAGATATTTCAAGGGGGGGAACAATACTTTCAGCTACATTTGAACCCCAGGATTCTTTATTTTTTCAAAAAGTTAACTAGTTCTCTCTCTCTCTCTCTCTCTCTCTCTCTTTCTCTCTCTCTCTCTCTCTCTCTCTCTCTCTCTCTCTCTCAATATCTTTTTTTCTTTTAAGGCAGGAAACATTTCTCATGCCTTAAGCCTTTCCCAAGAATTTCTTCACTACGGTATGTGCTTCTGGAGGGGAAGACCTTCCAGATCCATCTGGTCAGTCTGTAGAATGTTGCTGTTTGTCAGACGAAACATTAAGCTTCAAAAGATTAAATGTATTTCTAAGAAATTCTGATCAGCGTCATCATCAGCAGGGACATAGTTGCAATTCAAACCATGCAGCCAGTGGGGTTCCTAGCTGAACCCTGGGAAAGTAAGCATACGAGGATCTTTTTTCTTTTCTTTTTAAATTTTATTTTTATTTTATTTATTTATTGGCACTGTTGTTCTAGGAGCATCATCACACAGAAGGAAAACGCGTTTGCTTACCATTGCTTCGCCGCAGACACAATTGTCCCTCATTACTCCCTCTTTCGAAAGAGGAAGTAAACAACGCGCATGGGGCCCTTTGAGGGGGCCGTTCTGATCGCGCTGTTTCTCCTGCACACAGCCGGAGAGAGCAGCAACTTCCATCTTTAAAAAGAAGTCAGACTTACTGGGGTGTTTTCTTGTGGTGCGAAGAAGGAGGGACGCGGAGGGACGCAGGAGGGACGCGGGAGGCAGACGATGTCGTGAGAGGGATCTGTGAAAATCTGTGAGTGCCCAGCAAGGAGCGTGCAATAAAACACTCATCGGATGGAGGTCTGGGCTAGCTAATCTGAAAATAATGTTGACTGCTGGTAATGGCCTTGTTCATCACTAATATGCATTGAAATACTCTCTCTCTTCTGGATAGAGTCTTAGATACGGTGACCATATGAGCTATACTAGAGTGACCCGATACAAAAGAGGGCAGGGCTCCTGCAGCTTTAATTGTTGTGATGAAGAGGGAATTTCACCAGGTTCTCCATATATACAAATGACACCTGCTGAAATTCCCTTTTCTATACAACTGTCCTCCTTTCCATAGGGTCGCCCTAGTAGATCACCCAGGATTGTGTCTTATCAGCATCCACAAAAAGTAGTAAATTGATGGTCATATCTTGTTCCATACCATTAAAAGTTTCACTGGCAGTTGAATCAATCTGTTCTTAAAGGCACAAGAGCAGGTCGGAGCTTTTTTTTCTGGTCCGTTGGCAACTCAGCCTTTTGTTCGCACATCGTGGTGAAGGGATTGCCATCCCAGCGACAAAACGTTTTCCCCCTCGCCCAGCCTTCCTCAACCTGGGGTGCTCCAGATGTGTTGGACTACAACTCCCAGAATGCCCCAGCCGGCTGGGGCATTCTGGGAGATGCAGTCCAACACATCTGGAGCGCCCCAGGTTGAGGAAGGCTGCGCCTTGCCCTTTCAATGCCAGGTTTATTAGTTATCCCAATTAAGTACTAATCTACATGTGGTGCTGTACAAATCATCAGGCAGGCAGCATTTTTTTTTTACTGCTCCTGTGCCTTGTCCACCACTCTGCCGCTAAGATCATCTTCTTGGCCCGCCGCTCTGACCATGTCACTCCACTTCTGAAATCTCTTCATTGGCTTCCAATTCACTTCAGAATCCAATATAAACTTCTCCTGCTGACCTTCAAAGCTTTTCACGGCCTAGCTCCTTCCTATCTCTCCTCTCTCATCTCACCCTATTGCCCCGCTCGGGCTCTCCGCTCCTCTGATGCCATGCTTCTCGCCTGCCCAAGGACCTCCACTTCCCTTACTCGGCTTCGTCCTTTTTCTTCCGCTGCCCCTTACGCCTGGAACGCTCTTCCAGAACACTTGAGAACTACAAACTCAATCACAGCTTTTAAAACTCAGCTAAAAACTTTTCTATTCCCTATAGCTTTTAAATATTGAGTTTGTTCTGACTCTATACTGTTTAGCTTCACCCTACCCGGTGCCTCTTTACACTTCCCTGTGCCTGTTTGCATTCTCTTTCCCTCCTTATTGTTTACTACAACTTTATTAGATTGTAAGCCTATGCGGCAGGGTCTTGCTATTTACTGTGTAATCTGTACAGCACCATGTACATTGATGGTGCTATATAAATAAATAAATAATAATAATAATAATAATAATAATAATAAAAATAGGTCAAGTTTTTCAAGTTTTTGGGTCACAGTTGAAGGGAATGGCGTTGCCACTTCAATTTCTGTGTACCAGACTGCATTGAAAGGAATGAAAGGCACAGCACGGAGCAAGTGAAAAAACAAAAAACCTTCCGTTCTAGTTTAGAGAATGTTCAGACAATGCCCCAACTTTAGAATGTCTTCCTAAAGGAGATATGATTGGCACCAATTTAAAACATTTCTTTTTGTACAAGCGTTTAAATATATGTTTGTTTTCGCTTGCTGGTTGAAGGGTTGCTGTTTTCATTGGTCTTTTAAAGCTTTTTTTATATTGGATTCATTTGTTTGTTTTTAATGCGCTGGGATCCCTTGTGGATGAAGAGAAGTCTTGTCAGTTTTATAGCTAAATAAAAGTGGAATTGTACGCTTGTTTAGACAGGAATAAGGCCTACAACTCCCAACTTTCCCCATCCCAGAATGATGGGAGTTATAGGACTTATTCCTGTCTAAACAAGCATGGTATTCTACCCTCAATGAATAAATTGTATAATTTATTTATTGCATTTTTATACCGCCCAATAGCGAAAGCTGTCTGGGCGGTTTACAAAAATTAAAACCATAGAAACCATTCAAAATATGAAAAGCGTAATATAAAATACAATATAAAAACACTGCAAGGATAAAATAAATAAATTATGGTCTGATTTTGACCAGATCCAAGCAACAAGAGGATTGCAAGGAATGTCTTGAAGTATGAGAAGCTTTTGATGGAAAATCCTGAGCGGGTCGAAGAAGAGGCAGGCTTGCAGAGACCCAACGTTACTCACCTGGAGACCAGAGATACTTACGAAACATTGTGCCAGACTCTTGGCTCTCAGGTGAGTGAGAGAAACAGGTGTCAGATCAACCTTTCCCATGGAAGGCCAAATTCCGGCTGGTCCATGACCACCAAAATGGCATGGTCCTGTGGCAACGTAGAGGGTCATCACACAGGGGGAAATCGCGTTTGCTTGCCATCACTTCTCCGCCCACGCAACTGTCCCTCATTACTTCCTCTTTTGAAAGAGGAAGTAAACAACCTGCACGTGGCCCATTCAGCAGGCCGTTCTGATCGCGCTGCTTCTCCTGCACACAGCAGGGGAGAGCGGCAATGTCCATCTTTAAAAATAAGTCGGACTGCCTGGGGTGTATTTTTGTGGCGTGAAGAAGGCTAGAAGGGACGGGAGGAGCATGGGAGGCAGACGACGTCCTGAGAGCAAAACCCGTGAGTGCCCAGTAACGAGCATGAAATAAAACACTCGTCTGATGGAGCGCATAATGACTCCCAAACTTATTATGGAAGAATCATGCCATGCCTCTGACAAAATTGGAGTTTGGGCCTGTATAAGGTTGCAGTGCTGTGTACACTTTCCTAGGAGTCAGCACCATTGATGGGTTCCGAGTAGGCACCCATAGGATTGTGCGACGCGCATAGGCATGCGCACCACATTTCCTTAGGGTGTGCACCCAGGGATTTTTTTTAAGGTGAACATTTACTGAATCCTCAGTCATCATGGACATTATTTTTATTCATTTGTTTTTTAAGCACTGTAGAGACTTTGCGTTCGGCTTGCCTAGCTGTGGGACGGCCATTGTTGTTGCGGGTGGGGGCAGATATGTGGAAATGCTCCTCAACCCCTAACATTGGTGGGGCTTTGTGGTGACACTGGTTAGAGGAGGGGCTTACGAGGTGATATTAGCCTTTGGGGCTCCTCCTTCTGGCCCCTTTGAAGCGCGGCTCCTGGCAGAGAGGTTCCCAGGAGAGCAATTCGGTGCGCTCTTGAATGCAGCAGTTCTTCAGCGCAGTGGCAGAACAGCTGGAGGGCAGCCAGAGATCTCTTCCTGCTACATCCAGATCCCTACTCAAAGGCCCCCTTCAATTCGCCGCTTATTGTTTGAGCCATTAGGGTGTGCCCGGCCACACCCAGCACACCCCTTGCGCACGCCTATGGCTACGTGTCTGTTAATTTCTAAGACCGTTTCTAGTCCCTATGGAACACTAACCTCCAATTAGCCTAAGAGAAAACTCCACTGGTACTAACAGGAGCTCTTTTTCTTTCATCGCAGCTTTGGGGGATGATTTCAAGGTGGGGGGAAGTAGGGTGACCATATGGAAAGGAGGATAGGGCTCCTGTATCTTTAACAGTTGCATAGAAAAGGGAATTTCAGCAGGTGTCATTTGTATATATGGAGAACCTGGTGAAATCCCCTCTTCATCACAACAGTTAAAGCTGCAAGAGCTACACTAGAGTGACCAGATTTAAAAGAGGGCAGGGCTTGTGCAGCTTTAACGGTTGTGATGAAGAGGGCATTTCACCAGGTGCTGCATGCATAACAATGACACCTGCTGAAATTCCCTTTTCAATACAACTGTTAAAGATACAGGAGCCTGGTCCTCCTTTTCATAGGGTCACCCTAGGGGAAGGGTTAAATCACTCCTCCCCATATGCTGTGCCACACCTCAAAATTGCTCCACCTCTGCTCTTGCTTGTATATTTATTTTTTTAAAAAAAGAAAAACAGACACGTTTCGTAATTATGTGTTTAGCGTCACATCTGTGTTTCGGCCCTCTCGGGCACAGCTGGCTGGAGCACTGAACGGGCGTGCGCCACACCGCAGCATTTTCTTGCCGGTCTCACTTGTGGAAAAGAAAGCAAACGCAAAAGCAAATAGTTCTGATCGCAACCAGATCATGCCAGTGGAGGCTGGTGGCTGCGGTGCCAGTGGGGCAGTGAATCCGCTCCAGGTTTCAGTGAGAACCAGTCAGGTCTCTGCAGGAACCTTCCTTGGGGGTGGGCACACCTTTAGCTCCTTTAGTGTTACGACTAAAACCTGGAGCGGATTCGCCACCCCACTGACTTTGGAACTGCCGGACTCCTCTGCATCATGCCGTAATGCAGGGGTGTTGAACCTCAGGCCCGTGGGCCAATTCCGGCCCTCTGAGACCCAATCCAGAACTCTGGGGCTACCCAGATGGCCACGCCCTTTACTCCTGACTATGGATTGGTGGCTTCCCTGCTTTTGTGCAGTTCCCCCCCCCCCCCATTCTAAAAGCTTCTCCTAAGACTTGGTTACTGGCTGTGAGAGCTTGAAGCTACGATAAGCTAGTATTTTTTGGTCCCACCCCTTTGCCTTTGGCCATGCCCACCCCTGGTCTGCGGCCCTCAGGAGCGTCTCCAAACTGGAGCCCAGTCGTGGGTTCCCCACCTCTGCTGCAATGTCACTGGTCCTTTTCCAGCCGACCCAGTACCAGCTGCCTCACCTCTACTGCTCGTATGAGACCAACAGGGACCCATTCCTCATCCTGCAGCCGCTGAAAAGGGAAATTGTCCACCGGCAGCCCTACGTGGCCCTCTGCCACGACTTCGTCAGCGATTCCGAAGCTGAGAAGATCAAGGCGCTCGCCGCTCCTTGGGTAAGCAGCAGGGCAGGTGGAATGGATTGAGGGGTGGGTGGGTGGCTCACCTGTTGGGAGCTTCTCCTGAGTCAAAGGCTGAGTCACCTGAGCACGGCTGTGGCTACAGAACCAGCATCTGTTGAACGGCTACTAAAGAACCCAATTCAAGCTTGGAAGCCCAGCTGATGAGGGCTTGGGGAACCTCCTTCTTCCATGGACAATCATTGCCCCCCCTTTTGTGTCTTCAGTCATAAATAGGACAGGGTCCACACAGGGTCAATGGGATCGCCCAAGAGCAGTGGCACGGCAAGGGCTTTATTTATTCATTATGTTTATATCCTGCCTTTTATCCTCCAAGGAACCCAAGGTGGCGTACATAATCCTCCTCCTCTCCATTTTATTCTCACAACAACCCTGTGACGTAGGCTGGGCTGAGAGTCTGTGACTGGCCCAAAGTCACCCAGTGGATTTCCAGGGCTGAGAGGGGGGACTAGAACCCGGACCTCCCAACTCCTAGTCCAATACTTTAGCCACTACACCACACAGATTCTCTTCCTCTTCCTCCTCCTCCTCCTCCTTCTTTTCTTCTTCTTCTTCTTCCTCCTCCTCCTCCTCCTTTTCTTCTACTTCTTCTTCCTCCTCCTCCTTGTTTTCTTCTTCTTCCACCTCCTCCTCCTCCTCCTTTTCTTCTTCTTCCGCCTCCTCCTCCTCCTTCTTTTCTTCTTCTTCCTCCTCCTCCTCCTCCTTCTTTTCTTCTTCTTCCGCCTCCTCCTCCTTCTTTTCTTCCTCCTCCTCCTCCTCCTCCTCCTCCTCCTCCATTTCTTCTTCTTCCGCCTCCTCCTCCTCCTTCTTTTCTTCTTCTTCTGCCTCCGCCTCCTCCTTCTTTTCTTCTTCTTCTGCCTCCTCCTCCTCCTCCTCCTTCTTTTCTTCTTCTTCCTCCTCCTCCTTCTTCTACTTCTTCTTCCTCCTCCTTCTTTTCTTCTTCTTCCACCTCCTCCTCCTTCTTCTTTTCTCCTCCTCCTCCTCCTCGTTTTCTTCTTCTTCCGCCTCCTACTCCTCCTCCTTTTCTTCTTCTTCCTCCTCCTCCTCCTTCTTTTCTTCTTCTTCCTCCTCCTCCTTCTTCTTCTTCTTCCGCCTCTTCCTCCTCCTCCTTCTTCTTCTTCCACCTCCTCCTCCTCCTTCTTTTCTTCTTCTTCCTCCTCCTCCTCCTTCTTCTTCTTCTTCCGCCTCTTCCTCCTCCTTCTTCTTCTTCTTCCGCCTCCTCCTCCTCCTTCTCTTCTTCTTCTTCTTCTTCTTCTTCTTCTTCTTCTTCTTCTTCTTCTTCTTCTTCTTCTTCTTCCTTCTCCTTCTCCTCCTCCTCCTCCTCCTCCTCCTCCTCCTCCTTTTCTTCTTCTTCTGCCTCCTCCTCCTCCTTCTTTTCTTCTGCTTCTGCCTCCTCCTCCTCCTTCTTTTCTTCTTCCTCCTCCTCCTCCTTCTTTTCTTCTTCTTCCGCCTCCTCCTCCTCCTTCTTTTCTTCTTCTTCCTCCTCCTCCTCCTCCTTCTCTTCTTCTTCTTCTTCTTCTTCTTCTTCTTCTTCTTCTTCCTCCTCCTCCTCCTCCTCCTCCTCCTCCTCCTCCTCCTCCTCCTTTTCTTCTTCTTCCGCCTCCTCCTCCTCCTCCTCCTCCTCCTTCTCTTCTTCTTCTTCTTCTTCTTCTTCTTCTTCTTCTTCCTCCTCCTCCTCCTCCTCCTCCTCCTCCTCCTTTTCTTCTTCTTCCGCCTCCTCCTCCTCCTTCTTTTCTTCTTCTTCCGCCTCCTCCTCCTCCTTTTCTTCTTGTTCTTCTTCTTCTTCTTCTTCCTCCTCCTCCTTTTCTTCTTGTTCTTCCTCCTCCTCCTCCTCCTCCTCTTCTTCTTCTCCTAGGATGATCATATGAAAAGGAGGACGGGGCTCCTGTATCTTTAACAATTGTGTTGAAAAGGGAATTTCAGCACGTGTCATTTGTATATATGGAGAACCTGGTGAAATTCCCTCTTCATCACAACAGTTGAAGCTGCAGGTGCCCTGCCCTCTTTTAAATCTGGTCACTCTAGTATAGCTCCTGCAGCTTTAACTGCTGTGATGAAGAAGGACTTTCACCAGGTTCTCCATATTTACAAATGACACCAGCTGAAATTCCCTTTTCTATGCAACTGTTAAAGATACGGGAGCCCTGTCCTCCTTTTCATAGGGTCACCCTAGCTTCTCCTTCTCTTTCTCCTCCTTAGAATCATAGAATAGCAGAGTTGGAAGGGGCCTACAAGGCCATCCAGTCCAACCCCCTGCTCAATGCAGAAATCCTCTCTAAACATCCCTGGCAGATGGTTGTCCAGCTGCCTCTTGAAGGCCTCTAGGGTGGGAGAGCCCACAACCTCCCTAGGTAGCTGATTCCGTTGTCTTTCTCAAAAAAAAAAAAAAAAAAAAAGACTCAAGGCATCTTATAACCAAGATTTAAACACACAGAAATTTAAAGCAGCTACAGAGTTGATGAATCAACTAAATGGTTTAGATTGGAATTACGTTTAAAAGTTGCTGCCTACGAACAGGACTGAGGAGCGGGAGATCACTTTGTCTCCAGGCCCTCCGCCCTCAGCTGAAACAACGTGTTCTCCAAGCCACGCCTGCCCCTGCCCGGTTGCCTCAGTAACCATGCAAGATGACCATGTGGAGGTAATTAACTTAATCCACTGCACAGACAGGACCTGAATTCTGCGGTTCTACTTCGAGCCAGGCTGCTCTTGGCTGTCACTCGCTCACCACTGCCTCCGCAGTGTGGCATCTCTCGGCCGATTGTGTCATGGGTGGGTGTGGTCTCTCCAGGACGCTGTTAAGCATTTCCATGGAGTGGGTGGCTCAGAAGAGCACGTGTGGAGCAGAGCTTTCCAAACTTTCCTGTCGGTGACACACTTTTTAGACATGCATCATTTCGCGACACAGTAATTCAGTTTTACTAGCAAACCGGAGGTTAAACTAACCCCTTATAAGAGATACGGACACATACATAAATTGTAATAACGAAATGTAGGGGGACACAACATATCTCGTGAAAACCTTTCATTTATATTTTTTAAAATATATGATTTTCAAGATAATCACATACATTTCCAAGACTTTTATTTACTTATTTCACATTGAACCAATTTTGTTGAGCGGCGATCGAGCGGCGGCTGAGACGGTGTTCTATCAAAAAACTGGACCCACGGAGTTTCTCGAATGTGTCACTTCCGGTGCAGCCGCGTCACCGGAAGTGACGCGGAATCAGCTGTTTCGACCCGATTAGGCATACTGCGCATGCGCAGTACCTGTATGATCCCTCGACCGCGGTGTGCATGCACGGATACGACGGAAGGGGAATATACTAGTGCACCATACTAATCGGCACCTTTGCTGCGGAAAAATGCAGGCAAGTTGGTGTTGCTTATTTCACATAGTCTCAGAGGTTTCTCGTTACGTTCGCGTGACACACCTACACTCAGCAGCTAACACACTAATGTGTCGCGACACACAGTTTGGAAAACTCTGGTGTGGAGGGTTTTAAAGCCAAAGACACGCAATAGTTTCCGAAGGGAGCTGAAAGTTTGCAGTGCAGTTTTGCTTTCTGTCTGTCCCGCAATCCGACAGTGACTATTGCCTATTATCCAACAGGTATTGCAGGTTTTTTGAAACAATACGAAACCTGCAAAGCCTGTTTGTCCAGATTTTAAATTCAAATACAAAACTCAGCAATACGCCAGAAGTCAAAGGTTTGCTTACTTGTAAGACACAACCTTGTTCATATCAGTCGGTGGTGCAGTCAGAACCAGTCAGCTCCTTTAGAGTTGTAACTAGTTCTCTCTGAAACCCACCGCTCCACTAACATTGGAGCCACCAGCTTACACTGGCCCATCTTCTGGGCTGGGCACCACAATTCATGAAGGACGCAGACAAGCTGGAGCGTGTTCAGAGGAGGGCAACCTCCTCTCTCATCTCACACTATTGCCCCGCTCGTGCTCTTCGCTCCTCTGATGCTATGTTTCTCGCCTGCCCAAGGGCCTCTACTTCCCTTGCTCGGCTTCGTCCATTTTCTTCCGCTGCCCCTTACGTCTGGAACGCTCTTCCAGAACATTTGAGAACTACAACTTCAATCACAGCTTTTAAAGCTCAACTAAAAACTTTTCTTTTTCCTAAAGCTTTTAAAACTTGATGTTGTGCAGACCTTAAACTGTTAGTTTTACCCTACCCTACCCTGTGCCTGTTTGTCTTCTCTTCCCCTCCTTATTGTTTTACTATGATTTTATTTGATTGTAAGCCTATGCGGCAGAGTCTTGCTATTTACTGTTTTACTCTGTACAGCACCATGTACATTGATGGTGCTATATAAATAAATAAATAAATAAATAATAATAATAATAATAATAATAATAATAAAGGATGATCAGGGGTCTGGAAACAAAGCCCTATGAGGTGAGACTGAAAGAACTGGGCAGGTTTAGTCTGGAGAAGAGAAGATTGAGGGGAGACATGATAGCACTCTTCAAATCCTTGAAAGGTTGTCACACAGAGGAGGTCCAGGATCTCTTCTCGATCTTCCCAGAGTGCAGGACACGGAATAACGGGCTCAAGTTAAAGGAAGCCAGGTTTCGGCTGGACATCAGGAAAAACTTCCTGACGGTTAGAGCAGTACGACCATGGAACCAGTTCCCTAGGGAGGTTGTGGGCTCTCCCACACTAGAGGCCTTCAAGAGGCAGCTGGACAACCCTCTGTCAGGGATGCTTTAGGGTGGATTCCTGCATTGAGCAGGGGGTTGGACTCGATGGCCTTCTAGGTCCCTTCTAACTCTGCTATTCTATGATTCTATGATCTCTTCTCTGCTACTACCTCACTTTTTTCTTAGTGTCTCTCTGTTTCCCTCCAGTTGCAGAGATCAGTGGTCGCCTCTGGGGAAAAGCAACAGAAAGCTGACTACCGGATAAGCAAGAGGTAATTGCTAAACACACACACACACACACCTGTACCTGCTAGGGGAACTAAGGTATGCCATCCCTGGCTGCAGGCACAGATGTGCAAGGAGCTGGCCCATATGAAACTCTTCTTCTGTTGCAAAGTGACATATGACTACAGTGCTCCCAGTTCAGGCCCAGAACCTGGGCAGAACCAACTTCATCTGCCTTGGAAACAATGTCAGATGCTTATTCAGTATCACTTGTGTGCCTTTAACCAACAGGTGCATGATAATGGGCTGCATTAATAGAAGTATAGCTTCCAAATCGCACGAGGTACTGGTTCCCCTCTATTAGGTCCTGGTTAAGCCTCATCTTGAGTATTGTGTGCAGTTCTGGGCTCCACAATTCAAGAAGGACGCAGACAAGCTGCAGCGTGTTCAGAGGAGGGCAATGAGGATGATCAGGGGTCTGGAAACAAAGCCCTATGAAGAGAGACTGAAAGAACTGGGAATGTTTAGCCTGGAGAAGAGAAGATTGAGGGGAGACATGAGAGCAGTCTTCAAATACTTAAAAGGTTGTCACACAGAGGAGGGCCAGGATCTCTTCTCGATCCTCCCAGAGTGCAGGACACGGAAGAACGGGCTCAAGTTAAAGGAAGCCAGATTCCAGCTGGACATCAGGAAAAACTTCCTGACTGTTAGAGGAGTACGACAATGGAACCAATTACCTAGGGAGGTTGTGGGCTCTCCCACACTGGAGGCCTTCAAGGGGCAGCTGGACAACCACCTGACCTGGATCAGACCGAGGGCCCATCTAGTCCAACACTCTGTTCACACAGTGGCCAACCAGGGACCTCCAAGCAGGACACGGTGAAACAGCAGCCTCCCACCCATGTTCCCCAGCAACTGGTGCATAGAGGCTTACTGCCTCTGATACTGGGGGTGGGGAGACCCACCCCTGCCCACCTACCGCACGCAGGTAGAATTCTACACCAGCGATCTTTTGCAGGAATGTATCACAGTCATCACTATCGGGGCATATGACGTTCACCTGCTCCTGCGGTGATCTCGGCTCCGCCTCTCAGTTTTCCCGGAATATCCCTGACTGCTTTTGTCACACTTTTTCCGGTTCTCTCACTTCATCTCTGAAGAACATGTGCGGTGTAAATCCCACCCCACCCGCCCCCTTTGCAAGGTTGTAGCTGTTCACTGCCAGTTCTGGGCTCAGCGAACAGCCAATCCCCTGTGAGGGGCGTGTGCATGGGTATCGGTTTGTTTTACCGCCGATTGTATATATGTACACAAAAATCTCTGCGTAAGAGCGCATATTCGCTCTTGCGCAGCCCTCACGAGTCATTAAAAAACCCTACCCTCTGTCCCGTAGCCATCTGCCTCGCCTCGCCCACTTCTACCGATACACATGTGTGGAAGTGCCGTCACAGGGCACACGCGCTCCCACAACGGCGCTCCTTTACTTTTGGTAAAATCAGTCGCGTGCGCGCCCCCGTGAGTGGCGATCACGGCAGCGAAGAACATCTGGGAGCATTCCTCTTCCGTAGCCAAAGGCCTGCAGATGTAGTTTAGCCCACAATCCTGGGAGATCTACAAAACTCTCTGCTTAAGGGCCAATTTAAACGCTTTCGTTCCTAACGCTGAAAAGCCATTTGATATCTTGGGGCCCCACAGAGGGAGCATATTATCCAGGGTGGGGGGATAGGAATCAGATAGGTTTGGATTTCTCCACGGATCGTCTTTGCCCAGGTTGCGTGAATTCTGCGGACTTGCGGGCTGTTTTTTTTTTTTTAAAAAAAACTTTCCAGAATTTTATGCAAATTTAGTTAAAGAAAACTACGTAAAATGCGAAAACACCAGCCGAAAATGTGCTTTCTCTGCCATCGTCTCAGGCATGAAAATACACATGCAGTGGGGGGTTGTGCATGAGGATGGACATACTGGGGGTTGTAGGAATTTTTTCTTTTCCAAACATGCATAGGATTGTGCCCTTCGTCTGCATTTAAACAAGCAAGGTAGAGGTGGAAGGTTGACAATGCAGCGTCCCCTTGCCCTTCTGGAGAGTAAATCTCACCCCCCTCTCTACGTTGTCAAAGGGCAAAATTTATAGCCAACAGCTGGATTTACCATTTCCCTCCTAAAAGTCTCCCATTAACGAGGCCATGAAAACGGAGGGAGATCTGGAATTCTCTCACAAAGGGAAAGAGTATAGAATTGCTATGGTTGCACAGCGGCCCCCTCCAAATGTTTTGCTAGATGATCTCATTGCTGGGTTTTGTAATCTCCAAACCAGAGTTTACCACTGGAATTGTGCTCTCTGATTTTTGAACAGCGGGATGAGTCAGCTATTAACCCTTGCCTCACGCCTGGCCTTTGGAAGGAAGGAGCGGTGCCTTAACATGCCAGATGTCAAATTAATAGAGCGCTCTGCAAATTATGCAGTGGAGGCTGGTGGCTCATAGAATCATAGAATAGCAGAGTTGGAAGGGGTCTACAAGGCCATCGAGTCCAACCCCCTGCTCAATGCAGGAATCCACCCTAAAGCATCCCTGACAGATGGTTGTCCAGCTGCATCTTGAAGGCCTCTAGTGTGGGAGAGCCCACGACCTCCCTAGGTAACTGGTTCCATTGTCGTACTGCTCTAACAGTCAGGAAGTTTTTCCTGATGTCCAGGTGGAATCTGCCTTCCTTTAACTTGAGCCCGTTATTCCGTGTCCTGCACTCTGGGAGGATCGAGAAGAGATCCTGGCCCACCTCTGTGTGACAACCTTTCAAGTATTTGAAGAGTGCTATCATGTCTCCCCTCCATCTTCTCTTCTCCAGGCTAAACATGCCCAGTTGTTTCAGGCTCCGATATCAGTGGGGCAGTGAATCCGCTCCAGGTTTCAGTCAGAACTCTTAAAGAAGTGATCCAAGGTGCTTCGATTCCTTTAAAGTTCTGACCGAAACCTGGAGCGAATTCACCGCCCCACTGACTTCGGAGCCACCAGCTATGGAATTTGAAGCCAATTAATAATCTGCTTTGGAACAGCATGTTATGCAGGAATTCTATGATTGCATCTCCTTATTTATTTCCAGCATTTTTTACCCTGCTGTTCATCTGAAAAAAGCTCCTGGAGCAGCTTAAAAAAGCTTAGTAATGACACAGTCCCTGCCGTCAGTTTTATAATCTAAAAGACGTGACACACAAGGAAAAGGGCTGGGAAGGACGAGGGGGTGGGGAAGCAGGGAGTTCCAAAGAAAGGGGGCCACCACACTGAAGGCTCTTCTCTGGGTGGACGCCAAGTCAGGCCATAGGTCCATATGGAACCATTGGGAGCACGACTCTTGCCATGATGTTCTTCTCAGGAGGCAGGTAGTGCAGCCTCCCAATGGCCTTTGGTTTATCTGGTTGCATCTCTTGCCAGAACAGGTCTGATTTGGATCATCAGGACTGATCTGGACCAGGGACACAATGCTGTGCCTCTTTCATTTTAGAAGAAGATACGATTTGGGGGGGAGGAACTTCCCACAAGAACATAACCCTGCTGGATCAGACTGAGGGTCCATCTAGTCCAGCACTCTGTTCACACAGTGGCCAGCCAGCTGTTGACCAGGGACCCACAAGCAGGACGTGAGTGCAACAGCACCCTCCCACCCATGTTCCCCAGCAACTGGTGCACACAGGCTTACTGCCTCGGATTCTGGAGATAGCACACAACCATCAGGGCTAGTAGCTGTGGATAGCCTTCACCTCCAGGAATTTATCCAACCCCCTTTTAAAGCCATCCAGATTGGTGGCCATCACTGCATCTCGTGGCAGTGAGTTCCATAGTTTAACTCTGCGCTGTGTGAAGAAGTATTTCCTTTTGTTTGTCCTGGATCTCCCACCAATCAGCTTCATGGGATGGCCCCACTGGGTTCTAGTATTTTGAGAGAGGGAGAAAAATGTGTCCCTCTCCACATTCTCCACCCTAGGAATAATTTTGTACACCTCCATCACGTCTCCCCTTAGACTCCTTTTCTCCAAAGTCAACAATCCCAGCTGTTATAACCTTCCCTTATAAGGGAGACGCTCCAGTCCCTTGATCATTTGAGTTGCCCTTTTCTGCACTTTTTACAGCCAATGTACACCAATTGCTGGGGAACATGGGTGGGAGGGTGCTGTTGCACCATGTCCTGCTTGTTCATCCCTGGCCAATGGCTGGTTGGCCCCTGTGTGGACAGAGTGCTGGACTAGATGGACCCTCGGTCTGATCCAGCAGGGCTCTTCTAATGTTCTTATTCTTGGACATCCTTCTGATTTGCTTCATGTATTTCAGTGCCTGGTTGAAAGACAACTTGGATCCAGTTATTGTGGGTTTAGATCGACGGATCGGGGCCCTGACCGGCCTGAACGTCCAGCCCCCTTACGCAGAATACCTACAGGTGGTAAACTATGGATTAGGCGGTCACTACGAGCCCCATTTTGACCATGCTACTGTGAGTAAACCTGTTGCAAAGCCTTAGTAGGGCACAAAAACGGCATGAAATCATCAGAAACACCAAAATCTACATTTTGTCACTGACATTCATGAGTGTCTTTCCAGCAATTTGACGTTTATTTAAAGCAGGTATATCTTACCTCTCCTGTCACAAGCACCATCCTAGGCCCTGTCTACACTGTAAAATTAAATCCGTTTTAAATCAATGTAACGTAGGGTGACCCTATGAAAAGGAGGACTGGGCTCCTGTATCTTTAACAGTTGCATAGAAAAGGGAATTTTAGGAGGGGTCGTTTGCATATATGGAGAACCTGGTGAAATTCCCTCTTCAGTACAACTGTTAAAGCTGCAGGAGCTATACTAGAGTGACCAGATTTAAAAGAGGGCAGGTCACCTGCAGCTTTAACTGTTGTGACAAAGAGGAAATTACACCAGGTTCTCCATATATACAAATGAGTCCTGCTGAAATTCCCTTTTCAATACATCTGTTAAAGACACAGGAGACCTGTCCTCCTTTTTATATGGTCACCCTATGTAACGTAACAGCTTCCCTTGCAAAGAACTGTGGGAATTGTAGTTGCGTGAGGGTATTAGTCCCAGCTCCTGAACTGGGTATTAGTCCCAGCTCCTGAACTGGGTATTAGTCTCAGCTCCTGAACTTAGTCCCAGCTCCTGGGACTAAGCATTTGATTAGAATCAAATGCTTGCAAATAGTAGGGTGACCATATGAAAAGGAGGACAGGGCTCCTGTATCTTTAACAGTTGCATTGAAAAGGAAATTTCAGCAGGTGTCATTTGTATATATGGGGAACCTGGGGAAATTTCCTCTTCATCACAACAGTTAAAGCTGCAGGAGCCCTGCCCTCTTTTAAAACTGGTCATTCTAGTATAGCTCCTGCAACTTTAACTGTGGTGATGAAGAGGTAATTTCACCAGGTTCCCCACATATACAAATGACACCTGCTGAAATTCCCTTTTCAATACAACTGTTAAAGATACAGGAGCCCGGTCCTCCTTTTCATATGGTCACCCTAGGTTATGTTCAAGAACTGGTATGCAAGGAACAAGGGCAGAAGTACAACAATTGCTTCCAACACCACTCAGGTGCTCTGGCATGTCTTATATTGGGATGGTGGTGATTAGGAATTGCTGTCAGCTGCATTGGCCTGCAGCTGGCTACAGCCTGTTCCTGTGAAGGGCCGCACCCCACACACTCCCAGGCTCAGCTGATCGTCCTTCCTGCTCTATTGTCTGCAAACCACCCAGAGAGCTTCAGCTATGGGGCGGTACATAAATGTAATAAAATAAATAAAATATCCCAAGCTGAGGGACAACACTATGCATGTAGGGGCTGCAGAACAGCAGTGGTGTGATGGAGGCAGCATTCATGGGGTTAGGGTTAGTCCCAGCAATGTTTGATTAGCAGGGACACTGACGTCACCTGACACACTCCTCAGAACACCAGCAACAAGTGCAGAGTTCTTAAAATTGGAACACAATGTAAATGCTTTAATACCATTTAATACTATAGATATTTTTAACTTTTGCATACTTCAGTTTATACATTTTAATTGTATATGCTGTAATTTTGTAAAAAACATCTTGGGTCTCAGTACTGTGAACAAGGCGGGATACGAATAATAATAATAATAATAATAATAAGAAGAAGAAGAAGAAGAAGAAGAAGAAGAAGAAGAAGAAGAAGAAGAGGATGTTGATGAGCTGTAGAGACATGCTTATGAATGCCATCATGCCTCCAGCTGAAAAGCGTCGAAGGAAATTTCCAGTAAGTTTCTTGCTTAATTGGGTAATATCTCCAAAGGTAACTTGGCTGAGACTCATAAATTCATGTCACCCTTGAATAATCATGTCACCCTTGAATAATGCAACCACCAGATGTACCATGAATAAACAATGCTGTCCTTTTGATGCAGTCGAGAAAAAGTCCCCTCTACAGGATGAAATCCGGGAACCGAATAGCCACGCTGATGATCTACGTGAGTTCCCCTCCCCCTGTCCCTCTGCCACTGGGATGGATTTGGTCCTTGGACTTGTTTCTTTTGCAAGAGATGGTTGCGGGAGGTATTCTAGAACATGCTGTGAATTTGTGCAGCAAATTGTCCCTTTCCCCCCATTGGTAAGGCTAAGTTACGTTGTGCAAATATCAGTTTGTGTTAGCGCAACATCATTAGCGCTAGCGTGTGCCACAGTTCCAAACTTCCCCGTGGGCTGAACGTGAAGCCCAACAATCAAGGGCTTGGAGCTGCCCTGCATTTCTTCCTTGCCCTTCATGGTGACCAGCAAATGCAAAACAAAGACAAGAAATATATGCAAATATTTGCATAATGTATGCACTTTGCAGAATTCCTCTTTTCCTGGTTCCCTGGGTGCAGAATTTAAAATGTAATCCTTGTTTTTAGCGCAGAGACTATTAAACACAGTGCCCTGTCCCAATGGCCACTAATACACATTGCCCTCTGTGTGTTTGTTTGTTTGATCCAGCTGAGTTCGGTAGAAGCTGGAGGGTCCACTGCTTTCATCTATGCAAACCTCAGCATACCTGCCGTCAAGGTGAGGTGTTTTTCCTCCCCACTAGCTATTCTTCTTCTTCATCATCATCACTTATTGGGCGTGTTCAGAAGACACCTTAAACCCTGCTGGTTAAGGCTTTTGGTTAAGTAGCAGGGTTTAAGGTGTCTTGTGCGATGCGTTTTTATAGAATCATAGAATAGCAGAGTTGGAAGGGGCCTACAAGGCCATCAAGTCCAACCCCCTGCTCAGTGCAGGAATCCACCCTAAAGCATCCCTGACAGGTGGTTGTCCAGCTGCCTCTTGAAGGCCTCTAGTGTGGGAGAGCCCACCACCTCCCTAGGTAACCTCCCTAGGTAAGATCCTGTCCACGGAGAAACAGCCCAGGTTATAGGTTCTGTCAGGGATGCTTTAGGGTGGATTCCTGCATTGAGCAGGGGGTTGGACTCGATGGCCTCGTAGGCCCCTTCCAGCTCTGCTATTCTATGATTCTGTGATTAACGTTCCTGGTCTCTGCTTTGTTTCCTTTAAAGAATGCAGCTCTCTTTTGGTGGAACCTGCACAGGAACGGGGATCCGGATGAAGACACCCTCCACGCCGGGTGCCCAGTGCTTGCAGGAGACAAATGGGGTAAGGAGGAGGAAGAGGACGTGGCCACAGGGCCGGCGTGCCATACTGAAGCCAAACCCCGCCCCCCGCGCCCACTCCAGGCGTCGAAGCCAGGACGCTGGGGTTGGGGGACGAGGCGGAGGCTTCGAAGCGGCGTGCCCGTAAGCGGCTTCCGGGCGCGTCGTTCTGAAGCCGCCCCCAACCCCAGCATCCTGGCTTTGAAGCCAGGAGCGGCTTCCAGCTGGCGCTGACTTCAAAGCCAGGATGCTGGGGTTGGGGGGGGGGGCGGTTTTGGAACAGCGCGCCCGGAAGCCGCTCTAGGAGAGCAGCTTCCGGATGCGCCATTTGGTGCCCTCCTTTGCTTGGCACTCTAGGCTGCCGTCTGAGCTGCCTCTATGGCAGCGCCGGCCCTGCGTGGCCCTGGGGATCTCTGTTCTGAATGCACAAGGAAAACAATCATCACAGGAATGCCAGCAATTTGGTTCCAGTGAGAGCAGGATCCTCAAAAGGCCTTGCTGAGGACTCTGGTCAATTTCATTGCTCTGGCTACAAATGTAGGGAAGTGAAATTGACATGGGTGTGCTTTTTGAAAAACATGCAGGGGAGTTTCCATCTTCCCTTCAAAACAACAAGGAGGCAAGAGAAGGCCCATGCAGAAGCATTGCTATTCTTGTGTATGTGGTGGGAGGGAAGGGGGCTGTCAGTAATTTCCACTTTTTAAGGTACATTTTAAAAGCCAATTAAATGGTTGGGGAACATTCAGTCTCAACCCATTTTTTATTTTATTTAAAAATTATAATTTTTTCAAAAGATACAAATAATGCTGTGGAGACCAATCAGTCCACGCAGATCTCAAGATCGCAACGGAAACATGACTTTGGGACGGGGTGGGGTGCTCTCACGTCATCTGGAAGAACCGTGTCTGAATTCCTTGCAACAACTGAATACAGCAGCACAGTTCTGGAGCTCAAATCGACAGACAGGAAAGGTCCGTAGAGAGGCTGCCAGCTCTTGGTTTTTGAGGGCCCATGGGCAAGGCATGCCCTCGCCTCCTTCATAGAATCATAGACTAGTATTTTATTTTATTTATTTATTTATTGCACGTATATACCACTCCCATAGCCAGGGCTCTCTGGGCGGTTTACAGAAATTCCAAAATTAAGATTAAAATGAGTATACAAAACTTAAAATTTCTAAAACACAGAACATACACACATAAAGCATTAAAAGCTGTTAAAAACTAAACATGTGGGTGATTAAGATGTGCCGCCATATGCCTGGGCAAAGAGGAAAGTCTTAACCTGGCGCCGGAAAGAGAGCAGCGTTGGTGCCAGGCGAGCCTCGTCAGGGAGATCATTCCACAGTCTGGGGGCCACCACTGAAAAGCCCCTGTCTGGAAGGGGGCCTATAAGGCCATCAAGTCACCTCCTTCAGTGACTCTACTTTCTCACTGCCGTGGCCACCAGCTGCTCTTCCTCCTCCTCCTCTTCCTCCTCCTTGCTCCTCCTTGCTTGCTTGACAGGCAGAGAGTCAAGGAGCCAACAGGCCGTGGCGTCTCCTGCTCCTCCTTCTCACCACTTCCATTGTCTGGACCAGAGCTTGTCTGGACCAAGAGAACAAGCAGGCTGCAAGGGTGAAGAGGGGGGTAGAGTTTGGAAGCTTTTGCCAGGGGGACCCTGCTGGGTGTGTGGGCCCTCAGCCAGGGCCAGTGCCAGACTATTTTGCGCCCTAGGCAGGTGAGCTACTTTCACCCACCCACCCCCACCCCAGCGTACCTGGGCGCGGGGTGCCATCTCGCCCGCCCAGCCAAAGCGAAGCTGGGACGCTGGGGCGGGGGGGCCAGCTTCGGAGCGGCGCGCCCGGCCGGAAGCCGTTCTGGGAGAGCAACTTCCAGGCACGCCATTCCGAAACCGCCCCCCCCCCCCTCCCCTACTCCAGCGTTCTGGCTTTGCTTCGGCGCCCACCCAGCTGAAGCGAAGCCAGGTCGCTGGAGTGGGGCGGGTGTGGCTTTGCTTCGGCTGGGTGGGCGTCCAGCCAAAGCGAAGCCAGGACGCTGGGGGGGGGGGTGCAGGCGGCTTCAGAACAGCATGCCCTGAAGCTGCCCTCTCAGAGCCACTGTGGGAGAGCGGCTTCCGGGTGCAGCGTTCGGCGCCCCCCCTTACCTTGGCGCTCTAGGCGGCCACCTGAGTGGCCTCTATGGTAGCACCGGCCCTGCCCTCAGCAGGCGCCCAGCCATGCCTACCCATGAGGCTAGCCCAGCCTTCCTCAACCTGGGGTGCTCCAGATGTGTTGGACTACAACTCCCAGAATGCCCCAGCCAGCTCTGCTGGCTGGGGCATTCTGGGAGATGCAGTCCCAACACATCTGGAGCGCTCCAGGTTGTGGAAGGCTGCGCTAGCCTCATGGTTTCAACAGTGTGGATTTCCTGCGATCTACAACCAGGCCAGGTTGATAGCCTTATAGGCCCCCTTCCAGACAGGGCCTTTTCAGTGGTGGCCCCCAGACTGTGGAATGATCTCTCTGACGAGGCTCGCCTGCCAACTGCCTGTGTTTCAACATCAGGGTTGCCAACTCCTTTTGTTGCCGAGGCTCTTGGACACTTCGCAGCAGCACGACAGAGGAGTACAATTTGTCCACAAGATGTGAATGTAGTGGCAACCCCCCTCCCCTCCCCCCCCAATTTTCACATCACTTGTGTTAAGGAGCCATTGAGTTGCTCTCTCACGTAGCCCATTTCGCCCTCCTCTCTCCACAGTGGCCAACAAGTGGTTTCACGAACACGGGCAGGAGTTCCGGAGACCGTGCGGCACCAATCCAGCAGACTAGCGGTCCTGGGTGCTCTGTGGGGTTCAGGAGGGACCCCGAAGGAAGCGGCGTGATGCAGCTGGCGGGAGAAGAGAGTCTGTAAAAAGTGCTTCCTCCCATCCGGATGCAGCCGGGTCTGCAAAGACACCTGGGGCGGTTGAGCCAGAGCCAGATCACACCTTGGCCGGGCGCCCTCGGTCATTTATTTAGTCTGCGGACTGTCAGGTGTGAGAAAGGGAATTCAGCGATCTGCAGAGCAGGCGAGAAAGGAGCGACTGGGTATCCCGGCAAATATAATAAGCCTCTCTTCTCCCATGTATGGCTCCAGAGGGGCACTCAGGGGTGGGTGGTTATAGAGGTGGCCGTTGCCAGAGAGTGACGCCTTCTGAGCCGTTTTGATGTCACAGAATCTTCACAAACATTCTGCGGATGGGGGAAATAAAAGGGCACTGAAATCGGCACGGCAGCTGCAAGGGAAGCGTCAAGTTGCTTCGGCTGAGGGAGAAAAGACCCTCCCAGGACCTAAGCAGGGGGAGGGGCGACACGGTTGAGGGAGTGAGAAAGTCTTGAGAGGTGGGGCAGCCAAGGCCTGGGGGGAGAAGGAAGCTGGGGGGGGCAAGGAGGGTGAGTTGGAGGAGCCTCTCCCAGGGCCTAGGGACAAGCAGGGCCGTGTGTTTGGAGGGGGCTTGTCAGGCAAGCACATGCGGGGCGCACCCTAGAAGTGCCTTCTGTGTCCCAGGAGTGCTCTCTGCTGAAGAAAAGGGTGCAATTTCATGTATCGGTTCAAAATAACTTGGGTTGCAGACGGCTACTAATACACTGGCTGGGTTCACACAACACGCTACCCAGACTCAGTGGCTTGAGTGCGGGTTGCTGCTGAACTGGGGGTTGCTCGTTGAACTGTGGGCTGGCATGTTGTCCAAACGCAGGAGATTTCCTGCAGGGTGGCTTGTTTTTCTCGAACAAGCCGCCCCGAGAAGCCACGGTTTGTTGTTGGGTTGCTCAGGGCTGGTGAACAAGCCACACTGCAAGGTTAACAAGCCATCCTGGGGGAAATGTTCTGGGTTCAGGCAACACGCTACCGCCAGGGTTCAACTAGGGTGACCATATGAAAAGGAGGACTCGGCTCCTGTATCTTTAACAGTTGTATTGAAAAGGGAATTTCAGCAGGTGTCATTTGTATGCATGTTGCATCTGGTGAAATTTCCTCTTCATCGCAACAGTTAAAGCTGCAGGAGCTATACTGCAGCTATACTGAGTCCAGATTTAAAAGAGGGCAGGGCACCTACAGCTTTAACTGTTGTGATGAAGAGGAAATTTCACCAGGTTCTCCATATCTACAAATGACACCTGCTGAAATTCCCTTTTCAGTACAACTGTTAAAGGTACAGGAGCCGAGTCCTCCTTTTCATAAGGTCACCCTAGTTCAACAGACAACTGAAAGGCTTGTTGTATCCAAGAAGAGGCAAGGTAAAAGTACAAATATAAATCCTTTATTTAAAGTATGCCTTGCAAGGCCTGCAGCATAGCTGTATGCCTGACTAAGCCCTCTCAAATGCTGTCCCCAACCTCTCCTTATTGATTGCCCAGCCTTCAGCGGGATCTAATCCTTGCTCTCTTAAAGATACAGTACTATACCATCTCCACAGGGCTGTGGCTGGGGGGCTGGATAGGGTGAGCTAGGATGCAAGGGGTGGGGGAGGAAGCCCTGAAAATTGGAAGTAGGTACCTTTCGTGCGTAAAGACTTTCCATCAACGGAAAGCAGATCCCACACATTTGGAAATAAGGTGTGCCCCCATTCTCACCCACCCCCTTTTGAGCTTCTGCTGATTCCCCCCCCCCCCCCATCCTCCTGTAGATGCAATCAAGCGAGCGTTCTTTCTCGGAACTGCTACAAAATCCAGACTGTAACGTTGCGTGTTGGGTGAACAGAGCAAACGTCCGAGAAAAATAAAGGTGTTGTTTAAGAAAAAGGCAGGTGGTTCCTCAGTTCACTGAACACTCCCCCACACACTCCCAACACCCAAACACACGGGCAACCTTTTGAGTGCGGACAGCAGAAAAAACCTGGGCCTTTGAGAAGAAAAGTGCTAGATCAAGTACCCTGACTTTCAAAGGGGTGGGTGGCTTTATGAACCAGGAGATGGTCTTAGAGGATGGCGTTTAGGAGAATATCTCAGTTCGCCTCTTTTCCGGCCTGAATTTTTACTACATCCTGGGTGCTGTAAAAGAGTATTGTCCATTTTGACAAGTTCAGGGGAGGTAGGTGGTTGTAGGATGGTCACGCTGCTAGCTGCCAAATCATAGAATCATAGAATAGCAGAGTTGGAAGGGGCCTACAAGGCCATCGAGTCCAACCCCCTGCTCAATACAGGAATCCACCCTAAAGCATCCCTGACAGACGGTTGTCCAGCTGCCTCTTGAAGGCCTCTAGTGTGGGAGAGCCCACAACCTCCGTAGATTACTGGCTCCATTGTACTGCTCTAACAGTCAGGACTCACCGTTTTTATCTTGAGTCCAACCCCCTGCTCAATGCAGGAATCCACCCTAAAGCATGCCTGACAGACGTTTGTCCACTGCCTCTTGAAGGCCTTGAGCGTGGGAGAGCCCATGACCTCCCTAGGTAACTGGTTCCATTGTCGTACTGCTCTAACTGTCAGGAAGTTTTTCCTGATGTCCAGCCGGAATCTGGCTTCCTTTAACTTGAGCCCGTTCTTCCGTGTCCTGCACTCTGGGAGGATCGAGAAGAGATCCTGGCCCTCCTCTGTGTGACAACCTTTCAAGTGTTTGAAGAGTGCTACCATGTCTCCTCTCAATCTCCTCCTTTCCTTGGACACACACCCCTTCCCCCAACAACCATTCGTTCCCCATTCTAAAATATAGAAATGCCTCTCCTAAGGCAGGCTTGGTTGCTGGCTGGAAGAGCTTTAAATGCTACCATGCACTGGTATTATTATTATTATTATTATTATTATTATTATTATTATTATTATTATTTTCACTACTTTTGCTTTTGGTGCTGCCCACAAATAGAATGCGCCCCCTGAAAGCTTCTCAAAAATTTAATCTGGCCCCCTGGCTGGAAGAGGGACTCCACCCCCAATTTAGGCCTTGCAGATCAGTGGAGTGTAAAGTGACCAGATGGAAAGGAGGACTGAGCTCCTATACCTTTAACAGTTGTGGAGAAAAGGGGATTTCAGCAGGTGACATTTGTATACATGCATCACCTGGTGAAATTCCCTCTTCATCACAACATTTTAAGGTGCAGGAGCCCTGCCCTATTGATCAGATACAAAAGAGGGCAGGGCTCCTGCTGCTTTACCTGTTGTGATGAAGAGAGAATCTCACCAGGTGCTGCATGCATGCGAATGACACCTGCTGAAAGTCCCTTTTCTAGACAACTGTTAAAGATACAGGAGCCCATTCCTCCTTTCCATAAGGTCACCCTAGTGGAGTGTCACCACTTCGGTGGACAGAAGCTCCATTCTTTTTGCTGCATTGCAGGCAAGAATGGATCTCAAATTTCTTCTGGGCTAGAGAAGCAGTGATGGGAACAGCTTCTCCTGTTGGATTTCTGCCCGTTTTGCAGCCCTTAAAAGGCACCTGGCCTTAACCATCAAAAGCTGGCAATGAAATTAGTGATGGTGGTGGGTGAGGGAAGAAGGCAGCCTTTTTCCCAGGGAGCTGCAGTCTACACATCTCCTTCGTGGAACGAAGCCAAGCGAGTCAATATTTGAAAAACTGAACTGGTGGTTAAGCAAAGTCGGAATGGATTCTGAATCTCCTTTCAGAGAGAACGTTCTGGGAGATAAAGGCAGTAAACTCTGTCGCTCCATCCTATACTCAAGCCTCTGTCTTTCGCCCTCGAGCTGCGTCTCCCACGTTGGACTATCCCTGCAACTCAGCCATTCATGGCAGAGAAGTAAAATAAATACTACAAATTAGTGCTGGTCTCTCTTTGGCACCCAAAAGCGGAAAACTGATTTGCTGGATCGAACCAAGGTCCATCTAGTCCGGCCTGCGCCAACCTGGTGCCTTCCAGCTGTGCTGCACTACAACTCCCAGCATCCTCCAGCCAGGTCCAATCTGGCACACCTGGAGGCCAAATCCAGCATATCTGGGTTCTGCCACTGGCCCCACCCCCTTCCCCACCAATCACTTATCATTGGGTGGTTTCCTGGCTTATGTACAGGTCCACCCTCCCCATTCTAAAAAGTTGAAATGCCTCTCTCAATAGTTACTGCCAGCTAGAGCTTTAAGTTAAAATAGGCTGGTGTTGCAGGTATTTCTGGGGATATCTACCTGGGCCTTTTACTCCGGTTCAGCTGCACTCTGAAGGTGAGCATGGCAGATGACGTATACTCCTCTCCATGGCTAGTGTGCTTTTTCTTGCTGTAGAATCCGGGTTTCTTTAAACTGACTTTCTGACAGGTTTTTCCATCATGGGGGTTTTCAGTGCAGCTTGGTAGTCTATGCCCTGAACTGCCCTTGGTACAGACTGTTGGGAACAGCACTGCCTGGGGGAACAGGAAAGTTTCACAGTTACAAGATGGGGGATATTTGGCTCAGCAATACTACAAACGAGAAGGATCTTGGAATTGTTGTAGATCGCAAGCTGAATAGGAGCCAACAGTGCGATATGGCAGCAAGAAAGGCCAATGCTATTTTGGGCTGCATTCATAGAAGTATAGCTTCCAAATCACGTGAGGTCCTGGTTCCTCTCTATTCGGCCCTGGTTAGGCCTCATCTAGAGTATTGCGTCCAGTTCTGGGCTCCACAATTCAAGAAGGACGCAGACAAGCTGGAGCGTGTTCAGGGGAGGGCAACCAGGATGATCAGGGGTCTGGAAACAAAGCCCTATGAGGAGAGACTGAAAGAACTGGGCAGGTTTAGCCTGGAGAAGAGAAGATTGAGGGGAGACATGATAGCACTCTTCAAATACTTGAAAGGTTGTCACACAGAGGAGGGCCAGGATCTCTTCATGATCCTCCCAGAGTGCAGGACACGGAATAATGGGCTCAAGTTACAGGAAGCCAGATTCTGGCTGGACATCAGGAAAAACTTCCTGACTATTAGAGCAGTACGGCAATGAAATCAGTCACCTAGGGAGGTGGTGGGCTCTCCCACACTAGAGGCCTTCAAGAGGCAGCTGGACAGCCATCTGTCAGGGATGCTTTGAGGTGGATTCCTGCATAGAGCAGGAGGTCGGACTCGATGGCCTTGTAGGCCCCTTCCAACTCTGCTATTCTATGATTCTATGTGTACCCAGAAGTCAATTAAACTTGGCCGAGTACAGGGGCAGAGGGGGTGGGAGCATTCCCTCGCCTGTTGTTTTAAATATTCCTTGAGCATGGGAGTGGGGAGCCAGCCCTGTTGCTTTGAAACTGCGCTGCTGCAAACCTGTGCATAACTTCAACAGTTCTTAAAAGGGATCGCCTGCAAATGACCCTTGTTCTACCTGAGAGTAGGTAGCTGGTGGTAGTGGGAAGAGGCACTGGATAAACATGTATATTCCAAAGTCACTCTCCAATTGCACATCACTGACTGCGAAAGGCGGGGCGGGGGCGGGCAGCCAGCCCCCGCTCATTCGCTGCCCCACACCTTCACAGTTGATGACCTTCATCTCTACTCGAGACTCCGTCCACACCATGCCAAGCTTCCGCACCTTGGAGAGGCCCTTTAGAGTTCTAACTGGTTCTGCCTGAAACTTGGGAGCGCATTCACTGCCCCGTGGACATCGCAACCGCCAACCTTCATTGAGCCTGCTTGGTAGGAAGGAAGAGAATGAGAGTGAAAATAGGGCGTCGGAGAGAGACAAAAGGGGTGACCTACCCACTTTTTGGCTCTGGCCATGCTCAGCGCCAAGTTCCATATGCGACGACCCACATGGCGCCCAAGATGGGGCGGGGGGAAAAGAACAGCCCTGATCTACTGTGATGGCAGGAGTTCTCCAGGTCCCTACTAGAGAGAGGGTTTTCACATCTGCTGCTACCTGCTCCTTTTAATACTGGATACACCAATGACTAAGCAAAGCACATGTGCCACCAGTGACCTAAGGGCTCTCCCTTCTGAACATGGCAGTTCTGTTGAAGTCGCCCCTTCATTTTCAGTCGCTGCAGTAATTTATTTATTTACAACATTTATATACCGCTCCCCATTGAAAATTCAAAATGTACAGTGAACCGCAGCTGGTTATTAAGGAAAAGCTTTCTGGAACAATGACCTAAAGCTTCATCCCACGTACCTGCTTCCCTCGGATTATCCCCGTAGCGCTAAACTTTTGTGGTTGTAGTTTTTGCTACCGGGCGACAGCAATCCTTTGCATACCAGGAAGTGAGTTTAAGGGGGGAAATGTAAAAAAAAATCATAAAAAATCAATGGACGACCCAATTCAATTCAAATTTGGTATGCTTAAAGCTCTCCCTAATATCTATTACTGCGCCAATTTTGGTGTCTTTATCTTTAAAGCTTACTCAGATGTAAGCATTTCTTTAAAATCCTGCTCCTGTGCCCCGCTGGCGGCTCGGAAGATACGCTCAAAAAGTAGGGGCTAAATACGGCAAGTCTTTTGGTTTTATAGCACAATTAAGGCAAGATGCATGCATTCACAATCAAAGCAGATTATAAGGTGGAAAACTTCTGAGTCCTTTGCATGCAATTCACAGTGACTGCACAGTATAGCGCTGGTGTGATAAAGCTCATTTTCAGGAGGCACCGAAAGGAATACAAAGTTGGTGCCTGCCTGAACTCCAGAGGCAGGGAATTCCCTAGGAGGGGGCCCACCAAGCTGAAGGCTCTTCCCCTGGTGGACTCCAATCGGAGGATGGATCTATGTGAAACCACCAGGAGCAGGCCCTCGGATGACCTCAGTGACCGGGCAGGTTGGTAGGGGAGAAGGCGCTCTCTCAGGTATCTTGGTCCCAAGTTGTTTAGGGCTTTGTACACAACATTCTAGACTGCTTCTAGGATGTTTTAATCATGTATACTTTGTTTGGGAATAGTATGTGTTTTATATTCACTGTTGTTCCCCGCTTCGATCCAAGTGGAGAGGCAGGTAAGAAATTGATGATGATGATGTACAAGAACCTTCAACCTGGCCCGGTAGCAGATAGGCAGCCAGTGCAGTTCCCTCAGCAGAGGAGTTACATGCTGGAAAGGGGCAGCTCCAGACAACAGGGGGAGATCTGGAAATGGGGACCTTCCATCTGATGTCTCCTGTACATTCCAGTCATTTATGTATTTATTTATTTATTACATTTCTATACTGCCCCATAGCCGAAGCTCTCTGGGCGGTTCACAACAATTAAAACCACAATAAAACAACCAACAGGTTAAAAGCACAAATACAAAATGCAGTATCAAAAGCACAACCAGGATAAAAACCACGCAGCAAAATTGATATAAGATTAAAATACGGAGTTAGAACAGTAAAATTTAAATTTAAGTTAAAGTTAAGTGTTAAAATACTGAGAGAATAAAAAGGTCTTCACGAAAGGAGTACAGTGTAGGCGCCGGGTGGACCCATCTGGGGAGCTCATTCCACAGCCGGGGTGCCACAGCGGAGAAGGCCCTCCTCCTAGTAGCCACCTGCCTCACTTCCTTTGGCAGGGGCTCACGGAGAAGGACCCCTGAAGATGAACTTAAGGTCCGGGCAGGTACATATGGGAGGAGGCGTACCTTCAGATAACCTGGCCCCAAACCGTTTAGGGCTTTAAATGTCAATACCAGCACTTTGAAAGTCCTTGGAAGGAAGTGGGCTTGATTCACCAGGTCAGCTTCTCGCCGCAGCCTCGCCTGTTCCGTCTGGGCGACGTTGCAAAGAGCCTGACCTTCTGACCTTGGAAGAAGCCTGCATGGAGGGCCCGGAAGACCAGGTGAGAGCATGTGGATCAGGACCTGGGTGCCACTCATTGCCTCCTGTGGCTCCATTTGCTTCATTGCAAAGCTCTCAGACAACCGATCACAAGGAAGAGCTTTCGGCCCAGAGGGGAGAAGCTCCAGTTTGGCCTGAGCGCCGGGACGTCATGGAGCAAACAATAGAAAACGGCATTCAGTGAAGACTAGCAACAGCAAAAACTAATTTTAGGAATTGTGCGGTGGGATGAGCTAAGGAAGGGGGTTCTCCAGTAAGCGGACCGTTGGTGCTTCAACCTATCCGCCTCGCAACAAAATCGCCTTTCACAAGCTGGATAAAAAAGAGGCCCTTGTCTAGGAAAGGTAAACCTGGGAGTGAAGGAGCTGCACGTGTGTTTGAGAAAGGGGGAGATCTGGAAGTGGAGACGTTCCATCTGATGTCTCCCGTACATTCCAGCCTCCGCTCCAGGGCTGGTTTGGCTGCTCAACCATCCTTATAAGGATTCATAGAATAGCAGAGTTGGAAGGGGCCTACAAGGCCATCGAGTCCAACCCCCTGCTCAGTGCAGGAATTCACCCTAAAGCATCCCTGACAGAGGGTTGTCCAGCTGCCTCTTGAAGGCCTCTAGGGTGGGAGAGCTCACCACCTCCCTAGGTAACTGATTCCATTGTCGTACTGCTCTAACAGTCAGGAAGTTTTTCCTGATGTCCAGCTGGAATCTGGCTTCCTTTAACTTGAGCCCGTTATTCCGTGTCCTGCACTCTGGGAGGATCAAGAAGAGATCCTGGCCCTCCTCTGTGTGACAACCTTTCAAGGATTTGAAGAGTGCTATCATGTCTCCCCTCAATCTTCTCTTCTCCAGGCTCAACATGCCCAGTTCTTTCAGTCTCTCCTCATAGGGCTTTGGGGAGGAGCATGAAAATTCCCCAAAGAGCATCACATCGCAAGACAGATAAGTTCTCTTATTCCAGCAGCTGCAGGTAGTGGGTGGAAGAAGCCGAGCAGAATGAGAAGCGGGGTCCCTCAGCAACAACGGTGACAAAGCAAGAAAGGCAGCAGCTAAGCGCTAACGCAATTGCAACGGAGAAAGGCGAGTCTCTTCTCTTTAAAGCTGGGTTTGCCCCAATGACATATAAGACACAGAGCTACGAGAACTGAGCTTTCTCTGCCAAATCCTTCACCATTGCTTCTTTCGCCTAGGACAAAAAATAGGAAAAACATAGGCCAAGACCTCTGGGTGATTGGAAGTAGACCGGCAAAGATTTCACATTCCCAATTGCTTAACGGTAGCCCAATGAAAATAAATACATCTGCTTCGTTCTCAGCCTCAGTGTTCCACATCTGTAAAATAGGAAGATTAATAACCAAAGCTGTCTTTGATTGGATCTTTGTGAAGCTCTGCTGGTCCAGTATTAAAGTTGGGAGTTGGGATGCTTCTAGACAAGCCTTTATTCTGTAATTGCCCCACCTCATTCACAGAATTTTATGGGAGGGAAGGGGACCAACCAACATTGTCCTCAATCCATAAGCTGTGTTTCCCTCTTTTTTCTTTAGATGCACACACAGAGAGACTTAAAGAAGAAGAAGAAAGCAGTAGCTGCTAGGGGTGTGCAGAGTGGTTCTTCTTTGCCCCGAATTTCAGGGTGGAGCTCTGCTGAGTGAGCTCACTGCTGTGATTTCTGGAAGTGGTCCATCTCTCTGCACCGCCAAATCACTTATCAAAAAACCACTCCGTTTTCAAAGAACCATGCTATTTTCAGCAATGGGAATTAACAAAAATGCACACATCTCCATCATTTTTAGATAAAGAGATTATTAGTATTTATTGCATTTTTATACCGCCCAACAGCCGAAGCTCCCTGGGCGGTTCACAAAAACGAAAACCATTCAGAGTATAAAACAAACAGTATAAAAACATGATATATAAGATAAAACGTGGCACCCTGGTAGCTCTTAAGTAGGGCTTTAGTTGTGCCAACTTTAAAGCAGATCCCTTCATGCCTTGATTTTTAGGAATTTTTAAATTCCTAACACCTAATAGCTGTCATTTCCTTTGACTGGTAGCGCTCAGGAGCCTTCTGCCTGGGAGCAACCTTAGAATCCCTGATCTGTAATAACTCAGATGAAGAGTTGTAATTATACATATAAATACTGGTTAGGCCTCATCTTGAGTATTGCGTCCAGTTCTGGGCACCACACTTCAAGAAGGGTGCAGACAAGCTGGAGCGTGTTCAGAGGAGGGCAACCAGGATGATGATGAGGATGAGGATGAGGATGAGGATGATGATGATGATTTCCTGCCTCTCCCTCTGGATTGAGGTGGGGAACAACACTAAATAAAATATAATACATAAAACTATTTATTTATGTATTTGTTATTTATTTATTAATTACAGTTCTCTACCGCCCAATAGCCAGAGCTCTCTGGGCGGTTCACAAAAATTAAAAACATTCAAAGTATAAAACAACAGTATAAAACCATAATGTAAAATACAATATAAAAGCTCAACCAGATAAAAACAGCAGCAATGCAAAATTACAAATTTAAAACACCGAGTTAAAATTTATTTATAGACTGTTAAAATGCTGGGAGAATGAAAAGGTCTTCACCTGGCATCTGAAAGAATATAGTGTAGGTGCCAAGCGAACCTCCTTAGGGAGCTCATTCCACAGCCGGGGTGCCACAGCAGAGAAGGCCCTCCTCCTGGTAGCCACCTGCCTCAATGTCTTTGGCAGGGGCTCGTGGAGAAGGACCCCTGAGGATGACCTTAGGGTCTGGGCAGGTACATACGGGAGGAGGCGTTTATTTATTTATTTATTTATTACATTTTTATACCGCCCAATAGCCGAAGCTCTCTGGGCGGTTCACAAAAATTAAAACCACAAAAAACATCCAACAGGTTAAAAACACAATTACGAAATACAGTATAAAAAGCGCAACCAGGATAAAACCACACAGCAAAGTTGAATATAAGATTAAAATACAGAGTTAAAACAGTATAATTTAAATTTAAGTTAAAATTAAGTGTTAAAATACTGAGTGAATAAAAAGGTCTTCAGCTGGCGATGAAAGCAGTACAGTGTAGGCGCCAGGCGGACCTCTCTGGGGAGCTCGTTCCACAACCAGGGTGCCACAGCGGAGAAAGCCCTCCTCCTAGCCCTCCTCCTAGGCGTTCCTTCAGATAGCCTGGCCCCAAGCCGTTTAGGGCTTTAAATGTTAGTACCAGCACTTTGAATCGGGCCCGGACCTGGACTGGCAGCCAATGAAGCTGGAAAAGGACTGGCGTAATGTGGTCTCGTCGACCAGTCCCTGTTAGTAAACGGGCTGCCCTGTTTTGTACCAGCTGAAGTTTCCGGACCGTTTTCAAAGGCAGCCCCACGTATAACGCATTGCAGTAATCCAAACGAGAGGTTATCAGAGCATGGATAACTGTAGCTAGGCTGTATCTGTCCAGATAAGGGCATAGTTGGTATATCAGCCTAAGCTGATAAAAGGTGCTCTTTGCCACTGAGTTCACCTGTGCCTAGTTAAAAGAGCATATAAAACAAATACAATATTAAAGTAACAATCACAGCATCTTAAAATTCTTAGGTTTGAAATTCATCTGGGTAGGCCTGCCGGAAGAGACTAGTCTTAACGGCTGTCTTAAACTCAGAGAGAGCATTAAGCTGACGAATCTCCTCCGACAGGCCGTTCCACAGTCTGGGGATAGCAGAAGTAAAGGTCCTCTGGGTAACAGTTGCCAGCCTAGTTGTGGCTGACTGGAGTAAACCCTTCCCAGAGGACCTGAGTGTGTGGGGCAGATTGTATGGGAGAAGGCAATCCCACAGGTAACCTGGACTCAAACCATGTAAGGCTTTAAATGTAATAAACAACATTTTATACTTCGTCCGGAAACTAATTGGCAGCCAGTGAAGTGATTTTAAAGTTAGTGTAATATGGGCAGCCAGTGCAATTCCTTTAAGACTGGTGCTGTATGGTCTCTGTGAGATGTCAGAGATGCTTTAGGGTGGATTCCTGCATTGAGCAGGGGGTTGGACTAGATGGCCTTGTAGGTCCCTTCCAACTCTGCGATTCTATGATTCTATGATTGCTGGACATCAGGAAAAACTTCCTGCCTGTTAGAGCAGTACGACAATGGAACCAATGACCTAGGGAGGTTGTGGGCTCTCCCACCCTAGAGGCCTTCAAGAGGCAGCTGGACAACCATCGGTCAGGGATGCTGTAGGGTGGATTCCTGCATTGAGCAGGGGGTTGGACTCGATGGCCTTGTAGGCCCCTTCCAACTCTGCGATTCTATGATTCTATGATTCTATCTACTGGCCAGCAGTCTAGCTGCTGCATTTTGCAGTAGTCGTCTTCAAGGGCAGCCCCATGTAGAGTGCATTGCAGTAGTCTAATTGGGACGTCACCAGTGCGTGCACTACTGTGGCTAGGTTGTCCCTGTCCAGGAAAGGCCAAAGCTGGTGGATCAGCCGAAGCTATCCCCAATTACACAGGGCCATGGAGTCCATCTGGGCCTCCAGAGACAAGGATGGCTCTAGGAGTACTTCCAAACTATGCACCTGCTCCTTCATAGGAAGCGCCACTTCATCCAGAACAGGCTGCTAACCCAATTAACAAACTCGGGAACCACCAATCAGCTTGGGACCTCGATATTTGAGGGACCGCCTCTCCCTATCTATGCCTGCCTGAGACTTGAGATCTGTTGGAGGAGGCCTCCGTGTCCCACCGACACAAGACAATACGCTATGGTGGGACGAGGGAGAGGGCCTTCTCTGTTGTGGCACCCCGGCTGTGGAATGCCCTCCCCCTGGAGGCCCGACTGGCGCTGGCACTGGTTTCATTTCAGCGCCAAGTTAAGATACGGCTTTTTAACAAAGCCTTTGATGGCTAAATTCACCAAACCGGTACATAGTTTTAATTGCTTTTACTGCTTTTAAATTCTATACTGGTTTTAGCTTATGAATGATTTAATTTGTTTTTAGCTGTGTATATTTATTGTTTTATATTGTTTGTATTTATCGGTATGCTGCGCTGAGATCCTTGTGATATAGGGTGAGAGAGAGAGAGAGAGAGAGAGAGAGAGAGAGAGATTGATTCTGATAGGTGCTGCCTGCTGTTCCTTCTGCGGTTTCCTTGCCTGATTAACCATTGCATCATCGATCTTATTTCCCCCTTCAAAAACGTTTTGCCTGATAATTCCTCAATGTGTAGTCAACTAATAAGTTCTAACTGCCTGATGCCCTGGAGTTCCTACACAAGGTTGGAGGTTTCTCTAAAACAGCCTTCCTCAACCTGGGGCACTCCAGATGTGTTGGACTACAACTCCCAGAATGCCCCAGCCAGCTGGGGCATTCTGGGAGATGCAGTCCAACACATCTGGAGCGCCCCAGGTTGAGGAAGGCTGCTCTAAAAAAAACTGGGCAGAGCCAGCCTAGACTCGCTTTACAGCTGTACTGGTGGGATGGCTGGCTGTATCCCATGTGTGCTCTCCGAAGAGGGGAGGAGGGAAACGCTCCAACGTCTTAATCACCCACATGTTTATTTTAACGGTTTTTAATGCTTCATGTATGTATGTTCTGTGTTTTAGGATTTTAAATTTTGTGTACTTGTTTTTATCTCATTTTAGAATTTCTGTAAACAGCCCAGAGAGCTCTGGCTATGGGAGCGGTATATAAATTAAATAAATAAATAAATAAATAAATATTCCCATAGTACATAGGCACAGTTTCAAAGCAACAGGGCCGGCTCCCCACTCCCATGCTCAAGGAATATTTAAAACAACAGGCGAGGGAATGCTAACCCTTTCCATACTAATTTTTTTTAAAAAAACCAAAAGACAAAGAGGGGAATTATTGGAGGCGTCCTTTAACTAAAGCTCACCCAGAAATCTGCTTGGGAAGAACAGGTACCAACATGCTCTGGCCCTGGAAGCAAGGGTTTAAGAAAAAATGTAGGAAAATGGTTTAATAAATCCAAGAGGCTAGGAGGTACTGCCACCAAGTGGTCTCTTCTTGGAGGAGAGAGAGAAAGGAAAGGAAAAGGAAAAGGAAAAGACAGGAAAAAAGAGAGAGAGAGAGAGAGTGTACATTATGGACTTACATTATGGTAAGTCTCAAACCATGCCTCTTGACTATAAGAAAACAGAAACTGTTTCGCAGAACTAGCTGTTCCAGGCAAGTCTTTAATTCTAGTAAGTACTTGTGGTTAACCCTAAGTGTCAGCCTGTCAAAAGCAATCACTTTCAACACACGAAGCCTTTGGCAGAAAACGTTAGATCTGATTTAACAAAAATGCAGTTGCCCTGTGGGGGCTCGGTAAATGCTACGAAAATAGCCACTTCCATCCCACTGGGTTGCCCAAACACGCTCACGGAAATTGTCCGGTTGCTACGACAGAGTTGTGGACCCCATGCTTCTAGTCCCCTAAGCCAAGCTGCCTTTAAACCGGCCTTCCCCTGCCGGGCACCGTCCAGATGTGTTGGGACTGCAAGCTCCATTATCCCCAGCCAGCATGGTCCAACACAACTGGCAGGTGCTGCTGGTTCAGAAAGGCTGGTTTAACCAATTGCACAGAGATACATCAGTGCGCTCCGCGAGTCTCCAAAAGCATTAATGACATTTGATTAATTTAATTTCTTATAGAATGTAGAAACCATTCCACATCGACAGATATTGGTACGGTGTGTAAGAAACCGAAAAGCAAAATATAAAGTGTTACAGTAAAAGCAAATCGATGCTGTTTATCAAACTGCTTTGGTTTCATTGAACAGCTGGAGAGATCCGGCCTGGAAAATGGAAATTTTGGACGCGGTTTGCAGTTCGCACCAAAACGTCATCTCAGGAGGGATCCCCTCAATAAGTCACAGGAACCGTTCAGCGTTGGACGGCAAGCAAGGGACGCGATTTAGCTTTCCGATGCAACTTCAGAGCTTCTGAAATTACACCTCCCACTCTGCCTGGGTCACAAATCATTCCATTTCTAAATTTCTAATTGCTCAGGAGTAAGACAGCCCAGGACGGTGTGGGGGTGGCATGAGCTATGATTATTTATTTATTTATTTATTTAAAACATTTATATCCTGCCCTATATCATTAAGATCTCAGAGCAGCGTACAGATAAAAACATACAGTATTAAACAGTAAATATGCACAGTTAAAAACAAATTAAACCATGATTAAACATGGTTAAACCATGAGCTACTGGAATAAAATGAATCAGAATAAAACTTCCTGTTCAAGGGGAGCGGGAGCGTGCCTGCTTTGCATGTAGGTCAAACCCTGGCAGCATCTTCAGTTGAAAGGAAAAAGGAAAGGAACCTCTCGTGCAAGCACTGACTCTTGGAAGGACGCCAGCTTTTGCTGACATTTTCTTGGCAGGCCTTATAGCGGGGTGGTTTGCCGTTGCCTTCCCCGGCCGTGATTACCTTTCCCCCAGCTAACTGGGTACTCATTTTACCGACCTCGGGAGGATGGAAGGCTGAGTCGACCCGAGCCGGCTGCCTGAAACCAGCTTCCGCTGTGATCGAACTCAGGCCATGAGGAGAGTTTCAGCTGCAGAAACTGCTGCTTTACTGCTCTGCGCCACACGAGACTCTCCTTCAGTTGAAAAGGATCATGTAACTCCTGGCTCCAGGTGGATGAATAAGTCAGACTGGTATAAAATGATTTCCCTGTGTTCTGATCCCTCTCCAGCATGACCCAGGATTGGGAAAGTGGCTTGCGCAACTCCCGTGGAATCGCTTTCACCTTCGTTCTTGAATGGCTGAACCATGCACACACGGCACCCTGGCATGCACCTCTTTTGAAATGAAGGACGCTCCCAAAGCTGTCCGTTGGGCATTTGGAGGGGCAGGCGAAGAGCGACCATTCAAGAGACAGAAGCCTCCGGAGCTCATTAAACTAGGTCCATGATGCCTTGGAGCCTAGCCATGGGATCCAACTACATTCATTTATTTATTGCATTTACCTACCGCCCCATAGCCGAAGCAATCTGGGTGGTTTACAAAAGTTAAAAACAGTAAACATTAAAAACAAATATACACAGTTTAAAAACATAAAAAGCATAAAAACAACAGCATCCTTACAAAAACAGCTATTCTGGGGTCTGTTAAAAACAAACTCAGCATATGTTGTTAAAAGCTGTTAAATGCCTGGGAGAAAAGTCTTGAGCTGGTGCCGAAAAGATAACGACGTTGGCACCAGGCAAGCCTCGTCGGGGAGATCATTCCAAAATTGGGGGGCCACCACTGAAAAGGCCCTCTCCCTTGTTGCCATCCTTCGAGCTTCCCTCAGAGTAGGCACTCAGAGGAGGGCCTTAGATATAGAGTGTGGTGTCAGGAGAGGCGTTCCGTCAAGTATACATCTGTCTAGCCCAGCCTTCTCCAACCTGGTGCTCACCAGGTGTTTTGGATGTCAGCCCCATCCAGCATGGTCAATTGCAAGGAATTCTGAGAGTTGCAGCCCCAAACATTTAGAAGGTACCAAGACAGGGAAGGCGGCTATAGCCCACGCATTTCCTACACTGCACCTTCCTGATTTATTAACATAACAAGTGCCATGTTGGATCAGACCAAGGGTCCATCTAATCCAGCACTCTGTTCACACAGTGGCCAACCAGCTGTCAGCCAGGGACCAACGAAGCAGAACACGGTGCCACAGCAGCCTCCCGCACATGTTCCCCAGCAACTGGTGCACACAGGCTTACTGTTATGAATACGGGACATAGCACACAACCATCAAGGCTAGTAGCCATGGATAGGGATAAATGCCAAGTTCGACATTTAGGAAATAGAAACCAAAGGCACAGTTACAAGATGGGGGATACTTGGCTCAGCAATACTACAAACGAGAAGGATCTTGGAATTGTTGTAGATCGCAAGCTGAATAGGAGCCAACAGTGCGATATGGCTGCAAGAAAAGCCAATGCTATTTTGGGCTGCATAGAAGTATAGCTTCCAAATCACGTGAGGTACTGGTTCCTCTCTATTCGGCCCTGGTTAGGCCGCATCTAGAGTATTGCGTCCAGTTCTGGGCTCCACAATTCAAGAAGGACGCAGACAAGCTGGAGCGTGTTCAGAGGAGGGCAACCAGGATGATCAGGGGTCTGGAAACAAAGCCCTATGAAGAGAGACTGAAAGAACTGGGCATGTTTAGCCTGGAGAAGAGAAGATTGAGGGGAGACATGATAGCACTCTTCATATACTTAAAACGTTGTCACTCAGAGGAGAGCCAGGATCTCTTCTCGATCCTCCCAGAGTGCAGGACCCAGAATAACGGGCTCAAGTTAAAGGAAGCCAGATTCCAGCTGGACATCAGGAAAAACTTCCTGACTGTTAGAGCAGTACGACAATGGAACCAGTTACCTAGGGAGGTGGTGGGCTCTCCCACCCTAGAGGCCTTCAAGAGGCAGCTGGACAACCATCTGTCAGGGATGCTTTAGGGTGGATTCCTGCATTGAGCAGGGGGTTGGACTCGATGGCCTTGTAGGCCCCTTCCAACTCTGCTATTCTATGATTCTATAGCCTTCGCCTCCAGGAATTTATCCAACCCCCTTTTAAAGCCATCCAAATTGGTGGCCATCACTACACCTTGTGATAGCGTGTTCCATAATTCAACTATGCGCTGTGTGAAAAAGCCCTTCCTTTTAATTGTCCTGGATCTCCCACCAGTCAGCTTCATGGGACGACCCCCTTGGGTTCTAGCATTTTGAGAAAGGGAGAAAAATGTCTCCCTCTCCCATTCTCCATACCGTGCCTAATTTTGTACACCACTATCACGTCTCCCCTTAGCCTTGTTTTTCCAGGCTGAACAATCCCACCTGTTGTAACTGTCTCTCATAGGGGAGATGCTCCAGCCCATTCATCATTTCTGTACTTTTCCAGCTCTATAATACCATTTTTTAGGTGTGGTGACCAGAACTGTACACAGTATTTCGAAGTGTGGTCTTGTGGTAGTGAAGTCCATAGTTTAACTCTGCAATGCGTGAAGCCCTTCCTTTTCTCTGTCCTGAATCTCGCACCCACCAGCTTCATGGGTTGACCCTATTGAGTTCTAGTATTATGGGAGAGGGAGAAAAATGCCTCCCTCTCCGCATTCTCCACACCAGGCATCATTTTGTACACCTCTATCACGTCTCCCAGTAGCCTCTTTTTCCCAAGCTAAACAATCCCCAGTTGTTGCAGTACAGCTCCCCTATGAGGGAAGGTTACCATTTCCACTCCAGCCAGCACACCACTGCCCATGTTGGCTGAGGATGATGGGAGTTGCAATCTGGAGGGCACTGGCTTGGGAAAGAATGGGCTAGTCCTGCGGTGTGCTGCCCTACCTTCTCCTACTACCAGATTTCCCAAATGAATTGAATGGCCCGGATCCAGATTTCGGCTCAGACAAGCTGCACGGCTGGTCACTGTGGCGTTACACCCCACAAGTGAGTTCCCAAATGTATGTCTGCAGTTTGTAAGTCTGTGGGTTTTAGAATGTTGGCCTGAGTGGGCGGAGTTAGAATGTCTTGGGAGGGGGAGGAGTGATATATAAGGGAAGGACTGAGGGGATCGTGAGGGACTTTTTGAGGTCCTCTTAGAGCAGCCTTCCTCAACCTGGGGCACTCCAGATGTGTTGGACTGCATCTCCCAGAATGCCCCAGCCAGAGCTGGCTGGGGCATTCTGGGAGTTGCAGTCCAACACATCTGGAACACCCCAGGTTGAGGAAGGCTGTCTTAAGAGTCTTTAGTGCTCTCTGTGTTTAGGGTACTTAAGTTCTGGGAAATTTGAGGTTCAGGGTAGAGAGTGGTGTCTTTGGAGTGTGGTGTGCACGTAGCTGACATATATTAATCCATACAGATAATAAAGAAAGCTCAAGAGTGATTGCGTGAGAGAAAGGAAAGCGTGTATGCGAAAGGATTGGATGAAAGGTTTCAAAAACGTTTTTGAATGTTTTATTTTGAAACAAAGCTTGTGAACTTTTAAAAATAAATTGTAATTATTTTGTTTTTAACTACCACGAAAATCCCACGTGTGTTTGGCATTTATCATCTGACGTTTACACATTTAGCACCCACTCTGACAATCATTCACCTCAGCACATATAACTCACAGTGTTTTATTTTATATATTGAAATCCTTCTCCATTTTAAACCCCTTTTTCCACATAGTTTGGAGGAAGGTGGTTTTTATCCCTGGCCTCAGGCGTATCAAGCGGTGGTGCTTGGCTTGAGCAGGGAGTGTCCGTGGCCGGGTCTGGTGTTCAGAGCCTGTGTCGTGGCGGTCTCCCCTCCGCCACAACCAGCATCACTCCCGTGAACAAATGTGGGGCGCAACTGCGCTAGCAATGGGCCTCAACACTTCACAAAACCGCTTCCTCGCCCGCCTCCTTCACCCGTCCACCGCTGCCCACCTGGCAGCTCCCACAAAAGACAGCAACACCACGCAGCAGGTAGCGAAATATTTAATTCTCATAAAACAAGGGTTGGCATCAGCAGCAGGGCAGAACGAAACGAATCCTGAACCGCCCCCAATCCCAGGAGCCAACAGTGCAGAATGTGGGAAACGGTACACGGCGTGTGTGGTGGGAAGGGGCCAGGACTCAAGTGGAGACTCCGGTCTTTGTGGAACCAGCGAGAGGCAGGGCTCCCGCAGCGGGCGGGGAGGGAGGAAATTATGCTGGAGATCAGCTGGGGGGTAGCAAGGGGGGGGGACCGAGGAGAGCCGCCCAGGCCCCAAACGCAACACGTCACATCGAGATCAAAGGGGTTAACGAACAGGGGCCGCTGGCTGGCACTGCAGCCGCTGGTGTCTGTCCGTCCGCCCGTCCGCTGTGCTACCAAACCCAGGCAGTGTTCGAGGGGTGGGGGTGGGGGGGCTACAGGCGGGCCGCAGAAGTTTCAAGACAGCTTCACTACATATATACACACGCATAGACATAACTGGGGGAAGGGGAGGTAGGGGGAAAAAAAGGTAAGCTTTCATTTTCAAATCAGAAAAACTGAACTCAGTTTAAAGAAAATCATCAAATGAAGATGGGGGGGGAATTTGACATTTCTCACCCCACCGTGCCCTCCCCTCCCCTCGGTCAGGCCCTCGAGTCCAGGGCAGCTCAGTCCGTCCGTCCAGCAGATGCCTGAAGAACAGGGAAATAGATCTCCATCACCCACAGAAGCACAAATAGCCTAAACATCTACAGCTAGTCTTCCCCAACCTCATGCTCTCCAGATGTGTTGGACTATGACACATCTGGAGAGGCGGCGGCGGCTGGGGGCGGCTGATTGAAGCAAGCGCAGGAGCCCAGGGGAGGAAGGAAGGACCCAAAGAGGAGGCAGGCCGCCCCGAGGTCATCGTTGACCTGTTCAACTCCTAGAGGGGCCTTTAAATTTGGGACGCTCCCCATGACGACAGCATCTGGCCACTTCGGGGGGGGGGGCAGGCAGTGTCTTGATGCCGCTGCCAGCAGCCGCAACGGAAAAAGAGGAGCCCGCTAGGACGTGGGGCTGGAAACCCTGCTGGAGGCAAGTGCCCTTGGCCTGCTGCACAGCTCATCTGGCGGCGGCAACTGTGAGAGACCCAAGTTTGGGGTTCCTCCCCTTGACCCCCTGGAGTGGAAGGCAGCCACAGAGACATGGGGGCTTCCTCCCTAGGTGGCAAAGGCGCTGGCGGCCATAGTGGCACAGAAGATAAAAGGTCACTGGGGCACACCCAAGGACTGGTCCAAACAGGTATTGCCCCCCCACCCGAAGGGATTTTGCAGGAAAGGGCTGGGAACGAATGATTCCTGGCCAGAAAACCAGCGATAAAAAAGGGTGCCCAGATCGCTCGAACTTCAACCTGCCTTATCTGGTTCTTGCTCTGTGGCAGGGGTGGGCGACTTGTGGCTCTCCAGATGTTTTGGCCTGCAGTGCCCATCACCCCTAGTCAGCACAGCCAGTGGCGGGGAACATGGGAGTCGTAGACCAAAACATCTGGAGGGCCACAAGTCGCCCAACCTTTGATGCCACAGGAATGATTCCAAATCACAACTATGGAGAGAAAGGAGTCAGAAGTCCTCCTCAGTGTGAGAAACGGACCTGGCATCCCACCATGGGTTCTACTTTGGTGGATCTCATAGGACTCAGTCCGCTGGGCTGTTTTCTTGCCAAAACCCTGCAGAAGCGAACGGGCCGGGGGGTGTTTGCAAGCGAACATCCCGGGGGGCTTGGCCACTGGAATGCATCACCACCGTGTTCCTTCTTTTCCCCAGAGGGCTTTTACAAGGCAGGATGGAGAAAGAGGCAACTGCAGCCCCCGGGACTCTCGCGCGGCCACCAAATTCCAACACAAACACATTTTTTCTCCCAACAGTTATCGCAAAACCACTTCGCGGGGAAGTTGCCCTAATTCTCCAGACTTGGTGGGCCGTGCCGCGTCGTAGCGCCATGCGCAAACGCCCTCCTTCGCTGGGTTCCTCCACGTTTCCCCTTGCCAACCGACCGAGTCAGAACCAGTGCTTTGATTCGAGCGGGTGGCCAAATTTAACGGAAGAACGCAAGCCTGCCTGTCACGGCTAAAGACACATCAGCAGCAAAGGTCTTCTCTGGGGCCTGGAAGCCAAATGAAGGAATGGCTTTAAATTCAGCAACCGGGCCTAAATGAGGTTCTCCCTCACCCCCACCTCCCAAGTGTCTCCCTCCCTTCTGACTGCCTGTTGTTGGTTTGTGAAATTGTGCAATGATGCCTGGAATCGAAAAGCCAAATTTGTCCGCTGTTTCCCAGCCAACCGTCAGCCGCAGGCGCTAGGGAACATCTGGAAATCCTAGCAGGCTGGTGCTTGAACATCTGGCAGGGAAAGCACCAGCAGCTTAAGGCCCAATTCCTGGACCTTCACATCTGCGCTCCCTTTTGAGATGAACTTTAGCCCGGCAACTGGTGAGCTGCCGAGCCAAAGACCACCGCAGTCTCTGGTTGTTGCCGCTTCTGAATGCGTTGACAGATTCCCGAAGCGGTTGGCCCTGCACTGCTGCGAACTCATTTTTCTACTTTCAGGAGAAAGCGGTGGTGGTGGGGAGGTCTAGCTGAATCAATCTTGCCTTCTCTCAAAACACAAGAGACGGAGAAAATCAGGACGGACAAAATCGAGGCCATCCAAAATGGCAGCATCCCACATGCTAAAGAAAAACCAAACGAAACATTGGGGGCTGAGGCAGAGATGCTTTTTTCCCCCCAAGCAAAAGGTGTACAACTTTCGAGTTTGGCTGCCGACGCCTGGCGCTCGTCCGTGATTTCACAAAGAGCCGCTTGGAATGCCACAGCACGCTTCCCCGCCACGCTCAGCCCCGATCCAGGCAACGCGAGAGCTGCAGCCAGACGAAGGTGGGGAAGACGTAGGAGATCTCGCTTCGGACGAGTCTTGCGCCGATCAGTGGGAGTTGGATACCGAACCGGGTGCATGAGAAGGATACAGAAGACGCCGCGGTGGCCTCGGGGGCAGTTTTATTTACAACGGGAGTCGGTGCTGGGGGACCCTCGGGTTATTAACAAGCTGGGAAAACACTGCCGAGGGAGAGAAGGGAAAAGAAGGAGGGGGGGAAAGAAACAGAGACTGTCCAGGAAACTCTCAATAGAATTGTAGCGGCGCACCGCTGGAGTCCACCCTTTTCCGTGCATGATGCTCATGTCAACCGGGAAACATCTGCCCTGCCAGAGGCTCCCTCCCGCTACTGGAAGGACACAGTTGGACGCAACCCTTGGGGGCCTCCTCCTCCTCCTCCCCGGGCAATTTACATCACTGGGTCCCTGCTTCAGGGGGAGAAACGCTGTTCCAACCAAGTTACTTTTTTTCCCTTATCTGCTCTTTTTTGGCTGTACATTTGCATTTTGTATATTTTTGAATATTACTGTGATATTGATTAGTATATCGTTAAATATTGTTGTAGTTTTAATTTCTGTAAACCGCCCAGAGCACTTCGGCTATCAGGCGGTATAAAAATGTAATGAACAAATGAATGGTAAGAAGGCTGGCCCAAGGCAGAGAGACCACGATCCGTGGGAGGTGGCAGGACCTCCATCCCTCTCCAACAGCCATGCGATGCTTGAGCTGGTGCCCGTTTCTTGCCGAGCTGCTTCTGCAGTTCCTAGGTCAGGCATGCCAAACCCCTTCCGCCCGGGGGGCCTAATTCTATTTTGGGGGAGCGCTTGGCAGCCGCATTCCAACATTCCTTCAAATCTGCTCCAAGAGGTTCGGAGCAAATCTGGGGCACACGTGGGGCACATGTGTTCAGAGGGCAACAGGGATAGTCAGGGGTCTGGAAACAAAGCCCTATGAAGAGAGACTGAAAGAACTGGGCATGTTTAGCCTGGAGAAGAGGAGATTGAGGGGAGACATGAGAGCACTCTTCAAATACTTAAAAGGTTGTCATGCAGAGGAGGGCCAGGATCTCTTCTCAATCCTCCCAGAGGGCAGGACATGGAAGAACGGGCTCAAGTTACAGGAAGCCAGATTCTGGCTGGACATCAGGAAAAACCTCCTGACTGTTAGAGCTGTACGACAATGGAATCAGTTACCTGGGGAGGTGGTGGGCTCTCCCACACTAGAGGCCTTCAAGAGGCAGCTGGACAACCCTCTGTCAGGGATGCTTTAGGGTGGATTCCTGCATTGAGCAGGGGGTTGGACTCGATGGCCTTGTAGGCCCCTTCCAACTCTATGATTCTATGCAGGGGAGGAGGAGAGGGGAGTCCACCTGCGTAAGTGAACGTTCCCATGTCAACCACAGGGTTTTGAAGGCCTTGGGCAAGGCACACCCACCCACACCCATGGGCGCGCTCATTCAGTGGGTCTACCTTCTCAGCGCCACGGTCACCAGCTGCCTTCCTCCTCCTCCTCCTCACTGCTCCCACTTTGCTGCTTGGCAGCCAGAGAGCCAGCAGGCCAGGGCGCCTCCCACTCCTCCTTCCCACCACCTCCATGGTTTAGGCCAGAGCGAGAGGCAGGGTGACAAGCAGGCTGCAACAGCCAAGAGGAGGAGGAGCAAATGCCGGTGGGCCATTGGCCCTGCTGACCCTTGACCCTATCCCAGAAAAGGCGGCTCGCGCGAGGACTGGATCCAAATCACAGCTCTCCCACACTAGAGGCCTTCAAGGGGCAGCTGGACAGCCCTCTGTCAGGGATGCTTTAGGGTGGATTCCTGCATTGAGCAGGGGGTTGGACTCGATGGCCTTGTAGGCCCCTTCCAACTCTGCTATTCTATGATTCTATGATATAAGCCTCACCATTGGAATCCACCGATGGGTTCTGTAAACCTGTGACGGATCAAGAAAGTTGCCACTGCTTCAGCAACCTGGAAGAGAAGGAAAAGTAGCTAGAGGTTAAGGAGAGACTCCTGCTCCTCAATACACTCTCTCATACATCGCCCCCCACACAGCCCTGTCGGGTTTACAAAGCTAAAATAGTGTCTCAGACTCTGTTTGGAGCTCCAATATGGTTTCCACACTTCAAAAGTTCTCTTGAAGGAGTGCAACATCTCTACCTCAGGCTTATATTTGGAGTCCCTAGATGTGTTTCCAGTGCTGCCCTCAACTTGGAGGCTGGACTAAGTACACTAAAATGCCAAGCTTGGATATTCACCATACATTACTGGCTCCGCTGTCACCTAACGCTCACTTCCAACTCCTTGGTTACCAAAGTCCTGTTAGAACCCCCCGAATCTCACTGGTCTAGGGCAGTGGTGCAAAAAGTAACCTCAATAGGGCTATCCCCTTTTTTCCTGCTATCTCTGGACTTGGACAGCGCTAAACAGATCACCAAACAGAGACTACTGGATATAGACCACCAAGAGCTCCGGGGAACTGCCTGGGGACCATGTTCCCCCCAATCATTGGGTCTCCCAGTCCCTTCTTGCAAAGACGGAATGCCATACCTGGGTTGGTTAACCACTCCCAAATACAGGAAGGCATTCATCCTAGCAAGATTTAACGTCCTCCCCTCCAAGTTGCTGGAGGGCAGATATAAGAAAATTCCATCCAAAAACAGATACTGCCTAGGGGTGTGCATGGACCCCCCACTCCGCTTCACTTTCAGATCCGCCATTTTCGGATCGGGCCGCTCCGCCCCGCCCCCACTCTGCCTATGCTCACTCCGCTCCGGATCGGAGCTCCATTCCCCCCCCATAGGGGGGGGTTACCGGGCCCTGCTGCCATCACCTCCCATGCGGCGACGGCGGCAGAGCCGGGTAAGGGACCAAGGGAGAGGGGGACCTTACCTGCCTCCGTCCGCGGTCCGTCGCCGTCTTCAATTGAGCCCGCGGTTCAGACTTCCTGCTGGAACCACGGGCTCAATTGAAGACGCTGACGGACCGCGGATGGAGGCAGGTAAGGGAGAGGAGGGCGGGGGGGGGGGGGGTTACCGGGCCCTGTCGCTGTCGCCGCATGGGCGACAGCGACAGTGGCAGGGCCCGATAAACCCCACTTACCTTTCCAGCGGAGCTCCGGATCGAGGCGAAGGATCCGCCTTCACCTCGATCCTCTCCGCCATGCTCCGCTGGCCCCCCAATCCTCTTCGCCTCCGCCTTAAGGGCAGGCGAAGCCCCCCGCTCCGCTCCTGCTTCTCCGGTCCGATTAGAAGCGGAGCACATCCCTAATACTGCCCATGTAATAACATCGAGGTGGAATCCATTCTGCATGTGCTCTTCCATTGCAATTTTTACCAACAGGCAAGGAAGGACCTATTATGTCCTATTATGCAACGTCTCCCTGGACGATCCCCTGAGTCACTCCTGATTAGTCTACTTCAGGGCTCCAGTAAATCTACCACTGAGCAGGTGGCCAAATTCCTGAATTTGGCCATCCGCACCAGATCTCTTATGGATGTTGATTGCGCTTAAATCCACAGATTAGCAATTTTATTATCTATATATCCCTCCCTTTTTCACTATGCTAGGCCCCAATAACCCAATTCTGTTTCCTTTTCAGAAACCAACAAATAACAATCTAGTATCTTTAGTGGTTTTGTAACACTCCATCTTTTTTATCCCTACTTTGTACTGTTTTATATAATGGTGTATCTTCTTGTTTTATATTGGTCTGTTGACTGTAAATAAAGAAATACAATACACACAGCCCTGAGAATTTCTTGCTTTATATCTGAGACTAGAGCAGCCTTACCCATCCTAGAGGTGTTGGACTCCAACTCCCATTATTCCAATTGGCCATGGTGGCTGAGAATGATGGGAGTGGCAGTCCAACATACCTGGAGGGCGCCAGGTTGGGGAAGGCCGGACTACTGTATGTTCCCACGTGTTTGGGAACATGATCTTCAGCATTTCCTCAATCCTATAACTCCTCTTAGCGGAAGAGGAAATGTCTGTCGAGGCTGGTTAAGCAACGCTCCCCATGAAAGTGGCCGAGGTCCCCTTTGCATGGTCCAAACATGCGAAACACCCCCCCCCTTGGGTGTGCCCACCGCCACCACTCACTTTGTCCGGGGCGTCCTCATGGACAGCGTGGCCGCACTGCGGCAGGACTTGCATCTGGAATTTCCCTGAAAGTGGGAGAGAGAGAGAGAGAGAGCGCATGCCGTGACTCCCCAGAATCCTTTGCTCTAACGTTTTGGTTGGACCCCGTGGTGCACAGAAGCCTGGCAGGCAGCGTCCTGAGCTCAGGGCACTCTGAACACCAGGAGCAGCAAGAGTCCGCAAAGAAACCCACCAGTTGCTGATTTTGCAAGTTGTGGGAATTTGAACCATTTCTCCGACTTTTTTTCCAGCTTTTGCCAAAACACACCCGCAACCAAGGAACTTTGTAATCCAGGTTTCTCTCTGGCTTCTGAGATTCAGTAAACCAGCCTCCTTCCCCAACCCAGAGCTGATGCTGGCTGGGTGATGACGGAAGTTGTAGGCTATCTGTGCAGTCAAAGGGACCAGAACTTCCTTAAAGGATTTATTTATTTGCTGCTGATTATCCTCCTCCTCCTCTCCATTTTATCCTCACATCAACAACCTTGTGAGGTAGGCTGGGCTGAGAGTATGTGACTGGCCCAGAGCCACCCAGTGGGTTTCCATGGCCGAGTGGGGACTAGAACCCAGATCTCCCAACTCCCAGTCCAACACTGTAGCCCAGTGGTTCCCAAAGTGGGCGGTATTGCCCCCTTGGGGGCGGTGGGATTGCATAGGGGGGTGTTAAGAGGCAAAGGGGTGGCAGGGGGGTGCTAAGAGGCAAAGGGGTGGCAGGGGGGTGCTAAGAGGCAAAGGGGTGGCAGGGGGGCACTTGAGGTGGCCTTTTCCGAGAAGCGCCTCTCCAGAAGGTCTTAAAACCCAGGGACATTTTTATGGGAGAAGGTAGTTTGGTCCCAAGCCATATAGGGGAAGAATCCACACATGTATTAATACCGTTTAAGAAGAGTCCTTTTAACAGTGAATTGAAAAGTTTCAAAAGCACCAAAACGCTAATGAAAAGACATCCCCTGCTTGGTGTGCCCCGCCACGCCGGCTGCAAAACAGAGGCGTTCGCTCTCTTTTCCCTCCCTCCCTCGGCAAGCCTGCGGCAGGTGCTTCGGATTTTGAATAAATAGTCAATTAATTGTTACTGTTTTGAATTTTATTGTTATTATCTTCCTTAGTAAGTTGTTGAACACTGCTATTCTGAATAATGATTTTTATAATGTAGGGTAGGGGGCACTGGGCATGAGTTTGTGGAACCAAGGGGGCGGTGACCTGAAAAAGTTTGGGAACCACTGCTCTAGCCACTACGCCACTACGCCACACTGTACATGCACACTACACCATTTCTATAATGCCCAATAGCCAAAATTCTAACACACAACATGATAAAATGTAAGATAAAACCAGCCACAGTGGCATACTGGTTCGAGTGCTGGACTAGAACCTGGCAGACGCGGGTTCTAGTCCTCACCTATCCATGAAGCTCACTGGGTGACTTTGGGCCAGTCATTGACCCTCAGCTTAACCGACCTCACAGGGTTGTCGTGAGGATAAAATGAAGAGGATCATGTAAGCCGTGAATAAAACCAGAGTAAAAGCCAGCAGCTGTGTAAATATCTAAAAACACAGTGACGCATTTAAAAACAAAAACAAAGCGCTAAAAAGCGAAAATAAAAAAGGACTAAAAAAAATCCATTAAAAGGCGCTGAAACAACCACAACGTACGGTATCCACCAGCTACGGTGCCACCACCGAAAAGGCCTTCTCTTTAGTAGCCCCATTTGCTGGGGGCACCCAGAGGAGAGCCTTTGAAGGTCATCTTAAGAGTCCAGGACAGGATATATCAACCTTCCTCAACCTGGGGCGCTCCAGATGTGTTGGACTACAACTCCCAGAATGCCCCAGCCAGCAGATTCTGGGAGGTGCAGTCCAACACATCTGGAGCGCTCCAGGTTGAGGAAGGCTAGTATATATAAAAGAAGCCAAGGAGCTCAGCATGCATGACACATCAGGCAACTTTTCTACACTTCTACAGAATCACAATGCACACATGGGCCTATGGCTTAAAGACCTCTACCAGATAAGCAAAAGGCTCATCAGCCAGAGAGGACTGTAAATATATGAAAAACTAAAGGGCCCAGGACCAATTGCGATCATTTGAGCCTTGTGTTATATTCCTCTGAAACCCGTTGCAATCCAGAAAGATAACATGTTTTACCTTGCATTTGGCCAATGGTTAGATCCTTATCCAGTCTGTCAACGCCTAAAGATGATTTGGGGGGGAGGGGATAGAAGAAGGAGAAGGGGCAGATGGGGGTGAAAAACATATTAGTCTCAATTTCCTGCCTGGTGGGTGTCCTAAAAAGGGGTGCGGGCAGAGGAGAAACATCAAGAACTTACTGGCATTACACTATTATAATAAATACGGAGGGCAATGAGTGACAGAAGCGTCAGGGCCCAGATGTTTGTCCTTCGACTTCCAAATTAGAATAGAATCATAGAATAGCAGAGTTGGAAGGGTCCTACAAGGCCATCCAGTCCAACCCCCTGCTCCATGCAGGAATCCAGCCTAAAGCATCCCTGACAGAGGGTTGTCCAGCTGACTCTTGAAGGCCTCTAGTGTGGGAGAGCCCACAACCTCCTTAGGTCACTGGTTCCGTTGTCGTACTGCTCTAACAGTCAGGAAGTTTTTCCTGATCATAGAATCACAGAATAGCAGAGTTGGAAGGGGCCTACAAGGCCATCCAGTCCAACCCCCTGCTCAATGTAGGTGATCCTACTGCAAACCCCCACCCCTCCCTGTTTGTCGAAATCAACTTCCCAGATGGGCAGGGGGAGTGGAGTGACTCCCCCCGCCCCCGCCCTCTGCTGTGAGAACACCGACAGAGATCAGCTCACACAGATTCTGACGTTACTCAGGCCAAATAGGCCCAAAGACTTCCATTCTATTTCTAATTCAATCCTAGCTTAAAAACTGCGAGGTCCACTGAAGTGCCAAAACTATTCCCTGACAGTGCCGGAGGAAAGGCAGAACTCATTCCCCTGACATGGGGAGCGTGGGGTGGGTTTGACAGGGCAGAGCGTTTCCTGGACTTCATGCCAAGTGCTTGATGCTCCCTTGTTTGATTCTGCGGAGGTTCCGTATAAGCCTGTACAGCATCCCAGAGTGCAGGACAGGGAATAACGGGCTGAAGTTACAGGAAGCCAGATTCCGGCTGGACATCAGGAAAAACTCCCTGACTTTTAGAGCAGTACGACAATGGAACTCATGACCTAGGGAGGTTGTGGGCTCTCCCACCCTAGAGGCCTTCAAGAGGCAGCTGGACAACCACCTGTCAGGGATGCTTTTTCTGGAAGGCTGCTTTATAATATCATAGAATCAGAGAGTCATAGAATCGTAGAGTTGGATGAAACCTATAAGGCCATCGAGTCCAACCCCCTGCTCAATGCCGGAATCCATCCTAAAGCATACCTGACAGATGGCTGTCCAGCTGCCTCTTGAAGGCCTCTAGAGCTTTGTCAAAAGCTTTGCTGAACTCAAGAGATATTTATTTATTTATTTATTACATTTATATAGCGCCCCACAGCCGAAGCTCTCTGGGCGGTTTACAACAATTAAATATGACTTCCACAGCATTCCCACAGTCCACAAGGGAGGTTACCCGATCAGAACATGAGATCAGATTAGTCTGACTGGATTCGTTCTTGATAAATCCATGCTGGTTTCTAGTAATCACTGCATTGTTTCCAAGGTGCTTACAGACTGACTTCTTTATTATCTGCTCCAAAATCTTCCCAGGGATAGACGTTAGACTGACTGGTCTGTAGTTCCCAGGCTCCTCCTTTTTGCCCTTTTTGAAGATGGGGACAACGTTAGCCCTCCTCCAGTCGTCCGGCACCTCACCCATCTTCCATGATTTCGCAAAGGTAACAGAAGACGGGTGAGGTGCCGGACTGTTTCAAGATTCAGAGAGGAATCCATTAAAGATTTTGGATCCTAGCTATACACTGTAGTTCAGTACATGCTACACTGGATCAATAGTAGAGAAATCGACATGACCCCTTTGCTCTTACCAAAAAGGGGACTGGTACCCATTTTCAGAAATCAACCTGTAAAAACTCCTTTATTAAGGCCTATCCAATGGAATTTTAGGATGCTTTTAAGAATGTTTTTTAGGATGTTTTAACAATGTATACTATGTTTTTAATCAGTATTTTATGTATTTTATATTTACTCGATCAAAATGGAGAGGCGGGTAAGAAATAAATTTATTATTATTATTCCTCTGTCGACACAGGTGAGCAGAGAAGCCAGACCCAAAGAGCGAGACAAGCTCCCCGCAAGGAACAAGAACAAGGAGACACACCTACCGGCCAAAAGCAAGAGTTTGGGAACGGGGCAGTTGAGGAAGAGGTTGGACAGGCCCCGAAACCAGCCATCCCAGTACTTCTCCGTCTTCGCGAGTTCAATCCGCCACGTGTAGGCCACCTCCTTCTTGGTCTGCGAGGGGACAAAAAGATTCCTGCTTTGAGAGATGCAGCACAAAGAGCCACCGAGAAGCATCCTCGTTGGAATGTGCAGAAACACTAGCCTGGATCCCAGGGAAGAGAAGGGAAGAGCCTCAAAGAACAAAAAGCCCTACATGGCTACCTGCGGGATCCCCTTCTCCCGTACAATCTGCCCCGCACACTCAGGTCCATTGGGAAGAATCTACTTCAGTCAGCAAAGACTAGATTAACAACTGTTACCCAGAGGACCTTCTCTTCTGCTGCTCCCAGACTGTGGAATGGCCTGCAAGAGGAGACACGTCAACTTCACAGTCTATCAGCATTTAAAGAAAGCTACAAAGACTGATCTCTTCCGGCAGGCCTATCCAGTAGAATTTTAGGATACTTTTAGGATGTTTTTAGGATGCTTTTAGGATGTTTTAACAGTGTATGCTATGTTTTTAATCTGTACAGCACCATGTACATTGATGGTGCTATATAAATAAATAAATAAATAAATAAATAAATAATAATAATATTTTATGATTGCTGTTGTTCCCCGCCTCGATCCAATCAGAGAGGCGGGTAAGAAATAAATTATTATTATTATTAAAAACAAAAAAGGTGCAGAATCCACAAAAGTATTTATTATGGCCCAAAACCTCAATAGGTTTTCTGAGTACAATTCTCAGAAAAAAACTGCATGAAGCACACAAGCAAGAGTGCACACACACACACACACGCACACACACACATGGGAAGTAAGAAACGTAGCGAATGGGCCCTGAGGAAGCCCTGCCTTGGTCCATCACTCACAGCATTGTATTCTGGGCTCCTTTCACAGGCTCCATTCTTTTGCTTCTGGACGAGGCGCACAGGAAGTTGCCTTCGATCAAGGTCAGACCGTTTCGCCACTTTCATCCAAGGTTTTGGTAACCTGTGGCCCACCAGGTGTTTCATAGAATCATAGAATAGCAGAGTTGGAAGGGTCCTACAAGGCCATCGAGTCCAACCCCCTGCTCAATGCCGGAATCCACCCTAAAGCGTCCCTGACAGATGGTTGTCCAGCTGCCTCCTGAAGGCCTCTAGTGTGGGAGAGGCCACCACCTCCCTAGGTCACTGGTTCCATTGTCGTACTGCTCTAACAGTCAGGAAGTTTTTCCTGATGTCCAGCCGAAACCTGGCTTCCTTTAACTTGAGCCCGTTATTCCGTGTCCTGCACTCTGGGAGGATCAAGAAGAGATCCTGGCCCTCCTCTGTGTGACAACCTTTTAAGTATTTGAAGAGTCCTACCTGGCTGGGGAATGCCAGGAGTAGTAGGATTTTTTTCTGTCTAAACATGCAAGGGATTTCATCCTCACTTGTTCAAAAATACAATGGTCAACCAGGGCACATTTTTAGCCAATTAGAAGGCGTTGGAACACTCTAACAAAGAGAAAACCCTCTAAGGATTGCAGGCAAGTGCAAATGCACTGGAACAGAGCTGAGTCCAAGCCATGGCCTGACCCAAGGACAGGATCAGTCACAGAGGATGTATATTACCTCCATTATCAGAGGCAGTATATGCCTCTGAATCAGGGTGGATAAAAATCAATGATTTTTTAAAATTTAAATCAGTTTTTTTCTTAATAAAATGCTTTTTGAGGAAAAATCTATCTAAAGATAGTTTTCTATTTAAGATACATTATAGTCCAAAAGTGACTCATCATGAAAAAAGGATTAGTTTTTAATTATGTAGCATGAGACTATATATTCATGCAATGTTTAAATTCTTGGGTAAATGAATTCCATTAATCCATTCACAATGTCATGCTCTTCCAGAGGTTTCTGTAAGGTTATGGGGCAATTATTTCTATCTAGAAGATATTATCACAGCTGCTTGGCTTTACAGTTCTCAAAACGGTGAATTTGTGTCTGCAGGGATCACAATCCCATTGTTCCTTTGCAAATCTATGTACCCCTTGTAAGGAAGGGGCTAAGTGTACAAAGAATTGCTGTTTTTAAGAATTTTTATTCATTGTCTATTGTCTGTTATAGAATTGCAGAAGTACCGCTTATCTCTCCACCTGGCTGTGGGTGTGAGGCCATCTCCTGGCTCCGTCAAGGCGAGAGAAGTGGCCTTGGGGCAATTTGCATCTGTGAAGGGAAAAAATGGCCCATCCGGAGGGAGGGGGGGGGTAGAATAGCTGTGTGGCCATAAAAGTCTACCAAACGTGGGGCCTGGCGCCTGAGCTGAAGGACACCTGGCTGGGGAAGTATATTCTGTAACAATGTATTAGTTTTGCTGGTATTGGGGTTCAGGGTGTTATTTCTGTATCAATTTTAGTAGCTAATCTGATGAGATGCTTGCCTCTTACCCTTCCAATTTCAATAAAGGGTTGGGCCTAACCCTTTCAATTTGAGAGCTGTGTGCTTTATTCCAAGATCTGTGCAAAATCCAGTGGACAGCCGGTTTGGCTGAGTGTGGTTTCCTTTACACCCCTTACCCTAGGTTTCAAAAAATTCAATGAATAGAGTGCACTTTTTGGGGGGGGGGGAGGAAGTCACAAGATTAAATCGAGTCTTAATGAGTAGTGATACTCATAAAGACTCTGAACAAGCTGGAGCGTGTTCAGAGGAGGGCAACCAGGATGATCAGGGGTTTGGAAACAAAGCCCTATGAAGAGAGACTGAGAGAACTGGGCCTGTTTAGCCTGGAGAAGAGAAGATTGTGGGGAGACATGATAGCACTCTTCAAATAGTTAAAAGGTTGTCACACAGAGGAGGGCCAGGATCTCTTCTCAATCCTCCCAGAGTGCAGGACACAGAATAACCGGCTCAAGTTAAAGGAAGTCAGATTCCGGCTGGACAGCAGGAATAACTTCCTGACTGTTCGAGCACTACAACAATGGAATCAGTTACCTAGGGAGTTGGTGGCCTCTCCCACACCAGAGGCCTTCTAGAGGCAGCTGGACAGCCATCTGTCAGGGATGCTTTAGGGTGGATTCCTGCATTGAGCAGGGGGTTGGACTCAATGGCCTTGTAGGCCCCTTCCAACTCTGCTATTCTATGATTTAAATCAAATCCATCCTGCTCTGAATACTTTGTGGAACAGTAGCTGGAGGTTGCATATGTGGGCTTCCCGTGGGCAGCCGGCTGGCCACTGTGAGAACGGAATGCTGGACCAGACGGACCCTTGTGGTCTGATCCCGCAGGGCTCTTCTTACGTTCTTATCTTAACATGGTCTTGTTTGGCTCTGCATAAAAGGTGCAGGCACTAGAGAGATATTCAGACCACCCCCACAATGAAAACTACTGAAGCCACGAAGGTGGCCCACTTCTCCGCAAAGGCTCCTCACCTCTGCGTCATCGTCTTTCTTCCTCTTGTTCACAGACTCTCCGTTTTCATCTTCTTCCTCCTCCTCTTCCTCCTCCTCTATAATCCCCTCCACGATCGTCTTGGGGCCTCCGGGGCTTGCGGCTCCTTCACACCTGATATAAAAGTTAAAAAAAAAATTGATTCCTTTTCCATTTCAGTTGCAAAGCGAACCCCAGGCCATCACTTTGTGTGAGAACCCAACAGCCACAATGGGCTGCTCTCCTTCCCTCCTTCCACATCCGTGCCCAAAAACGGATGAGCTGTGGGGGTAGTTTAGAAGATGCAACCTACTCTTTGACTTGGCCCACCATGGAAACTCTGGCCGATTCAAGGTTTCGTATCTGTCCACTTTTCACGCTAGGGAGGGAGAGCGAGCGAGAGACAGAGAGAGAGAAAAGAGTTCATTCCGGGCTTCTCCTTTTGAGCAGAATTCAACAGTATTTATTTAGTGTGTTCACATCCCACCTTTCTGCCATCTCCCATTTAAGCACTGACTAGAACCCAGATCTGTTTAGCTACAGCAAGGTGGATGCCACCATATAACCGGTCACTGAGGTCATCCGAGGGCCTGCTCCAGGTGGTTCCACATAGATCCATCCTCCGATTGGAATCCACCAGGGGCAGAGCCTTCAGCGTGGTGGCCCCCCTCCTGTGGAACTCCCTGCCTCTGGAGGTCAGGCAGGCTCCGACCTTGTACTCCTTTCGGCGCCTCCTAAAAACATCGTTATTCCAAGAAGCCTTTCTTTAACATGCAGCCTTGGATTACTGTTATTGCTTCTTTTAAATTTTGTTTTAACTGTTTTTATTCTGTTTTCATTTTCATTTTACCTTGTACACCGCTCCGAAATTTTTCAATGGGGAGCGGTATATAAATATTCTAAATAAATAATAAATAATAAATAAATATAACTGTAGCAAATTTGATGGGTTCTATAAATTTGTTTCATACGTATTTATTACATTCCTATACCGCCCCATAGCTGAAGATGTGCACGAAGTTGCTGGTTACCTCCATTCAATGGCGTTCTCAATGGATTTGAATGTCTTGGGGCGACTCCGAAGGAAATTCTGCATGCTGTTCAAGGCATCCATGGCTGTACCTATAAACAAAAGTGGGGAGGGTCTGGCATTAAGCAAACCAGCATGTCCCAAGGGTCCTCTAAAAGCAAGGGGTGTAGAAATCTGCATAGCCGTGATGGTGAATGCACAACCTTGTTTACCTCAATCTTTGATTTATTTTTCTTTTTAAATCAAGGAGTTCCTAGTCCTCATGACTGAAGAGAAAAAAAAAACATCCTATGAACAAAGCTTTGGCTTCAGATGGAAGACAGTGTGAGGTTGAGTAGCCATTTCCAGTGACCCCTAATCAACATATTCAGTCTATGGCCTGATTCGCATGCAAAGACAACCCAGAGTACGGGTTGAATTGTGGGTTGTTGTTGAATTGTGGGTTATGTGTAAACCCTACACTATGGTTTAACTATGGGTTGTTAAGTAACAACCCATAGTTGTTACTTAACAACATTGTAACATCACACCAGTCCTTTTCCAGCTTCATTGGCTGCCAGTCCAGGTCTGGGCCTGATTCAAAGTGCTGGTATTAACATTTAAAGCCCTAAACAGCTTGGGGCCAGGCTATCTGTAGGAACGCCTCCTCCCATATGTACCTAAGTTCATCCTCAGGGGTCCTTCTCCGCGAGCCCCTGCCAAAGGAAGTGAGGCAGGTGGCTACCAGGAGCAGGGCCTTCTCTGCTGTGGCACCCCGGCTGTGGAACGAGCTCCCTAAGGAGGTTTGCTTGGCACCTACATTATATGCCTTTAGATGCCAAGTGAAGACCTTTTTATTCTCCCAGCATTTTAAGTCTATAAATAAATTTTAACTTGGTGTTTTAAATCTGTAATTTTGCATTGCTGCTGTTTTTATCTGGTTGAGCTTTTATATTGTATTTTATATTATGGTTTTATACTGTTGTTTTATACTTTGAATGTTTTTAATTGGGCGGTATAGAAATGTAATAAATAAATATATAAATAAATAAGTATGAACAATCCATAGTTCACAATCCAACAACAAACCATAGGTTCTCTTCCTGGGTTGTTTGTGGTCAACAACTCATAGTTAAAACATAGTGCAGGGTTTGCACAAAACAACAACCCATGATTCAAGCCATACTCTGGGTAGTCATTATGTGCAAACCAGACTATGGCTCTTGCATCTTGTTCTATTAAAAATATGCACACATATTTTCATGAATTAAGAGCAGCATACGTAGAACGGCAGCAGTGTCACTTGCGATTTTGGTAGAACCCCAAATCCCTTCCTACCACCAGGTACTCAATAAAGGGATTTGACATTTACCCCGAGCTGGAGGTGTTGGGGAAAGTGTTTTATGCTACAGCAGTTCACAAGTGCTTGCGAGTGATTCAGAGCATGACAGGCGCGTGGGTCAGAAACGGCAGAATTCTGTAAAACAGGATTTTACCAAGTCTCATACCCTTCCGTGATCAACTCTGAAAGTGGTGTAGGAGTGTCACCAGTGGATGTTGAAGCTCCACTGCACGTAGCAGAGAGCACTTCACAAAGTAACAGCAAAGCAGCCACCCACGCTTATGCTGAAAATTGCCCAGATATTACTGCAGAAGGCTAATGAAAAACAAGCCATTTAGGCTGCTATTCCATTCGTCCACTGCTGTTCTTCATGGATTTGATTGACTTTTTATGGCTGTTAAGTTTTTTATGATGGTTTTATATTGTAGGAGATTAAGCATTTTGGCTCACAAACCATCATGAGTGCCTGTTTCAGGACTGCAAGGCAGGACCTGCACCTTGAAAGAAAAACATTCATCCAATTTGTGAACCATCCATCCAAGAAAGCCGTAACGCTTCAAGCAAGCACGAGTAAAAAACCACCTTCCTAGAAACATATAACCAGAATGTCCTAGGTAAACCTTCCCCAAACTGGTACCCTGCAGATGTGTTGGGACTACAACTCCTATCATCCCAGCCAGCACGGCCATGTTGTCTAAGGATGATGAGAGCTGGTTTCCAACACATCTGCAAGGCGCCAGATTGGGAAAGGTTGGACAGTTGAGACAGAGAAAAATACTAGAACCCGGGGTCATCCCATGAAGCACTCAGGATACTAGAACCTGGGGTCATCCCATGAAGTTCTCATAATACTAGAACCCGGGGTCATCCCATGAAGCTCTCAGGATACTAGAACCCAGGGTCATGCCATGAAGCTCTCAGGATACTAGAACCCGGGGTCATCCCATGAAGCTCTCAGGATACTAGAACCCGGGGTCATCCCATGAAGCTCTCAGGATACTAGAACCCGGGGTCATCCCATGAAGCTCTCAGGATACTAGAACCCGGGGTCATCCCATGAAGCTCTCAGGATACTAGAACCCGGGGTCATCCCATGAAGCTCTCAGGGTACTAGAACCCGGGGTCATCCCATGAAGCTCTCAGGGTACTAGAACCCGGGGTCATCCCATGAAGCTCTCAGGATACTAGAACCCGGGGTCATCCCATGAAGTTCTCATAATACTAGAACCCGGGGTCATCCCATGAAGCTCTCAGGATACTAGAACCCGCGGTCATCCCATGAAGCTCTCAGGATACTAGAACCCGGGGTCATCCCATGAAGCTCTCAGGATACTAGAACCCGGGGTCATCCCATGAAGCTCTCAGGATACTAGAACCCGGGGTCATCCCATGAAGCTCTCAGGATACTAGAACCCGGGGTCATCCCATGAAGCTCTCAGGATACTAGAACCCGGGGTCATCCCATGAAGCTCTCAGGATACTAGAACCCGGGGTCATCCCATGAAACTCTCAGGATACTAGAACCCGGGGTCATCCCATGAAACTCTCAGGATACTAGAACCTGGGGTCATCCCATGAAAATGAACTTAAGAAGAGCCCTGATGCTGGATCTGACCAAGGGTCCATCTAGTCCAGCACTCTGTTCACACAGTGGTCAACCAGTCATCGGACAGGGATGAACAAGCAGGACATGGTGCAATGGCACCCTCCCACCCATGTTCCCCAGCTACTGGTGTATATAGGCTTAATGCCTCTGATACTAGCATTAAGATGATTGGTGGGAGATTCAGGATAGATAAAAGGAAGGACTACTTCACAGAGTGCAGAGTTAAACTACGGAATTTGCTACCACAAGATGTAGTGATGGCCACCAATTCGGATGTTTTTAGGCTGAGCGAAGGAAGATAGATGCTTTTGAACTGTGGTGTTGGAGGAAAATTCTGAGAGTGCCTTGGACTGCAAGAAGATCAAACCAGTCCGTACTCCAGGAAATAAAGCCAGACTGCTCACTTGAGGGAATGGTATTAAAGGCAAAACTGAAGTACTTTGGCCACATAATGAGAAGACAGGACACCCTGGAGAAGAGTCTGATGCTAGGGAAAGTGGAAGGCAAAAGGAAGAGGGGCCGACCAAAGGCAAGATGGATGGAGGATATTCTGGAGGTGACAGACTTGACCTTGGGGGAGCTGGGGGTGGCGACAGCTGACAGAAAGCTCTGGCGTGGGCTGGTCCATGAAGTCACAAAGAGTCGGAAACGACTGAACGAATAAACAAAAAGTGGTTTCAAATGTATGTGTATATTGCATTTTTTTGTGGTTTTTAATTTTTGTATATTGTTTTTGTGTTCTTATCTTATGTAAACTGCCCAGAGATCTTTGGCTATGGGCGATATACAAACTACTACTACTACTACTACTACTAATAATAATAATAATAATAGGGTTTAGAGGAGAAAGCTATCAATGGCTACTAGCCCTGATGGCTATGTGCCACCTCCACTAGCAGAGGCAGTAAGTTGCTGGGGAACATGGGTGGGAGGGTGCTGTTGCCCTCGTGTCTTGCTTGTGGGTCCCTGGTCAAGAGCTGGTTGGCCCCTGTGTGAAGAGAGTGCTGGACTAGATGGACCCTTGGTCCGATCCAGCATCAGGGCTCTTCTGATGTTCTTAAATGAGAGGGTCGACTGCTGAGTGACACTGAGACTTACCTTCCACTACATCAATCATGCACAGACCCAACAAACTGGGTATCAGATTGGATGCCGCTGTATGCACGGCGATGGCACCACCCATGCTGTGCCCAATCAGCATAATGGGCGGGGAGAGGTCTCCATACATCACTTCCACCACGTTTCCGACATCTCTACAAACAAAAGACACACAAGCAAGTTGACCCTTCCCATGTGTTTAAAGGTACAGGTCAGTACACGCATTGTATAATTTATGTTGCGTTGCATCTTTTATGCTGTAACTTTACTGCTTCAAACAATTTATTCTTCTTCTGGAAGCCCGAAGGCACCTGCGTTGGAAGTCAGATTTCGCACCCACTCCCCCCCCCCCCCACAACTCCTGAGACCTTGTAAGATGCCACCCACGCGCATCTACAGAGTTTACGGAATGCTCTTCCACAAGGGCTTCTCTGGCGCCCGCTGAGATCCATTTCAGTGCTAGGTAAATATCCTTTTATTCTGCCAGGTCTTTTAACAGTGAATTTTAATACCTGGTGATCGGATTTAGGCTGCATTTAAAGTTCATGATTTTTCTGTACTACACACACACACACACACACATACAGTATTTTGGCATCATTGTTATGACCCAACCTGTAGGGAAAGCTTTTGCAAGGGTGGAACAGAAATATCTAAAAATCCAAATAAATAAAACCTCCTGGCTCTAAGGATGAGGGATTTACTTTCTCCCCTGCCCCCCCCAACATGCAAAAGTTGTGATGATCAAGAAGCAGGTCTTTCCACATCGCTATCTTTTATCTGGAACAGAACTTCGAGTGTCGCCCAGTCTCTGGAACTGGTATGTTTGGATAATGCCTGTATCATGTGAATTACAGGTGAGCATTTCTGCATATCGCCAGCTGGTAGCCAGTGAGTGTGTGTGTGTGGTGGGGGAGCCTTTGCATATGGGATGTCCACAGGATCTCGGCACGTGCACAACGGAGGCAAGAGGAGAAGCGAGCAGGTAGTGGGTTTGCACAGATGGCCTCCCTAGGAAGAGAAGTGCCCCCTGCCTGCGTGAAGGACTCAGTCACCTTCACGCCTCAACCGTGTCAAACTGGAGAGCCCAGCTCTATATTGTGGACGGAAGGAAACATCTGGAGCGTGTTCAGAGGAGGGCAACCAGGATGATCAGGGGTCTGGAAACAAAGCCCTATGAAGAGAGACTGAAAGAACTGGGCAGGTTTAGCCTGGAGAAGAGAAGATGGAGGGGAGACATGAGAGCACTCTTCAAATCCTTAAAAGGTTGTCACACAGAGGAGGGCCAGGATCTCTTCTCGATCCTCCCAGAGTGCAGGACATGGAATAATGGGCTGAAGTTAAAGGAAGCCAGATTCCAGCTGGACATCAGGAAAAACCTCCTGACTGTTAGAGCAGTACGACAATGGAACCAGTTACCTAGGGAGGTTGTGGCCTCTCCCACACTAGAGGCCTTCAAGAGGCCGCTGGACAACCATTTGTCAGGGATGCTTTAGGGTGGATTCCTGCACTGAGCAGGGGGTTGGACTCGATGGCCTTGTAGGCCCCTTCCAACTCTGCTATTCTATGATTCTATGATCTTTAGGGGGGGTAGAACATTGCCTTCCAAACAGGCCGTCTCAAGGAGGGCTGGTCAACCCCAGAGCACGGCATTGAAGCTTAAAGTCTCAGACTCCTACATCCAACATTCAGACAATCCTGATGCAGCAGATTCACAAATGCGCGGTGAGTCATCCGCAGCCTTCGCCCACAGGCGAAGGAATAGCAGGGCAGAAGATCTCTCTCGGAATCAGTGAAGGAAGCTTGGATGCAATCCCCAAAAGCCCATTTAGGCAGCTATAAGCACTTCGATACACTTGTCGGGTCCACTCACTCAGCTTCACATCTACACACATGCGCACCGCAATCAGCACTCAATCAGCACCTCATGTGGCATCAGCGGTCGCTCTGAAAGTTTCCTCAAATTTCTCTGTGATGAAGGGCTTTCCTCAAAAACTCCACCGCACATCAGAACCCACCACATGGTTCTTGGGTTTTTTTTGGTGGGAGTTACGCAACAAATTAGTTAGAAGAACTTCAGTTCTAATTAAGGGGAGGGAAGGCGGGAGAGCACAGACACACACACACAGATGCCTGAGCTTAAAAAGACGCACATTTGGGAGGTTTCCTTAAAAGGGGAGAATGCAAGAGAAACCACTTCCCAGTAGCATCGCCAGGAGGCTAAGAGTGGGAGCAGCAAAGACCCCCGGCCAAACCCCACTTGGGTCAGAAGTTCACCCGCTTTAGGGGAGGCTGTTCTCTCAGATTCAGCCCCACGTCTCTACTATGGGGATAACTCTGGATGGGGAATGCTAGCAGATGCAGGACTTTTTCTGTCTAAACATGGACAGGATTGCACCCTAACGTGCACAGGACGGTTGTTAAGGATTCCTGCGATTATGTATGCAAAGCATTTGGAACACTTGACACTGGCTATATAATCCTACCACCAGTGAAAGACCCAGCAGGGACATAAGAAGAGCCCTGCTGGATCAGACTGAGGGATCCATCTAGTCCAGCACTCTGTTCACACGGCGGCCAACCAGCTGTTGACCAGAGACCAACAAAGCAGGACATAACATCATAGAATAGCAGAGCTGGAAGGGGCCTCTAAAGCCATTGAGTCCAACCCCCTGCTCAATGCAGGAATCCACCCTAAAGCATCCCTGACAGATGGCTGTCCAGCTGCCTCTTGAAGGCCTCTAGTGTGGGAGAGCCCACCGCCTCCCTAGGTAACTGGTTCCATTGTCGTACTGCTCTAACAGCCAGGAAGTTTTTCCTGGTGTCCCGCCGGAATCTGGCTTCCTGTAACTTGAGCCCGTTATTCCGTGTCCTGCACTCTGGGAGGATCGAGAAGAGATCCTGGCCCTCCTCTGTGTGGCAAACTTTCAAGTATTTGAAGAGTGCTCTCATGTCTCCCCTCCATCTTCTCCTCTCCAGGCTAAACATGCCCAGTTCTTTCAGTCTCTCCTCATAGGGCTTTGTTTCCAGACCCCTGATCATTCCTGTCAGGGATGCTTTAGGGTGGATTCCTGCATTGAGCAGGGGGTTGGACTCGATGGCCTTGTAGGCCCCTTCCAACTCTGCTATTCTATGATTCTATGATTCTATGATCCTGGTTGCCCTCCTCTGAACACGCTCCAGCTTGTCTGCATCCTTCCTGTATTGTGGAGCCCAGAACTGGACGTAATACTCTAGATGAGGCCTAACCAGGGCCGAATAGAGAGGAACCAGTACCTCGCGTGATTTGGAAGCTATACTTCTATGAATGCAGCCCAAAATAGCATTGGCCTTTCTTGCAGCCGTATCGCCCTGTTGGCTCCTATTCAGCTTGCGATCTACAACAATTCCAAGATCCTTTCCGTTCCCAGTCTCCAGTGGAGTCTCTCCACCAGATACAATCATCATACAGAGAGAAATGGGATCAGATGTGGGGCAAGAGACCCTGTAGACCATGCCGTCTTGGTCCCAAGCAGTCCAGTGGGTGGAAGAGAGAAAAAACACAACTCAGTCCTTATTGTAAAGCCAGATAACATATGCCCATACGCCCATCGAGGCAAATTCTCACCTTGACACAAGCACGGCAGGTTTGGACCAGCCAAAGACACGGCATCAAGATCCCAACCCTTAAACGCATCAAGTAAGGACAGGGGCCAGTTTACACAAGTGAAAAACTAATCCTTGGCATGTACCATTACAGTCGGCTGCAAAGCAGACATCTGAACGCTCTACTCTCAGATGGCTGGATCAGTATTCAGCACACAAAAGAAACCCTAACAAAGCAATCCGACAACTGCTTTACCACACAGGGAAGGCGTAACGACCAGCTCAGGGTCATGCGACTCGCCCCTCAAGCCTCACGGAAATCTTGCGAATTGAGGACCGGGGCGTGTCTAGGAGGCTTCCTTGTTGGACAGACCGAGCGCAACAAAGCAAGCATTGTGGAGGGACGTACTTGGACATCGTTTCTGCTGAGAGGTCATCAGGATTCCTCACTTTCGTCTCGCCTGCAAAGAGAAGCAGATCCGATCACACAGATGTAGAACGTTAACCGGCACACAAACCCACACCAGGACTTTTCTCTAGGTAGCCTGGAATTTATGGCTATGGGGTTTTTTTTTCTGCCCCGTACCCTGCAGGATGTGGCTCAACTAATACTAGGAAAGGCTGCACAAAGCTGCAATACCAACAGGCCCTTATCATCTATATTGCCTGGGAATGGATCACCTGCGTCCCATGGAAAGATCACAGCCCTGGCCGCTGTAGACCATGGAAACTGGTGTAACCTGGGCATTGTGAGCCATGCCTTGGCCACCTCCAGACGGAACAACAGCACTCCATGTGGGGCTGGCCCAAACCCTCCAGGAAGAATCCAACGGAGATTCTCAAGAGGCAGCTGGACAACCCTCTGTCAGGGATGCTTTAGGGTGGATTCCTGCATTGAGCAGGGGGTTGGACTCGATGGCCTTGTGGGCCCCTTCCAACTCTGCTATTCTATGATTCTTCAAATACTTGAAAAGATTGTCACACTGAGGAGGGCCACGATCTCTTCTCGATCCTCCCAGAGGATCGACACGGAATAATGGGCTCAAGTGACAGGAAGAGCCAGATTCTGGCTGGACATCAGGAAAAACTTCCTGACTGTTAGAGCAGTACGACAATGGAATCAGTTGCCTGGTGAGGTGGTGGCCTCTCCCACACTAGAGGCCTTCAAGAAGCAGCTGGACAACCATCTGTCAGGGATGCTTTAGGATGAACTCCTGCATTGAGCAGGGGGTTGGACTCGATGGCTTTGTGGTCACCTTCCAACTCTGCTATTCTATGATTCTATGTAGGGAGGGTACGAATCACCTCTGTTGAGAGCTCTGCACTGGTTCCCAAGGGGATCCCTGGCCAAACTCAAAGTGCTGGTTTTGAACTTTAAACCCCTAAATTGGGGATGGGGTCAATGTGCCCGTCCAGATGTTGCTGGCCTGCACCCCCCCTCCTCGCCCCTGGCTATGCTGGGCTGGGGCTGATGGGAATTAAAGTCCAATGACATCTGGAGGGCACACGTCACACACCCCTTCCCTGAATGGTCTGTTCAGCACTACGTTGTCCAGGACAGATGGAGGGTCTCCTTTGGCATGGCCCCATCACCACCCCCCACTTAGAACTCTCCATGAAGCGGTGCTCCAGGCACTGCCTCCCTCAGAGATGCAAAGCAGGGGAAGCAGCAGCCCATCTGCTCATCTAGCCTAGCATCGGCTACTCTTGTCTGGCAGCCGGGACTCTTCCACTGAGCTGTTGGTCCCTGTAAAGCAAGGGTGTTGAACCTCTTTCAGCCCACGGGCCGCATTCCATTTCGGAGAAGCTCTCGGGGGCCGCATTCCACTGGTGGGCGGGGCTGAAGGCAAAAAGGGCGGGGCCAAAACACCCGCATATTTCAGCTTAAAGCTCGTACGGCCAGTAACTTAGGAGATGCATTTCAGCTTTCTAGAATGGGGAAAAGGCTGCTTGGTCCCCTTCAGACGTTTTGACTTTAACTCCCATCCTCCCCAGCCAGCATGGCTATTGCTGGGGAAGGCTGCTGTAGAGCATATTTGCTTCACCATTACAACCTTCCTGTTTAGAAGGGCCATTGCTGGGACTTGCTTTACTGCTTTCCGTGTTTTGCAGTTTTAATGGGTGCTGCTTTTATTGAATTTTGTGCACATTTTAACTAGCTGTGTCTCAGGCACCACCAGGACCTGTGAGTGAATAGCAGCGGGAGAAGTATTTTTTTTGGGGGGGGGGGGATTTTAAGCCACGCTAGGTGGGGTTAAGACACCTCAAGATAGCGTCTTTCTCGTATCCATCGGAGAGAGCAATGGCATCATTCCGCAAACTCAAAATAGCGCTAGCGAAGTTCCACTGAACCTTTCTGTTGTGCAAATGGTTGTGCGGCAGAATCCAATTAAAATCCCATTTGCACAAGCGGGTGTGCATTATGCTTGTGCAACCTGTTACGCAAGCATAATGCACGACAGCTTGCACAAGCGTAACTTCAGCTCGATTCGTCTCTTGTGCACAGTTCAGAACTTAAGTTTCCACTAGCGCAACACCATTTGCACTAACAGGAGGACACAGCTGAATACGACCCTATGGTTTATATTCAAGATCAGCAGGGAGCCGGGGGGGGGGGGGCAGGGGGGGCACGCAAGTCTCCTGCACCAAAAAAGACTTGGGTTGTATCTGTTTTTTAAAAAACCTGCTTACCATGTCCTCTCAGATCCAGAGCCACGATCCTACACTGAACCCGGTTAATGATGGCGGACTGCAAGAGACAAAAACACACCGTTTGAAAAGTCTCTCTCTCTCTCTCTCTCTCTCTCTCTCTCTCTCTCTCATGCACACACACGCGAACCTTCACAGTCACCCAAGGGAGGGAGGAAGAGGCCACCATTCAGAGGGTGCTTAGGTCCTGTTGATCAGCTGAAAGAAGGGGACTCAAACAAAAGGCAAGAAGCTTAGAGCAGAATAGGGAGAAGGTTGTAAGGAATACGAATGAAGTAAGAGACCGGGACTGGGAGAAGGGCCAAGTCCCTCGGACGGCCTCCGGACTTTTAAGTGTCCAGGGTGGGGTGGGGGTGGGGGATGTCATGGGCTCTCTAAAAAGAAAAATGAGATGGAATGTGGGTTACCTTGCCCCAGTTTCAGAGACCAGAAAAACTAAGGAAGCATGCAAACCCACGTTTTCTCCCTGTATTTTTCGCATAACTTGTGCTGCAATTTTTACTACCGGGCTCGTTTTCCTGCTGCTGCTATAAAAAGGTAGCCAAGCACAGCTTCCAGGTTGCTGGAAAGCCTGTCGCACCCACGTCCACACACCCCTCCAGCTTCTGAGATTTCAGCAGACTTTGCCCAGGGCTTTTACTAAGCGTTTCTTCACAATCAGATGGGCTAGAAACTTTGGGGAAAGAAGATTAAGAGGAGGCTCTTCAGAAGAACATGAGAAGTGCCCTGATGCTGGATCAGACCAAGGGTCCGTCTAGTCCAGCACTCTGTTCACACAGGGGCCAAGCAGCCATCGGCCAGGGACCAACAAGCAGGACATGGTGCAACAGCAACCCCCTAACCCATGTTCCCCAGCAACTGGTGCACACAAGCTTATTGCCTCGAATACTGGAGATAGCACACAACCATCAGGGCTAGTAGCCATTGATAGCCTTCACCTCCAGGAATTTATCCAACCCCCTTTTAAATGTACATTGATGGTGCTATATAAATAAATAAATAAATAAATAAATAATAATAATAATAATGCCATCCAAACTGGTGGCCATCCCTACATCTTGTGGAAGTGAGTTCCATAGTTTAACTATGCGCTGTGTGTTAAGAAGGACTTCCTCTTATTTGTCCTGGATCTCCCGGGAATCAGCTTCATTCCCTGCCCAAGGAATACCACACACTGTAGGAGAGTTTGCGCTCCTATAGAGAAGTGCTGTACGTGCACAGCCCTGGTGTTAAGGTATTAGCACACAGCTCTAAAGGGGAGCATGGGGGTGGAATGAAAAGATGGTATATATCAGCTTTCCTCAGACCAGCACCATCCTGTCAGGGATGCGTTGAGGTGGGTTCTTGCACTGAGCAGGGGGTTGGACTTGCTGGCCTTAGAATCATAGAATGGTAGAGTTGCAAGGGGCCTCTAAGGCCATTGAGTCCAACCCCCTGCTCAACGCAGGAATCCACCCTAAAGCATCCCTGACAGATGGTTGTCCAGCTGCCTCTTGAAGGCCTCTTGACCACCACCTCCCTATGTCATGGGTTCCATTGTCGTACTGCCCTTATCGGCCCCTTCCAACTCTATGATTCTACATTTCTAAGGTCGGGGTGGGGTGGGGGAATACAGTAAATGCTGAACAATTTGGGGGGGGGTTTGGAAAAAAGGGACCCTACAGCTCCAGCAATGCGCGCTCTATGTCACAATGAGGCCCTTTTGAAAATAAACACACTGCTGAAAATGAGATCATGCTTTATTATTTGTTCCCGCCACCTAATAACATTTGCATAATGATGTTATTTTCAGCATCGCAGTGATTAAGTGGTAGTAATGCTGAAAGGCGGCTTTAAAAATAGGCCTTTTGTTCCAGGACAATCAACTGGGTTGCAAAAACAAGCGTTTCCAGCAGCGATGGGGAATACCTGCTGAAGGGCTCCAAAACTGAACAGCAGCCAAAAAGCTTCCAACGGAGAACGGCTGCTTTGACAGCCAAGACTACAATTGCGGGAGCAATTAGGGTTTTAAAACTTTGAAGTGTTCGAGTGCAAGGTACTAAACACTGTTGATGGAAAGGCAGGTCCTCAAGCGACTCAGGACTGCTCAATTAGCAAATGGGAGTATAAGGATTTCAGCAATACTGAGGAGCTGCAGGAATGTGTCCAAGGAGGCAATGAGAACCAGATGAATGGAATCTATGCAAGACATTTACAGTGTAATCCTATGCATGTCTACATAGAAAGTTGTCCCATTCAGTTGAATGGGGCTTATTCCCAGGTACAGGACTGCAGTCTTAGCTATTACAAGCAGCCCTACTGGATCAGGCCCCAAACCCACCCAATCCAGAGTGCCGTTCCCAGCATAAATCCTATGAAGAGAGACTGACAGAATTGGGCATGTTTAGCCTGGAGAAGAGAAGATTGAGGGGAGACATGAGAGCACTCTTCAAATACGTAAAAGGTTGTCACACAGAGGAGGGCCAGGATCTCTTCTCGAGCCTCCCAGAGTGCAGAACACGGAATAACGGGCTCAAGCTAATGGAAGCCAGATTCCAGCTGGACATCAGGAAAAACTTCCTGACTGTTAGAGCAGTACGACAACAGAATCAGTTACCTAGGGAAGTTGTGGGCTCTCCCACACTGGAGGCCTTCAAGAGGCAGCTGGACAACCATCTGTCAGGAATGCTTTAGGGTGGATTCCTGCATTGAGCAGGGGGTTGGACTCGATGGCCTTGTAGGCCCCTTCCAACTCTGCTATTCTATGATTCTAAGGTCGCTTTCTAATAAGTAGAGACTTGTCATTTGTAAAATGCCAGTGGTGGTGAGAATACATACCAAGTTGCTTCATTTAGTCAGACCATTCCGCCCAGCCTTCCTCAACCTGGTGCCCTCCAGATGCGTTGGAGTAAAACTCCCACCATCCCTGCTATGGTTGATGGGAGTTATAGTCAAACATATCTGGAGGACACCAGGTAAGATTAGCCTGAGACAGTCTTAACTTTGACAGTCAGGAACTTTCCAGGTTCTTTTCCAGCCCTGTCAACAGGTATCCTAACTCAAAGGGTGGGGGGCAACTTCTGGAACTCTGGGGAGGGATTTTCCCTGCCACCCTGCTCCACAGGCCTCAGTTTTACAACTTTTAAATAAAATTTTAAAAATGTAAAACTGCTGTTTTGCAACTGAATTCGGTGCCAAACCACTCCACATTGTTCAAAGCTTATATGCTAATTTATTTATTTATTTTTAAAATCCATTCTGTGGCACAGAGGTCAGCAGGGGCCGCGTGTTGCTCACCCCTGTTCTTACCGCAGATGCTGGTGGAGACCTTCTGCATTTAGAGCATGTGGCTCTACTCAATCCTGCCCAACGCATTTCCGCTGCCTTTAAAAACTAAGGCAGCTTTATCGTCCCGGCAAGTCACTCAACACACGTTGACATAATGATGTATTTCTTGGCGGTGATCAAGCCAAACGTGGATATTATTCCAAAAGAGAGTTTCCAGATTTAATTGGTTTCCATCACTGAGGATGTAAGCAGATTTACGACACTGGGGGAAAAGAAGTCCCTTCCATTCTGTCGCCTTTGTAAAAACTCTGGCCCACACCCTGGCTATCTTACCTGGTCTTCCATTGATCCACCTGGTCCCTCCCATTTCTCCAGCACTGTGTTGCCATAACCTCTTTTATTGCTCTGATCATGTGACGCCCATCCTTAAATCCCTGCGCTGGCTTCCTGTCTGCCCCCGGATCCAGCACCATCTCTGCTTCCTGACCTTCAGAGCCCTCCATGTGTCATGTTTCTCAAAAACCTCCTGCCTTCTTGGGAAATAATGAGGTTTGCTGAGTAATCTACAAAGCTTTATTCAAGCAAGAAACATCTCTTCCCACCTGAAGAGAGTCTAATCTCTAGGACCTTTCTTCTAGGCAAAACTATGCAAACTAAGCGAGACAATCAGAGAGACTAGTTCTGAGGCAGCTTCTGACGGGAGGCGAGCTAAGCTGACTTTCTCTCGCCTTCCTTTAGCTCCGCCTGTTTTAGCCTGCGGCGTACTCTAGGACTGGCTAGCCTCTCCGTGCTCTCTCCCCTTGGAAGAATGTTGGCTTCCCACTGACTGTGTATTATTTGCCTTGAGGAGATAAGCTCTGGAGAGAATTCACTCCCAGCTGGTGGAGCCCGTGAGAGCTTTCTCCCCCACTACAGGCTGGCCTGCTCCTGGCAACGACTCCTCTACTTCAGAGTCTGATTCTGATTGATCACCTGAAACACCTTATTCCAACCCAAAGGGAGCAGAGCTAGACATGACACTGTGGCCTTACCAGGCATACACACAGCTATCTCTCTCTGCCCTTATCTATCCCAATGCATCCCTGCCTGTGTTTTTTGCCCTCCCGGCTCCTCCACCGCCCAAAGGACTCTGCCCTTTTTCTCTTGCTGCCATGTCGGCTCGGAACAGCCTCCCAGAACACCTGCACAAGACCAGCTCTCTCCCTTCCATGAAGCCTGTGGCCCCACCTCCTCGCCCCCATGCCCTACTGTCACTCAGCCTGTTCCCAAGCCTGAGCTTGTGCAACTGCATATGTTTCCCCTTCCTATTGTTGCCTTAACTCCCCCCTCTCCATCCTCTGCTGTTTCCCGTGTGTCACATTATAGACGAGCCCTTTCGGGCAGGGCCTGTCCTCTTACACTCCGTGAAACACCAGGCACGCTGGCGGCTGTATATTGGGGATGGGCAACACAGAGGCCTGCGGATCACATGTAGCCCCCAGGGGGAGCTTTGCGGCCCCAGTGAGGTCACCTGCCTCTGTGGCACGGACCTCATTTGGCAGGCCAGGAGGGGTCAAATTGTGCTTGGAAACAAGGTGTCTGCCCCCCACTCATTTCTCAGTAGAATTGCTGGGAACACAGTTGTGGTTGGGGTGCAGTCGCAGAGGGGGTTGGGGTGCAGCCCCTCAAGGGTCCCAGGAATCCAATGCACACACCCCAAACCTCCAAAATGGCCCACTCTTGATCTACATAAAAAGCAGCAGCAATGACAAGGGAAACAGCATACTACTGGCAGCTTTACGTACAGTGAATACAGATTTACTTACAGTGAATACAGGTTTACTTATAGTGAATACAGATTTACTTACATTGAATACAGATTTACTTACAGTGAATACAGCCCAGGAGAGCGCGGAATGGCCTCCACCGTGTAGGAGCAGCAGGACGGGGCCCTCAGACCCACTCTTGTAAATTCGAAAAGTGTATGAACAGTTAAGGATATCGTAACCTTCGTCACGCAAGTCATTTCGAGTTCAGATGCAAATCACACTCTTGCAAAAAAGTATGGGCTCCACCCCTGAGCTGGGACCCCCATCTCTCACACAGCACGAGGCACACCGCAACAGCCAGGGCCAACACGTTCCCAGCCAACCCTCCATTCACAGTCCCCCAATCTCATCTTATTTATTTATACATTTTAAATCTTAAATCTATCTCCTGCTTTATCTTCAAAAAGAAACCAAAGTGGCTAATGAGAAGCGATTTTTAAAAAGTACTAAAAAAAACCAAACCCAAAAAGTAAAGACAGCAGCCAGCTAAAAAAAACCAAAAAACTAAGAACACTGAGAAGGCCATACCGTACATGCATTGGTGCAGGAGAGAGAGAGTGGATTCGGATAACACGATAACCAACAGTGGGTTAAATAGTCAATGATTGGCTATTGTATTGTCTGTCAGGACTTTTTCACACACCATGGTTGGTTATTTGGTCGAAATAACCAATGCAAATAACCAACGCTATGCAGAGATTATTGGAAGAACCGTTGGTTACCGTGTGATGTGTCGGGTACTGTTGACTGTTTCGTCACACACAGTTGGTTATTTTCGGTGACTACAGAATCCCCTGGCAAGAGTGACCAAAGTGGCAGCTGCCGCTCTAGTCCAGCCAGCAGAACTTGCAGTGGCTGATGGGATACCAACAGGAGGACTGTGGAGAGGAGAGAGGGCGAGGGATGTATCGATCAAACATACCGTTGACTAATAGTCAACTCGACGCTGGTCTTAATTTACACCACGGTTGATTATAACCATGTTGTGTGGGGAGCACACCCTCAAAAGTCAACTGTGGAGTTGACTATTAACCCATCATTGACTACTGAGTTTTCCGAACGCAGCCAAAGAGAGACTTTCCAAGCAGGTCAAAAGACTTGCTAGAATAGAAAAGCCTTCACTATTGGTGGAAGGCCGGTAGAGCGGGCGACAGTCAGGAGAGGGAATTCTAAACCCTGGGAGCAGCCACCTTCCATGTTCCCACCAAACATGCATCTAGAACTGGAGGGTCATGGAGGAGAAGACTGCCCTTATATGCGACCAGCATTTTTCACTGTAATCATTTCTGCAGCACGTCTACCATAGAGTGCTCTTTACAACGCCCATCCTTTCATTTGTGCTTTAGCACCGTTGAAAGAAATAACTCTAGAAGTCACGTCCCACAATCGCAACCAAATCTGTATCCCATAAGAACAAGACTATTTTCCACTCCTGCCTCATCATGAAGTCCGGTGGCCTTGTCTTCCTCCTCGTGGGGCTCCTTGCTGTCTGTACCATGATGCCCTCTGCCTCTGCCCAACGTGGGAAGCCTGGATGCTGCCCTTTCTATCCTGTGGTCATGCAACCACCTCGTCTAAAGCTCTGTACAAGTGATTCCAAGTACCAAGGTCGACAGAAGTGCGGCCCAGTCATGCGTTCAACGAAATGCGTAAATCCAGATCTATCATAGTGATGCAGAGCCTGAAACCCCCAAAGCATGTACAGTTTAGAGATCTAAACCAGGACCCAACATGTGAAGGCCAGCTCCATACACATTGACCCGCTCCAGCGCAACTCCCTCTCTGCAATAAAGTTATCCACACTTAAACAAAAACAGGACTATTTGATCACAAGGAAACACAGACATCTCTTCCCTAAAAACATGCCATCACCTAGAGATCGGACTAACAAGCCCCCAAATCTTTATCTTTGCAAAAACGCTGGGGAGAGCAAGGTTCCTCTGCATGAACCCTTAAAGAAAGGCATGGCCAGTCAACCGTGGCACAGGGAATACATTGGCTTCAGAGAATCTTAAATGCAGCTCTACAAATTCACAGTATTGCAAGCCCCGTTGCAGGAATGCTCAAACAAGAGGAGGGAAAGAGGATATATCCTTGCCGGAGTCGCTATCAACCACCACGTCCTCCATAGATTCGAAGTACTGGCTCCACGGGACTGGAGAATAGTCACGCTTCCTGCCAGGCCTGAAAAACAAGAATTGATGCTTCAATGTTAATAATAATAATAATAATAATAATAATAATAATAATAATAATTTATTTATTTCTTACCCGCCTCTCCCTTTGGATCGAGGCGGGGAACAACATTAGAACAGGAATCAATACATCTTAAAAATTCTTGATTTAACATTGATCTGGATAGGCCTACCGGAAAAGGATAGTCTTTAAAGCTGCCTTAAAATTACACAGAGAGAGTTAATTTTACGAATCTCCTCTGGCAGGCCATTCCACAATCTGGGGGCGACAGAAGAAAAGGTCCTCTGGGAAACTGATGTCAGCCTAGTCTTGGCTGACTGAAGTAAGTTCTCCCCAGAGGACCTGAGTGTGCGGGGCGGACTATATGGGAGAAGGCGATCCTGCAGGTAACCTGGACCCAAACCATTTAGGGATTTAAAGGTAATGACCAACACTTTGTACTTTGCCTGGAAACTAATTGGCAGCCAGTGGAGTGATTATGTCTCTCGAGGTACAAAAATAAAAATAAATAAATGCCTTTTGCTGAACGTAAGACAGCTCTTTAAAACAGGTTAGAATAGCAGCCTTGTGCTTGCCAGGAGCAAAAAGAAAAAGAAAAACCCAATGAGGAAGGAAGTGAGGGTCAACCCTCCCATTACAGATTTCATTCACCTGGGGGGTGCTTATGGTGAAGCCGTGGGATCTGTTGGGTCTAATGTCTGTGGGGTGGGCAATCCGCTCTGGGATTCAGTCAGAACTCTAAAATTGGATTGCTCCTTTTAGGGCCTGTTCAGACGACACGCTACGCCACAGTTAGGCCAATAACCCTTCTGCAGCAAATGGTTAGAGCACGTGTTTAAAATGCGGTTATGTAGCCACCACAATTGGGAATGGTTCACATGATACACTACGCCATCATGTTCAGCTCAAAACGCTTAACCACTGTGGCTTAGCATGTCGTCTGAACAGGGGCTTTGCATTTGATCTGAAGCCCAGAGTGGATTCATTGCTCCACTGAAATCACAGCCTCTAGGCCCCACTGCTGTGAAGTATATCATGCTCCATGTCAGTACAGCTTTTTCCTGCAAGGCAAAGCAGGTCCCCAGAAGGCTCCTAACATTTGTACTGCTGGACGGGCATGTCAAGCTGGCTTTTAAGTGGGCCTTTCATTTCCACTAGTTTTAAATTGCTGCCAGCTTTCAAATGGCATTCTGCCTTTAACAGACACAACTTAATCCTTTGTTTTCACACGGCAAATTCCAGAGGGGTAGTTGTGGTAAACAGTGGGGGCAAAAGCAACAGTCTCACGGGAACAGATTTATCGTGGCAGAAACTTCCGTGGGCCAGAGCCTCCGTTGTCACGTGCAAGAAAGCTGAGCCCTCAGTAGAACCGTCCTTCTTTTAAGGCACTTAAAAGTCACCGATGTCACTGAGAAGACACTGTCAACTCGCAAAAGAAATTCAGAACCACCGTCTGCTGTTACACATCAAATGGTCCTTAAAACCAACCTTTGCTCCAAAATGTCTGCTGCTATTAATCCCCTGATTATTTAAAATATTATAAAATAATAATAATAATAATAATAATAATAATAATAATATATTTATTTATTTATTACCTGCCTCGCCCCCTGGATTGAGGCAGGGGACAACATTACATACAAACACCACACAATACATAAAACTGATTAAAAACATATAAAACTGATTCAATATTAAAATAAGTCAAATATTTTAAAATTCGACAACGTAAGCCTGCAAGAAGAGATCCGCCTTTATAGCCTTCTTGAATTCGAAAAGACTATTAAGTCGACGAATCTTCTCCAGCAGGCCATTCCATAGTCTGGGGGCGACAGAAGAAAAGGTCCTCTAGGTAACAGTTGTCCACCTAACTTTGGCTGACTGTAGAAAATTCTTCCCAGAGGACCTGAGTGTGTGGGGCGGATTGTACGGGAGAAGGCGATCCCGCAGGTAAACAGGACCCAAACCATGTAGGGCTTTAAAGGTAATAACCAACACTTTATACTTCGCCCTGAAACTAACTGGCAGCCAGTGAAGAGATTTTAAGACTGGTGTGATGTGGTCACCCCTAGGTGTACCGGTGACCAAGATTTTGTTCGATTTATAACCAGAGGCTTATTCACAGCGCCTTGGGAGTCTTCCACAAACAACAACAAATCTATTTTCTAAATGCTTTACTCTACTAAAATTCCCCTTATTTAGACCTGCCACTAAATGCCTGCCCAATTCTCTGGAAGAATCATAGAATCATAGAATAGCAGAGTTGGAAGGGGCCTACAAGGCCATCGAGTCCAACCCCCTGCTCAATGCAGGAATCCACCCTAAAGCATCCCTGACAGATGGTTGTCCAGCTGCCTCTTGAATGCCTCTAGTGTGGGAGAGCCCACAACCTCCCTAGGTAGCTGATTCCACCGTCGCACTGCTCTAACAGTCAGGAAGTTTTTCCTGATGTCCAGCTGGAATCTGGCTTCCTTTAACTTGAGCCCGTTATTCCGTGTCCTGCACTCTGGGAGGATCGAGAAGAGATCCTGGCCCTCCTCTGTGTGACAACCTTTGAAGTATTTGAAGAGTGCTATCATGTCTCCCCTCAATCTTCTCTTCTCCAGGCTAAACATGCCCAGTTCTTTCAGTCTCTCTTCATAGGGCTTTGTTTCTAGACCTCTGATCATCCTGGTTGCCCTCTTCTGAACACGCTCCAGCTTGTCTGCGTCCTTCTTGAATTGTGGAGCCCAGAACTGGACGCAATACTCTAGATGAGGCCTAACCAGGGCCGAATAGAGAGGAACCAGTACCTCACGTGATTTGGAAGCTATACTTCTATTAATGCAGCCCAAAATAGCATTGGCCTTTCTTGCAGCCATATCGCACTGTTGGCTCCTATTCAGCTTGTGATCTACAACAATTCCAAGATCTTTCTCGTTTGTAGTATTGTTGAGCCAAGTGTCCCCCATCTTGGTTTCTATTCCCTAAATGTAGAACTTGGCATTTATCCCTATTAAATTTCATTCTGTTGTTTTCAGCCCAGCACTCCAGCCTATCAAGATCACTTTGAAGTTTGTTTTTGTCTTCCAGGGTATTAGCTATCCCACCCAATTTTGTGTCATCTGCAAATCTGATCAGCGTTCCCTGCACCTCCTCGTCCAAATCATTAATAAAAATGTTGAAGAGCACTGGGCCCAGGACTGAGCCCTGCGGCACCCCACTCGTTGCCTCTCCCCAGTTTGAGAAGGTTCCATTGATAAGTACTCTTTGAGTCCGATTCTGTAGCCAACTGTGGACCCACCTAATAGTTGTTCCATCTAGCCCACTTTTAGCTAGTTTGTTAATCAGAATGTCATGTGGTACTTTGTCAAAAGCTTTGCTGAAGTCAAGATATATGACATCCACAGCATTCCCACAGTCCACAAGGGAGGTTATCCTATCAAAAAATGAGATCAAATTAGTCTGACAGGATTTGTTCCTGACAAATCTATGTTGGCTTCTAGTAATCACTGCATTGATTTCAAGGTGTTTACAGATTGACTTCTTTATAATCTGCTCCAGAATTTTCCCAGGGATGGATGTCAGACTGACTGGTCTGTAGTTCCCAGGTTCCTCCTTTTTGAAGATAGGGACAACGTTAGCCTTCCTCCAGTCGTCCGGCACATCACCCGTCTTCCATGATTTTGCAAAGATAATAGACAAAGGTTCTGAGAGTTCTTCCGCTAGCTCCTTCATTACTCTTGGATGCAGTTCATCGGGCCCTGGAGATATGAACTCATTCAAGGAAATTAGGTGTTCTTTGACCATTTGTTTATCAATCTCAAACTGCAATCCTGCCCCCTCAACTTCTGCTTCACTTTTTCCAGGGGGGTCATAGACCCGCTTTTGGGAGAAGACCGAGGCAAAGTAGGAATTGAGCACTTCAGCCTTTTCTTTGTCGTCTGTTATCAATTTGCCATCCTCATTAAGCAGTTGAACCACTATTTCTTTCCTCTGTCTTTTACTACTCACGTATCTGAAGAAAGCCTTTTTATTGCTTTTAGCATCCCTCGCTAATCTCAGCTTATTCAAAGAAACACAAGAAACACAGGTTTGGGTTCTGGCAAAGCTTAACCCCAAAGGAATTCATTGCTGGAGACAAACGCCAAGACCCCATTTCCTGCATGCCCTCGGAGCCCTCACATTCCATGAACAGTATACTTACGGCAGCATCTTCCAACCAGGTACTGTCTTTAGGACTACAACTCCCATCATCCTCAACCTGCATGGCCAATGGTCAGGAATGCTGGGAACTGGGGTGGCACCCACCCTCTGGAGAACCCTCCCTCGTGCAGTTTGGGAGGCGGAAAACATTTATTTATTGCATTTTTTATACTGCCCAATAGCCAAAGCTCCCTGGCCAGTTCACAAAAATTATATCTTTAGATAATTATATCTATATAATATCTTTTAAACCTCTCCCGAAGACATACCTTTTTATACAGGCTTTCCTTGGTCTTTAAAGTAGCTGGTTTTATATTGCCTTTTAAACTTTTAATGTTTTAAATTTATACTTGTATTTTATGGTTTTTAATTCTGCACTGCCCAGAGAACTTCCGCTGATAGGCAGTATAAAAATGTAATAAATAAATAAATAAAGTGTAGTCCAAAACATCTGAACAGCAAAGGCCAACTTTAGTTATTGACTATTGACTATTTCTTCCCAACAGCTCTACTAATAACTTGCTTTGTCATAGAATCATAGAATAGCAGAGTTGGAAGGGACCTACAAGGCCATCGAGTCCAACCCCCTGCTCAATGCAGGAATCCACCCTAAAGCATCCCTGACAGATGGTTTGTCCAAAATGTTAAATCCAAGTATTTGGAGTCGAACATGTTTTTGTCTTTTGCAAAGCATTCTTTCACCGTTCTTTAAAGAGAAGAATAAGGATTTTAAATCCACCAGCCTGCACACTGTCTTGTTTTAATTGGCCTTTACTGTTTTAAAATTTCATATTGGTTTTAACATATTAACGGTTTAATTTGTTTTAGAATTGTATATTCTATTTTAAATGTATGATTTTATCTGTACGCCGCCCTGAGATCTTTGTGATATTGGGAGGGATATAAATGTTTTAATAAATAAAATTATCGTTCGTTCATTCATTCATTGATTATTATTGTAACATCCACATGCATCATCACAGTAATCCTTAACAGTGGCATAGCGATAGCACTTTTTTATGAGCAGGAACCCTGACATCATCCCCCACCCCCACCATACGCTTCCCTGCTTTCTCAGAGCTTAGTTGTGCAGTAGCTAGAGAGAAATGAATTTTTCCAGCAACAATATACTATTCCTTGTTGAAATGCAAAGTATTTTGGGATGGCTTGGTACCAAATGGGCAATTAAGACCCATTAGCTTTGCAAAAGACCTATTCCTCGCAGATGAAAGCTCCTAGAATTATTATTATTATTATTATTATTATTATTATTATTATTATTTATTTATTTATATAGCACCATCAATGTACATGGTGCTGTACAGATTACACAGTAAATAGCGAGACCCTGCCGCATAGGCTTACAATCTAATAAAATCATAGTAAAACAATAAGGAGGGGAAGAGAATGCAAACAGGCACAGGGAAGTGTAAACAGGCACTGGGTAGGGTGAAGCTAAACAGTATAGAACTGGTTGGTGTTATGGGTCAACACAGCTGGCTACAAATTTGGACTCTCCTTGGGCGTGGCTATGAGGACTGTCATGCTGATCACCTGCCTGCACTTCAACATCTACGCCACACTGATCCAAAAATAACCCTGAAAGGTAGACCAGTTATTACCCTTACATTGCAGGTGCAGATAAACAGCTGTGGCTGAAAAAGTGGTTTGCCTAAGCCACCTAGAGCAGTGGTTCCCAATTGGTGGTCTGTGGACTCCAGGGGGTCCGCATAACCCACCCAGGGGGTCCGTGGCACCATTCACATATTCACCATTCATTTCTGGAGTCCACTGACAACGAATTCCTACCAGAAGTAAAATATAACATCCCTGAGCACCTGCGTGATTTAGCGACTAGCTTCAGAGATTACTTCCCTGCACCTAATCCTGAAAACTCATGGAGAAGGAATCCTTTTGAATGTGGTGATGTACAACTAACAATCCTATCTGCGGAAGAGCGAGATGCACTTGTTGACGTGACTCGTGATGGTTCATTGAAATCATTTTTCAAAAAATATAGACTGGACCAATTCTGGGTGAAGGTTTTTCCTGATTATAAGAAGTTAGGTGAAAAAGCGTTGAAACATCAAGTTCCCTTTTGTTCCACATATCTTTGTGAACAAACATTTTCAACATTTTGTTATAAGAAGAACAAGCATAGAAATCGGCCCGATGTTGATCCAGATTTGAGATTAAAAGTAGGAAAGATTGAACCGGATGTGGAAGGGATTGTTTGGGACAAAAAGAGGCATGATTTCTCCCATCACATTTAGGTTTAGTAGCTGCTAGAGAGGTCATAATTTGTTCAATTGTAAACTAGACGTTAGTAAAATTGAATTCGTCTTTATATTCCTAACTAAATCATTGTCATTTTTGTGTGGTATATCACAAATATCACAATTCTTTTGGTCTGTTTTTTAGTATACCTAAAATCCTTTGCTTATTAGGGGCTACCCCTTATTTTCTCCAAAAAATTGCTTTGCACAGGTAACTACCATAGAGATAACAATTTTTGCAAAAGTAGGGGGGTCCATGGCCTGGCATTTGAAAAACAAGGGCCCCGCAGTATTTAGCTAATTGGGAACCACTGACCTAGAGAGTTCATGGCCAAGATGACATTTGAACCAGCTGCCACATAGACTCATTGGCTCAGTTCAGACAACACGTTTCTCTGTGCAGTGTGAAAACTCCACTCAACGGTTGAGTTTCTAGGCGACACACCCCACACAACCTGTTCTAACTCCACCATTGTGTGACTGTGGGCTACCTTAGAGTTGAGTAAAAGGCCACGCAACGGTTGATTGACAGTTCCTCCTCCCCTGGTCCTCCCAATGGTATCCCATCAAAAAAAAAGCAATGCCTGCGGATCTCCTAGAGTGGCGCTCCCTCCTTTTGCCGCTCCTGCCAGAGAACTCTGTAGCCAGTGGGAAAAGTCAACACAACGGAAAACTCCACGGAGCCCTCCACACAACACAATGGTTGTGCAGGAACTCTCCCCTGCACAGCGTGGATATTCTGCGTGGATTTTTTTTCCAAAAAAAAAGTTTTCCCGCCAGACAACACATTTCTCAACAGTGGTGTAAAGACTCCATCATGGAGTTCGAAAACCACCATAGAGAAAAGTGTTGTCTGAACTGAGCCATACTCTTAGCTACTCCAACTTCCCCCCCCAACTTTTAGGGTGGATTCCTGCACTGAGCAGGGGGTTGGACTCGATGGCCTTGTAGGCCCCTTCCGGCTCTGCTATTCTATGAACTCTTGAATTCCCCTGCCTCCCCCAGTTAATATCAGCCATTCTTGACTACTCTCGACAACAGGCTCACACAACACTCATCCACTCCTTGACATCGCATTGGGTTGTATCCAACGTTGAACTAACTTAAGGCCTGTTCTTTTCAACGACTCTACTCTAACCAGGATGAACCTTAGATACAACTCACTGTATTTGGCTAATAAGAGCTGGGCTCCCAGGACAGAGGCAACACAGCAAGCCGAGACGCCCCTGCAGTTAAGGGAGCCTAAAAGCAGAGGACACCAATAAATACACTTCTAAAAAAACACAAGATGCAGTTCTCAGGCAGATGCCGCACGTTAACAGAGAAACACTTAATAAGGAGTGCAGTGCCCAGAATAAGAGCCTTTCATGCCTGTGCTTGAATCAGACAATAGAAATAATGACAGATGGCAGCACAGAACTCCCACGGTCATCGTGGGACTGAACCCACAGAAGCCTAAAGCCGACGCGAACCTGTGCATGATTCTACTAGCCGAGGAGTGAGGAATCTGTGGTCCTCCAGCTGTGCCCCGTGCCCATGTTGGCTGGGCCAATCTGAGTTGGGAGCCCAGGTTGCCCATCCTGCACTAGCCACACAGCTCAAGTCTCCTAGACAGAGGGGTGTCCAGGGTAGAGTTGGGCGGGGCGAGCAGGGAATGATGGGAGATGCAGTCCAACACATCTGGAAGGCACCAGGTTGGGAGAAGGCTGAGCTAGGATTTCAGGGCGAGGATCTCGGCTTCTTGCAGCCAGATCTTCACAAACCTCGTCTGAAACAGCTTCAGCCACGAAGCCAGCTGCGCTGCCTACCTCAGGGTTTTCCCCTCCACAGCATCAACGGAACACGTTGGACAAGTCAGTGGCGCCTCAAGCAACAGTTTTACGACGCAGGCGAAGACCAGGATGAGACTAAGGCTGAGAGCAGCCCCGCCCTTGAAGGCGCCGCTCACTCCGGGAGATGCAGGAAGCCGGACGGACTGCACCCATCGCCAACCTGGTGCTCTCCAGAAGTGTTGGACTACAACTCCCATCACCCCCAGGCAGCACAGGCACTGTGGGACTGGCAGAAGCTAGCCAAGGCCTTGGATGGAGTTCTCTTCTGGTTCTGCTACCCAAGATCTCAGCTGGAGAGGACGGGGGGACGGAAACAGAGCGAGGGCCCAGCTTCTCCTGGGCTCACGTCTCCATCGTAGCCTGTTTCCTTCAGGGCCTCCATTCCTGCTGCTCTGGCAAACCACCAGCCAGGCACTCGCTGCGCGCCTCTCCTCCTAAACCTCCTGACACCCACACCCCTTCTTTTTCAAAGCGACCCACCCCACCCCTCCCATCCATGCTGACGCTGACTGAGCATCAGCGCCCACGACCTATGAAGGCATCTCCAACGTCAAACTCCCCCCCAGGCAGGGCCACCCCATATGCGTTGCCCTGGCAAAATCCCACCGCTGCACAGTGTGTGTGACTTGTACGTTTCTCTCTTTAGCTCTCTCGGTGACATACAAACACACACACACACAACCACTCTGCTGAGCTTTTATACGCTAGACAACACATTGTTACTACAAGGCATTCTTCAGGTTAATACTCTCACCCCTTCTCCTCTTCCCCCACCTTGACCGGGCAAGAAAGATGCCCTTGGCTTACACCTTCCGAAGTGAGGCTGGGAAAATAAGTCCCTGTGGCAGAGACAAGCCTCAACTTGAACTCCCTCCTGGGTGGCCTTCAGCAAGGGACTCTCCTTGCAACAGAGGGAGAGCAACATTTCTAGAGCACTTTACCTCATTCAAAGCACTTCACAAAGATGAGCTCAGTGATCCCCACAAGCCAACCAAAAAGAGAGCGCAGGGCCTTTCTGGTGATGGCACGAACCATGTGTTATCTCCAGTATTTGAGGCAGTAAGCTTGTGTGCACCAGTTGCTGGGGAACATGGGTGGCAGGGTGCTTTTGCACCATGTCCTGCTTGTTCATCCCTGGCCGACGGCTGGTTGGCCACTGTGTGAACAGAGTGCTGGACTTGATGGACCCTTGGTCTGATCCAGCATCAGGGCTCTTCTTACGTTTTTAACGCCCTCCCGGCTGAGACTCACCAACTGAGACTTTAAGGCGAAGCGTTTTGCCAAAACCTGGTTGTTTAGGGAGACCTTCAGCTCTCTTCATTTAGGAATGTGTTAAGCTAATTACCCTTTTTTTCTGGGCCTTCAATTTAGCTTCCGGGATTTTATGAATTCCTGTCTTGCTGACTTACGAAATTTGGGTGGGGGTGTTTGATGACATCAGTATTTTCTACCGATCGTTTAATGCATTTTGCAGGTTCGGTTTCGTTGTACAAGTATTTTATCGCCATGAGTCAGGTTTGAGTTCCTCTGGGTGGAGAGGTTATACGAACTTTTAAAATTAATAACAATATATAAATATGATAGCTTCAGAGTTATTTCTTTCTCTCTGTATTTCCATCTAAAAGAAGGGAAACACAATACTGGCCTACCTCGCAGGGTTGTTGTAAGCATATAACGTAGCCTTCCTCCAACCCAGTGGCCTCCAGCTGTGTTGGACTACAACTCCCAGAACGCCCCCCCCCCAGCTAGCCATATAGTCCAATACAATCTGGGGGGGGGGCAGCCGGTTGGCAAAGGCTGACGTAAAAGGATGGTGATATATGGAAAACGCTTCAAAGACGACCCTCCTTTGAAGGCTGTCCTCCCCACATAAAAGTCGGTGGAGGCCCCCACACTATTTAGGGTGGATTCCTGCATTGAGCAGGGGGTTGGACTCGATGGCCTTGTAGGCCCCTTCCAACTCTGCTATTCTATGATCCTATGGACCGATCTCCCTGACGAGGCTCGCCTGGCGCCAACGCTACTCACTTTCCGGCGCCAGGTTAAGACTTTCCTCTTTGCCCAGGGCAAATGGCAGCACGTTTTAATCACCCACATGTTTAGGGGTTTTTTTAATGGTTTTTAATGCTTTATGTGTGTATGTTCTGTGTTTTAAAATTTAATTTTTTTTATACTTGTTTTTTTATCTCAATTTTAGAATTTCTGTAAACCGCCCAGAGAGCTCTGGCTATGGGGGCGGTATATAAGTGTAATAAATAAATAAATAAATAAATAAATACGGGCTCTGTGACACAACCTCCCCCACCCACCCTTTTTTTGGGGGGGGATATCCCCCTACTCCCCCTCCCCCTCCCCTAGGTGCCCCCAGCCCCCCATTGAAGACAGAGACCCCTAAAAATACACCCAGTGAGGACCCCCGACCCCACCCCCCAAACCTCAATTCCACTCACACACCAATTCCCCTCATGGCTGCTTTGGAGCTACCCCCCCCAATAAGGACATCAAAGGAGCCCCCATTATTTTCCACAGTGACCCCCCCCAGCCCAGCCCAGCCCCGCCCCACCCCAACGTCCTGCCAGCCCCACCCCACTCCATATGGAGACCCCCTTGGGCGCCACCCCCTCCGCATGACGTCATCCCAGCTCTCTCCCCCGCGTCCGCATGACGTCATACCCTCACCCCCTCCCTCTCTGCCCCCCCTTTCCTACCCCATGCGCATCTTGGGCGGGGCCTGGCCGCTGCCCCCCGCAGGGCCCGGGGGTCGAGGGGGCAGGCGGCCCAGCTGCAGCTGCTTCTCCAAGGCGGACATGGCGAGGGAAACACGGGCCGGGAGAAGCGGGGCGGGGAGGACGCGAGCCCCGCCCTCCTCAGAAGGAGCCGCCAGCCTGCCGCTCCCAGCAGGCACTGCGCGCTCGCCGGAAGAGGCGCGGCACCACGGGAAATGGAGTCCTACGGGCCCACGAAAAGCATTGAACGGACGTTTACGGGTCTTTGGCGTAGACAGGAAGTGCTCGGAGAGCACTATGGGAAATGGAGTTCTCTTCAACTCCTGCTTGCCCGAAGGTATTTGAACTACGCGTGAGATGAGAGGCCGTGGTGACATAGAGATAGGAAACGTGTAGAGTTGCACCAAGCTTTCGTCAACCCCATATGTCAGACTAAAATTCTGGGGGATGCTGGGAGTTGTAGTCCAAGACATCTAGAGAACACCAGGCTGCTTCTTAAGTATAATTGGGGTGGGGGCGAACCTAAGGAGGGCAACCAGGATGATCAGGGGTCTGGAAATGAAGCCCTATGAAGACAGACTGAAAGAACTGGGCACGTTTAGCCTGGAGAAGATAAGATTGAGGGGAGACATGATAGGGTGGGCATTCCACAGTTGGGGTGCCACAACAGAGAAGGCCCTCTCCCATGTCCCACCATAGTGTATATGTGCTGTTCAATGACACCTGTTCCTCTTCCCCAGGTGCCTCCAGATGTGTTGGGACTACAATTCTCAGCATCCCCAACCACCACGGCCTACATTACAGGGCTGTGAAAGCCCACTCTTATACCCTGCGCTCTCCCGTCCCCCCACCGTCCCCCATGGGAATAATAACTTTGGACTGCATTTGCAAAATCACATATTTCCCCCACTCAAAAATAATACCTGAGCGTGAAACATCCCCTCCTGCCTTGGCTGCTTGATGGTGATGGTGGTGGTGGTGGTGTATTCGTTCAGTCGCTTCCGACTCTTCGTGACTTCGTGACATCATGGACCAGCCCATGATGGTGGAGGGAAACATAATCTTGGCCTCTGTCTATCCTAAGAGTGTTTAAATGTATATGTTTTAAATAATGCCACCTTGGGCAAAAGGCGGGATACAAAGGAAGTGAGGCAGGTGGCCACTATGAGGAGGACCGTCTCCGCTGTGGCATCCCAGTTGTGGAAAGAGCTCCTCAGAGAGGTCCGCCTGGTGCCTACACTGTACTCCTTTCATCGCCAGCTGAAGACCTTTTTATTCTCTCAGTATTTTAACACTTAATTTTAACTTAAATTTAAATTTTACTGTCCTAACTCTGTATTTTAATCTTATATCAATTTTGTTGCGTGGTTTTATCCTGGTTGTGCTTTTTATACGGTATTTTGTAATTGTGCTTTTAACCTGTTGGTTGTTTTATTATGGTTTTAATTGTTGTGAACCGCCCAGAGAGCTTCGGCTATTGGGCGGTACAAAAATGCAATAAATAAATAAATAAATAAATACAAAGAAATATAATAGTACTGTAATAATAATAATAATAATAATAATAATAATAATAATAATAATAATAATAATAATAAAAATTAAAAAAAAACATGGCTTCAAAAATAACCCGGAATTCTCGTATACAGATAAAAGAGATGCTCCTCTGCACTTTCAAGACCCACGATCTAACTTCTGACGGGCTTTCCGCCCACTGCTTCCCAACGTAAAGGAACTACCATAGTGATGCCAAGGGCTAGAGCGGCACTCCACGCTCCTCCCACGCAGAATCATAGCCTAAGGCGCTTACCAGTTTTTACCCGATGTTCTATACCCCTCTTCATTCTTCTATCTCTACGAAGCTGCCCGGAGGTTCGCAGCGCCTCGTGGGAGTCGTAGTTCCCAAGCGGCGTCTAGTCGGCCGGGCTTTCCTGCCGCGGTTGGCGCCGTTTTCCCAGAAGGCCGTGCGGTGGCGGCCGTTGCTAAGCAGCGGGAAGCGGAGCCGCTTTGGGCCTGGTGAGGAGGATGAAGCAGAAGAAGCTGAAGGGCGGCCCGGCCCGACCCGGCCCAGGCCGTAAACGGAAGGGTGAGTCACGGCGGGGCTGGGGGGCGCCCGGTGGAAGCCATGGGGCGCGGCGTGGGGTCATTCTTGCGGGACGGGGACGGAGAAGTGGGGCTGGAACCGGGCGGAGGGTTGTAAACACAAACAACAACAACGAAGCAACACACTACTAATATTCTGAAAAGTTTAACAGGGATATATAATGATAGGCAGGGCTATTATTAGGGTTTAATGCTTAATATTTAATAAAAAATATTTAAATAAAATAAATATTTATATAAAATAAAAATAATATATAAAAAGTAAATAAAAATCTTATATTTATTATTATTATTATTATTATTATTATTATTATTATTGCATATTAATAATCGTGCGTACAGTTGTAATGCTATGCCAAGTGACCTGGGAGTAATTTTATATTTATTTATTTATTGTTCCGCCCCATAGCCGAAGCTCTCTGGGCGGTTTGCAAAAGATTAAAACACTGAACAGTGAAACCGATATACAACAAGTAAAACCAGAAAAAGCATAAAAACAGATTAGATAATATCCATTTAATGCCATATTCAACTCAATGGGAGTTACTGCTGACTAAAATGTGGTTAGGATTGCACTGCTCATTATTGTTGCTGCTGTCACATGTATATCCCACCTTTTTTCCTGCACAACAACCACCCTGTGAGGAAGGTTGGGCTGAGAGCCTGTGACTGGCCCAAAGTCACCCAGTGGGTTTCCATGGCCGAGTGAGTGGGGGATTAGAACCCGGATCTCCTGGCTCCCAGTCAACACTCCAAGAGCGACTGCACCGTTCCAGCTGTTCACACAGTAGTTGCACGAAGGCTGTGGAATCCTCTTTCTTGGGAGGCTCGGATGACTCTCTCTCTTTCAGCCTTTAGGTCATAATCCTAGCACTCTTTTCTAGGTTTTGGGGGCTGTTTTAACTTGGTATTTTTTTTATTTATTTAAGCATTTTATGCCACCATTCAGCCAAAAAAGGCTCTCACAGCGGCGGCTTACAAAAGTATTTCTTGACAGTCCCTGCCCACAGGCTTACAATCTAAAAGACATGACACAAAAGGAAAGGGGATTGGGAGGGAGGAGGAGGAGGAGGAGGGGGGAAAGGAAAGCAAATTCAGGCACTACAATCTTAGTTGCAAAAGATTCTGCTGCTACAAACGGTTTTGTGCTGCTCTGGTTTTTAACTCGCAGTTCTTTTGTATTTTATTGTGATTATATTGTAAATGCTTTTAGTCTATAACGGTAAGCCGCTTCTGTGCTCTGCCACTTCTCTATAGGTCTCAGTGATATCTCGCCCTCGACCAGCTTGCCACCTCTTGTGGAAGGACAGCTGCGCTGCTTTCTGAAGCTGACTGTTAGCAAAATCTTGTGGATGGTTGCCAAGCCGCCCCCTTCCTGCCTCATCCGAGCCAGGTGGTGGGGAGAAACCTCAGACGGCACTGTCTTTGTCCCCCGGGATACCTCGCAAGCTGAGCAAAAGACACTTAAAACCACCACCCGCTACCCAGTTCGGTGCGGACCGAAACAGTTCTCCTCTTACCTGACAGGTATAGCTGGGTCTTTGATGTTTAAATATAGAGTTTATTAATTTACAGGTGGGCAAGAGACTGAAACATAAATGGTAGGAAAATGCCAGGAGCGTGTGCAGCTTCATAGAATCATAGAATAGCAGAGTTGGAAGGGGCCTACAAGGCCATCGAGTCCAACTCCTCCCCCCCCCCCCCCCATGACAACCAGTGTGCTTAACTTCGGGGAACAGGGCTCAAAGGATTCCTGGAGCTGCTTTATGCCAACAGTTTGTTCAGCCCACTGCTGCATACTCTGGCTGGCAGTGGCTCTCTGGTGTCTTCGTTCAGCAAATGTAGTGATGGCCACCAATTTGGATGGCTTTAAAAGGAGATTGGATAAATTCCTGAAGAAGAAGGTGATGAATGGCAATAAGACCTGATGGTTATGTACTACCTCCAGTATCCAAGGCTGCCTGTGTACACCAGTTGCTGGGGAACATGGGTGGGAGGGTGCTGTTGCTAGCCTAAATGGATCCTTGGTCTGATCCAGCAGGGCTCCTCTTTCTTTTTCTTTTTCTTTTTCTTTCCCACCCCTGCTACTTGAGAATCTGGAAGCTGCTGCATGAAATACATATCCAGTGCCCCTGACATCAAGCCCGTCTCCTTTAGATTGGGTCAGCTTTTCGAATGATGCAGAACAAACAACAAAATCATTTTGAATTGCTTGCAGATTGCTTCATTTCTATAGCTAATCAAAATTGCTTCTTATGGGAATGGCTGCTCTCAGCTTTTTATAAATTTCTAGCTCATTGCCTGTTAATTTGATGAGTGCAGCTGAGGGTCTGGAAACAAAGCCCTATGAAGAGAGACTGAAAGAACTGGGCATGGTTAGCCTGGAGAAGAGAAGATGGAGGAGAGACATGATAGCACTCTTCAAATACTTGAGAGGTTGTCACACAGAGGAGGGCCAGGATCTCTTCCCAATCCTCCCAGAGTGCAGGACACGGAATAACGGGCTCAAGTTAAAGGAAGCCAGATTCCAGCCGGACATCAGGAAAAACTTCCTGACTGTTAGAGCAGTACGACAATGGAACCAGTTACCTAGGGAGGTTGTGGGCTCTCCCACACTAGAGGCATTCAAGAGGCAGCTGGACAACCATCTGTCAGGGATGCTTTAGGGTGGATTCCTGCATTGAGCAGGGGGTTGGACTCGATGGCCTTGTAGGCCCCTTCCAACTCTGCTATTCTATGATTTCTTTGTGGGGGTGGGGAGGGCACATCCCTCCAATCCCGCCCATCACTTCTTGCTCCAGGCCCTGCATGGGGGTGGGTGGGGGGCAGCACCAGCTTCTTATTGCCATCATGTTGAATGTCAAGCATGCCAAAGAGATGGGGATTGAGGAATTAGCTTTTGCGTATAGGGTGACTTGAATAACTCTGCTGCTACTGCTTCTGTTGCATTTTGAGGTAAAAGTGTATACAATTTATTCATGTTTCGTTGCGAACTTGTCTAAGTCGGCCATTTTGTTGTTTGTTTCCTACAGATATGGGTGTTCTTATCCTGGAAGTCATGACCAAATCAGATCACCTCCCAATTGGACGGGTTCAAATCAGCGGGCTGGCACAGCTCTCTCCAAGCCACCCAACCAGTGGATTTTTCACCATTGTTTCACCAACTTCTGAAAAGATGGGGGAGCTGCAGGTAGCTCTGAAGACTTTTCCTGCTTCATGTTTATTCCTGGAGTCGTGCACGTGCTCCAAGCTCCACACATATTTTGGTGTGCTTGGATCACACACATTGTATGCAGATCACACAAATTGTACATAAATCCACCTGTGCCCGCAAGGGCAGCGGACACCCCTGTGTCCGGCCCTCTTGGGCACCAGGGGATACGCCCAGCAGATTTCAGCCCCATCTCTGGCTGCAGGACACAGGGGATGCAGATCCAGGCACAACTATTAACAGGGCTTTTAAGGGCCCCTTTCCCCCCTCCATTCTAATGGCCACCCAGAGCTGTGCGCATCTTTGTCCTTTCCCACGCTGCGCTAACAGTGCCTGCCATTAACGCAACGAGAAGAAATACACAATGTCCTTCTCTAACGGAAGGAGGAAATACACTGCTTCGGATACTGGAGATAGCACACAACCATCAGGGCTAGTAGCCACGGATAGCCTTCGCCTCCAGGAATTTCTCCAACCCCCTTTTAAAGCCATCCAAATTTGTGGCCGTCACTACATATTTTATTATTTATTGCATTTGTATACCGTTTGCTGCTTAGAAGCAGAAGCAGCCATTTACCCAGAAGCCTTTGCGGGCAGCCTTGATTTGCAAGCCTCCGGGCCGTACGCAGGTGTTTGCTGGTAATTTCCGGTACTGAAGTTGCAACATCGTTTATTGGAGTCAACTACAATAAAGTTGTTGCATGTTGTAATTGTCCGGTGGCTTTGAATGTGAGCTACAAATCCCCAATGCAATTCTCATTTGCCGCAAACTCACTAGAGGGGCTTAATTTATTTATTTATTACATTTTTATACCGCCCCATAGGCGAAGCTCTCTGGGGAGCTCATTCCACAGCTGGGGTGCCACAGCGGAGAAAGCCCTCCTAGTAGCCACCTGGCTCACTTCCTTTGGCAGGGGCTCACGGAGAAGGGCCCCTGTAGATGATCTTAAGGTCCGGGCAGGTACATATGGGAGGAGGTGTTCCTTCAAATAACCTGGCCCCAAGCCGTTTAGGGCTTTAACACCAAGTTAAAATTTATTTATAGACTGTTAAAATGCTGGGAGAATAAAAAGGTCTTCACCTGGCGTCTAAAAGCATATAATGTAGGTGCCAAGCGAACCTCCTTAGGGAGCTCATTCCACAGCCGGGGTGCCACAGCAGAGAAGGCCCTCCTCCTGGTAGCCACCTGCCTCACTTCCTTTGGCAGGGGCTCACGGAGAAGGGCCCCTGTAGATGATCTTAAGGTCCGGGCAGGTACATATGGGAGGAGGTGTTCCTTCAAATAACCTGGCCCCAAGCCATTTAGGGCTTTAAATGTTAATACCATCACTTTGAATCGGGCCTGGACCTGGACTGGCAGCCAATGAAGTTGTAGAAGGACTGGCGTAATATGATCTCGTCAGCCAGTCCCTGTTAATAGGCGGGCAGCCCTGTTTTGTACCAGCTGAAATTTCCGGACTGTTTTCAAAGGAAGCCCCACGTATAACGCATTGCAGTAATCAAACAAGAGGTTATCAGAGCATGGATAACTGTAGCTAGGCAATCTCTGTCCAGTTATCTCTGTCTCTGAGCTTCTCCCCATCTGCAATATGGGGACAATGGTACTGGCCTACCTTACAGGGTTACCGTAAGGATCACAGAATGAACACGTTCAAGCAATCTAAACACTCAGGTAAAACACTACGTAAATGCTAAATATTACAACCTTTTTTTCAGGTATCGCTGGTTTTGGAGCCTCTGTCTGAAACCTATGACAACAGTAGCTCCATCCCAAACACAGACGTGAGCTTCAATGTTGGTTTGTCAGCACAGGGAGCCAAAGAAGCAGCCGAAACTAGCCCATTTCTTGCCCCATCACAGCTCCACAGGCCACCCAGCACAAATATCATTGGAAGAGAGTCTTTGAACAGCAGCAGGGCCACTACACCAAGGTGATACAGTCTTCTTACGTTGATGTCATTGGGTCTTTTAAAAGCACAATCTGGCAGTGTTGTTTTTAAAAAGTTCAGGAATGCATTTATGCAGCAAGTCTGTCAGGAGAAGACATCCTGTTTTCACTTAAAAAGGCCTTTTGGGGGTGTTTTCAGCTGTTCTCATTTGGCGAGAAGGATAAATTCCACTCCGTTTCCCACCTTAAAGGGAAAGGAACTCAGCCATGGCCTTTTGGCTCTTTTGTACATGACACACATACCCTATTTTATTTATTTCTGTTTACAATATTTATATACCGCTCCCCATTCAAAATTTCAGAGTGGTGTACAAGGTAAAATAAAAACAGAATAAAACACCTTAAAATAGATTTTTAAAAGAAGCAAAATGAAAAATGTTGGTGGGGGCTACAAATAAGAAGTCTAAAGCTGTCATGGTTTCCATTGCCTCTCAACCTGTGAAGAATGAGCCTTGAAAAGAGTCCAAAACGCTTCCTGCTCATTTGTATTAATTTAATCTAAACAGAGGACAAGAATATGCCAAGTGGAGGTAAAGGCCAGGCTATCTGAGCGTAACCCTATATTGATGGAGACTAGATGACTCAGTGACAAGAGAAAGACATCTCCGCTCAAGATGGCAGGCTCAGAGCAAAACGTACACCCTTTGAGGAACAATGTGGAAGAAATATGTTCTATGGGTCCTTCATTTTTTAAAAAAATGTTGAGCTGGGAAAAGTGTAGAAAAGGGCAACTTAAATGATCAAGGGGCTGGAACAACTCCTCTACGAGGAAAGGTTACAACTGAGATTGTTTAGCTTGGGGGTGGGGAAAGGTAAGGGAAGATGTGATAACGGTGTTCAAAATTCTGCATGGTGTGAGGAATATGGATAGGGAGACATTTTTCTTCATAATACTAGAAGCTGTGGTCATCCCATGAAACTGAAAGCTTTAACTTTCAGTTACTGAAAGCCCCTGAAAGCTTTAATACTGTACCATATTCCCTATGTCTTTTGTCTGATTGCTCCCTTTGAAGAGACCAGGCCTTGATTACTAATCAATAAAGCGCTTTTGAACCCTCTGTCGCTGGAATGGTGGAGTCGTGCTTAAGGGCTGTTTGGATCTCGTCCTTGGGTGAAAAGAACATTGATCTAACAAAACTGATGGGTGAGAGATTCAGGACAGAAAAAAGGAAGGACTTCTTCACCCAGCGCAGAGTTAAGCAGTGGACTTCATTTCCATAAGATGCAGTGATGGCCACCATTTTGGATGGCTTTAAAAGGGGGGTTGGACAATTTCATGGAGGATAAGGCTATCAATGGCTACTAGTCTTGATGGGTATATTCAACCTCTATGAGAGGCAGTATGCTTATGTATACCAGTTGCTGGGGAACATGGGTGCTCTTGCAGTCATGTCCTGCTACTGTGTGAACAGAATGCTTCACTAGATAGGCCCTTGACTTGATCCAGTTCAGCTCTTCTTATGGTCTTATGTTCATTAACAGAATGGGACCAACTTGATTATGTTCCAGTATATCTGGATTGAAGAAGAGTAGCAGGTGCTAATATCTCAGAAAACACCTGCTCAGAATGCATTTAAAGCATGCCTTTGGGCTGGCTCGCATTATGGTCTGATTGCTTTCAGGTTTTGAACGTACAGATAGCCCATATTCCTCAGAAAAGTTTGTTTTACTCGGTGGACAAGGCCTGTGTCTGTCATGCATGGTGAAGCTCATCACTCCCCTTTCTAAGGGTCTTCATTTCACAGAAAGTTTTTTTTATTATTAATAATAATGCTTATATGCCACTTAATATGATCACATCTCTAAGCAGTTAAATGTAGCTTCAGCTACAATAACAATGCAAATCATATTTGCAAGGCATAGCTCCTCCCTCATTCACGCAAAGTCATGATTTCGATTCCACGAGGCTGGTCTCCCTGATAGAACTCTCTTTTCTTTAGCCCCAATGATGGCAGATGCTGTGGAAGCAGAGTGTGCACCTGAATGCAACTCAGGAGAGTGTCTTGACTCCAAAGCAGAGCGCCCAAGTGGTTCTGCAGTGGTTTCTGCTCAGTAGGGCCAAGGCGTCCTTGTTTCCTCTGCTCTGCAGTGCTTTGTGCTCTGAATGCACGGCTGCGTTTTCTGCCCCCAGCAGCTGTTGCTGCCTGTGTTTTCATTTCATCCATTTTGGGAGCTATTTCATAGAAGAGAGACTGAAAGAACTGGGCATGTTTAGCCTGGAGAAGAGAAGATTAAGGGGAGACATGATAGCACTCTTCAAATACTTAAAAGGTTGTCACACAGAGGAGGGCCAGGATCTCTTCTTGATCATCTCAGAGTGCAGGACATGGAACAATGGGCTCAAGTTACAGGAAGCCAGATTCCAGCTGGACATCAGGAAAAACTTCCTGACTGTTAGAGCAGTATGACAATGGAACCAGTTACCTAGGGAGGTCGTGGGCTCTCCCATGCTAGAGGCCTTCAGGAGGCAGCTGGACAACCATCTGTCAGGGATGCTGGAGGGTGGATTCCTGCATTGAGCAGGGGGTTGGACTCAATGACCTTATAGGCCCCTTCCAACACCCCTTGCCCATTGCAGGAATCCACCCTAAAGCATCCCTGATAGATGGTTGTCCAGCTGCCTCTTGAAGGCCTCTAGCGTGGGAGAGCCCATGAACTCCCTAGGTAACTGGTTCCATTGTCGTACTGCTCTAACAACCAGGAAGTTTTTCCTGATGTTTTTCCTGATTTCTGGCAAACTTGGAGGGGATGCCTTGATGTTTCAGCTAACTTACATCTTCTGTAATTTGATATTTCAGCAGTCGGTGTCCTAAACCGATAGCCAGATAAACCTGGTGCCAGGAAGGTGCCAGTTCCTTGCTTGAGAGATGTCATTTTACACTGCCAATTTTATTGTCCTCAATTGCCGCCGCCGCCAAAGTTTTTGCCTTCAGCTCTGCATGTTGTTCCTTCTCCGCTTCCAACACAATCATGCTTTAGAATAACGAATCAGGAAAATCAGCTTTGAATTAAGCGTTCTGGCATCGCTTGTCTTTTGAAATAGGGGAAAGGATCACTTGTACTTCCAAGAGAACTCCGAGAACGTAAAAGACTTTTCTGGGCCTCGGCATCACCTGATCCTGGGGCCGAGTGATTCCTTGACTGCAAATGATCCCAAGCAACAAGGATCGTTTCCCAGCAGCTCTGATCGTGAGGCTCAAGTTAGGTTAGCTGGGAGGAGTCCAAATCCAATCCGTGTTCTTTCTTGCAACAACCCAGCCACAAAAGATCTCCTTTCAGGTATGCATAGCTGCAGTTGTGTTTCATTTATTTATTATTATTTATTTATTTAGAATATTTATATACCGCTCCCCATTGAAAATTTTTGGAACGGTGTACAAGGTAAAATGAAAATAAAAACAGAATAAAACAGTTAAAACAAAATTTAAAAAGAAGCAAAAACAGAAATCCAAGGCTGCATGTTAAACAAAGGCTCCTTGGAATAAAGATGTTTTCAGGAGGCTCCGAAAGGAGTACAAGGTTGGTGCCTGCCTGACCTCCAGAGGCAGGGAGTTCCACAGGAGGGGGGCCACCACGCTGAAGGCTCTTCCCCTGGTGGATTCCAATCGGAGGAATCAAAATCTCAATTTCAATTTCAATGAAAGCTTTCCCAAAGACAACAGATGGATCTATGTGGAACCACCAGGCGCAGGCCCTCGGATGACCTCAGTGACCGGGCAGGTTGGGAAGGGAGAAGGCGCTCTCTCAGGTATCCTGGTCCCAAGTTGTTTAGGGCTTTGTACACAAGTACAAGAACCTTAAACCTGGCCCTGTAGCGAATAGGCAGCCAGTGCAGCTCCCTCAGCAGAGGAGTTACATGCTGGAAAGGGGCAGCTCCAGACAACAGCCGAGCTGCAGCATTCTGCACTAGCTCCAGCTTCCGGAGCAGCTTCAAGGGCGGCCCCACATAGAGCACGTTACAGTAATCCAATCTTGAGGTTACCAATGCCTGTACCACCGTGGCCAAGTTATCCCTGTCCAGGAGAGGCCGTAGTTGGCGAACCAACCGAAGATGGTAAAAGGCACTCTGAGCCGTGGCGGCTACTTGAGCCTCCAACGACAGAAATGGGTCTAAGAGTACCCCCAAACTACGAACCTGTTTAGGGCTGCTAAAAACCATTACTCCATTGCTGTCATGTTGCACTTCCTTGTATAAGACTGATTGAGGAATGAGTTGCCTGTAAACTGTTGTGCACAGTTTTGTTTTGAATTTTGGAGTTCACTCCTCGGCTCTCGTCCTCAGCCCTTTTGGATCAAGGCAACCGGCTCCGAGATGCCATGGCGGTGTCCGCAATGAAATCCTGTCTAGCGCCTGGTATGGAGCTGAACGCGGCTCATCCTCTGGCAAACCGAGACATCGGCAGACTAGCCGCGAAGTGAGTTGGGGTGGGTGGGAACGTTTGTGTCATAAACCGAGCGGTATTCAGCATGGATCAAATCACATTTTCCAGAGTAACTTCGTGCAGCAGTTCGATAAACAGACAAAGTAGTATCTCTTATTGGACCAACATCTGTTAGTGTAAGAATACACAAGCTGCCGGCATTATTATTATTTATTTATATAGCACCATCAATGTACATGGTGCTGTACAGAGTAGAACAGTAAATAGCAAGACCCTGCCGCATAGGCTTACATTCTAATAAAATCATAATGAAACAATAAGGAGGGGAAGAGAATGCAAACAGGCACAGGGTAGGGTAAACAGGCACTGGGTAGGGTAAAACTAACAGAGTCAATAAACTCTGCACTGGGCAGAATTCAAAGTGTGTGTGTTGGTACACACAACATTTCATTTCATACATGTGTGCATATAAGATTTAACTTAGGCCTTAGCTAGACCTAAGGTTTATCCCAGGATCATCCCTGTGCATCTAAATGACACACAGGAAATCCCGGGAACAGGCAGGGGCGACCCTGGGACGATCCCGGGATAAACCTTAGGTCTAGCTAAGGCCTTAGTGTGCATATGTACATTTATTATTTTATTTTATATATTTATTTATTTATTGCATTTATATACCGCCCCATAGCCAAAGCTCTCTGGGCGGTTCACGTAAGATAAAACATTTAAAAACAATATACAAAAATTAAAAAAACACAAAAACACGCAAAGTTCACATACCTTTAAATCCACTATATCAACTTTTGAAGCAATGAGCCAAAAAAAACAGACCCAGGTTCATTACATATTGCTAGACGCCTGGGAGGAAAGTCTTAACCTGGCGCCGAAAATATGGCAATGTCAGCGCCAGGTGGGCCTCGTCAGCAAGATTGTTCCACAGTTGGGGGGCCACCACAGAGAAGGCCCTCTCATTGCCACCCTCTGAGCTTCCCTTGGAGTAGGCACCCGGAGGAGGACCTTAGATGTTGAGCGCAGTGTTTGGGTAGGTTCATGTCGGAAGAGGTGTTCCGTCAGGTGTTGAGGTCCCAAGCCGTGTAAGACTTTATAGGTCAAAAACCAGCACCTTGAATTGGGCTCGGAAACGTACAGGCAACCAATGCAAGCTGGCCAGAGTGGGTCTTATATGCTCGAACTTTCTGGTCCCGGTTATCATACTATACTACCTGGCAGAGTCAGTTGATGGTCTGTAACCACCAGCTTGATTGATAACTAGCAAATAGAGGGAGAAAACGTGGAGGCAGTGACAGACTTTGTATTTCTGGGCGAAAAGATTACTGCAGACGCTGACTGCAGCCAGGAAAACAGAAGACATTTACTTCTTGGGAGGAGAGCAATGACAAATCTTGATAAAATAGTTAAGAGCAGAGACACCACACTGACAACAAAGGTCCACATAGTTAAAGCAATGGTATTCCCCGTAGTAACCTATGGCTGCGAGAGCTGGACCATAAGGAAGGCTGAGCGAAGGAAGATAGATGCTTTTGAACTGTGGTGTTGGAGGAAAATTCTGAGAGTGCCTTGGACTGCAAGAAGATCAAACCAGTCCATACTCCAGGAAATAAAGCCAGACTGCTCACTTGAGGGAATGGTATTAAAGGCAAAACTGAAGTACTTTGGCCACATAATGAGAAGACAGGATACCCTGGAGAAGAGGCTGATGCTAGGGAAAGTGGAAGGCAAAAGGAAGAAGGGCCGGCCAAGGGCAAGGTGGAGGGATGATATTCTGGAGGTGACGGACTTGATCTTGGGGGAGTTGGGGGTGGCAACAGCGGACAGAAAGTTCTGGCGTGGGCTGGTCCATGAAGTCACGAAGAGTCGGAAGCGACTGAACGAATAAACAACAACAACCACCTTTACTTATTTGGTACCATATTTTCAGAATGTTTCCTGAAATGGGAGAAACCCAAGGCCCATCTGCCTTGATATGAACTCAGGCTGCCTTTGAATTTTGATGGGAATCTCAGAACTAGCAAACTAAGCGGATAAATGTTTCCCCCCGCCCGCCTCGCCCCCCCCCCACAGCAAGTCCTGCAGTTTGTCCAGCCCACTGGCCCTATTGCTTGAATAAAAACTTGTAAATCTTGGTAATATATCTACTATTCTGTAGTAGACTTGGCGGGGAAAAGCAAAATGCTTAACAGCTAAGCCGTAGATCCTTTTTATTTATTTAAAACATCTTTATATATTACTCTTCAGGTGTCGGGATAGCATACAGCATAAAAACAAAACCAAGAAAATGCTAGGTGAAATGTTAAAACAAGCTGAAAGTTGCTCAATTAAATTAGTAGAATCTGTTAAAATGCCTTGGTAAATCAAAACATTTTTGCCTGGTAGAAAGGTTGGTGACCAGCAAACCTCTCCAGCTCTTGCACTTTAACTCTGCTTTTGCATTCTGTTGCCCCCACCCCTTGTCCTGGTTCATCTTTATTGGGATATCTGATCCAGGAATCTTAAAAACCTGAACCCCGTCCACGTGTCTGCTGTTCAAGACCCACTTCAGCCGCCGCTTGACTGCTCGGAATTTGATTTGCATGCTGAAAACAGAGCCATCCAGCTCTTGTTGGGCAGGTAACGTGAAATGTCGCTGCTGTAACCATTCTCAGACATCTCTGGAGGCGTTTTCTCTGTCTCTTTTCCTTTCTGAAAGGAGGCTGGCCGTATGCATGTTTAGTCAGGGGTAGGTCCCACTGAGTTCAAGGAGACTTACCTATTTATTATTTTCATGTATATGCCACCTTTTTTATTGCATTTATTTATAGAATCATAGAATAGCAGAGTTGGAAGGGGCCTACAAGGCCATCGAGTCCAACCCCCTGCTCAATGCAGGAATCCACCCTAAAGCATCCCTGACAGATGCTTGTCCAGCTGCCTCTTGAAGGCCTCTAGTGTGGGAGAGCCCACAACCTCCCTAGGTAACTGATTCCATTGTCGTACTGCTCTAACAGGCAGGAAGTTTTTCCTGATGTCCAGCTGGAATCTGGCTTCCTTTAACTTGAGCCTGTTATTCCGTGTCCTGCACTCTGGGAGGATCAAGAAGAGATCCTGGCCCTCCTTTGTGTGACAACCTTTTAAGTATTTGAAGACTGGTATCATGTCTCCCCTTAATCTTCTCTTCTCCAGGCTAAACATGCCCAGTTGTTTCAGTCTCTCCTCATAGGGCTTTGTTTCCAGACCCCTGATCATCCTTGTTGCCCTCCTCTGAACACGCTCCAGCTAGTCTGTGTCCTTCTTGTATTGTGGAGCCCAGAACTGGACGCAATACTCTAGATGACGCCTAACCATTGTCGTACTGCTCTAACAGTCAGGAAGTTTTATATCCCGCCTTTTTTCCTCCAAGGAACCCAAGGCGGCGTACGTAATTCTCCCCTCCTCCTCTCCTTTTTATCCTCACAACAACCACCCTGTGAGGTAGATTGGGCTGAGAGGCTGCAACTGGCCCAAAGTCACCCAGTGAGTTTCCATGGCCGAGTGGGGACTAGAACCTGGATCTCCCAGCTCCCAATCTGACACTTTAGCCACGACACCACACCTTTCAACCATAGAGTTCCCAAATTGGCATATGGTAGAACAACAAATAAACGTGGGAGTCTACAATGACAGCAAATTCTTTCGAAGTTATAAATAAACAGGTTAAGAAGAGAAAATTCAATATAAATCTCAGTGCAGAAAGGATCATAGAATCGTAGAGTTGGAAGGGGCCTACAAGGCCATCGAGTCCAACCCCCTGCTCCATGCAGGAATCCACCCTAAAGCATCCCTGACCGACGGTATAATCCACACAAACAAAAGATGAGGTGCCATCTTCTCAGATATAGGTCGTATATCTGAGAAGACTCAAAGTCAGCATTCATGTGATCAAGGCTTAATTTAAAGCCACACGTTGATCTTACCAAGCGTTTCAGCCCCATCTTACCTGGTCTTTAACTACTATCTGTCTTTGCACAACCTTATTCTTGCTACTTATTGTCATCCCCTGACCTCTGCCCACAATTCTGCCTTATCCATCTAACGCAGTGGTTCCCAAAGTGGGCGGTACTGCCCCCTTGGGGGTGGTGCGATTGCATAGGGGGGCAAAGGGGCAGCAGGGGTGTGCTCCAGGTGGTCTTTTCTGAGAAGCGCCTCTCCAGAAGGTCTTAAAACCCAGGGACATTTTTATGGGAGAAGGTGGTTTGGTCCCAAGCCATATAGGGGAAGAATCCACACATGTTTTAATACCGTTTAAGAAGAGTCCTTTTAACGGTGAATTGAACTGTTTCAAAAGCACAAAAATGCTAATGAAGAGACATACCCTGCTTGGTGTGCCCTGCTATCCTGCACTATGGAGAATGGTTCAGAAGCTCCTGGTTGCATTTCCAACATCATATTTGGTGGAATGTGGTTTTAGTGTGGTCTGCCTACTTCTTTCCAAGCAAAGAAATCCACTCCAGATTACTCAACGTGGTGATTTAAGACTCATGTTAAGTGACTTTAAACCAGACATTGGGAAACTGGTATCACTTCATCAAGCCCATCCATCCCATTAAGAATTTACAGAATAGTGAGGTACTCTACCCTGGTTACTAAATGGGATATCTAATATTCTTGCTAAATGACTATCAGACTTTGAAAAGATGATATCACTGGATCAAGTTTAATTGAATAAACTAAAATGAAATTGGATTTTGAATAAATACTTTTTTGAACGTTATTATTATCTTCCTTAGTGAGTCGTTGAAAACTGCTGTTCTGAATAATGATTTTTATAGGGTAGGGTAGGGGGCACTGGGCATGAGTTTCTGGAACCAAGGGGGCAGTGACCTGAAAAAGTTTGGGAACCACTGATCTAACGGATTGTAAGCACGCTGGACAGGGATTCGGTCCCTTTTTATGTTCTGTACAGCACCTAGCAGATTTGGTGCCAGATGGCTGGCAGGGTGGGTGGGAACTGAATGAAGTATTACTGCAGGTGTTTGCACACACACACACACACACACACACACACACACACGTTCGTGTGTGTCTATGTGTACGCACACATTTGCACATGTACATCTGTGTGTGCATGTATAATATGCACCTATAACTTTTTTCCCCTGTTTTTGCCCGCAGTTCTGATTTTTCTCCTGTACGGCTTTTGGATGGTACAGGCTCCCCTCCGGAATCTCTCTCTCTTGGGAGTGACATGTATGACAGTGAGCTGAATGACCCCCACTATGACCAAAGTCTGTTAGAGAATTTGTTCTACACAGCTCAAGTAAGTATCGGAGGCATGTGGAAGGTTTGGACGTGGTTTTATGATAAATCTTTCAGTGAATCAAACCCAGTTTACCACAGATCGACTTACTGGCATTTTTTACTAGCCTTTTTTTTTTTTACTAAGCTTATATTTATTTATTTATTTATTTATTTATTTATTTATTTATTTATTTATTACCTTTTTATACCACCCAATAGCCGAAGCTCTCTGGGCGGTTCACAAAAATTAAAATCATGAAGAATGTAAAAACAACCAACAATATTATTTATTCATGGCCTCTATGAAATGAACAACCATATTTTGTAAAGCTTCCTGCCCAGTCATCTCGAGAAGAACTTGCTCTCCAGTGGTGATCAGGGTAGTGACCATTTACAAGTCTGAGGTAGCCATAGCTGAAGGTCCCAGGTTCAATCCATGGCTTCTCCAGCTAGGAGAGAATCCTACCTGAAATTCCTGAAATTCTCTTCATTGGCTTCCAATTCACCTCAGAATCCAATATAAACTTCTCCTGTTGACCTACAAAGCTTTTCACTGTCTAGCTCCTTCCTATCTCTCCTCTCTCATCTCACACTATTGCCCCGCTCATGCTCTTCGCTCCTCTGATGCCATGTTTCTCACCTGCCCAAGGGTCTCTCCTTCCCTTGCTCAACTTCGTCCATTTTCTTCTGCTGCCCCTTATGCCTGGAACGCTCTTCCAGAACATTTGTGAACTACAAGTTCAATCGCAGTTTTTAAAGCTCAGCTAAAAACTTTTCTTTTTTCTAAAGCTTTTAAAACTTGATTTTGATCTGACTTTTATACTGTTCGTTTTACTCTCCCCTGTGCCTGTTTGGTGCATTCTCTTCCCCTTCTTATTGTTTTATTATGATTCTATTAGAATGTAAGCCTACGCGGCAGGGTCTTGCTATTTTATTGTTTTACTCTGTACAGCCCCATGTACACTGATGGTGCTATATAAATAAATAAATAAATAAATAAATAAATAGGGCTGCTGCCAGTCAGTGTCGACAATACTGGGCTAGATCGACCAATGGTCTGACCTAGTATAAGCAGTTTCCCATGTTCCTGTGACTTGTAAATGAATCGAGTCAGCACATGTCTTACCGAAATGCCTCAGGGCACCCTGCTTGTAGAGACAAGAACTGGGAGAGCCACTTGGTGATAACGGCACTGAAAGCATCCTTCGAATCCTGGTAATTGCACGTGCACAGTTTTAGATTGGTAAAACAGGCCATTGTGTGAGAGAAAGGGAGAGAAGATTAAAATCTTGCAGTGCTTGGAAGAAATTACTACCTCAAACCTTTACTGTCTCCATCTTGATTTCAGGGAAACTGTACCAGCCTAAATGGTAATTAAGTTGTCCGTTCTTTGAACGTTAAGTAGTTTTTTGTTTTTCTCAATCTCTTTTCTTAGAAGTCTGACAGCAGCTTAAGTGACTTCCTCAGCGAAGAGGAGGATGGTGTTTCTTCTGGGAAACTAAAGCGGTCACAGAACAGCAAACCTCAGAGGTCTCCAAAGGCTTTGGAGCCTAGCCCCTTGGGTCAGAAAGGGAAAGGCGTAGAGACGAAATCCAGGTAAAAGAATGAATATGGGCTCCATTTCATAGCACTGCCCTGAGCAGAGGGTTGGACTCGATGGCCTTAGAGGCCCCTTCCAACTCTACGATTCTATGATTTTTCTCTTGACACTAAAAAAGCTCTGTTCCAGTTCTGGCCTCATTCCCTAAATTAAGCCACACAGAATGTGCGTGTTTTTCAAAAACATGTGTTCCAAGTTTCACCAAGACGCTCCTTGTCAGTCTTTTCATCCGCTGGACGTTTCGCCAAACTTGGTTGAGAATTCCTGTTTCATTTCAGAAGCCATTTGGGAAAACAAAAAAGAGTTTGATCCTCTGACAGTACTGCAGGGCCCAGCCTTGTACCACAGTGAGTGATGTGCAGGCTGGGCCCTGCAGTACTATAAGGAGTTCAGTGCCACTGAACTCCTGCTTCTCTTCCCCATGTCCTGTTCCCACCATTACTTCCACTTTACTTGTTCCTGGCTGCTGCTGGGACTGTTTTTCCTTATGACGTTATGTATCGATAGGTGCTGAAGGAAATAATTCTCTTCTAAGAAGGCGTGGCAGTAAGAGGGCTGTAGATGCAGAGAGAAGAAGCAAAAGGGGGAATCTCTAGAACTTTGCATGGAAGCCTTTGCTTGGCAAAAGCTCCTTCTTGTCATTTTTGCTTTTCTGTTCTCCCTTTCAGCTGTGAAGTTTAGAAATATCCTTTTTTCAACACAGCGAAAGATGGTATTATTAACATGCCAAGCTCTGCGCTGGACAGTGAGCCCTGTATCATTATAACTATGATTCGTAGAAGATCACACTCGCATAGCATGGCTACTGCATGCGCAGATCTGTACAAGAAGGGAGCCTTGACTAGTGCAAGCAAACCCCTGTTGGCTGCAGCAATTAGAGAATCATAGACTAGTAGAGTTGGAAGGGGCCTACAAGGGGCCTACACCCTAAAGCATCCCTGACAGATAGTTGTCCAGCTGCCTCTTGAAGGCCTCTAGTGTGGGAGAGCCCACCACCTCCCTAAGTCACTGGTTCCATTGTCGTACTGCTCTAACAGTCAGGAAGTTTTTCCTGATGTCCAGCCGGAATCGGGCTTCCTTTAACTTGAGCCCGTTATTCCGTGTCCTGCACTCTGGGAGGATCCTGGCCCTCCTCTGTGTGACAACCTTTTAAGTCTTTGAAGAGTGCTCTCATGCCTCCCCTCAATCTTCTCTTCTCCAGGCTAAACAGGCCCAGTTCTTTCAGTCTCTCTTCATAGGGCTTTGTTTCCAGGCCCCTGATCATCCTGGTTGCCCTCCTCTGAACATGCTTGTGTCGCTCATAGGAATGCGTACCTATTTGTTTTGCTTTGCTGGAGCAAGGAATTCAAAATGGAGAGCAAAGTGACATGCAGGATTATGTTTTGTGTGCAACAATTTTAAATCAACCCTTCTTGGGGGGTGCATTTCTCCTTTTTGAGGATCTGCCTTAATAGAAGGTTATTTTAGCCTCTGCTCTTTTGTGTTTCTCTTCCCAGCAGTTCCCCTGGTAGACCCCTTGCTCTTCATGAGACTTCCATGGAGTCTACAGGGGAAACACAAGCAGTCAACTTGAGTCTCGACAGGCTGACAGTGTTGGGTCGGATCCATTTAGCGAGAGCAGTGGTCGAGAGCTTAAGGATCCCCCCTGAAGACGGCACTCAGAGCATCCCAGGCAAAAAAAGTTCCACCGGAAAACCACCTAGGCCAACATTGGCTAAAAAGAGGTACGGATTCCTACTTCTCTCACAGCAGGAGTCGTTGGGGTAGTTCTTTTCCTCTCAAGGCCTCAGGTTTTCACAAGAGGTAAGGTTTGATGGGCTTATAAACTCTCGTTTCTTTATTTATATTTTTATACTGCCCCATAGCCATGTCGAGGTAGCTAAGTTTCTCTTGTTAGACAGAAGACAGCTGGAAGATTTAATGTGCGGAGACACAGCCAAAGACAGCGAAGATAACCAGAAACCACAGAAGGCTTGAATTCTTCAATAACATTTACTGAGGTTTTAACTTAGGTTGATAAAAATATATTTACGGCATACATGGCACATAGCACAATACTCACAGCAACAGCACATACACAGGAGAGAAGAAAGGTATATTCAAACACTGGACATATATATACAACAGATTATCTGTACAACCAATTTAGCCACTAATTGGCAATCAAGTCACCCCACAAAATGGCCTGCCGAAGTCCAGGTGGTTGGCCTTGACATTTAACAGCATTCTGCATAATCTTCTTCTGTGGGCAAACCTAAAACTGTGGATAAAGGAAATCCTATCCCGGACAAGCCAAAACTTATCATAGAATCATAGAATAACAGAGTTGGAAGGGGCCTACAAGGCCATCGAGTCCAACCCCCTGCTCAATGCAGGAATCCACCCTAAAGCATCCCTGACAGATGCTTGTCCAGCTGCCTCTTGAAGGCCTCTAGTGTGGGAGAGCCCACAACCTCCCTAGGTAACTGATTCCATTCTCGTACTGCTCTAACAGTCAGGAAGTTTTTCCTGATGTCCAGCTGGAATCTGGATCCCTGTAACTTGAGCCCGTTATTCCGTGTCCTGCACTCTGGGAGGATCAAGAAGAGATCCTGGCCCTCCTTTGTGTGACAACCTTCCTGGGCGGTTCACAAAAATTAAGACCTCCAGGTACAGCTTAAAACAAGCCAAAGTGTAAAAGCTTAAACCTACAATATAAACGTTCCAGGTGAGATGCAGCCGTTAGTTCCGATTCTAGGCACCAATCCCCCTTCTCACTGAAGTCAGTAGTACAGTTCTTATGACCTTTCATGGAGCTGGAGTACACCCACTGTTTATTTGCATTAAACAACTTACCTTACAACTATCAAAGCTTAATACAATTAACCTATCTAATGTTTTAAACCCCTCCCTTATTCATAAGAGCCTCGTGTGGCGCAGAGCGGTAAAGCAGCAGTTTCTGCAGCTGAAACTCTCCCCACGGCCTGAGTTCGATCCCAGCAGAAGCTGGTTTCAGGCAGCCGGCTCGGGTCGACTCAGCCTTCCATCCTCCCGAGGTCGGTAAAATGAGTACCCAGTTAGCTGGGGGAAAGGTAATCACGGCCAGGGAAGGCAACGGCAAACCACCCCGCTATAAGGCCTGCCAAGAAAATGTCAGCAAAAGCTGGCGTCCCTCCAAGAGTCCGTAATGACTCAGTGCTTGCACGAGAGGTTCCTTTCCTTCTTTTCTTATTCATAAAGAACTTGTAATTATGCTCTTGGCACCAGTGCGCTCAGAATTAGCTGAGCGTTGGAAAGACTCAAAGGGCCCGACGGTTGCTGGATGGAAAGGGAAAGTGTGGGAGGTAGCCTGCTCTGAAAAATTAACTTACTATCGTAGAGTTTTTTCGGGCCAACTCAGCAACTACCCCTTTGTAAATATATGGTCTCCTTTTGTCAATTAATGGTACAGCAGGCTTACTTAACTCTCGTTTATTCGGTTTCCCTCTGACTGTAGATACTTGATAGAAATTTGTTTTGGTTTTGGCGAAATCGGATAGACAAATATTCTCTTTCTCTGTAATGCAAAATGTTATTTTTGTAGTTTAAAATAATTTTTTTTTAAAAAAGTAACCTATCAGCTTCAGACACGGATCTCGCCCAGCTGTATCTGGAGATACCAGGGACAGAACCTGGAATTTTTGCATGCAACGGCTGAGTAACTTGTGTTGATGCTCTGAGCACTAATTTCTAGTTGGATCAGTTTTGTTAAGAACAGTCGCTGAATCGCCCCATATGCTTTCTGCACTTCCTGTTCGTAGGACGTACTTTGTCGAGTATCACTTTCCAGTGGGAACCTCGAAGAATGGAATAGGACAGGTTGCCGTGACTACGGAAATAGTTCGGGTAGCTTCAAGTAAGATCTCCGGGGAAGGTAAGGCAGAATGGTAGAAAAGCTATTTGTCCTGAACCTTATTTCTATTGAATTTTAAAATGGTTTTCCTCAATTCCCGCCCCCCCCCCTTTTCTTCATCCTGGGAGTTGGGGGCAATGAGGAGAGGGAACATCACATTGGAGTGTTTTCATAAATTCACAACTAGAGCATCTTTTTAAGAATGTCCGACTTTTAATTATGGAAGTGTAGCAAAAAATAGCTCGTTCCCTGGTGTACCAAGTCCAATTCAGCACACAAGGAGGAGAGGAGAAGAAGTATGGGTCAAACGGCGTTTATTCTGCAGAATAAAGAGGCACCGGAGCTAATTGCTGCAAAGCATGTGCCTACCTCGCAAGGGAGGTAGCTAGGTGTTTATACACCAACTTCTCAGGCGCCACATACGTAGGCAGCCTTCTAACAGGAAATTTCTAGCTGTGGAAAGAAAGTACATGGAAATACATTTTCTTGGCAAGCATCTACAGTACTCACTGTTCCCTGGAGAACATTCACTTGATTTTGGTTATCTTAAGAATTTCATGGCTTCTCTTAGACATTTTGCAACATTTCCTTAGCAACTGAGCGTAGCAACTACCGTAGGTTACTCTGGTTCAGAGCTGGGTTCTTTTCCGACGTAAGTATTCTTTCATGAAAGATCCATTTTATTGTGAAATGCATGCCTCTCAAAGTAGTAACCTATGGCTGCGAGAGCTGGACCATAAGGAAGGCTGAGCAAAGGAAGATTTATTTATTTATTTATTTTATTTTATTACATTTTTATACCGCCCAATAGCTGAAGCTCTCTGGGCAGTTCACAAAAATTAAAACCATAATAAAACAACATAAATAAAACATAATAAAAAGATGCTTTTGAACTGTGGTGTTGGAGGAAAATTCTGAGAGTGCCGTGGACTGCAAGAAGATCAAACCAGTCCATACTCCAGGAAATAAAGTCAGACTGCTCACTTGAGGGAATGGTATTAAAGGCAAAACTGAAGTACTTTGGCCACATAATGAGAAGACAGGATACCCTGGAGAAGAGGCTGATGCTAGGGAAAGTGGAAGGCAAAAGGAAGAGGGGCCGACCAAGGGCAAGATGGATGGATGATATTCTGGAGGTGACAGACTTGACCTTGGGGGAGCTGGGGGGTGGCGACGGCCGACAGAAAGCTCTGGCGTGGGCTGGTCCATGAAGTCACGAAGAGTCGGAAGCGACTGAACGAATAAACAACAAATGCCTCTCAAAGATAACCAGACATTTTCATGACCCTTTTTTGTGAAATTTGACAAAGGGCACTGTGGCGTTACCCCACAATTGAGTATCCTGTATGCATCTGGATTAGTATGTCTGGTGTGTATGGGATGTTAGAACTGAGTGGGTGTGGTTTGTGATGTAATAGGTAGGGCGGGGGGGAAGGAGTATATAAAGGGGGAGGGTAGGGGAGGAGAGGGGATGTGAGAGTGTGTTGGGTGGTTGTTGGGAGCGGAGATTGGAATTGGTTGTGGAGTGAGAGGAGATTAATTGCTAGGGATTTAGGATTGGTGTGAGGGGAGAGAGAGAGAGAGAGAGAGAGAGATGGTTGGGGAGTTTGGATTAGGCAAGATTGGAAGCAGATTTTCATTTGAAGCTTTTAACATGACAATAAACTTATTAGTATTTTTTTAGCTGTCAATTACCACGTGTCAGCTTGGCATTACTGACCTGCCTCACAGTTATCAAACACCCTCACCAGAATATACCCACAGTACATTTAAAAACAGATCCTATGTTTAACCTGTTTCCCTCATAGCTAGGGGAAAGGTTTTGTTTAACCCACCTTCAGGTTTTCAAGTGGTGATGCTTGGCCTGAGAAGGGTTTATGCAGCGGGCCTGGTATAGGTATAACGTGGCAGGCACCTTTCAGATGACGTGGCATTTTTCCAGGTCCATAAACATTGTCCTCCTCAGGGCCAACGCTTTTCCGACCCCATTTCCGACAACTATTTTGAACGATAAGAAAATAGCCTATAGGTGGAGAAAGGTAGCAAAGCTTATAAAACCTCTGAAAAATATAGGAGACAGTCCGAAATAACTGGAATACATTTTTGTTGCAAAGTAAGGAAAGGCAGTTAAAGGATCGTGACATAGTTAAGAATAAGCCGTTATAATAAAGGTGAATAAAAATAGATTTTGAAGATGTGAGGAGAAGTAATAATTTGTTTAAGGGGAGTAAGGTAGTTAAATATTTAGCTAGAGAAAGAACTGATATGTATATTAATTTGTTAAATGGAAAAACAAAACAAAACTAGGGAAGGCATATTTTGCATCAAGTAAAAAAAACCCAATGCATCACTATTTTTGCCTCAAATAAGGTGCATTTGATGCAAAACAAGAATATAGAGCTACTGAAGGAAGTGACAGGACGAATAGGAGAGAATTAGCTATTAGCTTGTGTCCATGCTGTGAATATCAGCCAGATGCATTTTTTCAAGATGTTTCATGATATATTGTTTGAATTACAAGAGGAAAAATATGATCATTGGGGAGTTACTTCAATCATGTAACTAGTTCATGAATAGAAAGAATAGAGAATTGAATAGAAAACAAACAAATTTCCTATTGGGTTCCTGAATGCACTGAAGGCTTTTACAGAACGAGCTTCCAAATCGCGTGAGGTCCTGGTTCCTCTCTATTCGGCCCTGGTTAGGCCTCATCTAGAGTATTGCGTCCAGTTCTGGGCTCCACAATTCAAGAAGGACGAAGACAAGCTGGTGCGTGTTCAGAGGAGGGCAACCAGGATGATCAGGGGTCTGGAAACAAAGCCCTATGAAGAGAGACTGAAAGAACAGGGGCTGTTTAGCCTGGAGAAGAGAAGATTGAGGGGAGACATGATAGCACTCTTCAAATACTTAAAAGGTTGTCACACAGAGGAGGGCCAGGATCTCTTCTCGATCCTCCCAGAGTGCAGGACACAGGAAGCCAGATTCTGTCTGGACATCAGGAAAAACGTCCTGACTTTTAGAGCAGTACAACAATGGAACCAGTGACCTAGGGAGGTTGTGGGCTCTCCCACACTAGAGGCCTTCAAGAGGCAGCTGGACAACCGTCTGTCAGGGATGCTTTAGGGTGGATTCCTGCATTGAGCAGGGGGTTGGACTCGATGGCCTTGTAGGCCCCTTCCAACTCTGCTATTCTATGATTCTATGATGACTTTGGGTGGGTTTTGCACTCAATGTGAACAGATGTTAGTTATTTTTCAGCACTTCAGAACTGACAATTTATTTCTTCATGTGATGCTTCTCCTGTCCCGTTTTATTTCAATATTTCTTCTTTTGTGTAATTCCTTCTTGTGATGTCATAACAACTGTGAAATTCAAAGAATTTCTAGTTATGTTATTGTTGTTATTTAAAAAACCTGCCCCTTGACAAACAAATAGAAAGAAGCGTCTAAATTCAGATTTATTTGAATGTGGGCCAAAGCTCTGCCCTTCTGATGAAGGCTGCCATTTCCCCTTTTTCTTCACACACCTCCAGAAATCTTACACCCTTTCTTCTGTTGTTCCATCCTTGAAACATTGTCTGAAGGTCTCCTTTTCTCTCCCTTTATATCTGGCATCGATCCCTGTCAAATTCCGTTTACAGTGGTGAAATTTCAACAGCGGTACGTGTTCCCCGTTCACTTCAGTGGCTCAATGATAACACACTGGTGGAACTCGGACCTTGAGTTTAACATCTATGTGAAAAAAGGTGCACAAAGGAAGGTAATTATTAGACCCCCAAAAATGCTTTTCTGGATGAAGTAGATAATCTAGATCCATTTGAATCAGGCCTTCAACTTTATTATAGGTGTGAATCAGTTTTGGTTGTTGTTGTTCTTATTATTATTTATTATTTTATTCTCCCAGTATTTTAACACTTAATTTTAACTTAAATTTAAATTTTACTGTTTTAACTCTGTATTTTAATTTTATATCAATTTTGCTGCATGGTTTTAATTCTGGTTGTGCTTTTTATATTGTATTGTGTATTTGTGCTTTTAACCTGTTGGTTGTCTTACTATGATTTTAATTTTTGTGAACCGCCCAGAGAGCTTCGGCTATTGGGCGGTATAGAAATGTAATAAATAAATAAATAAATTACATTTATACCCCGCCTTTTTTCCTCCAAGGAACCCAAGGCGGCGTACATAATCCTCCTCCTCTCCATTTTATCCTCACAACAACAGCCCTGTGAGGTAGGCTGACCTGAGAGTGGGACTGGCCCAAAGTCACCCAGTGGGTTTCCATGGCCGAGTGGGGACTAGAACCCGGATCTCCCAACTCTGTCCAACACCTTAGCCACTACACCCCATGGGCTGCCTTAGTTTTAATTGTGTGCCTTCCTTCAATGATACTGGGCTGTAAACATGCTCTCAGCTTTGTTTTGTGAGCAGTTGGAATGTTTGAAAGATCCTGTACCAGCTCAGCCAGTTTTTGTCAAGGGGTTGTGGCGCAGAGCGGTAAAGCAGCAGTTCCTGTAGCCGAAACTCTCCCCACGGCCTGAGTTCGATCCCAGAGGAAGCTGGTTTCAGGCAGCCGGCTCGGGTCGACTCAGCCTTCCATCCTCCCGAGGTCGGTAAAATGAGTACCCAGTTAGCTGGGGGAAAGGTAATCACGGCCAGGGAAGGCAACGGCAAACCACCCCGCTATAAGGCCTGCCAAGAAAACGTCAGCGAAAGCTGGCATCCCTCCAAGAGTTAGTAATGACTCAGTGCTTGCACGAGAGGTTCTTTTCCTTTCCCTTAGCACCATGAACACAATACAATGCAGATCATGTAATGCTATTAATGGAAATGCATAACTCTTCCCCCGACCCTCCTTCCTTCCTCCGTCTGCAGCCTCAGCTGGCTGGCTCAGCAGCTTTTCCTCTCCGTGATGTAATTCAGTCTGAGCAACTAACGGTCAGCCACGAACTGCCTGTGAAAGAAGATGGTGTTCCAGCCCAGCTTGGGCCTTTAAAGGTACAGCACACACTTCTGTCCTGTTGTAAGTTTTGTCTCTCCTCTTGATGAAATACTTGGCTGTCTCTAGAGTCTTAAGAACATCAGAAGAGCCCTGAGGCTGGTTCTGAACGAGGATCCATCTGGTTCAACATCTTGTTCACATAGTGGCCAAACAGCTGCCTTAAGTGTGCAATGATCCCATATCATCGAACCATTCAGAATTTGTATCGATGTGGTTCTGGGTCAGAGGTGGGCCTCTAGATGATTTGGCCTGCAATTCCCATCATCCTTCACCTGCTGGCTAGAGTAGATGGCAGTTGTAGGTCGAAACATCAGGAGAGCCGCAGGTGGCCCAGCAAAGGAATTTACCTCAGTTTCATTGCTGGAATTACCGCTAGATGAATCCCTGCAGCTTTAGCGTTTGAACTTGGCTGGCAGCAGTTCATAGAATCATAGAATAGTAGAATTGGAAGGGGCCTCTAAGGCCATCGAGTCCAACCCCCCCCCCCCCTTGCTCAGTGCAGGAATCCACCTTAAAGCATCCCTGACAGATGGTTGTCCATCTGCCCCTTGAATGCCTCTAGTGTGGGAGAGCCCACATCCTCCCTAGGTAACTGGTTCCATTGTCGTACTGCTCTAACAGTCAGGAAGTTTTTCCTGATGTCCAGCCGGAATCTGACTTCCTTTAACTTGAGCCCGTTATTCCGTGTCCTGCACTCTGGGAGGATCCAGAAGAGATCCCGGCCCTCCTCTGTGTGACAACCTTTTAAGTATTTGAAGAGTGCTATCATGCCTCCCCTAAGTCTTCTCTTCTCCAGGCTAAACATACCCAGTTGGTTCAATTTCTACTCTAAGATGTAGCAGTAGCTTCACATTCTCCAGAACAGCTCTGCCAACCAGGGCCCCTGAACCTTTTGAAGCTGTGCTCCTCTCAGTTTTCTGAGTCATAGGGACATCAGCCCCACATGCATGAATCAAGGATGGGCACTTCCCATAAAGTTGTTCTCAGAGGTGGCTAAAGAATCAACCTGTCTCCTTACCTCCTATAATTGCTAGAAAAGCCTTGCATGTCTGACCCCTTCCACGGGATTCTGGAGCATCTTTCAGATTGCACACTCTGAACACACAGGCCACTGGCTAGCCTTGGAGGACCTCTCCTGCACTTCTAGTATATAGAGGTTTCAGCCTAGAGCACACCCAACACTCACCTGTGGGTACACAACAGAAAATAAGATCAGTAGTATTTAAATTTATTTATTTATTGCATTTCTATACCGCCCAATAGCCGAAGCTCTCTGGGCGGGTTTACAAAATTAAGTAACAGGCAAGCTCTTTTTCTGTGAAGCTTTTGTGTTGATCTTATAGAATCAAAGAATCATAGAATAGCAGAGTTGGAAGGGGCCTACAAGGCCATCGAGTCCAACCCCCTGCTCAATGCAGGAATCCACCCTAAAGCATCCCTGACAGAGGGTTGTCCAGCTGCCTCTTGAAGGCCTCTAGTGTGGGAGAGGCCACAACCTCACCAGGCAACTGATTCCATTGTTGTACTGCTCTAACAGTCAGGAAGTTTTTCCTGATGTCCAGCTGGAATCTGGCTTCCTTTAACTTGAGCCCATTATTCTGTGTCCTGCACTCTGGGAGGATCAAGAAGAGATCCTGGCCCTCCTCTGTGTGACAACCTTTTAAGTATGTGAAGAGGGCTATCATGTCTCCCCTCAATCTTCTCTTCTCCAGGCTAAACCTGCCCAGTTCTTTCAGTCTCTCTTCATAGAGCTTTGTTTCCAGACCCCTGATCATCCTCGTTGCCCTCCTCTGAACACGCTCCAGCTTGTCTGTGTCCTTCTTGAATTGTGGAGCCCAGAACTGGACGCAATACTCTAGATGAGGCCTTACCAGGGCCGAATAGAGAGGAACCAGTACCTCACGTGAACCAGTACCTTCTCGTTGAGTATCCCTTGCCAAGCTTCCAAGGCATTCCAGGGTTCTCCAGACCACAGTTTGGAAACCACATTTCTAGAAGGCTTATTTATTATTACGTTTTTATACCGCCCATCAGCCGAAGCTCCCTGGGCAGTGCACCATTAAAAACTATACAATACCATACAATAAATTTAAAACATTAAAAGTTTAAAAGGCAGTGTAAAAGTAGCTGCATTAAAAACCAGGGAAAGCCTGCGTATAAAGGTATGTCTTCAGGAGACGTTTAAAAGATAAGGTTGTCCTCTGAAGGGAGAGCAGGTAACCTGATCTGTCTACCTTCATGTGGCAGGTGGCATTGGAGCTTGCAGCTGACAACAAAGACTTCTCCAGCGCCCACGCCAGGGCAGTGAACGTGGCACTGCAGGCTCCTGTTTACTCGGTGAGGAGCCCTGGGGTGAAGTTTCCAGACGTTGGCAGGAGCAACGCCCCTGCTGAAAGCCCTCGTCTCTTGAAACAAAGCCATTGCCAGCTCTCAAAGAGAAGCCAAGAACCCAAGCTGGCAGCTTCAGAAAAACCCAGCCTGGATGTGGGTTGGGGGTCCATGCCGACCTCCGTGTCCCGTAACCTCCTGACCCAGTTGAGTGCATCTGAAGAGGAGGGCTTGCTGTTGCACGTCCTCCTGATGGTCCCGGAAGGGCGGGTCTTTGTTCCTCAAGACGCTGGGCTCCGCGGCTCTTGCAACGCGTATCTAAACTGCAAACTCTTCAGCACGGAAGAAGCCACGAGGTCTGCTGTCGTATGGGGAACCACGCAACCCACCTTCCATTTTTCCCAGGCAAGTGAAGGTTTTCCTTTTGGTGCCGTCAAAACCCATAGCTAAATTGTAAGAAACCGCCTGGTCATATTAGTCCTCACCACTTAAATTCCACTCTTTAAAATCACGAGATTGACCATCGTGAGGTCAGGGAACAAAATACAGATCCAGCACTTTGTATTTGCCTCCAGCTTTTAAGCAGAAAGCCCCCATATCTCTGTATTTCCAGGGGGCACCCAATTTTTCAGAGGCCAGAACACATCTTTGCTGCCCAAACCGTTCGCTTTGTGGCCAGCCAGATCCTCAAATAAGGTTGCCACTTCCTAGACGCAAAGGGCACTCAGGGTATGCCCAGGGGATTGTAAACAAAACCTAGAGAGTGATACAACATTAAGGTGTGAAATAGATCTTCTACAACTTACAGGGCAGCCTGCTACCTTTACTAAATATATAAAAAAACATTTAATTTTTGAAACCCATCAGCAAAGATTTTACTGCACCTCGATTAAAAGTGGGTAAGTGTGCTAGAGCAGGCTTCCCCAACCTTTTGCCTTCTAGATGGCTTGAACTACAACTCCCAGAATTCCTGACCATTGTCTATGATGGCTGGGATTCATGGGAGTTAAAGTCCAAATCCTCTGGAGGGCAGAAGGTTGGGGAAGGCTGTGCTAGAGGGTAGAATAAATTGGCTTGGTTGGGTCTACCTGGCCCAAAGGCCTCTGTTTTGCTGTGGGTTTTCTGTTTTATGTGTTGTCATCTTTATTTCAATCACTGTAGAGGCAAAACCAAGAACTTGGTCCCTGGGGGAGGTAATCTGGAGATGTGGACTGAGGTGTCATCAATATGCAGATGATACCTAGCTCTACCTTTCCTTTTCATCAAACCCAGATGAGGCAGTGGCTGTTCTGAACCAGTGCCTGGGCACTGTAATGGACTGGATGAGGTCTAATAAACTGAAACTCAATCCAGACAAGACAGAGGTACTGTTAGGGTGGTTCATCTGTCCGGCGAGGTGATGTTCGCCCTGTCCTGGACGGGGTTGCACTCTCCCTAAAGGATTGGGTCCGTAGTTTGGGGGTGCTCTTGAATCCAGAACTGTCACTTGAGGCACAGGTGAACTCAGCGGCAAAGAGCACCTTTTATCAGCTTAGGTTGATATACCAACTACGCCCTGATCTGGACAGAGATAGCCTAGCTACAGTTATCCATGCTCTGATAACCTCTCGTTTGGATTACTGCAATGCGTTATACGTGGGGCTGCCTTTGAAAACGGTCCGGAAGCTTCAGCTGGTACAAAACAGAGCAGCCCATTTACTAACAGGGATTGGCCGGCGAGATCACATTACGCCAGTCATTTTACAACTTCATTGGCTGCCAGTCCAGGTCCGGGCCCGATTCAAAGTGCTGATATTGACATTCAAAGCCCTAAACGATTTGGGGCCAGGTTATGTGAAGGAACGCCGCCTCCATATGTGCCTGCCCAGACCTTAAGTTCATCTACAGGGGCCCTTCTCCGTGATCCCCTGCCAAAGGAAGTGAGGCAGGTGGCTACTAGGAGGAGGGCCTTCTCTGCTGTGGCACCCCGGCTGTGGAACGAGCTCCCCAGAGAGGTCCGCCTGGCGCCTACACTGTACTCTTTTCGTCGCCACCTGAAGACCTTTTTATTCTTTCAGTATTTTAACACTTAATTTTAACTTAAATTTAAATTTTACTGTTCTAACTCTGTATTTTAATCTTATATCAATTTTTGCTGCGTGGTTTTATCCTGGTTGTGCTTTTTATACTGTATTTTGTGTTTGTGTTTTTAACCTGTTGGTTGTTTTATTATGGTTTTAATTTTTGTGAACTGCCCAGAGAGCTTCGGCTATTGGGCGGTATAAAAATATAATAAATAAATAAATAAATAAACTTTGTGTACAGGCTACTCTGCTAACAGTCTGATCAAATCTCTAGGTAACTCCTATTTCATTGACGTCTAAACATCTGGAGAGGCTGAAGAACAACGTCATGGTAATAGAGGCTTGGAATAAGGTGCACAGCCCTGGAGGGGACCGGCTGCTAGGACTGGTGAAACTCCCACTACATCAGTTCTATGTTTCATTCAGGTAAAGAGTCTTCCTTCATTTTAAATGTATTTATTTATTTATTCATTAGCCGAAGCTCTCTGGACGGTTTACCAAAAAAATACCTGTTTTTATGGCTTAAAATTTTGTATATTTGTTTTTAATGTTTGCTGGTTTTAATCTTTATAAACTGCCCAGAGAGCTTTGGCTATGGGGCGGTATATAAATGTTGCTGTTGTTGTTGTTGTTATATTTATAAACTGCCCCGTAGCCAAAGCTCTCTGGCCGATTTACAAAGATTAAAATGTTGAACATTGAAAATTGATATACAAAATTTAAAAACATAAAAGTATAAAACCAGACAACAGACAAGAACAATATACATTTAAAACAACTGTGAACTCTCAGCTAGGCCTAAATATAGATCTGGAGTCAATTAAGAAATTCAGCATATGTTGTTAAATGCCTGGCTAGTTTGTATATTTTCTTTTTCCAATGCTCTTGGAATTCTGATCATGCCCCCACAATTATATTGTTCCCCCCACCAGAGAGATTATGTACTTCCTATACTCTAGGGCTTTCTCTGTGGTGGCACCCCGACTGGAATGCCCTCCCCTTGGAGGCCCGATTGGCACCAACATTGATTTCATTTCGACGCCAAGTAAAAACATGGCTTTTTAACAAAGCCTTTGATGGTTTAACTCACTGGCACATTGTTTTAACTGCTTTTACTGCTTTTAAATTATATATTGTTTTAACTTGGATCATGGTTTAATTTGTTTTTAACTGTGCATATTTATTGTTTTATACTGTATATTTTTATCTGTACGCCGCCCTCAGATCTTAGTGATATAGGGCGGGATATAAATATTTTAAATAAAAAAATAATATACTGGTCCCAGTGACTCAGTTTAGGCTACAGCGCATCATCCTCAGTTCAGAGTCAGCAACGTGCCCAAAGCGCCATTCAGTTTGCATTCACGATTGGGTGGAGATTTAAACCCAGGTTTCTTGCGTCTGTTCACTGCATCACACAGGCTCTCCGTCAGATATTCACCACAACTCTGTTGAGTGCTAAAGCCTTGAAGACTCGCACCGCTCATCCCTATTAAAAGATACTGATTGCTTGGAAATAGTATGTCAATTTTGAAAAGAACATAGAATGAAAATATTCTGAAATGTCAAGTGCGCCACAGCCCCAAGAGCTGCTTGCCACGATACAGGCTCTGAACACCAGACCCGGCAGCAGCTACTCCCTGCTCAAGCCAAGCACCACCGCTTGATACGCCTGAGGCCAGGGATAAAAACCACCTTCCTCCAAACTATGTGGAGAAAGGGGTTTAAATGGAGAAGGAGTTCAATATATAACATATAAAACACTGTGAGTTATATGTGCTGAGGTGAATGATTGTCAGAGTGGGTGCTAAATGTGTAAACCTCAGATGATAAATGCCAAACAGACACGTGGGATTTTTGTGGTAGTTAAAAACAAAATAATTAAAATTTATTTTTAAAAGTTCACAAGCTTTGTTTCAAATAAAACATTTACAAACGTTTTTGAAACCTTTTATCCAATCCTTTCACCCATTCATATACACGCTTTCCTTTCTCTCACACAATCACTCTTGAACTTTCTTTATTATCAGTATTAATATATGTCAACTATGTGTACACCACACTCCAAAGACACCACTCTCTACCCTGACCCTCAAATTTCCCAGAACTTAAGTACTCTAAACCGAGAGTACTAAAGACTCTAAGAGGACCTCAAAAGTCCCCCTCAATCCCCTCAGTCCTTCCTTTATATATCACTCCTCCCCCTCCCAAGACATTCTAACTTCGCCCACTCAGGCCAACATGCTAACCTCACCACAGACTTACAAACTGCAGACATACATTTGGGAACTGACTTATGGGGTGTAACACCACACCGCTCTTGGTAGATCTGCCCTCCTTTCCCCCCATCTGTGTGTAGGATTTCCCTCGCTGCAGAAGATCCCCTGGAGCCGAAGGGCACGTGCTCCGTGGGGTGTTGGTTTGAACATACCATGAACCAGCCCTCTTATCCTGTCTCTGTCCCCTGCCTCTCCAGGGACCCCAAGATTTCCAACCTGTTGCTTCAGGCTCAGTACCCAGTGCTGGCCGTGGATGGCTCCGTGCCTGTGGTGGATGTCTTCACCGGCAGCAAAAGCGGGAGCCTGAAGGTCATTCTGGCCATGGGTTCCGCAGACCAGGTTGTGGCCCTGCAGAGGCTCAAGAACGAAGAAGGGGTGGCGCCTCCGGTTGGGCAGCGCCCTCCACATGCCCTGGACTCCCTTCCTGCGCCTCTTTCAAAGGTAATTCCAGGGAACTCTTGGCTGTCTCTTTGTCCCTGTAGAGAAGTGTTTGCTTTGGCTGCCTTCAAATACTAGAACTCCCTTTGGGTACAAATCACATAAATTGGGCTGTTTTGTGTATGGTGAGCAGGGGATTGGACTCAATGGCCTTGAGCAGGGGTTGGACTCGATGGCCTTATAGGCCCCTTCCAACTGTACTATTCTATTCTATTTATTTATTTATTACATTTCTATACCTCCCAATAGCTGGAGCTCTCTGGGCGGTTCACAAAAATGAAAAACATTCAAAGTATAAAACAACAGTATAAAACCATAATGTAAAATACAATATAAAAGCTCAACCAGATAAAAACAGCAGCAATGCAAAATTACAAATTTAAAACACCAAGTTAAAATTTATTTATAGACTGTTAAAATGCTGGGAGAATAAAAAGGTCTTCACCTGGCATCTAAAAACATATAATGTAGGTGCCAAGCGAACCTCCTTAGGGAGCTCATTCCACAGCCGGGGTGCCACAGCAGAGAAGGCCCTCCTCCTTGTAGCCACGTGCCTCACTTCCTTTGGCAGGGGCTCGCGGAGAAGGACCCCTGAGGATGACCTTAGGGTCCGGGCAAGTACATATGGGAGGAGGCGTTCCTTCAGATAACCTGGCCCCAAGCCGTTTAGGGCTTTAAATGATAACACCAGCACTTTGAATCAGGCCCGGACCTGGACTGGCAGCCAATGAAGCTGGAAAAGGACTGGTGTAATGTGGTCTCGTCGGCCAGTCCCTGCTAGTAACCGTGCTGCCCTGTTTTGTACCAGTTGGAGTTTCCGGACTGTTTTCAAAGGCAGCCCCACGTATAACGCATTGCAGTAATCCAAACGAGAGGCTATCAGAGCATGGATTACTGTAGCTAGGCTATCTCTGTCCAGATAAGGGCGCAGTTGGTATATCAGCCTGAGCTGATAAAAGGTGCTCTATGATTCTGTGTGTTGCTACTTGCCCCAAACATCTGAGATTGGGCAACCTAGTTGCTGTAGATGAGATTCCTGCCCTGCCTGCCTGCCCCCCACCATGCCTCCGTGCTTCCCTCTTCCACAGGGATTCCATTTTGTCTTAGATAGATAGTTTATTGCTCAGTAGCCAAACAGACTTTGCAAATAGATCAGACTCAAAACACAGAGCAACAGAGATATGTGTTTATGTGTCTTCTTTAGCCGTCAGACCGAGAACAGGAAGACCTGATGGAGCATGTCTTTGAGATCCACATTGAGAGTGTCAAAGGACTCACTCCCCTCCAGTCCACCGTCTGGGGAGAAGCTGACTGTTACGTGCAGTATCACTTTCCGGTTCAGGAGTTGGAATCCGACGTGCTGCGTGGGAAGGAGTTATATGAGAGCGGTAGGTTTGGTTTGTGGAAGCGCCGTTTGTCAGCCAGTCTGGTCATTGGTTCCTGAATGCCATTTCCAGCTTCTTAACTGAACTTGTGATGGTGATGATGGACAAATCTGTCCTTCAGCTTCATAAATAAATTGACAGTAACTGTCATGTCTAACCCTACTGCCCCTGTTTTGGGAGAAGATGTTTCAGGTAATCAATCGGAATCAGATTCAGAACTAGAAGACGGAGCGCCAGACACCAGCTAGCCTGTACCAGCGTGGGAGGAAGCTCTCACAGGCGATTCCCCAGCTTAGAGTCAGCCCTCTCCAGCGCTTATCTCCTCAAGGCCAAATCCTACACACTCAGTGGGAAGTGAGCCTTCTTCCGGAGGAGAGCGTCCCAACATTGATGGTGCTATATAAATAAATAATAATAATAATAATGCTAGGGTCCGCTGGAAGCTCAAATGCACGGGGTGGAAGGAAGGTGTGAGAAAGTCGGTTTGATTACACCAGAACCTGCCTCCGCACCAGGCTCTCTGAAGTTATGGGCGTTTGGGAAGAGGCTTCCTATTCTTCTTGAGCAGTTGTCTTGCTTAGTTTGCATAGTTTTGCCTAGGGGGACGTTTCCAAGAGGTTAGACTCTCTTCAAGGAGAAGAGACGTTTGTTACTTAATAAAAGCTTTGCAGATTACTTAGCAAACCTCATCATTTGCCTCCCATCGAAAGCAGGAGTTTTCCGAGAAACACGACAGTAACCATCAAGAACAGGAATAGACATGTACAATGTACACCATGTACATTGATGGTGCTATATAAATAAATAATAATAATAATAATAACATGGCTTATTAACCATTGGATGTGGAATTCCATAGGATGGAGTCACCCCCTTCCTATGGAATTCCCTGCCTCTGGAGGTCAGTCTCCTCCTGACAACGTCACTGTTCCAGGAAGCCTTCTGTTAATGACCAGTCGCGGTTTTATTTGGGCTTCGTTTCTTTTAAAAACATACTTTTAATGTGTTTTATTCTGTTTTTACTCTTTTAATCTATTTGTTCACTGCTGTGAAATTCTTGAATGCAGAGCGGTATATACCGTATTTCTTCGATTCTAAGACGCACTTTTTTCCCTAAAGTAACAGCTCTAAAAATTGGGTGCGCCTTAGATTCGATGGCGCCTTAGAATCGAAGAAATACGGTAATTACATTTGTCGAGTCTGCAGCGGGACAGGCGGGGAAAGAGGGTAGGGGGTGAAAAGCGAGAGAGAGAGAAGGGAGTGGAGAGAGAAGCGGGGGGGGAGAGGGGCAACGTCTCGGAGCATCTCAAACGTTGCCGCCGGGAGCCGGCTGGGAGGGACCCCAGCTCCAGCAGGCCAGCGAGCTTCCAAAGAGCTCGGCCTCACCTCTGTTAAGGAGATGGGAAGCGGAAGAATCACCTGAGCAGCGCTGGTTGGGCTCGCCCGCCCACCCCCTCCCGTCCGTGTGAATGGTGCAGACCAGCTTTTGAATGCATGTGTGGCTGTCCGTTCCCAGGCAGGGGACGATTGGTTCCTGCTTCCCATTCATGTAACCTGCCTCTATGCGTGTGCGTGTGGGTGCGCGCGTGTGTGTCTGTGTCTCGCTCGCTCCCTGTTCCTCTCCCCCTCCGCTGCGTGTATGTACCGTAAAATTGCTTTGCTGGCTGATTGGAGAAATTTATTTTTTCTTCGAATCAAAGATTTTTTTCCCGTTGGTGGCACTGAAATTAGTGTGCGCCTTAGATTCGATGGCGTCTTACAATCGAAGAAATACGGTAGATATTGTAAATAAATAAATAAATCCATGTTCTCATCAAGAAATTAAATGAAATCTCTATTGCTAAGAGCAATAAGCCATTACAATTTGATATAATTACCGTATTTCTTCGATTGTAAGACGCCATCGATTGTAAGACGCACACTAATTTCAGTACCACCAACAGAAAAAAAAAAAAAACCTATGACGCACCCCATTTTTAGAGATCTTTATATGGGGGGGGGGAAAGTGCGTCTTAGAATTGAAGAAATAGGGTAGAAAGGTAAAATACATCTAATTATATTAAACATGAGAATATAAAAATGCGGAGTCACGTTAGTATAAGTTAAGAGCTCCTTTATGGGGTACTAGACCAACATATATAAAGAGGGACAAATTTTTATCTCCAGATCGCCATTACAATACTTACAAATGACAACCAGCCATCTCATTGATGGTGGAATTGGAGTGTGGAATTTCTTCCCGAATAGCTTGTTGCCAAAACACTAGGTTGCCATCTTTCTGTTCCAGGGCACTGAGCTCTTTCACCTGAAGCACCGTGTGCCACACCTTTCTAGCTTTCCAGCTAAATTTAACCATGTAACCTTCACTTCCTGCACATCACTGTAAGCTCATCAAGAAACAAAGGGTTTTTTTGCTCCATTTCCTGAAGGGAAGGAAAATCAATGCTCCCGATGTTCCAAGGGGGTCGCGAAGAGATTCTCGATTCACAGGCAGGTCAGACCGTACCTAGAAACAAGCAAGGGGCCGATATGAATTGCCAAACGCAGATATAATGACCTGTTTCACACGACAGCTCACCGAGGCTTAATTTACCCACGGGATTTGTCGCGTTACTTATTTATTTATTTATTTATTTATTTAGAATATTTATATACCGCTCCCCATTGAGACATTTCGGAGCAGTGTACAAGATAAAATGAAAAATAAAAACAGAATAAAACAGCTAAAACAAAATTTAAAAGAAGCAAAAAACAGAGATTCAAGGCTGCATATTAAGGAAAGGCTTCTTGGAATGAAGATGTTTTCAGGAGACGCTGAAAGGAGTACAAGGTTGGTGCCTGCCTGACCTCCAGAGGCAGGGAGTTCCACAGGAGGGGGGCCACCACGCTGAAGGCTCTTCCCCTGGTGGATTCCAATCGGAGGATGGATCTAGGTGGAACCACCAGGAGCAGGCCCTCGGATGACCTCAGTGACCGGGCAGGTTGATAAGGAAGAAGGCGTTCTCTCAGGTATCCTGGTCCCAAGTTGTTTAGGGCTTTGTACACAAGTACAAGAACCTTCAACCTGGCCTGGTAGCGAATAGGCAGCCAGTGCAGTTCCCTCAGCAGAGGAGTTACATGCTGGAAAGGGGCAGCTCCAGACAACAGCCGAGCTGCAGCATTCTGCACTAGCTCCAGCTTCCGGAGCAGCTTCAAGGGCAGCCCCACATAGAGCGTGTTGCAGTAATCCAACCTTGAGGTTACCAATGCCTGTACCACTGTGGTTAAGCTATCCCTGTCCAGGAGAGGCCGTAGTTGGCGAACCAACCGAAGATGGTAAAAGGCACTCCGAGCCGTGGCGGCTACTTGAGCCTCCAACGACAGAAATGGGTCTAAGAGTACCCCCAAACTACGAACCTGTTCTTTCGGAGGCAGTGCAACCCCATCCAGAACAGGCAATGAGCCTGTCTCCCGGACTCAGGAACCACTCGCCCACAGGGCTTCTGTCTTGCCAGGACTCAGTCTCAGTTTATTGGCCCCCATCCAGCCCGTTACTGAGTCTAGGCACTGGTCCAGGACCCCCGTTGTGGCGGGTGTCTGCAGGCAACATATTTGCATAGCGCCTGTGGGCACCTAGCTTGTTGTGGCTTTTGTCGTGCGAACCTAAGCAGCAGGGGCTGTTTGAGGATTAGACAGCTTGGGCAGGTTTTGCTTTCCTTGAATCCACTGGCATTTGTCACTCTATAATCCTCCTTCTGCAAGTCGCCTGCTCTCGTCTTGTGGCCAGTGTAGTGCAGTAGATGAGATGTGGGACCGAGAACCCTATTAGTCATGAAGCTCACCGGATGCCTTTGGGCCAGTCACCCCCTCTCAGCCAAAGATGGGGATTGCTGCGAGGATGAGGTGGGGTGAATCCTCCATCTGAGCCACCCTGAACTCCTTGGAGGAATGGCAGCAGGAGATACATGTAAATAAATGTGGTGTCTGATGGCCTGTATTGCACGGTTTGATCTCTGCCCACCAGCCCCCAAAGTTTCCTTTGAGCCCTTCCTTAGGAAAAGGATTCTTGAAGAATGCCCAGGGCCTGTTGACACACTGGTACTAGGTCTGTTTTGGGTGTCGTGTGGGCTCTTGTCCCTTGCCCTGTGAATCTTTTACCAGTGTTGCTTTTCTTCCACAGGCCTTGAGTTAAAGCCTTTCCGCTCAGCAACTACCTTGTGCGTCCCTGACCCCACCTTCAACGACGAGCGTCATCACGCGTTGCTGATCCCTGCTGACGTCCCCGTCCAGCGGCTGCTGCTCAGCGCTTTCTCTGCACAAGGCTTAGCAGGAGGAGGAGGAGTCCAGTTTGAGATCTGGTGCAGGTATCGCCCACTGTGCTTCGCCACCTCCATCGGAAAGAGGGTGTGGCAATCTGGGAGGGCCAGACCGGGGCTCCAGGAGAGCTGAATTTGGCTCCTTGCCTGTGTTTCTGCGCCCCTGGTTTAGGACAACCTGGCTCCCCCACCCTCAGAAGTGTCAGTCCTGTAATCCTGGAGTGGAACTTTGAGAATTGCTGGTGGCTTATGGGGGTTGTAGTCCAACACATCTGGAGGACACCAGATGTTGGGGTAGGCTGGTCTAGCACTTGAGGGAGGGAATAGACTCTGCACACTTTGCATCCAGAAGGTTCCATTTCCCATCACTGGCATCTCTTGATAAAAGAGATCGGTGAGACAGACTGAGACTCAGGAGAAGCTGCTGCTCGCCAGAGTAGACAGCACTGGGTTAGAAGGAATCATAGAATAGTAGAGTTGGAAGGGGCCTATAAGGCCATTGAGTCCAACCCCCAGCTCCATGCAGGAATCCACCCTAAAGCATCCCTGACAGATGGCTGTCCAGCTGCCTCTTAAAGGCCTCTAGTGTGGGAGAGCCCACAACCTCCCTAGGGAACTGATTCCATTGTCGTACTGCTCTAACAGTCAGGAAGTTTTTCCTGATGTCCAGCCGGAAACTGGCTTCCTGTAACTTGAGCCTGTTATTCCGTGTCCTGCACTCTGGGAGGATCGAGAAGAGATCCCGGCCATCCTCTGCGTGAAAACCTTTCAAGTGCTTGAAGAGTGCTATCATGTCTCCCCTCAGCATTCTCTTCTCCAGGCTCAACATGCCCAGTTCTTTCAGTCTCTCCTCATAGGGCTTTGTTTCCAGACCCCTGATCATCCTCGTTGCCCTCCTCTGAACCCCCTCCGGCTTGTCTGCGTCCTTCTTGAATTGTGGAGCCCGGAACTGGACGCAGTACTCAAGATGAGGCCTAACCAGTGCTGAATAGAGGGGAACCAGGACCTCGCACCATTTGGAAGCTATACTTCTATTAATGCATCCCAAAATAAGACAACTAATATAACCTGGTATAAGCCAGGTTCCCTTGACTGGGGTTGTCAAGCACCCGGTGGACCACAGTCCCTGACTGCGGTGGGCTTGCTGCCACCCAGCAGAGCGGTCTAAGCCTTAAGAGAAGGCTTTTCCCTAACGTGTAAATGTGAATGCAGTTTACTTTCTTCCGTGTTCTTTCCTAACGACCCTTTGCGTCTCATCTCTTGCGCAGGTATTACTACCCTAATGTCCGGGATCAAATGGTCGCCAGGGGGACCTTGCCGCTGTCACGCCTGTGTGCCATGGTGACTATGCAGCAGCGGGAGGAAGTGGGGATCCAGACTTTTAGCCTGCCCTTAATCCCAAGAACTGAGGGCTCAGGGGAGCCCCATCCCCGGTCTTCAGGTAATTCAACATGTTGTCTTCTATGCTCTGGAGCCAGGAGCTTGTTTAGGAGGAGTTCCCTGTCAGGGTTGGATTTTCATTGTCCAGATTTTTGAGGCAACCAGAGCTGAAGCAAGTCTTGAGGAAGATTGCATGAAGCTAAGTCATTTCATCAGCCAGTGTCAAGGGTTAATTGACAGCTGGGGTATGGTGTGATTGATTGATTGATTCATGTGATCTGCTGAATCTGTACTTAAAGAGTGTCTGTACAGTATGTTTTTTCTCTCCTGTGTGATGTATTTCTGAACGTGTTACGTTTCGTGAGTATTGCCTATATGTCTTATTATTATTTATTTATTTATTTATTTATTTATATAGCACCATCAATGTACATGGTGCTGTACAGAGTAAAACAGTAAATAGCAAGGCCCTGCCGCATAGGCTTACATTCTAATAAAATCATAATAAAACAATAAGGAGGGGAAGAGAATGCAAACAGGCACAGGGTAGGGTAAGCAGGCACTGGGTAGGGTAAAGTTATATTCGTGTTTGCTAAACTTGCTGCAAGTGTATTATTCCTAATCCTGTGGAGCATTATTATTCCCGCTGTAAAGCTAACTCAGTATCCTGGAAACATCCGCTAAAAATCTGCTATCTGCAGGCTTTGCTTTCAACTGAGCTGTGTGAGCCAAAGAGGAGAAGTCAGTAGCTTCTAACAGTTTTTTCCAAGCTCAGTTTGTTTGCAATCCCTGACATTCCCAGTGGAGGGACGCGCCTGCAGGGCTCCATTTGGAACAAGAGGAATGACATGTTCAGGCCTTTTCCACCTCTGAGGCTCCCCCTTGAACGGGTAAACAAATTAGTGTTGAGGAGGCCTTCTCCTGGGAAAACTCGCAATACTTTGTAAAGAATAGCAGGCACAGAGAGGACTGGTAGAGCTGAGTAAGAGCCAGTGTAGTGTAGTGGCTAAAGTGTTGGACTGGGAGTTGGGAGATCCGGGTTCTAGTCCCCACTCACTCAGCCGTGGAAACCCCCTGGGTGACTTTGGGCCAGTCACAGACTCTCAGCCCAACCTACCTCACAGGGTTGTTGTTGTGAGGATAACGTGGAGAGGAGGAGGATTATGTACGCCACCTTGGTTTCCTTGGAGGAAAAAAGGCAGGATATAAATGTAATAAATAGAAATAGAATAAATAGTAAAATGTATCATCAACTCAGATGTTGCTGGGTGGTGGTTTTTTTTACTGGAGAACAGGATTCATGCAAAATTGGGTGACTGATCTTTTATAGGAACTGATTTCTGGCATTGCATCAGTATGCAAGGGGATGGATTTCACTGTACTTGATTTCAGGGTACTGTGAGTCTTCCTTTGTCTTCCTAGTGTTCCTGCACTGCGGGTCTTATTCCCATTTTACAGATGAGAAACAGAACGTCCACATTCCCATTATGTGTATTAATAGCCATTGGATTCCTATCTCAGTTGACTAACCTTGCTTGAGATTTCAAAGCAGAAAAGCTGAATATATATATATTTCTCTCTCCCCACCTCTCATCCCTTTCTCCAGGTTTGCTTGACGTGAGCATAAAGTACAGGCACTCCCTGAAAGTAGCTGAAGGCATCCTAGCGGCTCAGACGGTTTCAATTTCTGTTCAGATACACTTAGCAGCTGGTTTGCAGGCAGCAGCAAGGTAAGAAGGAACCAGAAATTATTTATTTATTTACTTACTTACTGCGTTTCTATACCGCCCAATAGCCGAAGCTCTCTGGGCAGTTTACAAAAATTATTTTTTTTTTTTAATTTTTATTCATTTTCAACACTATATAAACATAGATAAACATTTCCAAAATATAACTGAAACTAACACAATAAGAAAAAAAATACATCAAATATCTGCTGCATACATATTGAATAATTGTTGAGTACAAATATCAAAAACTATTACATATGCCTTATCACTCTACAACATCTTCATTCTTAACATAAATGTGCACCCCCCACCTCGGGATCATTCTTGAGTCCAAAATCTAATCATTTCTTCTGCTGGTGGTTTCCCACTTCCCTTAGTAAACACGAACACTAGGAACTGTTTCCAGATTCCTTCGAACTCATTTATTTTAGTTACGCCTTTTCTCCACTTAATATTACATGTCAGTTTATCATTAATGGCTATGTCCCATACTACTTTATACCATTCCTCAATAGAATATTCCCCTTGGATCTTCCAGTTCCTAGCTATCATCAATCGTGCTGCAACCAACAAACTCGATATCAGCTCTATAGTTCCTTTTCCACACTTTATATCTTCAAATAGTGACAGCAATGCTATTTTTGGTGTTTGTTCTATTTTCATTCCCACTATTTCTTCAATTTCTGAAAACACCATCTTCCATAATCTTTGTACATATTTGCATTGCCACCACATATGTAAATACGTTCCTTTTTCCCCACATCCTCTCCAACAATTTGCTGAATGTTGATCACTTATCTTATTCAATCTAACCGGGGTTAGGTACCACCTCCATAAAATTTTAAAATAATTCTCCTTTATTCTTACTGATAAACTTCTCAACACTCTTTGTTTCCATAGTCCCTCCCAGCTCTGTCGCCCTATTTGTATCTTCAAATCTGATTCCCAAATCATTTTCTCTGTATTCTCTCTAAACTCCTTCTCTAACAATATTTTATATATTTCACTCATTAATCCTTTTGAAACTATACTACTTCCTTTTCCTTTCTCCTTACTTACTACTAATTCTTCAAACCTCGTCATCTTTCTGCACATTCTATTATCTTTAATCCACTTTTTATTCCATTGCTCTAATTGACCATATTCTAGCCAAGATAGCTTCTTCTCCTTTAACAAATTTTCCATATCTTCTCTTGTTTTAATATCTCTTACCCAATCCTTTAATTTTATTTTATTTTTCTCTTTTAATATTTTACATAATCTACCCTTTAGATCCTCTGGGAAATTCTTTAACATTATTATCGGTGCTAAGGGAGAGTTGCTCGGAAGCAGCTTCCCTTTAAATTTACTCCAAATTTCCCATTGAGTCCTCAGGAGTGGATTATCTATACTTCCAACCCACTTTCTTCCTCCATCTTTAAAAAAAACATTCTCCAGATTCATCTCTACCTTACTTATAATTTTTTCTTCCATCCAATATAAATCTCCTACTCCCATAATTGCTTCTACAACATGTCTTAATCTATTTGCTACGTAGTATAATTTTATGTTTGGGAGACCCATTCCCCCCTTTTTTTGGCTTAGGTACCAATTATTTTTATTCACTCTTGCTCTCTTTTCTCCATTACAATATTTATTAATAATATTTTGCCAACTTTTTATCTCGGTTTCTGATATTTTTATAGGTAACATCCTAAATACAAAATTAATTTTAGCTAATATCTTCATTTTTATCAAAGCTATTCTCCCAAACCAAGATAAATTTAATCTTTTATATTTTTCCAATTTCTCTAGTACCTCCTTCTTTAACCTCGTTAAATTTTCCCTTTCTAAATTCTCTAGATTTTTTGTAATTTTAATTCCCAAATATTTAATCTCGTTCTTAACTTTCAATTCCATTCCCTTAACTTCCCAATCCTTTTCTTCCCTCTTAGTATAGTTAAACAACATCATCTCTGATTTAGACCAATTTATTTTTAACCCTGTAATTTCCTCAAATTCCCTCAACTGATATTTAATTCTTTCTAATTTTCTTAATGGATTCTTAATGGTCAATAAAGTATCATCCGCAAACATGTTTAGCTTTATTTCCCTTACCTCTCCAATTCCTTCTAATTCTTTATCCTCCCTTAGTGCCTTCGCCAAAACTTCCATAACCATTACAAAAAGGACCGGCGAGAGCGGACATCCTTGTCTTGTTCCTCTGGCTAGTCGTATCTTTTCAGTAAGTCCGTCATTTACCACCACTACCGCCGTATTTTGGGAATATAGCTGTTCTATTACATTTTTAAATTTATTTCCAAATCCCAATTTATCTATAATACTCTTTAGTGCCTGCCAGCTCACACAATCAAAAGCTTTAAAAATATCTAATGCCATAATACCTGCCTTAATATTTGCTTTTTTTATTACATTTATTACATTTAAAACTCTACCCACTAAATTATGCATATGTCTTCCTACCACAAACCCACATTGATCTGCTCCTATATATTCTGCCAAGAATTTATTTAATCGTTTGGCCATAATAGATGTAAAAATTTTAGCATCCTGATTTATTAAAGAAATAGGTCTATAAGAATCGGGATTAGTCAAATCTTTATCTGGTTTTGGGATCAGAATTATCACTGAATGTTCCCATGATTCAGGTATCTTCTCTCCTGATAATATCCTATTATAAAGTTCCATTAATTTTGGAACTAGACAATCTTTGAAGACCTTATAATATTCTGGACCCAAACCATCTGCTCTGGGCAGTTTACAAAAATTAAAACCATGAAAACCATTCAAAATATAAAACAAACAACAGTATAAAAGCATAGTATAAAATGCAATATAAAAGCACAACCAGGATAAAACCGAGCAGCAATGCAGAAATTGATACAGATTTTAAAACACTAATTTAAAACAGCAAAGTTAAAAACTAAGATGATAGAACTGTTGAAATACGGAGAGAATAAAAAGGTCTTCACTTGGCGTCTAAAAGAGTATAATGTAGGTGCCAGGCGAACCTCCTTAGGGAGCTCATTCCACAGCCGGGGTGCCACAGCAGAGAAGGCCCTGCTCCTGGTAGCCACCTGCCTCACTTCCTTTGGCAGGGGCTCGCGAAGAAGGACCCCTGAGGATGACTTAGGATTCGGGCAGGTACATGTGGGAGGAGGCGTTCCTTCAAATAACCTGGCCCCAAATAGTTTTGGGCTTTGAATGTTAATGCCAGCACTTTGAATCGGGCCCTGACCTGGACTAGCAGCCAGTGAAGCTGGAAAGGGACTGGCGTGATGCAGTCTCCCTGTTTGTCACCCTTCAATTTGTCGAATTTTGTTCTCTTTGCTAAGAGCTTTGGCCGACAAGAATCCTTCGCTCCAATATAGCGCAGAAATCGGAGTCAATGCCTACGTGTCGGTCCACGTCCCCTTCCTCCCCGAGGCAGAGAGGCGCAACACCCGCGCTGTGGCTCGTACGTTTTGCCCGGAATTCGAGCACCACACTGAATTCCCATGTAACCTCGTGGTCCAGAGAAGCAGCGGAGAAGCGCGTTGTCTTGGAGAGCTCTTGCAGCATTCGGAGATTGACTTCTCCATCTTCCACAAGAACCTGAATGCAGGTGTGTAAAATGGGTAGGTGGGGAATGTGATTTGGGCAGGAGACGTTCCCAGAATGTGTCCCATTTGACTGGCACAGCAGGGCCTTAGATGGCACCCTGACGGCACGCTCCAGGCCTTTCTATCCACCCAGTTGATGTCCTCTGCCACAGGTGGAAAAACAACTGCTTTTGAATGTTTGTTATAGCTTCTAGTGCAGTGCTTCTCAACCTTCCTAATGCCGCGACCCTTTAATACAGTTCCTCATGTTGTGGTGACCCCCAACCATAAAATTATTTTCGTTCTTCTCTACACGATCCATTGTCATGGGATGGTTTGCTAATGAAAATAATACATAACAATAGCTTTAATAATACAAAAGATGATACATGACATAGTTCAGTCAATACAGTTTCCTAAGACCATCGGAAATATGTGTTTTCCGATGGTCTTAGGCGACCCCTGCGAAAGGGTCATTCGACCCCCAAAGGGGTCCCGACCCACAGGTTGAGAACCGCTGTTCTAGTGTGTTAAGTGTCCAAGGAATGTCTTACTGTTTGAAGTGATTTGTTTTGCGACATAATCTGTTTAAAATAAATAAATGAAAGAATATTAATAACAGAAAACAACGTAGTGGTACGTCTACTAGGAGTTAAAAAGCAGCTAGGGTGGATGCTATTTTGGGCCTATTTTGCTATTTGGGGCTGCATTAACAGAAGTATAGCTTCCAAGTCATGTGAGGTACTGGTTCCTCTCTATTCAGCCCTGGTTAGGCCTCATCTAGAGTATTGCGTCCAGTTCTGGGCTCCACAATTCAAGAAGGACGCAGACAAGCTGGAGGGGGTTCAGAGGAGGGCAGCCAGGATGATCAGGGGTCTGGAAACAAAGCCCTATGAAGAGAGACTGAAAGAACTGGGCATGTTTAGCCTGGAGAAGAGAAGATTGAGGGGAGACATGATAGCATTCTTCAAATCCTTAAAAGGTTGTCACACAGAGGAGGGCCAGGATCTCTTCTCGATCCTCCCAGAGTGCAGGACATGGAATAACGGGCTCAAGTTAAAGGAAGCCAGATTCCAGCTGGACATCAGGAAAAACTTCCTGACTGTTAGAGCAGTATGACAATGGAACCAGTTACCTAGGGAGGTTGTGGGCTCTCCCACCCTAGAGGCAGCTGGACAACCATCTGTCAGGGATGCTTTAGGGTGGATTCGTGCATTGAGAAGGGGGTTGGACTCGATGGCCTTGTAGGCCCCTTCCAACTCTACTGTTCTAGGATTCTATGATCTCTTCTCGATCCTCCCAGAGTGCAGGACACAGAATAACAGGCTCAAGTTAAAGGAAGCCAGATTCCAGCTGGACATCAGGAAAAACTTCCTGACTGTTAGAGCAGTACGACAATGGAATGAGTTACCTAGGGAAGCTGTGGGCTCTCCCACACTAGAGGCCTTCAAGAGGCAGCTGGACAACCCTCTGTCAGGGATGCTGTAGGGTGGATTCCTGCATTGAGCAGGGGGTTGGACTCGATGGCCTTGTAGGCCCCTTCCAACTCTGCTATTCTATGATTCTGTGATTTGGGTCCAGTCTAGCAGTTACCATCTAACCAGCAACCAGCAACTTCTCAGAGCACCTTACAAATTTCCATTACTTTAAAAAAATATATGCATTTATTATATCCTGTTCTGTTGGTGGTCCAGTGAAATGATGTGTGTAGATTCAACTGCTGTATTAGGTCCTCCTGGTCCGTTCACTGGAGCCCTAGTTCCCACTGCTAAGGGATCAATATGTCCTTCATTACCTGGATTTTTATATGTAGTCACCTTGTAGCCTCTTCAGACGGAAGCATCTGGGTGGTTTGCTTGGCTCTGTTCAATAATGATAATAATATATTTATTTCTTACCCGCCTCTCCCTCTGGATCGAAGCGGAGAACAACATTAAATACAATAATACAATATAAATCAAATGCATAAAACTTATTAAAAGAGCATATAAAACCAATACAATATTAAAATAACAATCAGAACTTCTTAAAATTCTTAGGTTTAAAATTCATCTGGGTAGGCCTGCCGGAAGAGATTAGTCATAGAATCAAAGAATCATAGAATAGCAGAGTTGGAAGGGGCCTACAAGGCCATCGAGTCCAACCCCCTGCTCAATACCCTAAAGCATCCCTGACAGGTGGTTGTCCAGCTGCCTCTTGAAGGCCTCTAGTGTGGGAGAGCCCACAACCTCCCTACATAACTGGTTCCATTGTCATACTGCTCTAACAGTCAGGAAGCTTTTCCTGATGTCCAGCTGGAATCTGGCTTCCTGTAACTTGAGCCTGTTATTCCATTTCCTGCACTCTGGGAGGATCGAGAAGAGATCCTGGTCCTCCTCTGTGTGACACCTTTTAAGTATTTGAGTCTTTATGGCTGTCTTAAACTCGGAGAGAATTTTAAGTTGATGAGTCTCCTCCGGCAGGCCACTCCACAGCCTGGGGACGGCAGAAGAAAAGGTCCTCTGGGTCACAGTTGTCAGCCTAGTTTTGGCTAACTGGAGTAAACTATGACTATAGTTGCCAGATTGGAGCTTCAGCATGAGCTGTTGTACACCGTGTATGAACAAACAGCAGCAGAATAGCATACAATAGACAACCCCTGAGCATAGTGAATTACCTCCAGGAGTTGCCCTACAGTTCACTAGGGCAATCCTCTCCAATGCCATGAGATCAGGCAGAATGTATTTCACATAATTACGCAACTATTTGGGCGGGAAAGAAAAGACAGAAACGTACAACCATGTCAATAAAGTTTCAACGACTACAAGGACTGCTTCTAACTGTGCTTAGGGTAGTTTTCACCCATGTGGTTCCAATCTCTTGAATCCATCTTTAGAAAAGACCATTTCCACTAGTGCACAAAACTGCACCTTTTAAACCCCAGGCCGTTTTGATACAGTCGAATAGGATGGATCAAGATTTTATTTATTTTATTTATTTTATTTATTGCACTTATATACCGCTCCCATAGCCAGGGCTCTCTGGGTGGTTTACAGAAATTCTAAAATTAAGATAAAAACGAGTATACAAAATTTAAAATTCTAAAACACAGAACATACACACCTAAAGCATTAAAAACCGTTAAAAACCTAAACATGTGGGTGATTAAGATGTGCCGCCATACGCCTGGGCAAAGAGGAAAGTCTTAACCTGGCGCCAGAAAGAGAGCAGCGTTGGTGCCAGGCGAGCCTCGTCAGGGAGATCGTTCCATAGTCTGGGGGCCACCACCGAAAAGGCCCTGTCCCTCATTGCCACACTTCAAGCCTCTCTCGGAGTAGGCACCCGGAGGAGGACCTTAGATGTTGAACGTAGTGACCGGGTATATTCACGTCGGGAGAGGCGTTCCGTCAGGTATTGTGGTCCCAAGCCGTTTTAGATGTTAAAAACATTTAATGGAATGTTTATGTCATGCCCTCCATGTTGGTCTTACAGCTCCATATGCAACAAAAACTCAAAGTTCAAGGGACGAACTGCTTGGAGTTGTCAAGGTTCCAACCAGAGACCTGTTGATCAGAAGATCAGGTAAAGACACTGTGTTATTGTCCTGTAAAACTAACCCTCTCTATAATTCTTTCACGCCATTTTATTTATCTCTACCAAGTTATCTGGTGGATATACCCAACATTAAATTGAGGATAATCTTCACACAGGCAAGACTAAATGTTCTCCCTTTAGCAGTTCAGCTAGGACGATATAAGAGATTACCAATTAAAGATAGAGTGTGTGGATGTAGCGCAGTCTCTATCGAAGACTTGCTTCATGTTTTGCTTGAATGTCCTTTGTATAATGATCTTAGAAATATATACATTTCTCCTTTGCTAAAATCGCTGAAGGGCTCCTCATCACATGCTAAAGTTTGTCATTTGTTATCAGATGCAAAAAAAAATGTTTCTTTTAGACGCAGCCTTCCTCAACCTGGGGCGCTCCAGATGTGTTGGACTGCATCTCCCAGAATGCCCCAGCCAGCTGGCTGGGGCATTCTGGGAGATGTAGTCCAACACATCTGGAGCGCCCCAGGTTGAGGAAGGCTGTTAGAGTGTCGAAATTTTTAGCTAAGTCTATGCAGATACATTCTACACAATGCCTGAAGGGTTTGGATAGTGACCCCTTTTATGATGCTAGTTATTTTTATTGTAAACTGTTCTCTATTATTATTATTATTATTATTATTATTATTATTATTATTATTATTATTATTATTTAGAATATTTATATACCACTCCCCATTGAAAAATTTCAGAGCAGTGTACAAGGTAAAATGAAAGTAAAAACAGAATAAAACAGTTAAAACAAAATTTAAAAGAAGCAATAACAGTAATCCAAGGCTGCATGTTAAAGAAAGGCTTCTTGGAATAAAGATGTTTTCAGGAGGCGCCGTGTATAATGGCTAACTGCTTGTAACACAATAAATTGACTGACTGATTGACTGTTAACATTGGTGAACAGCTTCACCAAACAGCTTCATGATGAATTTTGTAAAAAATTAGGTTTCCCCCCCGCAGAACGTTAACACCTTTCTCTGTCTGTGCTCTATTAAAGGTATTAGAGGCTGGTACCCAATAACTCTTCCGGAGGATCTGGTGCCTTCTCGCTGTGAAAACGTCCTGCAGACTGTAGTTGGAGGTCTGGAGGTCTCTGTTACCTTTGCTCACCCTGGGGACCGAGAGCGCGTTCTGGATGCTGCTAAGCTTTTAGGCTGGAACTGGGAGGAAGCCCACGCTGAGAGTCTGCAGGACGACAACGAGGATGAAGGCCAACCTGCTCCAAAGCTTGTAACGGTTTCCGTTTCCATCCCTCGGCTGTGGCTGCCCGTGCAGTGCGTGTTACTTGCAGGACAGGCGCACTTAAATAAAAGTGTCTATTGCTACGTTCGCTATAAGTTGTACGATCAAGAAGCCACGTTGACATCCCTTAGCAGGCCCAGATTCGCCGAAGACCAGAAACACGTGACCGTGACCTTTAAGAAAACCGAACGAGTGGATCTTCATTGGAGCCAAGCGTTATTGTGGTACTTCGGAGAGGAGAGGTTGGAGCTCCAGGTGTGGCGAGCTTATGGGAACGAAAGCAGCACCGACAGACCGCTGGATTCGGACCGTCTGATTGGGTCGGCCTATGTGGACCTTGCGGTGCTTGGAGAGAGCTCAAGACGAAGGAGAACAGTGAGCGGTATGTTTACGAGCGACTTCAGAACCCGTCAGTAGCTGGCGGTCTTTGGCCCCGATCCAGTGGCTGCCATCCGCCCTGCTGTCTGTTCCGCTCTCCCCATCGCTGACCGTAGAATTTAATTGTAGCCCCGTTGGGCGTATTTATGTAGTGCACAATTGCCATCTGGAATTTGTTGCCATGCGTTTTGGTGATGGCTCCCTCCACAGATGGCTTTCCAAAAGCATTGGACCAATTCTTGGATGTCTGTGATACCTAAGAGTAGAACCAATCCGTCTTCAGAAGTTTGCTCTTCTGATTTATCCCATGCTGGGGCCAAACAAGCGCGATGACCATCTAGTAGGGTAGAAAGGGAACGGGGATACCGCCCACATCTTTCTATTATTATTATTATTATTTATTTATATAGCACCATCAATGTACATGGTGCTGTACAGAGTAAAACAGTAAATAACAAGGCCCTGCCGCATAGGCTTACAATCTAATAAAATCATAGTAAAACAATAAGGAGGGGAAGAGAATGCCAACAGGCACAGGGTAGGGTAAGCAGGCACAGGGTAGGGTAAAACTAACAGTATAAAGTCCGCACAACATCAAGTTTTAAAAGCTTTAGGAAAAAGAAAAGTTTTTAGTTGAGCTTTAAAACCTGAGCTGGAGAGGAGGCAGATTCCGGCTGGACATCAGGAAAAAATTCCTGACTGTTAGAGCAGTACGACAATGGAACCAGTTACCTAGGGAGGTTGTGGGCTCTCCCACCCTAGAGGCAGCTGGACAACCATCTGTCAGGGATGTGTTAAGGTGGATTCCTGCATTGAGCAGGGGGTTGGACTCGATGGCCTTGTAGGCCCCTTCCAACCCTGCTATTCTATGATTCTATGATTCTTCAAATCCTTGAAAGGTTGTCACACAGAGGAGGGCCAGGATCTCTTCTCGATCCTCCCAGAGTGCAGGACACGGAATAACGGGCTCTAGTTAAAAGAAGCCAGATTCCAGCTGGACATCAGGAAAACCTTCCTGACTGTTAGAGCGGTACGACAATGGAACCAGTTACCTAGGGGGTTGTGGGCTCTCCCACCCTAGAGGCAGCTGGACAACCATCTGTCAGGGATGCTTTAGGGTGGATTCCTGCATTGAGCAGGGGGTTGGTCTTGATGGCCTTGGAGGCCCCTTCCAATTCTGCTATTCTGTGATTCTATGAATACATCTAAGAGATTTATTTACTTCCTGCTCTTCAGCTGGCAAGATCTCGGAGCCGTTTATGATAGGGAGGAGCCATAGCTAGCTCAGTGTGATGAGAGCACATGCTTTGCATGCAGAAGGTGCCAGGTTCAGTCCCTGGCTTTTCAAAGTAGGGCGAGGAAAGAATCCTGCCTGTAACCATGGAGTGCTGCTGCCAGTCAGTGTTGACAATACTGGGCTAGATGGACCAGGGTTCTGATTCGGTATAAGGCAGCTTCCTATGTTCCTATATCAGACGCTTAGCCTAAATCCTCTGTCCCTGATCTAAGCACCCACCAGCTACAGAGTCTTGCTGCATTTAAGTGTGTGTGTGTGTGTATAAGTATGGAGGAGGCACTGATGTCCCTCTGTCCTTCAGTGCAAGCACATCTGGAGAGACTGAAAGAACTGGGCATGTTTAGCCTGGAGAAGGGAAGGCTGAGGGGACATGATAGCACTCTTCAAATACTTAAAAGGTTGGCCCACAAAGGAGGGCTGGGATCTCTTCTCGATCCTCCCAGAGTGCAGGACACAGAATAACAGGTTCAAGTTAAAGGAAGCCAGATTCCAGCTGGACATCAGGACAAACTTCCCGACTGTTAGAGCAGTATGACAATGGAATCAGTTACCTAGGGAGGTGGTGGGCTCCCCCACACTAGAGGCCTTCAAGAGGCAGCTGGACAACCATCTGTCAGGGATGCTTTAAGGTAGATTCCTGCAATGAGCAGGGGGTTGAACTTGATGGCCTCAGAGGCCCCTTCCAACTCTATGATTCTATAATCTTTAAGACAGTTCCAGGAGACTTGTAGTTCCAGTCTCAAAAGGCAAGAGTGTCTTTAAAATAGGACTTCAAAGTTGTGCCCTTCTTTCTATGCTGTTCAAACCCTTTGGGGAGTGCCTCATTTAATTTTAAATAATGATGATGATATAGCCCTGTGTTGTTCCAGTGATGTTGTTCCAGGCAGAAGGGCACAACCTCAGAAGGCCTTTGGCTTGTCTCTGCAGCCTGTCCTCTAGCTTAATCTCAGCATCCAATGTGACCCTAAGCGAGCTAGTTGGATCTTTGGTTTGGATGCGCTAAAATGTTGTGTGATGCAGATGAATGGGTGAGCATAGGTTTCCAACCCATGCTAGAAGTGACAAGCTGCAAATATCTGAAGTATTCCAATATTAGAAGTATTTGAGAGGCAGGGAAGGTCTCAGAATACTCATTTTTCAGTCCAAATGTCTTGGTGCGGTTTTGGAATTGCCCGTTGCTCTGGGGGGGAAAGGGTCATGAAAAACATGGGGAGGGGGCCTATCTCAATGATGGAACACAGGCTTTTCAGTGCAGAATGTCCCGGGACGAACAACTGCCATCTCCAGTTAAAAGGATCAGGTGCCAGGTGAGGGGAAGGACCTTTGCCCTAAGACCTTGGAGACCTGCGGGCAGTCAGAGGAGGCAATTCTGGTCTATCCTGTATAACAAACCACCGGGAGGCATGCAGGTCTAGGCAGTGGAAGCAAAATCTGATGTTTTGCTTTTATAAATTCCTGCAGCTTTTTTCTCAAAGGTCCTATGTTTTGTTTGTTTGTTTATTTATTTATTTATTTATTTATTTATTACATTTATATACCGCCCCCATAGCCGAAGCTCTCTGGGCGGTTTACAAAAGTTAAAAACAGTAAACATTAAAAGTATGCAAAATTTAAAAACATAAAAACAGCAGTATAAAAACAACAGTATCCATTTAAAAACAACAGTTCTGGGGGTCTGTTAAAAACCCAACTTAGCATTGTTAAATGCATGGGAGAAGAGAAAAGTCTTGACCTGGCGCCTGAAAGATAACAGTGTTGGTGCCAGGTGAGCCTCATCGGGGAGATCATTCCACAGTCGGGGGGCCACCACCGAAAAGGCCCTCTCCCTTGTTGCCATCCTCCGAGCTTCCCTCGGAGTAGGCACCCGGAGGAGGACCTTAGATGCTCATGTTGGGAGAGGCGTTCCGTCAGGTACTGTGGTCCCAAGCCATGTAGAGCTTTATAGGTTAAAACCAGCACCTTGAATTGGGCTCGGAAACGTATAGGCAGCCAATGCAAGCGGGCCAGAATTGGTGTTATATGTTCGAACCTTCTGGTTCCAATTATCAATCTGGCCGCTGCATTTTGCACAAGCTGCAGCTTCCGAACCGTCTTCAAAGGCTGCCCCATGTAGAGCCGCCCAGAAAGCTTCGGCTATTGGTATAAAAATGTAATAAATAAATAAATAAATAAATAAATAAATAGAGGGCATTGCAGTAATCTAATCTAGAGATTACCAGAGTATGGACAACTGAAGCTAGGTTATCCCTGTCCAGATAGGGGCGTAGCTGGGCCACCAACCAGAGTTGGTAGAAGGCACTCCGTGCCACCGAGGCCACCTGGGCCTCAAGTGACAGAGATGGTTCTAGGAGAACCCCCAAGCTACGAACCTGCTCCCTCAGGGGGAGTGCAACCCCATCCAGAACCGGTTGAACACCCTGCATCCGGTCAGAAGAACCACCCACCAGCAGCATCTCAGTCTAGTCTGGATTGAGTTTCAGTTTATTAGCCCTCATCCAGTCCATTGCTGCTTCCATTATCACAGGTGTCTTCCCCTTGTTCCAACGCAAGGCTTCAAACCTGTTGGGAGCCGCTGTGCGGGTTCACATTTCTGTGGCTTCCGCCGGCCCCCGCAGATTCGAACCTGCTGAAAACGGGAGCGACGGCAGCAGCGGCGAAAGTGAAGCAAATCGGAAGGTGACTGAACAGGACTTGGAGCTTCCCTTGGAACCCAGTGCCTCAGTTGTGGAAATCCTCAATCAAAAACCATCGGAGGAGGAGTCTCCTCCTGCAGTGGATCCCGAGAAGACGTTTGCTGCTAGCATCCTTGTGGAAAGAGCCATGCACTTGAGCTTAAAAGGTGAGCAAAACAGTCGAATTACTGGGCTCTGGAAATGTGTATACACTGATATCCCACAAAACGTGAATCTGAAGTTACACTTATGCATTTTTTTATTTCCCAACATTCGTTTCCAAATCACTGGGCAACGGGCACGTTCTTCTATTTTTGTTTTCATGGTGTTTAGACCTGTACTCCACCCTTCAAATGCATTATCGGGGGAGCTTACAATCAAACAGGATTGGGCGACGTGCAGCTCTAGGGTTGCAGGCGGCACTCGGCCCAAGAGGTCTGAACTGCCTGCAGTCGGTTCAGACCTCTAGCAGGAGTGACCTCTCCCTTGCCTGGCAGCCTGCTGGGCAGAAAGGAAGAGAGGGAGAGAGAAAAGGGGGGGGGCAGAAAAGAGAAAAGGAGTGACCTGCCCACTTTTGGCTCTGGCCGTGCCCACTGCTGGCTTCGGCCCCGCCCACAACCAGCATGTGGGTGCCAGCAGATTACTTATGAAGGAGCCATGGAAACCCACTGGGTGACTTTGGGCCTGTCACAGACTACCACATGGTTCAGTGATAGAACACATGTTTTGTAAGCAGAAGGTTCTGGGTTCATAGAATCATAGAATAGTAGAGTTGGAAGGGGCCTATAAGGCCATCGAGTCCAACCCCCCCGCTCAGTGCAGGAATCCACCTTAAAGCATCCCTGACAGATGGTTGTCCAGCTGTCCCAGTTGTTTTTAAGGAGTTAGGTAGCAGCAGGTGATGTGAAAGACCTCTAGCTCAGAGCTGCTACCAGTCAGAGTTGACTTTACTGGGCTACATGGGCCCAATGGTCTGAAGTGGTATAAGACAGCTGCTTTTGTTCTTATGAATGGATTTTTGACCGTGGCCCTACAGAGGTTTATTAGCACCATGAACACAGGGCCAGTGTAAGCAGCTTGCATGCCAAAAGGATGAAGTAGTGCTTGCCAAATGTTGCATCTGGTCTTTTTGGGAGCTGACTTCAGGGTTACTTGAACAAAAGGGTTGTTAACAACACACCCAGCTACCTAGACTTTGTATTCAAGAAGCTGCTACAGGAACGTAAAATGTTTCTTCCATAGGTTGTCTAAGGCACAGCTGTTTCCAGATGTTAGAGCCCACTGTTCTTCCCCTCGCCCCCACCCATATTGGAAATGAAAGAAACAAATTGTTCCTGCCTGAGCGATGAGAAATGAACTATGTTGCCGTCAGTGATACTGTCTAAAGGCTGAATTGCAGCATTCAAGCTTCATGTGTTTCCCACTTTGCAGAAGGATCCCTGGCTGGCTGAAACACGCTAGACGTTGTGTGACTTTCCCCCCCTGTCTAAACAGGCATAGGATTGCACCCTAAGGCTCTTTGGTTATTTTTAACTGCTTGTAATGTATATCCTGAGCTTTTTCGATAGAGCATGTTATAAATTGCAACAGGTAGGGAAGTCTGTTTTCAGTAGGGTATAGATGTGATGAAGTGGTATGCCAGCGCACCAAATTGGGTGGGAAAATTGGAAGTAAAATTCAGTGCCGGGATTTCAGTGCAGCCAATTTGGAAGGAAAGGATGCCAGGCAGAAGAGAATTACTCTCTGGATGTACCGCTGATCTGACCTTGATTCAGGTGCCGTCGTGCCATGAATCTTCTCCCACGCAGGCCATATTTTAAATGAGATTCACGTTCCACATTGTTTCAGTCTCTGAAGTAGCATTGAGGCCATTTCCCAGGGGATGACCTTGCTGTTCTATGCGGGGGCACAACAGCAATCTAGCAGACAAACTAGGTCAGTCCAATTAACTGATTAGCTAATCTCTTTTCTCTCAGACCTCTTCCTGTTTTTTGTGATAAACAGTTCCCACTGGGAACAAGCTCCAGCCTTGGCATAAGCTTTGAAACAGGTTATAATAACCAGGGCATTCTTTTGAGGAGGGGGGGGCTCTTCAGAGCTTCCACTCCTACCCCAAAGAACGATCAGCCTCTCTCTGGTTCTGTCAGACTCCTCCTAAAGGCCTGTCTTTTCGTGCAGAGGGCTTCTAAAACATCCAGCAGATTCTATTTTTCTGCAAACGTTAAGCAAGACTTAGACATTTGTTGTCTACGCTGAAGACAAATTGGATCAGGTCTAGCGGGGGGAGGGAATGTTATGGGCTCATTATTTTAGAGGAACTTGCCCCCAGACTAAATGGCAGAGTGCCACAGAGATCTCATTAATAGAATCATAGAATAGCAGAGTTGGAAGGGGCCTACAAGGCCATCGAGTCCAACCCCCTGCTCAATGCAGGAATCCACCCTAAAACATCCCTGACAGATGGTTGTCCAGCTGCCTCTTGAAGGCCTCTAGTGTGGGAGAGCCCACAACCTCCCTAGGTCACTGGTTCCATTGTTGTACTGCTCTAACAGTCAGGAAGTTTTTCCTGATGTCCAGCTGGAATCTGGCTTCCTTTAACTTGAGCCCGTTATTCCGTGTCCTGCACTCTGGGAGGATCGAGAAGAGATCCTGGCCCTCCTCTGTGGGACAACCTTTTAAGTATTTGAAGAGTGCTCTCATGTCTCCCCTCAATCTTCTCTTCTCCAGGCTAAACTGGCCCAGTTCTTTCAGTCTCTCTTCATAGGGCTTTGTTTCCAGACGCCTGATCATCCTGGTTGCCCTCCTCTGAACACGCTCCAGCTTGTCTGCATCTTTCTTGAATTGTGGAGCCCAGAACTGGACGCAATACTCTAGATGAGGCCTAACCAGGGCCGAATAGAGAGGAACCAGTACCTCATGCAATTTGGAAGCTATACTTCTATTAACGCAGCCCAAAATAGCCTTTGCCTTTCTTGCAGCCATATCACACTGTTGGCTCATATTCGGCTTGCGATCTACAACAATTCCAAGATCCTTCTCGTTTGTAGCATTGCTGAGCCAAGTGTCCCCCATCTTGTAACTGTGCCTTTGGTTTCTATTCCCTAAATGTAGAACTTGGCATTTATCCCTATTAAATTTCATTCTGTTGTTTTCAGCCCAGCACTCCAGCCTATCAAGATCACTTTCAAAGCCACCTAGAGCAGGAATGAAAAACCTCCAGCCCAGGAGCCAAAACCGTTCCACTTGGGGTCTTGGTCTGGCTCCTTTTCCCCCAACCTCTGATTTTGGGGTGGTTTCCTGCATTTTGCGCAGGTTTTTCTCAGCCATTCTAAAAAGTTGAAATGCCTCTTCTAAGGCTTTGCTTACTGGCAGGGAGAGCTTTAAGCTACAATGAGCGGGTAATTTGGGTCTTTGCCCCAGCCCCTTTTGCCCTGTGGCCCCCGAGAGCATCTCTGAAATGGAATTCAGACCTTGGCCTGAAAGGGGTTCACTACGAGGCCCAGGATACGCCATCAAAATAGCGTTTGCTTGTTTCTGCACAGTTGCTTCCGCTTCCAAGAGCCAAGTGTTTTGAGTGCAAGGACTGAGACAATGGGAGACATGAAATGCCTGGAGGCTGGGATCTCTTGAACTCTGAAACCGGGAAAGATTCGCCCTGGTGGGGTGCAGAGTTGTCAAGCAACTGTCCAGGGCGTTCAAACCCAGTGTTGGTTGTGGGGGTGGGCAGGAAACAAGGTCCTGCTTAAAAGGTTGTCACACAGAGGAGGGCCAGGATCTCTTCTTGATTCTCCCAGAGTGCAGGACACGGAATAACGGACTCAAGTTAAAGGAAGCCCGATTCCAGCTGGACATCAGGAAAAACTTCCTGACTGTTAGAGCAGTACAACAATGGAACCAGTTCTCTAGGGAGGTTGTGGGCTCTCCCACACTAGAGGCCTTCAAGAGGCAGCTGGACAACCCTCTGTCAGGGATGCTTTAGGGTGGATTCCTGCATTGAGCAGGGGGTTGGACTCGAGGGCCTTGTAGGCCCCTTCCAACTCTGCTATTTTATGATTCTATGAAGAACACAATGGTCAGTGCTCTGCACCAATGAGAACCTGCAGAGTGAGTGGAGCCAAAGATGAAACCCAGATAGCTCAGCTGATGATCGTGATTTTATTTTCTAGCACAGCAGGCACCACATCTGAAGGAGGGAGAGGAGAAAGCAGCCCCACCGTGTATTTGGGGCCATGTGCCTTCTGCAGTCAGATAGTAGAAAGGTAGAAGTTGGTACTGGGAGTAGAATTCAAACATCCATTTCACAAAAACCCAAATCCAGCACGTCACTGGCCCTTAACTCTGAAGATCAGTATGGGCAATGTGTAATAGTGAAACCTCAACAGCCAGAGGAAAGACGAAGCAGGATTTGTCTCAGTTTATTTATTTATTTATTACATTTCTATACCGCCCAATAGCCGGGGCTCTCTGGGCAGTTCACAAAGAGGTCAATGAGCTCCTTGAGAGTCAGTAAGAGATTCTAGCGTTTCCATTAGATGTGGTACTTAGAAATCATTTCCAGTTTTCCTGCTGCTGTAGATTATGCTATCTGTCACAGGCAAGTCGGTTTCCGGTGACTGGAACTCCCTTGTAGCCCTCAATGGCAACCCACATGGGGGTCGACATTGCCCGGGATCTTGGCGTTGGGATTCCCCCTTCAAGAATGGAAGTCATGACATGGACCCTTCTAACATTTATTTATTTATTTATTTATCATACTTATACCCCGCTCCTCAGCCAAAAAAGGCTCTCAGAGCGGCTTACACTTAGCAAAAAAGACAGTCCCTGCCCTCAGGCTTACAATCTAATAAAGACATGACACACAAGGAAAAGGAGTCAAGGAGGGAGGGAGGGAAGAGAGAGAAAGAGAGAGAGAGAGAGAGTCCAGCAGGAGCAGGCCCCGATGTTACTTCTGCCTGCTCCTGTCCTCTCGGTCCTTCTTCTTCCCCACAGGGCCAAGATGGCAGTTTGCCCGGGGGGGGGGGGGGAAGAGTCCAGCAGGAGCAGGCCCCGATGTTACTTCTGCCTGCTCCTGTCCCCTCGGTCCTTCTTCTTCCCCACAGGGCCAAGATGGCAGTTTGCCCTGGGGGGGGGGGGGAAGAGTCCAGCAGGAGCAGGCCCCGATGTTACTTCTGCCTGCTCCTGTCCTCTCGGTCCTTCTTCTTCCCCACAGGGCCAAGATGGCAGTTTGCCCTGTGGGGGGGGGGGGGAAGAGTCCAGCAGGAGCAGGCCCCGATGTTACTTCTGCCTGCTCCTGTCCCCTCGGTCCTTCTGACCGAGTCCTCACATGCCTTCCTATTAAGAATAAGCATCAGCTGGTTTACAGCCCTGTGCTGGAAAAAGCCCACAAGCAGGACGTGAAGGCAACAGCTTTCTCCCACTGTGGTCCCCAGCCACTGGTATTCAGATACATGCTCCTACTGATCCTGGTAGCCCATAGCCATCACGACTAGTAACCGTTATCAGGTAGACGTATCCTCCGTGAGATTAGCCCCATTTCTCCTGGAATTGCTTTTTGGCGAAACAAGCCCACGCGTGGGTTTGTAAACAGTGGGGCGTTGATATCCTCTGCTCCCATTCGTGGAGCCCAGCATTCCCCAACTTCTTGCCATCCAGATGTGTTATGAGAGGTGCCATCCAACACATCTGGAGGGGACCAGGTTGAGGAAGGGTGACACAGCTGGTTGGGAAGGGCTCAGGATCAGGTTGTTATTTTCACGCCGCCTCGTTAAAGTTCACCACCAAGCACAGCCATTTTATCATGGGCCTACTCCATAGTAGCTATTCTCCGGGAAGAGGCTTTGGTTCTTCTGTCTGTCTGTCCCTCTTTCTGTCTGTCTGTCCCTCTTTCTGGGGCTCTTTCTCTAAGTTACCTACAGTTTCAACACAGTATCTGACTCTCATGTTTCAGGGAGCCCTCTCACTGAACGTGGAGTAACGTCACCCAGTAGCTACGTGTCCTTCGTTGCCGCGGATGCTGATAACCCTGTTACCACGGAAGTGGTTGAAAATACAGATTCGCCTGTTTGGGGCTTTCAGCAGCAGACCAGGTACGTAAGAGGACCCTTGATGGGTTTGTCTTCTCAGAGTGGCAGTCTGCGCTGCCTAAGCGGTCAGTCGGATTAGCTCCCTTCCTCTGACAGAGCCTCAGCGGGGAAGAATTTCTCCCATCACGGCAATGGCAGCCATACTAAAAACAGAACTGTGCCATTACGTGAGTCTCCAAATCCCACCCTGTCACTTCTCCACTGCCAAGCCATGCTGGGCGAGAGCAACGTGCAGCAAAACAGCAGCTGGCAGGAGGAGAGATACTTCGAATCATAGAATAGCAGAGTTGAAAGGGGCCTACAAGGCCATCGAGTCCAACCCCCTGCTCAATGCAGGAATCCACCCTAAAGCATCCCTGACAGATGGCTGCCCAGCTGCATCTTGAAGGCCTCTAGGGTAGGAGAGCCCACCACCTCCCTAGGTAACTGGTTCCATTGTCGTACTGCTCTAACAGTCAGGAAGTTTTTCCTGATGTCCAGCCGGAATCTGGCTTCTTTTAACTTGAGCCCATTATTCCATGTCATGCACTCTGGGAGGATCAAGAAGGGAGGAAGGATCAAAGGAAGTGAGGCAGGTGGCTACTAGGAGGAGGGCTTTCTCCGCTGTGGCACCCCGGTTGTGGAACGAGCTCCCCAGAGAGGTCCGCTTGGCGCCTACACTATACTGCTTTCGTCGCCAGCTGAAGACCTTTTTATTCACTCAGTATTTTAACACTTAATTTTAACTTAAATTTAAATTTTACTGTTTTAACTCTGTATTTTAATCCTATATCAACTTTGCTGTGTGGTTTTATCCTGGTTGCGCTTTTTATACTGTATTTCGTAATTGTGTTTTAAACTGTTGGGTGTTTTACTGTGGTTTTAATTTTTGTGAACCGCCCAGAGAGCTTCGGTTATTGGGCAGTATAAAAATGTAATAAATAAATAAATAAATAAATAAATCCTGGCCCTCCTCTGTGGGACAACCTTTCAAGTATGTGAAGAGTGCTCTCATGTCTCCCCTCCATCTTCTCTTCTCCAGGCTAAACCTGCCCAGTTCTTTCAGGCTCTCTTCATAGGGCTTTGTTTCCAGACCCCTGACCATCCTGGTTGCCCTCCTCTGAACACGCTCCAGCTTCACTTTTCCCACAGCCACCTCTTTCCCCAACAGCTTTCAGCGCCCACCGCCAAGCTTCCAGATTTCTGCTTGGCGTAGGTGGAAGTAGACGGGGAAAGCAGTGGGCTTTTAGTAACAAAGCTTGCCTGTTACTTACTATTATTATTATTATTATTATTATTTATTTATATAGCACCATCAATGTACATGGTGCTGTACAGATAACACAGTAAATAACAAGACCCTGCCGCATAGGCTTACAATCTAATAAGTTGTAGTAAACAATAAAGAGGGAAGGAGAATGCAAACAGGCACAGGGAAGTGTAAACAGGCACAGGGTAGGGCAAAACCAACAGTGTAAAGTCAGAACAAACTCAATATTTGAAGGCTATAGGGAAAAGAAAAGTTTTGAGCTGAGTCTTAAAAGCAGTGATTGAGTTTGTAGTTCTCAAGTGTTCTGGAAGAGCGTTCCAGGCGTAAGGGGCAGCAGAAGAAAAAGGACGAAGCCGAGTAAGGGAAGTGGAGGTCCTTGGGCAGGCGAGAAGCATGGCATCAGAGGAGCGGAGAGCCCGAGCGGGGCGATAGTGTGAGATGAGAGAGGAGAGATAGGCAGGAGCTAGGCAGTGAAGAGCTTTGAAGGTCAGTAGGAGAAGTTTATATTGGATTCTGAAGTGAATTGGAAGCCAATGAAGAGACTTCAGAAGTGGAGTGACATGGTCAGAGCGGCGGGCCAAGAAGATGATCTTAGCGGCAGAGTGGTGGACAGAGACCAGCGGACTGATGTGAGACGAAGGAAGGCCAGAGAGAAGAAGGTTGCAGTAGTCCAACCGAGAGATAACCAGTGCGTGAACGAGAGTCTTGGCAGAAGAGACAGACAAAAATGGTCGAATCCTGGCAATATTATACAGGAAGAAACGACAGGATTTAGCTACTGCCTCGATGTGCGGAGTAAAGGAGAGCGAGGAGTCAAATATAAAGCCAAGACTACGAGCTTCCTTGACTGGAGTAAGCGTGACATCGTTGACAGTAAGGGAGAATGAGAGGTGAGGAGAAGGTTTAGGAGGAAAAACTAGCAGTTCAGTCTTTGCCATGTTAAGTTTCAAACGACGATGAAGCAGCCAGGCTGAGATATCTGAAAGACATGCCGAGATACGATCGTGAACATCTGGAGAAAGTTCCGGAGATGAAAGATATAATTGTGTATCATCGGCATACAGGTGATATTGGAGGCCGTGAGATTGAATGAGCTTGCCCAAGGGCAGCATGTATAGAGAGAACAACAACGGGCCAAGCACCGAGCCTTGCGGAACCCCAACTGAAAGGGGAAAAGAGGAGGACGAGGTGCCGTTAGCCGACACGCTGAAAGAGCGACCCTCTAGATAGGAGGCGAACCAGTTATAGACAGAGCCACAGAGTCCAAGGTCGTGGAGGGAATCTAAGAGAAGATCGTGATCAACCGTGTCAAAGGCTGCGGTTAGATCAAGGAGAATAAGAACAGAATAATGGCCTTTAGACTTGGCAGTAAGAAGATCATTGGTGATCTTGGTAAGGGCTGTTTCAGTGGAATGCAAAGGACGGAAGCCAGATTGAAAGGGATCCAGAGCAGAGTTATTAGAGAGAAAGTCAAGACAACAAGAGTAGACCAGACGTTCCAGGATCTTTGAGACAAAGGGCAAGAGGGAGACAGGTCGGTAGTTAGACAGGGATAGTCGATCAAGAGTGGGTTTTTTGAGAATGGGAGAGACTGTAGCATGTTTAAAAGCAGAAGGAAATGAACCAGAGGACAGAGAAGAATTAATGATGTGAAGCAAGGACGGGAGGATAGCGGGGATAAGATTAATAAAGACGCGAGAGGGAATCGGATCACGGGAACAAGTGGAAGGCTTCGATGAGCGCAGTATTTTAGACAGTTCATCAGCTGAGACCGAAGGGAATGCCGAGAGAGTTGAAGGAGGAGCTGACAGGTGAGGGACAGGAGCTGGAAGCGGAGCAGAGTTGGCTAGATCGGAGCGTATAGTTTGGATTTTAGCATTGAAGAAAGAGGCAAAGTCGTTGGCAGACAGGGAGGCGGGGAGAGATGGCGGATTAGGCTTCAGAAGAGAATTGAAGGACGCGAAGAGCCGCTGAGGGTGCCTAGCATTTGACTGGATCAACGTTGAGTAGTGCTGCTGTTTGGCCAGTGAAATGGCAGAAGAGAAAGAGGAGAGAACAAATTTGTAGTGGACAAAGTCCGCCCAGTCCTTGGTCTTACGCCACAGGCGTTCGGCTGCCCGGGAACAAGAGCGAAGGTAGCGGAGGAAAGAGGTGAGCCACGGTTGGGGTTGAGAGGGGCGAACTATCCGAATTGTAGATGGAGCAAGATTATCAAGAGTTGAAGATAAGGAGGAGTTAAAGGAGGAGACGGCTGAGTCCAAGGAGACGGCTGTGTAGACAGAAGGAAGAGAGGAGGCTAAGGACTGAGAAAAAGCCTCGTAGTTGATAGAATGCAGGTCACGACAAGGGCGAGAAGCGGGACGTGAAGGAGGGGGATTGTGAGTAATATTGAAAGAGACTAGATGATGATCTGACAGAGGAAAGTCAGCGATAGAAAAGTCCAGGACAGAGCAGTTCCGAGTGAGGACAAGATCCAGACAGTGTCCAAGGGAATGTGTGGGTGCTTCAGACCAGAGCTTAAGATCGTAAGAGGAAGATAAGGAGCGAAATCGTAGAGCTGCAGCATCGTGAGGGTCATCTACATGGATATTGAAGTCACCTAAAATCAGAGTAGGAGAGTTGTCAGAGAGGAGAAAGGACAGCCACGAGTCGAGATCAGAGAGAAATTTAGAGGATGAGCCAGGGGGGCGGTAGAGAACTGCAACCCGCAGTCGCAGCGGAGTGAAGAGTCTCACCACATGTGCCTCAAAGGAGGAGAAACAGTGTGAAGGTGGGATGGGAAGAGGCTGGAACTGGCACAAACTCGATAATAAAAGACCCACACCACCACCTCGACCCTCTGGGCGACTCGAGTGAGAGAAAGAGAGTCCTCCAAGAGAGAGGGCAGCAGAGATGGCGGTGTCATGGGCAGGAAGCCAGGTTTCAGTAAGAGCAAGGAGGTGGAGAGATCTAGAGAAGAACAAGTCCTGGATGACAGGGGCCTTGGAAGCAATAGAGCGACAGTTCCATAAGGAGCATGAGAAAGGCAGCTGTGAGGGGGGGAGACACCGAATAGGAATTAGGTTGGGAGAGATGAGCTTGGAGCGAGCCATGGGGAACAGATATGGTGAGAAAGGAATTAGGAGAAGAAATGGGGAGAGAGATAGCAAGTAGGCAGGGAAGTAAGACATGCGCAGGACGGGGTCAGCCAGAAATGGCCTGGCCAAGACCAGTATCAGGAAGCAAGAAGGTAGGTACAGTGAAGTGCAGACAGATGGGGTAAGTTAAGGCAGTCACATTGCCAGACTAATAGCCCGACCGTGCAGGAGAGCATGTCTTGTAGCAGAGGTGGTGAAGACCGGTCCGGGGCTGGGGTTCTACCTCTGAGGTAAAGAGTTCCGTTTGGCGGCTTCACGCCCACGGGAGTATAGAGCCCATGGGCTACACAGGTGCGTCTCCCACCCAGATCTGGATGGACTGATTGATTACATTTATATACCGCCCCATAGCCAAAGCTCTCTGGGCGGTTTACAAAGGTTAAAAACAGTGAACGTTAAAAGCAAATATAAAAATTTAAAAGCATAAAAACAATAATATCCATTTAAAACAACTATTCTAGGGTCATTTAAAAACTCAGCATACATTGTTAACTGCCTGGGAGAAGAGAAAAGTCTTGACTTGGCACCGAAAAGATTACAATGTTGGTGCCAGGCGAGCCTCGTGGGGGAGATCAATCCGTAATCGGGGGGGGGGGGGGCACCACCGAAACGGCCCTCTCCCTTGTTGCTGTCCTCCGAGCTTCCCTCAGAGTAGGCACTCGGGGGAGGTCCTTGGATGTGGGCCAGAGCCACAGAACAAAGAATTCTTGGTCACCTGTTTAAATTTCTTTGTCAGAAGATTCTTTGACATTTGGGCAGGTGGGATTGATAATTATACTTAAGCATGCACATGCGCTCTCTCTCTCTCTCTCTCTCTCTCTCTCTCTCTCTCTCTCACACACACACACACACACACACACACACACACACTAAAAAATCAGTGTAGTGTAGTAGCCAAAGTGTTGGACTGGGAGTCGGGAGATCCGGGTTCCAGTCCCCACTCGGCCATGGAAACCCACTGGGTGACTTTGGGCCAGTCACAGATTCTCAGCCCAGCCTACCTCACAAGGTTGTTGTTGTGAGGATAAAACGGAGAGGAGGAGGATTATGTACGCCGCCTTGGGTTCCTTGGAGGAAAAAAGGCGAGATATAAATGTAATAAATAAATATAAATAAAACCCACAAACGTATTTTTTTTTCAAAGCCCTTGATTTTGTGGCTGTTGAACATGTACTGTGATAAATGAGCTGCCCTGTGTGTTTCAGCTCTTCTACAAACTTCTGTGGCTCTTGTCAGCAACCTGAAGCCATTTTCCTTAACTAGAACATTTTAAAAAAGAAGAAGTAAGAACAGCCCTTAATTAGAAAGGCGCGGGGGCATGTTTTTGCACTCAGCCCCCCTATCAGACTGTGAGAATGGCCATTTGGGCCTCCTGGACAGATGCCGTTTTCAGAAGACAAATACTCAGATGCACTGATGGTTTCATGGTGAGCCGTTTGTGTTCTGAGACGTCACGGCAATGTGGCAAGGTCGATTGCTCTGGAAACGAGAGCATTTGATACTACTCTGTCCCCAGTAACAGCTGCCCTACACCTGTCAAGGTTAACCTATATCAGGGTCCACCCCTGAATATATCTACTCTAATTAATCCTCAGGGGCTTAATACAAAGCCATGACCTCTTCCAACCACAGGATGAACATTTTTGACTCTTTTAAGAGTAATGGGGCGGTGGGGGGGATGTTCCATCGCTCCCTGTAATAGCATACTGAAGTGGTGAGTGCTGGGAGAAAGGCAACCAAAGCACGACCAGGAATGAAGATGATGATGATTTTATTTCTTACCCGCCTCTCCGTTCGGATCGAGGCGGGGAACAAGAGTAAGTATAAAATACTGATGAAAAACATAGTATACATTTTTAAAACTCTTCAAATCCTTAAAAGGTTGTCACACAGAGGAGGGCCAGGATCTCTTCTCGATCCTCCCAGAGTGCAGGACACGGAATAACGGGCTCAAGTTAAAGGAAGCCAGATTCCGGCTGGACATCAGGAAAAACTTCCTGACGGTTAGAGCAGTACGACAATGGAGCCAATTACCTACGGAGGTGGTGGGCTCTCCCACACTCGAGGCTTTCAAGAGGCAGCTGGACAACCATCTGTCAGGGATGCTTTAGGGTGGATTCCTGCATTGAGCAGGGGGTTGGACTTGATGGCCTTGTAGGCCCCTTCCAACTCTGCTATTCTATGATTCTATACTAAAGGCATCCTAAAATTCCCCCAGGTAGGCTTGCTGGAAGAGATCAGTCTTCATAGCTTTCTTAAATGGTAAAAGACTGTTAAGTTGACGAATCTCCTCCGGCAGCCATTCCACAGTCTGTGGAATGAAAGAAGAAAAGGTCCTCAGGGTAATACCTCTCAGCCTAATTTTGGCTAGCTGAAGGAAATTCTTCCCAGAGGACCATCTGCCAGAGATGCTTTAGGGTGGATTCCTGCATTGAGCAGGGGGTTGGACTCGATGGCCTTATAGGCCCCTTCCAACTCTACTATTCTATGATTCTATGACCTGAGTGTGCGGAGCGGATTGTATGGGAGAAGGCGATCCCGCAGGCAGCCTCGACCCAAACCATGTAGGGCTTTAAAGTTTAAACCAAAACTTTATACTTCGCCTGGAAACTAATTGGCAGCCAGAGAAGAGATTTTAAGACTGGTGTACTGTGGTCACCCCTAGGTGTACCGGTGACCAGCCTGGCTGCTATATTTTGAACTAATTGAAGTTTCCGAACTAGGCACAAAGGTAGCCCCATGTAGAGTGCATTGCAGAAGGCGCACCTCGAAGTTACCAGCGCGTGCCCTGGTAAACAATGAGGGGAGAGATTGGCACGTTCCATGGATATCCAAGGTTTTTAAAAACATACGTAGGTTTGGTAGGAGAAACTAAGTCGCGGGAGTGGGGGGAACTGAAATGGTCCCAATGAGGATTGATTATGCTCAGTAGCTCTGGAAGGTAGACTGAACTGGAAAAGGAAAACAGGGTGAGGAGGGCATGGCTGGCCGGATCAGGAGCACTCTTTTTAGGGGCGGGGATATACTGCTTCTTATTTCAAGTCCCACTTGTTCCTTAATGCTATTATTTATGTAGACCCGTCCACATGCATGATGCTTTACATAATGACAGCAGAAAGGTAGGCCCCTGCCTTGAGCTGCTGACGGTCTAAAACAGTGGTTCTCAACCTGGGGCACTCCAGATGTGTTGGACTGCATCTCCCAGAATGCCCCAGCCAGCAGAGCTGGCTGGGGCATTCTGGGAGTTGTAGTCCAACACATCTGGAGCGCCCCAGGTTGAGAACCACTGGTCTAAAACTTGAGTGGAGGAAAATAGAGAAGAAGAGGAAGAAGAGGAAGAATAAGCACCCAACTCTGATTTTTAGGTTTAGTTTCAGTGTAGGCCGAGGTTGAAGGAGTTTTATGCAGATCCCAGATCTCTTGAGATCCTCTCCCCATACACCAAGAGGACCGACTAGCTCTCCAGATCACACGTTGGAATTGCAGTAATGTCTTGTCCTGCTACAATTTAGGTGTGCTTTTTGATTCCGTTCTTCTATTTTTTGCAGACTCTCCAAAGAGCTTCTGTTGGACCCGCAGCAAACGCTTGTGTTTAAAGTGTGGCATAAAGCAGGTATTGTCTCTCTAATCGCAGTCACCTCATCACAGGCAACTCCCAAACACTTAAGGGGAAATGTGAATAAATCACAGTATGCAAAGCACGACTTCTGCACCTTTTCGTCTCGCAGCTCTTTAAAAGCAGCCAACGTGAAGAGAGTTTGTACAGCTTTCCTCAATCTGGTTGCCTGCCAGGTGTGTTGGACTACAACACCCATAACCCCCAGCCAGCATGCCTATTGAGGAAGGGCTCTGTAGTTCAGAGATTGAGCCATGAAGCGGAACGCCTGACCTCTGCCAGGAGCTCAGCGGATCGCCCTCATCAGCTCATATAGAATCATAGAATAGCAGAGTTGGAATGGGCCTACAAGGCCATCGAGTCCAACCCCCTGCTTAATGCAGGAATCCACCCTGAGGCCTGAGGGGAGACATGCTAGCACTCTTCAAATAGGTTGTCACACAGAGGAGGGCCAGGATCTCTTCTCGATCTTCCCAGAGTGCAGGACACGGAATAATGGGCTGAAGTTACAGGAAGCCAGATTCCAACTGGAAATCAGGAAAAACTTTCTGGCTGTTAGAGCAGTACGACAATGGAATCAGTTACCTAGGGAGGTGGTGGGCTCTCCCACACTGGAAGCCTTCAAGAGGCAGCTGGACAAGCATCTGTCAGGGATGCTGTAGGGTGGATTCCTGCACTGAGCAGGGGGTTGGACTCGATGGCCTTAGAGGCCCCTTCCAACTCTACCATTCCATGATTCTGTGATTCTATGACTAAGACTTCGCTCCGGCCACTAAAAGTCAGTATGCAAGCTGTCCTGGTGGCCCACTCAGTTTGCCTGGCCCTGCTAGGCTCTTCCACAGGCTCGGTTCCTGCCCGGGGAGCCGTTTCACCTCAAACCTAACCCGAGGATTAACCCCACCCCAAACGTACCACTTTGACTTCCCTCCGGCCACTTAATAATGCAAGCCATTATTGTGGCCCGCTCTGTCTGTGCGGCCCTGCTAGGCTCTGTCATGGTACTGGTTCCTGCCCTGAGAGCCAGACCTCCTCCACCCTAACTCTAACCTGAGAATTAGCCCCAATCCTGACATGCTCCTGAGACCTTCAGCCACTAAAAGTCACTATGCGCGTCGTTCTGGTGGCCCACTCAGCCTGCCTGTCCCTGAACGGCGATGACCACGGGGACTCCCCTGCGCACAACTCACTTTGCCCATTTAGAGGGGGAGCAGCACACAGGGGGATCCCGCCGTTTCTCTCTGAGGCCGAGGCCAAGCTCTGGAGGCTCCGCACGCCAGATGTGGAACCCTGTGTAGCCCAGAACTTCCCCAGACATGAATTATTATTATTATTATTATTATTATTATTATTATTATTATTATTATTATTATATTTATTTGTATCCCGCCTTTCGCCCAATACTGGGCAAAGTTTAAAACCTACATTTTAAAACATAGGAAAAGAATTTATTTATTTATTTATTTATTTATTTATTACCTTTTTTTATACCGCCCAATAGCCGAAGCTCTCTGGGCGGTTCACAAAAATTAAAACCATCATAAAACAACCAACAGGTTAAAAACACAAATACAAAATACAATATAAAAAGCACAACCAGGATAAAACCACGCAGCAAGATTGATATAAGGTTAAAATACAGAGTTAAAACAGTATAATTTAAATTTAAGTTAAAATTAAGTGTTAAAATACTGAGTGAATAAAAAGGTCTTCAGCTGGCAACGAAAGGAGTACAGTGTAGGCGCCAGGCGGACCTCTCTGGGGAGCTCATTCCACAACCAGGGTGCCACAGCGGAGAAAGCCCTCCTCCTAGTAGCCACCTGCCTCACTTCCTTTGGCAGGGGCTCACGGAGAAGGGCGCCTGTAGATGATCTTAAGGTCCGGGCGGGTACATATGGGAGGAGGCGTTCCTTCAAATAACCTGTCCCCAAACCATTTAGGGCTTTAAATGTCAATACCAGCACTTTGAATCGGGCCCAGACCTGGACTGGCAGCCAATGAAGTTGTAAAAGGACTGGCGTAATGTGACCTTGCCGGCCAGTCCCTGTTAGTAAACGGGCTGCCCTGTTTTGTACCAGCTGAAGCTTCCGGACCGTTTTCAAAGGCAGCCCCACATATAATGCATTACAGTAATCCAAACGTAATAAATAATGTAATAAATAAATCAATAAATTAATTAATAAGTTAAAATACACAACAAAATTATGTCATTAACCTAGATGGAGGACCAAATTACTCTCCAAAGGCCTGCTGGGACAAACAAGTTTTAGCCTGCTTCCGAAAGCACATCAGGGAGGGAGCCAGTCTAGCTTCCCTGGGAAGAGAGTTCCACAGCACTGGAGCAACCACCGAGAAGGCCCTCTTCTCCCACGTTCCCACCAAGCGCGCCTGTGAATGTGGTGGGACTGAAAGAAGGGCTTCTCCAGAAGATCTCAAAGCACGGGCAGGCTCATAAGGGAGAAGACGGTCTTTCAAAAATCTAGCAAAAGTCCAGGCTGCCAGAGCAGTGCGGTCTTTGGTTTCTTTCCTAACATGGCCAAGTTCTCTTAGTCTTAGGCAGATTATTTGCGTTTTGGCGTTTCGATCCCTCTTCTCACTGCCATTAAACAGCATTTTAAAAGTCTTGAACAGGTGACATTTCCAGGCAAAAAGAAACAAGCGCTCTCCCCCATCCCACCCATCAAGCTCCATTTTTCCTTTGTTTCTTATATGTCCAGATCTGTGTGCCGGGCTTGTTTGGCTGTTACTCTACGCCCGTAAAGAACGAAAGAAAATCAAAGCATGTTTTATTTATTTATCTATATTTATTTAAAACATTTCTTGGCCGCCTTTCAGGACGGAAGCCCTCCCAAGGCAGCTTACAGCAATAAACTATTAAAACAGTTTAGATATTAAAAGCAGTAAAAATATAAACACAATAAATTAGCAATAAAAGATCACATTACGCCAGTCTTTTTACAACTTCATTGGCTGCCAGTCTAGGTCCGGGCCCAATTCAAAGTGCTGGTATTGACATTTAAAGCCCTAAACGGCTTGGGGCCAGGTTGTTTGAAGGAACGCCTGCCCGGACCTTAAGATCATCCACAGGGGTCCTTCTCCGTGAGCCCCTGCCAAAGGAAGTGAGGCAGGTGGCTACTAGGAGCAGGGCCTTCTCCGCTGTGGCACCCCGGCTGTGGAATGAGCTCCCCAGAGAGGTCCGCCTGGCGCCTACACTGTCCTCCTTTCGTCGCCAGCTGAAGACCTTTTTATTCTCTCAGTATTTTAACACTTAATTTTAACTTAAATTTAAATTTTACTGTTCTAACTCTGTATTTTAATCTTATATCAATTTTTGCTGCGTGGTTTCATCCTGGTTGTGCTTTTGATACTGTATTTTGTATTTGTGCTTTTAACTTGTTGGTTGTTTTATTATGGTTTTAATTTTTGTGAACCGCCCAGAGAGCCTTGGCTATGGGGCGGTATAAAAATGTAATAAATAAATAAATAAAATAAAATAAAAGCCAACGATAAAACTAGCAGCCATGGCAACAGCAGCAGTCATGTCAAGAGAAGGCCAGGGTAAAATAAGTTTTCAAGGCCTTCTTAAAAACCTGCAGTGACGGAGCACGGCGGTCCTCCAATGGCAGCTTGTTCTAAAAGTGTGGGGCCACTACAGAGAAGGCCCTCTCTTGTTCAGGAGTTTGGTGTCATTCTAATAGTGAAGATACACAGAAGGCCTTCTCGTGTGCAGGAGAAAGCATCCTCCTGCTTCCTCCAGGGTTCTCCATCCATCACTTGGGGCCTTTTAGGCAAACCTTTGCAGCCCTGTCCTCGCCAGGGCACCTCTTCCTGCCACTGCAAGTGCTCATTCTCCCACAATTTCAGATTCTGCCGTGTTAGCGAAGATTCTACCTCAACACCAGCAAATCTGTGCACTCCCAACAAGAGAATTCACCCTTGTCAACATTTCTTCAGTCCAAAATGCAAATTTCAGCTTACAGGAGGGGATGGTCCAATCAGTAGTCATTTATGTGCTGCCAGAAGGATGATCTGTTGCCTGCTTATTGATTAATTGATGATGATGATAATGATTTTTATTTTTATCCCCCTTAATGCTGGGCCTCAAGGCGGCCTTACAAAGTTTAAAACATATATTTTGGGGGTGGGGGGAACAAAACCATAAACGTTTAAAATACGCAACAAAATTATAAGACGTTAACATAATTATTTATCATTTTTAATCTGCTCAGTAAGCAAAGGTATCTGGGCAGATTACGTTTTCGCACCGACACCCATGGAAGATTGAATAACAGAAAGAGCGTTTCAAAGGAAAGCTGCAGGCGGTCTCCTTTCTGTGCCCTTGAATGCTCCTGAGCAATGCAAAGGAGAATATACTGGCCTGACTACGGCAGGGCTTAGAAGAGTGCTGCATACAAACAGCCCTGATTGTAGAACTATGTTCAGACAGCCTTGGGGCTTCCAGTTATTTCAGTCTCCACCTGGGGGCACTCGTGTGATCAGTTTGAAAAGTCTTATCCACGCACAGAGACCGTAATGCTGGAAGTGGCTGTGAAAGAGATAAAAGGGAGATGGCGAAGGATGAGAATGACAATACTCCTACCTACCGGTGGTGGTGGTGGTGGTGGTGGTGGTGGTGGTGGTGGTGGTGGTGGAGGAGGAGGAGGAGGAGGAGGAGGAGGAGGAGGAGACAAGCAGAAGAAGAAGAAAAAGAAGACAACAAGAACAAGAAGACAAGCAGCAGAAGAAGACAAGAAGAAGACAAGCAGCAGAAGCAGAAGATGACAAGCAGAAGAAGAAGAAGAAGAAGAAGAAGAAGAAGAAGAAGAAGAAGAAGAAGAAGAAGACAAGCAGCAGCAGCAGCAGAAGACAAGCTGAAGAAGAAGAAGAAGAAGAAGAAGAAGAAGACAAGCAGCAGCAGAAGAAGACAAGCAGCAGCAGCAGAAGAAGACAAGATGATGATGAAGAAGAAGACAAGAAGAAGAAGAAGACAAGCAGCAGCAGCAGAAGAAGACAAGATGAAGAAGACAAGATGAAGACGCAGAAGACGACAAGCAGCAGAAGAAGAAGATGACAAGAAGAAGACAAGCAGCAGAAGCAGAAGATGACAACAAGAAGAAGAAGACTACAAGCAGCAGCAGCAGCAGCAGCAGCAGAAGAAGAAGAAGAAGAAGAAGAAGAAGACGATGACGACAAGCTGGAGAAGGAGGAGGATGGTAGCCTGGTTGTCTGTCCCTGCAAGCATGCGATCCCTTGGAAGAGAGCCATCCAGAGCTATGTGTTCAGTAGGCACCTTTCCATTACACACCTCATGACACACTTTGGTCTGGATTGTTTAGACTGATTCTTGTGGGGTCAGGGTATGGATGGCTTTGTGGCTGTGAAACATTTTTGGATCCTTCCTTTCTCTGGTTTTTAGTGTCACCCAAAATATTGTTGTTGTTGTTGTTATTATTATTATTATTATTATTATTATTATTATTATTTATTTGTTACCTGCCTCTCCCTCCGGATCGATTTAAATATATAAATGTATTTATGTATTTATTTTTAAAATGTTACATTCCGCTTTTGTGTACAGCGAAGTGGTGTTTACATGGAGTACAGAAATAAAAGTCCAAATAATTAAAACAAAATGTAGGCAGAAGCAAGTCTAATGGATTGGGGCCAATGCAGCAGATCAGAAGCTTAGGCTATCAAACGGCTACTAGCCAGTGCCTCTGAATTGCCAGTTCCTGGGGAACATGAGTGGGAGGACGTGCCTTCGCGTTCATGTCCTGCTTGTTGGCTTCCAGTTGGGGAATCTGGTGGGATCCGACGGCTGGCCTGGACATGGGCCTTTGAGGCCTGAGCCGCCCCGACTCTTCTTATGCCCTCAAGCAGCCATTGCTCAACTGTCAAAGGCAGATTGAGAAAAAAGGAAGGTCTGTGGTTGTTTCTGAAAAGACATTCTGGCAAGGGTCAATCGAGCCCCCCCCCATGGGAGAGCAGCCGAAAGTATTGGAGACACAGCAGAGAAGGCCCTACTTCTTGTGGAGGCCAACCTAATCTCTACATAAGAGCCCTTGTGGTGTAGTGGCTAAAATGTTGGACTGGGAGTCAGGAGATCCTGGGTCCTAGTCCCCATTTAGCCGTGGAAACCCACTGGGTGACTTTTGGGGCGGTCGCAGACTCTCAGCCCAACCTTCCTCACAGGGTTGTTGTGAGGATTAAATGGAGAGGACGAGGAGGAGGATTATGTACACCGCCTTGGGTTCCTTGGAGGAAAAAAGGCAGGATATAAATGCAATAAATAAATAAGATGGAGCCTTTGACAGCATCTTCTGTCGTTCTGGGCAGGGTACAAAGAGGAGGACACTTTTCCAGAGTTAATCGAAGTCCCGTCCATTTAGGGCAGCCTTCCCCAACCTGGTGCCCTCCAGATGTGTTGGTCTACAGCTCCCATTGATTAAGGCTGATTAAGTGTTTTAAAGGTCAACACCAGCATTCAGCATGTTCTGCTCAAGCCAGGACCTTTTTTGCCTTGGCCTTCCTATTTTTAACCTTTTAGAGCTCATGAGTGCACAAGGCGAAGGTTTTTTACTCTGGCAAAACTACTTGGGTGTGAATTTAAACGGACATTTCCTGCCTGTCGTGCCTGATTTCTCACTCGGCTTTCCCTGCAGATGTTGAGCGAGTGATAGGATTTGCCTCGGTGGATCTCTCCCCGCTCCTCTCTGGCTTCCAGTTAGTCTGTGGCTGGTACAACATCACGGACTTCAGCGGACAGTGTCAGGGGCAGATCAAAGTAGCCGTCTCCCCCCTTGAGCATATAACCCACCTCAAAGAGGAAAGACAGGCAAGAAGCCGGACGAAAGCTCCAGGATCATCGGTACGTAGATTTCCCATTTCCTTCCAATAGGTCTCTGATTGCTGGGCTGACAAAATGACCCATGACTATTCCATTTTGGCTGCTTAAGGCTAATGCAGCACAGCTGTTGAAAACACTTGCATTTTCGGTCCAGTCTCTCTCTCCCTCTTTCTCACCCTGAGCTGAGGTGAGGTTTGGTTGCATATCATGGATATAGTCCATTTCAGCAGTCCCCAACCTTTTTGGCACCAGGGACCGGTTTCGTGGAAGACAATTTTTCCACGGACCAGGGGGGGGGGGGAGGGCGGTTGAGGGGATGGTTTTGGGAAGCCCGCCCCCCCCCCCCTCCAGTGTCCTGGCTTCGCTTCGGCTGGGTGGACCCAGCCAAAGCGAAGCCAGGACACTGGGGCGGGCGGGCGGCTTCCAGCTGGGCGCGCCGTTCCGAACCCGCCCACGCCAGCGTCCTCGATTCACTTTGGCTGGGCAGGCGAGATGGCGCCCCATGCTCAGGTACGCTAGGGTGGGAGTGGGGGGGTGAAAGCAGTTCACCTGCGCAGCCCGTTTCCTAACAGGCCACGGACCGGTACCTGTCTGTGGCCCGGGGGTTGGGGACCCCTGCATTAGGTCATTGCTCTATCAAGAGCAGCGCTGTTCTTGAGTACTGAACCTCTTTCAGCCGACTAGTAAACCTGTACTAGTCCTGATGGCTAAGTTCAGCCTTCCAGTATCAGAGGCAGTAAACCTGTACACACTAATAGATGGGGAACATGGGTGGGAGGGTGCTGTTGCATCATGTCCTGCTTGTGGGCTTCTGGTAGCTGGTGGTCCACTGTGTGCTGGACTAGATGGACCCTTGGTCTGATCCAGCATGGCTCTTCTTACGTTCTTATGAATTGGTTTTTTTAAAAATGCCCCGTATTTTTATTGTACTCTATTATTTCTGTTCATATAGCATTGACGTGGCCTATGGCTTTGAACAATAAAGATAAACAAACATTTGGGGGAATTCTCACTGATCCAGAGGTGCAGGAAGGACCCGCTTAAAAAAGAAGAAGACATAATTGCATATTAACAAATTCTAAAAGAGTTATCACAATTAGTTTGTCGCGTGATTTGTGCCACAATTGGTAAGCCTAAAAGTATCACAGGACCCTGTTCATATATATATGAAAACGTAGAAGGAAACCAGGTGAAACCTGTCATTGGGCCAGAATATGATGGCTGTTTCCAGAGCAGTTACACTGCCCGTTGTTTCAGCTCAGGGAAGATTTCTTGCAATTTCCCTCTTAAGAATATAAGAAGTTCCATGCTGGATCAGACCGAGGGTCCATCTAGTCCAGCACTCTGTTCCCACATGGGCCAACCAGCTGTCGACCATGGACCAACAAAGCAGGACATGGTGCAACAGCACCCTCCCACCCATGTTCCCCAGCAACTTATGCATACAGGCTTACGGCCTCTGCTACTGGAGGTAGCACATAACCATCAGGGCTAGTAGCCATTGATAGACTTCTCCTCCAGGAATTTATCCAACCCCCTTTTAAAGCCATCGAAATTGGTGGCCATCACCACATCTTGTGGTAGTGAGTTCCACAGTTGAACTATGCGTTCTTGATTGCGTTGCAGATTCTAGCGTCAAGCCCTTTCGCGTTCCAGGCAAGGGACTTGTATGCTGCGTTCCCCACCTACTCCACCACAGCCAGCGAAGAGCTTTTCAACTCTTCATTGAAGGGCGCTGATGCCACCAATCCTGAGAGGTAAGAGGAAATGGGAGACAGGTGGCCTTTCCCTACGGTTGACAGGAGCGGGTGGGGGAAGTTGCACCATCATTGTCTACTGCTACTGCTTTGTTCGGGGCTGTTGCATTTCCCCAACACTCAAATCTTCACAATTTTGCTGCTGGGGAATTGGAGTTCTCCCCTTCCCCTCCATCTTTGAGCATAGCCTTGTTCAACCTGGTGCCTTCCAGATGTCTTGGACTACCACTCCCATCCTCTGCAGACAGCATAGCCAATGGCTGATAGGAGTTGTAATCCAACACGTCTGGAGGGCACCAGGTTGGGCAAGGCTGCTTTAGCACAATCATTTCTATTGCGAGTATTATATGGTAATGTGATTGCACGAGTGTTATTGGCACCTATTGGACAGTGCCTATGCCATCAAGAATAACTAACAGCACTACTACTCCATTCTCCCAGTACGTACATTGTCTTGTAATGTTTGTTTTCAGTCTTGTGTGTCTGGCTAAACTTCTGTTTTATCTAGTTCTTCAAAGGCTGTGTTACTCCACCTCTCCTGTGCTTGAAACTTGCCCCATTTTTTTTCTTAATTATTCATTTTATTTATTTATTTCATTTTTATACTGCCCAATAGCCGAAGCTCTCTGGGCGGTTCACAAAAATTAAAACCATGAAAAGCATGAAAACAACCAACAATTTAAAAACATGAATACAAAATACAATATAAAAAGCACAACCAGGATTAAAACCACACAGCAAAAATTCATATAGGTTAAGATATAGAATTAAAACAGCAAAGTTTAAATTTAAGTTAAATTAAGTGTTAAAATGCTGAGGAAAATAAAAAGGTCTTCAGCTGGCGATGAAAGGAGTACAGTGTAGGCGCCAAGCGAACCTCTCTTGGGAGCTCATTCCACAGCCAGGGTGCCACAGCAGAGAAAGCCCTGTTCCTAGTAGCCACCTGCCTCACTTCCTTTGGAAGGGGCTCGTGAAGAAGGACCCCTGTAGATGATCTTAAGGTCTGGGTAGGCACATATGGGAGGAGGCATTCCTTCAAATAACCTGGCCCCAAGCCGTTTAGGGCTTTGAATGTTAGTACCAGCACTTTGAATCGGGCCCGGACCTGGACTGGCAGCCAATGAAGTTGTAGAAGGACTGGCGTGATATGGTCTCGCCGGCCAGTCCCTGTTAATAGGCTTGGCTGCCCTGTTTTGTACCAGCTGAAGTTTCCGGAACATTTTCAAAGGCAGCCCCACGTATAACGCATTGCAGTAATCCAAACGAGAGGTTATCAGAGCATGGATAACTGTAGCTAGGCTTCTTAACTAAAGAGTAAAGAGGTATCCTTAAAGCATCCCTGACAGATGGCTGTCCAGCTGCCTCTTGAATGCCTCTAGGGTGGGAGAGCCCACGACCTCCCAAGGTCATTGATTTCATTGTTGTACTGCTCTAACAGTCAGGACATTTTTCCTGATGTCCAGCTGGAATCTGGCTTCCTTTAACTTGAGCCCGTTATTCCGTATCCTGCACTCTGGGAGGATCGAGAAGAGATCCTGGCCCTCCTCTGTGTGACAACCTTTCAAGTCCTTGAAGAGTGCTATCAGTCTCCCCTCAATCTTTTCTTCTCCAAGCTAAACATGCCCAGTTCTTTCAGTCTTCTCTTCATAGGGCTTTGTTTCCAGACCCCTGATCATCCTGGTTGCCCTCCTCTGAACACGCTCCAGCTTGTCTGCATCCTTCCTGAAGTGTGCTGTTCAGAATTGGACACGGTGCTCAAGATGAAGCCTAACCAGTGCTGAATAGAGGGGAAACAGTACATCGTGCGATTTGAAAGCTATACTTGGGAGTACTTACTGAGGGAGGTTGTGGGCTCTCCCACACTAGAGGCCTTCAAGAGGCAGCTGGACAGCCATCTGTCAGGGAGGCTTTAGGGTGGATTCCTGCATTGAGCTATGGTCACTCCCTCTCACCAAAGCCATCCAAGAACCTTTTTAGCTGGGGATACCTCCCAGAGTGCAGGACACGGAATAACGGGCTCAAGTTAAAGGAAGCCAGATTCCAGCTGGCCATCAGGAAAAACTTCCTGACTGTTAGAGCAGTACGACAATGGAATCAGTTACCTAGGGAGGTGGTGGGCTCTCCCACACTGGAAGCCTTCAAGAGGCAGCTGGACAACCATCTGTCAGGGATGCTTTAGGGTGGATTCCTGCATTGAGCAGGGGGTTGGACTCGATGGCCTTGTAGGCCCCTTCCAACTCTGCTATTCTATGATTCTGCTTTGTTTTGTTTCTGGATGCCATATTCCCAAGGCATATTTGGCAAGCTAGAAAGGAATCAAAGGGGAAAGTGCAGATCTGATAAAGTAAGGCTGAAAGATTTGCCTGCGTTCAGCCCAGGCCAGATGTCCGCATGGTGTCAAAGTGAGTCTTTCCAAATCAGGAAGAGATCCTTAGTGGAACCAGTGTATGTGAGCTTTCCCAAATAAAATAACGTGGAGTTCAAGGGGCTTCTGTGTGTATGGTGTTTGAATCCTCTAAGGCGGGTGGAGATGTTAGGGGGTCCTTGAGCAAGAGTGAAGGAAGAAGAGACATGGACCCAACTGAATGGGAACCTTGTAAACTTTATGAATGGACGAGAAAAAGATGATTTGTATATCTGTGGATTAAACCAAGAATGTAGAAAATGTTAAGAGAGAAATTAGAGATTTGGATTTGACAGTGATCGAGTAAGAAAAAAATAACAACAGCATTGTTACATATTTTTGCCGGGGAGAATATTGGAAGAACATTTTATTTTTGTGTTTTGTGTTTGTTTGTTTTTGCTTTGTTTGATTTTTGTGGGTGTGTATGTCTGTATGTATTATATTTTGCTTTGTAGTGTCTTTTATTTATTGGTGTTTTGAAACAATAAAAAAGATTAAACCCCCCCCCCCCCAAAAAAAATAGAAGAGACATGGACCCGAGAATAACGACCCAATGTCTCTTCTTTAGCAGAACTGGATCCTCCATGTCCGGGATGCCTCGACATAAAGAGCACGTGCAGAACATCCGCCGATTCCACGAATCGCTGCAGCAAGTAGAAGGGACCACTCACCAGGTTGGAAGGCTGGACTCGCTGTCCCATTCCTCACGCAATTCCCTTCTCAGGACTCTCAGGTAAAGGCACAGGGCAGACTGCAGGAAGGCGACATGCGAGCAGAAATAGCCGCCGAGCAATGACGAAGCTCACACGGTTGCATTACATAGATGGGTTTTGCTCCTTTGCCCACTTTGATCTCCAGTTCCTTTATGCAGTTAGGGTGCATAGAGGGCTGTTAAGGCATGGGCTGTTTTGCAAAGTTCTAAAACAGACACAACTTTACAAGGTAAAATGGCACATGCGTTCATAGAAGTACAGCTTACAAATCGCGCGAGATACTGGTTCCTCTCTGTTCGGCACTGGTTAGGCCTCATCTTGAGTATTGCATCCAGTTTTGGGCACCACACTCCAAGAAGGATGCAGACAAGCTGGAGCATGTTCAGAGGAGGGCAACCAGGATGATCAGGGGTCTGGAAACAAAGCCCTATGAAGAGAGACTGAAAGAACTGGGCCTGTTTAGCCTGGAGAAGAGAAGATTGAGGGGAGACATGATAGCACTCTTCAAATGCTTCAAAGGTTGTCACACAGAGGAGGGCCAGGATCTCTTCTCGATCCTCCCAGAGTGCAGGACACGGAATATCGGGCTCAAGTTAAAGGAAGCCAGATGGACATCAGGAAAAACTTCCTGACTGTTAGAGCAGTACGACAATGGAACCAGTTACCTAGGGAGGTTGTGGGCTCTCCCACACTAGAGGCAGCTGGACAACCATCAGTCAGGGATGCGTTAAGGTGGGTTCCTGCATTGAGCAGGGGGTTGGACTCGATGGTCTTGTAGGCCCCTTCCAACTCTGCTATTCTATGATTCTATGATTCTTCAAATACTTAAAAGTTTGTCACCCAGAGAAGGGCCAGGATCTCTTCTCGATCATCCCAGAGTGCAGAACACGGAATCACGGGCTCAAGTTAAAGGAAGCCAGATTCCGGCTGGACATCAGGAAAAACTTCCTGACTGTTAGAACAGTACAACATTGGAACCAGTTACCGAGGGAGGTTGTGGGCTCTCCCACACTAGAGGCCTTCAAGAGGCAGCTGGACAGCCATCTGTCAGGGATGCTTTAGGGTGGATTCCTGCACTGAGCAGGGGGTTGGACTCGATGGCCTTGTACGCCCCTTCCAACTCTGCTATTCTATGATTCTACACCACCTTGGGTTCCTTGGAGGGAAAGAAGCGAGATATAAATACAATAATAAATAAATAAATAAAAATAGTTGGTGTGATAGAAAACTACGTTGTCCTTGATAACTCTTCCAGAAAAAACCTGAGCGAGCTGGATGAGATCCAGAGGTACTTCAACCAGAAGCTGACCAGGGCTCTCCCTGACGTGGGCGCTCCCCACAGAGAGAGGGATGAGCTCGACGCCGGTAACCGAAACCCTGCCTCCAGGGGGGTAGACTCAGAAGGGCATCATCTCTTGGAGAAGTCCAATCATCTGGTTTCTCAAGTCAGCAGCCTGATCGTTGGTGAGTTGGGACCCAGTGGAGGAGGGAGGGCAGAAGAGCGCCTTTCCTAAGAGCTGTTGAGCCAAACGTTCCTCGGAAGGGCTTTAGAGGAGGACAAGGGAAGTGGCTTGACAGACAGAGAGAGGCGGCTCCCGTCACAGGGAGACGCCTGGCGGAGGGCTCAGAGGAAGGCCTGGAGCAAAGAGGAGAGGTGCCCAGCAGACGCCCAGGGGCCAGTTTCAAATCCGGTAGAACAGGAAGCAGAAGTCAACTGCGTTTCCTGTTCCTGTCTGTCCCTCTCTTCCTGCAGCATCCAAAATGGCCCCGAGAAGCTGATTGAGAGAGGAGAAATGGGCATGGAGAGTTGATAAAGCCAGTGTGGTGTAGTGGCTAAGGTGTCGGACTGGGAGTTGGGAGATCCGGGTTCTAGTCCCCACTCGGCCATGGAAACCCACTGGGTGACTTTGGGCCGGACACGGACTCTCAGCCCAGCCTACCTCACAGGGTTGTTGTTGTGAGGATAACATGGAGAGGAGGAGGAGGATTATGTACGCCGCCTTGGGTTCCTTGGAGGATAAAAGGCAAGATATAAATGTGATAAATAAATAAACCTTGGCATGTAATTCGCAACCGCCACACACCTTGATCGCCAAACTGTTTGCTCCTGCTTTTCTGCCGCTGCTCCCTCTTCTCCATTAGTACTGTGAGACTGCTTGTGAGGGTTTTTTATTTATTATTTTATTTATTACATTTATATACCGCCCCACAGCCGAAGCTCTCTGGGTGGTTCACAAAAGTTAAAAACAGTGGACATTAAAAAAGTATACAAAATTTAAAAACCACCAGAAACGTAAAAACAACGATATCCATTTAAAAACAATAGTTCTGGGGGCCGTTAGAAAACAAACTTAGCGTTGTTAAATGCTGTTAAACGCCTCGGAGAAGAGAGAAGTCTTGACCTTTTACTCACACGAGGTACTGGTTCCTCTCTATTCAGCCCTGGTTAGGCCTCATCTAGAGTATTGCGTCCAGTTCTGGGCTCCACAATTCAAGAAGGACGCAGACAAGCTGGAGCGTGTTCAGAGGAGGGCAACCAGGATGATCAGGGGTCTGGAAAGAAAGCCCTATGAAGAGAGACTGAAAGAACTGGGCATGTTTAGCCTGGAGAAGGGAAGATGGAGGGGAGACATGATAGCACTCTTCATATACTTAAAAGGTTGTCACACCGAGGAGGGCCAGGATCTCTTCTTGATCCTCCCAGAGTGCAGGACACGGAATAACGGGCTCAAGTTAAAGGAAGCCAGATTCCAGCTGGACATCAGGAAAAACTTCCTGACTGTTAGAGCAGTACGACAATGGAACCAGTTCCCTAGGGAGGTTGTGGGCTCTCCCACACTAGAGGCCTTCAAGAGGCAGCTGGACAACCCTCTGTCAGGGATGCTTTAGGGTGGATCCCTGCATTGAGCAGGGGGTTGGACTTGATGGCCTTGTAGGCCCCTTCCAACTCTGCTATTTTTGATTCTATGATTCTCTAAAATCCCCCACGCCTGCCCCATGCGCTGCTTTTCTCAATACAGAAATGATCCCCTACGTGGGAGCAAAGTTTCATTGGAAATTACCCTGAACGCTCTTTCCCTTACTGATTGTTTTGTTTTTTAGCTATCACATCCCAATCTGGTTTCACGTGCTTGCTGTTCCCCAAGCCTTTTCATTTTCCTTTTAGTCTTGCTCTCGGTGGAATGCGTGCCAGTTTTACAATGCACGGAGGAAGTGAGGCTTCACCTCGTGACTAAACAGAGGCTTTCCTCCTCCTTTAAATAAATTTTGACGTGGCTGCAGGGTGGGGGGGAATACACGATTGCTGGGCGGCTTCCAAGACAACCGGACTTCGCATTTCCTCTTCTCAAGCACACGGGCAGCGTGTGCCCTTCATTCCCTTTTCACCACAACGTATTTGTTATTTTCTTTCTCAGCCAAATATGTATAAATAGTGTGTTCAGCTCTCTCTTTGGCCATAGCTCAAAGTCTAAAGGCAAGTTTGAGCAGGCTTAAGCAAGAGAAGGGGCCCCTGAGCAACCAGGATGATCAGGGGTCCGGAAACAAAGCCCTGTGAAGAGAGACTGAAAGACCTGGGCCTGTTTAGCCTGGAGAAGAGAAGATTGAGGGGAGACATGAGAGCACTCTTCAAATACTTCAAAGGTTGTCACACAGAGGAGGGCCAGGATCTCTTCTCGATCCTCCCAGAGTGCAGGACACGGAATAACGGGCTCAAGTTAAAGGAAGCCAGATTCCGGCTGGACATCAGGAAAAACTTCCTGACTGTTAGAGCAGTACGATCAGCCCTGTTCCCAGTCCACTTAATCTCTCTCTCTCTCTCTCTCTCTCTCTCTTCCCTCTTGGACTCCTTTTCCTTGTGTGCCATGTCTTCATTAGACTGTAAGCCTGAGGGCAGGAACTGTCTTTTTTGCTAAGTGTAAGCCGCTCCGAGAGCCTTTTTTGGCTGAGGACCGGGGTATAAATATGATATTATTTATTTATTTATTTATTTATATAGCACCAACAATGTACTTGGCGCTGTACAAAATATACAAATAAAACAGCGATACCCTGCCTAGAGGCTTACAACCTCTATAAATAATAAATAATAATATACGAAAATGGAATCAGTTGCCTGGTGAGGTGGTGGGCTCTCCCACACTAGAGGACTTCAAGAGGCAGCTGGACAACCATCTGTCAGGGATGCTTTAGGGTGGATTCCTGCATGGAGCAGGGGGCTGGATTCGATGGCCTTGTAGCCCCCTTCCAACTCTGCTATTCTATGATGAAAAATCCTCCGCTTGCATTTACCTCTAAGATGTTCTAGGCCTGGTACTGCACAGAGGTGCCTGCAAGCTACACGTTCGAATCTGGAAATCGTTTCTTCTGAAGTCCAGATCTCTTGGACTCTAGTGATTCAGGGGCAAGGAGAATTTATTCTGCCAGGAGAAGTTAGAATGAACCCCATGACCTCAGCCACCACTGCTGTCCTGTCAACTTTACATGAGACTGACACTTCATTGGTGCTGGTTTGGGGGGGGGGGGGGATAGAGCCTCTTCCAGGGGGGTGGGCAATCCTCCATGCCTGTGCATGGGACGAAATCGGATCGTTCAGCCACTTGTGATATCAGGATGCAGCAGAGGAGTCTGCTCACTGTGTCTCTGCATGACTCATTGTCCTGGACTTGCCTCTTTATAATCAAGAGGCAGGTTCAGAAGAGCAACCCTGAGAAGTACACGGGAGATGGCTACATTCTTTTGTTTTCACACTCAGAAAGTAAATTTATTCAGGCGTTAAGAATAGAATCATAGAATAGCAGAGTTGGAAGGGTCCTACAAGGCCATCGAGTCCAACCCCCTGCTCAATGCAGGAATCCACCCTAAAGCATCCCTGACAGATGGTTGTCCAGCTGCCTCCTGAAGGCCTCTAGTGTGGGAGAGCCCACCACCTCCCTAGGTAACTGGTTCCAATGTTGTACTGTTCTAACAGTCAGGAAGTTTTTCCTGATGTCCAGCCGGAATCTGGCTCTTCCTGTAACTTGAGCCCGTTATTCCGTGTCCTGCACTCTGGGAGGATCGAGAAGAGATCCTGGCCCTCCTCTGTGTGACAACCTTTTAAATATTTGAAGAGTGCTATCATGTCTCCCCTCACAATATAAATTGTGTTCCTTCATCAGACCTGCAGAACAATATAAAGAGAAATGCCGAAGAATCTTCAGGTGTTCACGGAGATGACAGCAGATGCCCGAATGCCGATGACGCCTTTCGTGGTGTCCTGGAGCAGAGCGAAGGAGCTGCCAGGACTGAGGTGCCCAAAGTTCTCCCAAGGAATGAACCCTCGCCTGCTTGTGTCGACCAAGAGCCTTTATTCCCTCTTGGGAACTCTCGTTGCGGAGGAGACGTGCTGTATGAATTCCTCGGCCGTGCCACCTCCCAGAGAGACCCTCCTTTATCTGCGCACTGCAGCCAGGGAGAGGAAGACGATGCTCAGTCCCACAGCGAGGAAGAGTATGACGAGGACATCATAGAACCCAGGACTCTGAATGAAATCACCACCGTAACAGACAGAACCAGTCCCTGGTCCAGCGTCATCTCTGAACCGGAGCTGGAGGCTGGCCAAGAGGCGGTGATGGTAAGGAATGCTGAACAGCTCGTGGGGACTGCTGAGCATTTACTTGAAGAGGGTAGTATCCGAAGCAGCTCCTTGTCCAATGTAACCCAAGAAGACCCCTCGAGCCCGCCTAGCACTGCTCGATCCAGCGATGGTCCCTTTGGAGAAGAAGGGAGTGCCGGATGTGTGAGAAGACAAGACCTTGAAGGTAGTTCAGAAGAGCTGTTTCATCCTGCCCCCATCTCCACTGTGGACCAGGCAAAGGACAGGCCTGTACATAAGCGAAGGTCGGATCAGGAAGCAGCACCGGCAATCCAGGGTGTAGGGGCTGAAAGAAAGCCGTTTGCTCCGTGTAGTGGGGGTGGAGGCTTTGCAACAGCTAGGGCCGTTGCTCCAGAGATGGGGGAAGGAAGAGAGGATTCACATGGCAGCTCCCAAGCTGAGGAAGGAGTCGATTCAAGCGGTGAGAGGCAGCAGCATTGTCCTGAACCTCAGGATACTACACAGCATGCTGGAAGCAGCTCTGATGAGAGTTACGAAGGCCCACCTGAAGAGCCGGGGAAGCCTCCGAAGCCCAGCGTAGTGCTGTATCCTTTTTCATCTAGTCCTTGTCTTTAGAATAATAATAATAATAACAACAACAACAACAACAACAACAACAACTTTATTTATTTCTTAGCCGCCTCTCCCTTTGGATCGAGGCGGGGAACAACATTAGAACAGGAATCAATACATCTTAAAAATTCATGATTTAACATTGATCTGGATAGGCCTGCCAGAAAAGGCTAGTCTTTAAAGCTGCCTTAAAATCACACACAGAGTTAATTTTATGAATCTCCTCCGGCAGGCCATTCCACAATCTGGGGGCGACAGAAGAAAAGGTCCTCTGGGAAACTGATGTCAGCCTAGTTTTAGCTGACTGAAGTAAGTTCACCCCAGAGGACCTGAGTGTGCGGGGCGGACTGTATGGGAGAAGGCGATCCCGCAGGTAACCTGGACCCAAACCATTTAGGGCTTTAAAGGTAATGACCAACACTTTGTACTTTGCCCGCAGCCAGTGGAGTGATTTTAATGTTGGGGTAATATGCTCACCCCTAGATGTACCGGTGACCAACCTGGCTGCCATATTTTGAACTAGTTGAAGTTTCCGAACTAGGTACATTGGTAGCCCTATGTAGAGCGCATTGCAGAAGTCAAGCCTTGAGGTTACCAGCGTGTGCACGACCATCTTCAGGTCTTCCGACTCTAGCTGGCGTATCAGCCGAAGCTGATGGTAGGCACTCCTGGCCGTCGCATCCATCTGGGCTGTCATTTGGAGCGACGGATCCAGGAGCACCCCCAAACTACGAACACAGTCTTTCAGGGAGTGTAGCCCCATCCAGAACTGGCTGACACACCTCCAAACCTAGGTCAGAGCCCTTGACAGCAAGCACCTCTGTTTTGTCTGGATTCAGCTTCAGTAAACATTGGAACCTGTCCAGGTGGGCTCTTCCTTTCACTTGACCCCACCTTGCTGCAGGCGCGGATTGGGAGACTAGCTCTGCTGCTGTTAAAAGTGATTAAAACCTTTAATAGTTCTTCTCAGTGTCTGGAATGCGCGAGGTTTCGGAGGGGAGAAATAATCCGTCTTCAGGAGCTGACGCTGGAAACCTTATTCTTATGTTTTGAATATTCTCCGGAGCCCTTTTCCCTTCTGAGCGTTCTGCTGAACGGCCTCTAATCAAAGAGTTGTGGCTCGTAGCTGCAAGTCTCCCCACAGAACGCTTTGATTAGAGGCAGTTCAGCAGAACGCTCAGAAGGGAAAAGGGCTCCGGAGAATATTCAAAATATAAGAATTATTTCTCCCCTCCCTCTCCCACCCTAGAGGCCTTCAAGAGGCAGCTGGACCACCATCTGTCAGGGATGCTTTAGGGTGGATTCCTGCATTGAGCAGGGGGTTGGACTCGATGGCCTTTTGGCCCCTTCCAACTCTGCTATTCTATGATTCTATGATTAAGAACTATTAAAGATTTTAATCACTTTTAACAGCACCAGAGCTAGTCTCTCAATCCGCGCCTGCACAGTGGTGCCTCCTTACCCTGCTAACTACACGCACGCACGCCTTGCTGCAGCCAGTAGGAGAAGACAGGCCCTCTCCAGGGCCGCGTCACACAGGGTCATGCATTGGCTATGTCTCGGTTGGACGACTGCAACCTTCTTCTCACTGGCCTTCCTTCTTCTCACATCAGTTCGCTGGTTTCTGTTCACCACTCTGCTGCTAAGATCATCTTCTTGGCTCGCCGCTCTGACCATGTCACTCCACTTCTGAAATCTCTTCATTGGCTTCCAATTCACCTCAGAATCCAATATAAACTTCTCCTATTGACCTACAAAGCTTTTCACAGCCTAGCTCCTTCCTATCTCTCCTCTCTCATCTCACCCTATTGCCCCGCTCGTGCTCTCCGCTCCTCTGATGACATGTTTCTCACCTGCCCAAGGGTCTCTCCTTCCCTTGCTCGGCTTCGTCCGTTCTCTTCCGCTGCCCCTTACGCCTGGAACGCTCTTCCAGAACGTTTGCGAACTACAAGTTCAATCGCAGCTTTTAAAGCTCAGCTAAAAACTTTTCTTTTCTCTAAAGCTTTTAAAACTTGATTTTGATCTGACTTTTATACTGTTAGTTTTACTCTACCCTGTGCCTGTTTGGTGCATTCTCTTCCCCTTCTTATTGCTTTATTATGATTCTATTAGAATGTAAGCCTATGCGGCAGGGTCTTGCTATATTATTGTTTTACTCTGTACAGCACCATGTACACTGATGGTGCTATATAAATAAATAAAAATAAGAAGGGTGGCTTCGTGACGTGGAAATAGCTCCTTAGCCACAGTAGCCAGAAGTGTAACCTTCACCCTCCACTCAGACACAGCATATTGGTGGCCATATTTCTTTTCTTTTCTTTTTTTTGCCACCTAATGCACAAGTGACTGGAGGCCGTAGCAGGAAAAGTGCCACAGGAAGGGAGATGGGTCTGGTTCAGGACCTCTGCGCCAGGCTAGAAGGGGAGCAGTGCACCCCACAAATGTGCATATTATTGCCTCGCAGATCGAGTTAAAGCTCATGCCTTAAGTCTCTGGCTAACCTTGCTGTGTCTTCTTGCAAACGCTATCTCTGTGATCATTCAAAAACAACCTTAATGCCTGTTTGTTATGGGTGGCAACACCCGTCCATTCCACTTACCAGTTTTCACTGGGAGGGAGGCATTATGTAACGTAAGACAAACCCACCTTACGTAAGTGACATCTTAACCCTTGGTTGAAGTAGGGCTGTTTGTCCTCAGTATTGCAAGTACTTGCAGGTAATAGAATCATAGAATCATAGAATAGCAGAGTTGGAATCGAGTCCAACCCCCTGCTCAATGCAGGAATCCACCTTAAAGTATCCCTGACAGATGATTGTCCAGCTGCCTCTTGAAGGCCTCTAGTGTGGGAGAGCCCACAACCTCCCTAGGTAACTGGTTCCATTGTCGTACTGCTCTAACAGTCAGGAAGTTTTTCCTGATGTCCAGCTGGAATCTGGCTTCCTTTAACTTGAGCTCGTTATTCCATGTCCTGCACTCTGGGAGGATTGAGAAGAGATCCTGGCCCTCCTCTGTGTGACAACCTTTTAAGTATTTGAAGAATGCTATCATGTCTCCCCTCAATCTTCTCTTCTCCAAGCTAAACATGCCCAGTTCTTTCAGTCTCTCTTCATAGGGCTTTGTTTCCAGACCCCTGATCATCCTGGTTGCCCTCCTCTGAACATGCTCCAGCTTGTCTGCGTCCTTCTTGAATTGTGGAGCCCAGAACTGGACGCAATACTCTAGATGAGGCCTAACCAGTGCCGAATAGAGAGGAACCAGGACCTCACGTGATTTGGAAGCTATACTTCTATTGGTTGAAGTAGGGCTGTTTGTCCTCAGTATTGCAAGTACTTGCAGGTAATAAAATTATTCCTTTCAGCCGAACGGCGTCCAGGTTAAAGCTGGACCACGATACTTTGATCCCATCCAGTACAGGTCCCCAGTACCCTTAAGGTTTCCCCACCAATGACCTCTGTCGCTCTTGTGGCCTTAAATATTCCGGAAGCCCCATCTTCAGAGCCATCAAAGCTGTCGTTTTCAAAGGGTCAGCTTTTGCCGCTATGGGGAATGCCAGAAAAAAATGACAAGGTATTGTTTTCAGATGATTTATTTATTCATTTATTTATTGCATTTCTATACCGCCCAATAGCCGGCGCTCTCTGGGCGGTTCACAAAAATTAAAACCATTCAAAGTATAAAACAACTTGATGATGCCAAGTTCTGCATCTCAAAGTTTGCATGGGGGAGGGGCCCGTAGCTCAGGTATAGAGCACCTGCTTTCTTTGCAGAAGGTCCCAGGTTCAAGGGACAGGTAGAAGGAAGGATCAGGTGGCAGGACTTGGGAAAACCCTTTCTCTGCCTGAACCTCCAGCGGTCAGGGCTAAGCTCCATAGACAAATTGTCTGCCCTGGCTGCCTTAAACTGGCGCACAGCACTCTTATAACTGAGGGAGGAGGGAATTGGGCGTTTACACAGTGACCCCCTAAGATGTGGGAGGAATTTAGTCCAATGAAGGGGGTGCTCCAGGTTGTCAGAAACTGCATAGCAGTTTGGGAGCTGGTCTGCCAAGGGTTCTCTTAGATAAGTGTAAGAATTATGATCTTCTGTGGCACACACACACACCCCTTTCTGGGCATGCCTCGGGACTCATCCTGACACAATAGGCATCCTTCTCGGAAGCTGGGTAATCCTGCTGCATTTGTACTCAGCCTTGGGAATAACTGAATGATCCAGGGCAGAAAGAGAGCAGCATTACTGCAGCAGAATCCAACTGAAAGGAGGCAAGACCAGAGCAGTGGATCATACAGAGACGCAGCCAATGGCCTCCTCTGTGGCTGTAGTGTTAACAGGAGCTTTCTTTAGTTGATTGGGAAATTATTGGCGCGTAGGCCATGGTGGACTAATAAGAGAAGCACACTGGTCTGGCTTTAAATCCCGTTCAGCTCCAGAAAGGAGGCAAAAGCGAGCTTCCTAACAAGTGCGAAATCAGGATGGGCTTTTTCGGTGCCAAATTGTACACCTTGCACCAGCGGGCCTAGTGTAGCCCACACAGCAGCTGCACAGCATCCATCCTTTTCCGTGATATATTTTTTTATTATTTTAAATCACATCCAACTTACAAACACACAGTACAAAAGAAAGAGAAACATACAAAGAAATAAAAACACACAAAACACATAAAAAACATACAAAGTTAAGATAGACTTCTGATTTCCTCCACAGCAAAAATATGTAACCGTATCTTCTCATACTCTATAATTACCCCCCAAAAAAGCAAATTTCCCCTCTTTTATCTTAAAATTTTCTTCTTAATCGTTGAATCCACAGATGAACGAGTCATTTTTTCTGGTCCCTGCAAAAAGTCTATAAGAGGTTTCCATTCAGTCAAAAGCATAACTGTTGACTTTTCTCTAATTATATAAGTTTTGCTGTCCCTGCCAGTTCCACCATCTTCATTAGCCATTCATCCATCGTAGGCAATATTGCATCTTTCCATTTTGGTGCATATAATAATGTATAAGAATCATAGAATAGCAGAGTTGGAAGGGGCCTACAAGGCCATCGAGTCCAACCCCTGCTCAATGCAGGAATCCACCCTAAAGCATCCCTGACAGATGGTTGTCCAGCTGCCTCTTGAAGGCCTCTAGTGTGGGAGAGCCCACCACCTCCCTAGGTCACTGGTTCCATTGTCGTACTGCTCTAGCAGTCAGGACGTTTTTCCTGATGTCCAGCTGGATAGAGTCCCATAGTTCTTTTTCATCAGCTCGTCCGTCCATTAACCCCAAAAGGAAGTATTTCCGCCATCCATCCTTTTCCAGGCGGTCTTGCGCAGGACCTCGCTTCAACCTGTCAAAGGCACCTACAGCAGCACATAACCCTGCAAGAGAAATAACCTGCTTCAGAGTTTCTTCCTTGACTCTGCCTTTCAGCTCTGACCCTATTGTGGTCCCCAACTTCTTCCTTCCGCCGCAAGATCTGGAAGCCTCCATGAGACTGCTCAGTATTTCTTCTTCTCCTCCTCCTCCTCCGTCAGCTTCTGCTAGTAAAGTAAGTATGGCCGCTTTCTGTTCTTCCCTCCCTGCCTTTCCTTTAAGCAAGAGCATAGACAAAAAGCCAGGGTTGCTGGGAGGGGTGGGGGCGTTTCCTGAAACTTAAGAAACTGACTTCCAAGTAAACACAGTTATACTTGGTCTGCCAAGGGAAAGGAGCTCTCCAAGGTATGCCGAGCCAGAACCGTTGAGGGCCTTGCTGGCAGGCCTGTGCATTCAGGAGTTCCTCCGTCATACACCACACAAGCCTGGAGTTCAAGATCAGGGGCAGGATTCAGCTTTCCCGGTGTTACATCCGGGGCGTGGGCGGCAGGGAGCTAGGCTGGGCCGCCGGGACCCGGAGGAGTGAGGTAGAAGAGAACACCGCACTGAAGCGGGATCAAGAAAGGTTCAGCTTTATTGGCTGTCACTAGTGTGGGCCAGGGCCAGAGCCAGAGGCCCCCTCCCGTAGCATGCAAGAGTTCAGAGGCACAGTTGAACCCGAGTCTGGGCCGAGCTGGAGCAACGTCCCAGAACCGGCACAAGGGTTCAGCACCACCTGCTGAGACAGAGGCAGAACCACAGCATAGTCCAGAGGCAGTCCAAGGGTCAGGAACCAGCAAGGCAGAGGCAAAGCGAAGTCCAAATGCAGTCCAGAAGTCAGGAACCAACAAAGTGTAGTAGAGGCAAAGCGAAGTCCAAAGGCAGTCCAGAAGTCAGGAACCAACAAAGTGTAGTAAAGGCAAAGCGAAGTCCAAAGGCAGTCCAGAAGTCAGGAACCAACAAAGTGTAGTAGAGGCAAAGCGAAGTCCAAAGGCAGTCCAGAAGTCAGGAACCAACACGATCAGGAATGGGCATAGAGTTTCACGGGACGCAGACCCAGGCAGCACAGGAACAGTGTTGCTGTGGCAAGGGTTGAGAGAGCAGTGCAGTGCTTAAATAGCTCTTACCCTGGCCCCACCCAGCTGGACTCCAATCACACCCCCTGCGTGTAGTTAGTCAGGGGCCTGAGGCTTGCAAACACCCCAGCAGGACAGGTCCTGACCAAAGACCTGGGTCCTGCAAGCACTCGGTACAGCATAGACCTGGGTCCTGCAAGCACTCGGTACAGCATAGATCCTGACACCCGGGAATATTTTTGCAAAAGCCAATGCCTAGGAGATGGGTTTGGATGATTGGGTGAATTCTTGAAAGCGTGGCTGAGTGGGGAGAGCTTGCAGAGGGGGGGGCGGTCTGTTGATCCAGGAGGTGCCATAAATAGATATTTGCTCTTCGTATAAATAACAGAGGGGAAAGGAGCGGAATCATGCAGAATAAAACCGATGTGTGCTAATAGGTCTGCTAATGGCTATCGGCTGTGATAAAGTAGCGGAACCCTGGTGCGCAGAGATTGATGTTTTTCTGAGTACCAGATATTTTTCTGATTGATATTTTTCTGAGAACAAGCCGTCTGGTCCCGCTTGTAATAATAATAACAATAACAACAATAAATTTATTTCTTACCTGCCTCTCTGTTTGGATCAAGGCGGGGAACAACAATAAATATAAGTGCATAAAATTGATTAAAAACATAGTATACATAGTTAAAACATCCGAAAAACATCCTAAAATTCCACTGCCGGAAGAGTTCAGTCTTAATAGCTTTCTTAAATGCTAAAAGACTATTAAGTTGACGGATCTCCTCCGGCAGGCCGTTCCACAGTCTGGGAGTAGCGAAAGAGGAGGTCCTCTGGGTAACAGTTGTAAGCCTACTTTTGGCTGGCTGAAGGAAATTCTTCCCAGAGGACCCCGACGGTGGAATGCCCTCCCCTGGGAGGCCCGATTGGCGCCAACGTGGACTGCATTTCGACGCCAAGTAAAAACATGGCTTTTTAACAAAGCCTTTGATGGTTAAACTCACTGGCACATTGTTTTCACTGCTTATACTGCTTTTAAATTATATATTGTTTTAACTTGATTCATACTTTAATTCATTTTTAACTCTGCATATTTATTGTTTTATACTGCATGCTTTTATCTGTACGCCGCTCTGAGATCTTAATGATATAGGGTGGGATATAAATGTTTTAAATAAATAAATAAATAAATAAATATACCAGTGACCAACCTGGCTGCCATATTTTGGACTAATTGAAGTTTCCAGGCTAGGCACAAAGGTAGCCCTCCGTATGTAGACGTGCATTGCAGAAGTCGAGCCTGTAGTCTTCCGGGGGGCATCTGGGCAGCTACTGTGGGAAAGTGGATGCTGGACTAAGGAGCCCCCAAATCTAATCCCGGCAGAGCATTTGCTGCGTCTTTAAATTGGCTTGATTTGCACCATTTGTACAAGTTGGTGTTTTCTTGACCCAGAATGTGATGGAGGGTGGAGTGACAGAGAGAGTGTGTGTATCAAGGCAGGGATGGATTTCTGGATTGAAGCTTTTCTTTCTTTTTTCTTCGCATTTTTATTGTGAATTTAACAGAACCAAACAAAAACGAAATCGTGAAAAAGAAAAACAAAGAAACATTACATATATAGGAATATCAACATTCCCCCCCCTATCAGATATAGCATTCAAAAAAAGAAAGAAAGAAAAAAGGAGAGAATTATGCATAGTTTTCAAGAAAGGCAGACCAAATATCCATGTATTTATCCACTCGCAAGTGGCGCCTATATAACACCTGTTCATATGCTGATCATAGAATCATAGAATAGCAGAGTTGGAAGGGGCCTACAAGGCCATCCAGTCCAACCCCCTGCTCAATGCAGGAATCCACCCTAAAGCATCCCTGACAGTCTTGAATGTCTCTAGTGTGGGAGAGCCCACAACCTCCCTAGGTAGCTGATTCCATTGTCGTACTGCTCTAACAGTCAGGAAGTTTTTCCTGATATCCAGCTGGAATCTGGCTTCCTTTAACTTGAGCCTGTTATTCCATGTCCTGCACTCTGGGAGGATCGAGAAGAGATCCTGGCCCTCCTCTGTGTGACAACCTTTCAAGTATTTGAAGAGTGCTATCATGTCTTCCCTCAATCTTCTCTTCTCCAGGCTAAACATGCCCAGTTCTTTCAGTCTCTAGAATCATAGAATCATAGAATAGCAGAGTTGGAAGGGGCCTACAAGGCCATCGAGTCCAAGCCCCTGCTCAATGCAGGAATCCACCCTAAAGCATCCCTGACAGATGGTTGTCCAGCTGCCTCTTGAAGGCCTCTAGTGTGGGAGAGCCCACAACCTCCCTAGGTAGCTGATTCCACTGTCGCACTGCTCTAACAGTCAGGAAGTTTTTCCTGATGTCCAGCCGGAATCTGGCTTCCTTTAACTTGAGCCCGTTATTCCGTGTCCTGCACTCTGGGAGAATCGAGAAGAGATCCTGGCCCTCCTCTGTGTGACAACCTTTTAAGTATTTGAAGAGTGCTCTCTTCATAGGGCTTTGTTTCCAGACCCCTGATCATCCTGGTTGCCCTCCTCTGAACATGCTCCAGCTTGTCTGCGTCCTTCTTGAATTGTGGAGCCCATAACATGCTGTTAAGTCCTAAGTCCATATAGCGCTGTTAAGTCCTAAGTCCATTGCATTATGGGAGGTGAGCATCCTTCCAGCGTGATAGTATAAGTCATTTAGCTGTCCTAAGGTCTCTGGATTGAATCTTGAAGTGGGAGGTCTGTGAATTGGGGACAGGTGAGTAAAATTGGGGCAGGCACTTCCAGAATGTCACATGTGACTCTTGAAATATCAGGAGCTGGCAGGAGATGTGGGCTTACCAAATGAGCTTAGAGCAAAACGCTTCTGAGAAACGAGGCTTAAGATTGCCTCTTAAAGCAGAGAGACCGCTAACAACTTAGAAAGAATCGCTGTTAATAAGGAATACAGCGAGAGGCATTGGGTTGTTCATTTATAAGTGCATGAAGGAACTTATTTCCTCTTGCTTCGCTGGCTTCTTTAGAATAATTTTCCGTAAAGCGTCAGGTGTTTGGGTTTTTTATAGTCTGTCACAGAATGTTGTTTACATCGAGCCCAGAAATCCCAGGGCCTGGTGTAAGTTTCACTGGGCAAGTGACTTATTGGCTGCCATTCCCAGAATCAAATCTAATGGGTTAGTTCCCCCCCTCCCTTTGGTTTATGGAAGGAAAAGGAACATTTGCAAAAGAAGAACATCTTGTTTGTGTAAAACCAGAGATAGAACCTTGTGACCCGAATGTAATGACCAGGACGTGATGTTAAATGTTAAATGAGACGGCCGCAGAATTTTCCTTATAAGGGCTTCCAGATTTTAAAATGGTGGGAGTGAGCCCAAAGAAAAGGGCAGCGCTTGGGAAGTAACCACGTAGAAACACTGAATCGGAAAGGCCTTGGTGGATTTTATCAAGCTCCCTAAATGGCTCCTTCTTACCTACGTTGGGATTCGCACTTTGGTTTTCCAGTTCATAGAGCATCATACTGGTTACTAAGCTACCATGCAGGGGCTTGAGTTAGGATTTTTCAAGATAATGGAATTTTCACCTGGCCCTGGATGTAGGAGCTCTTGGTTTGGGGTGGGTGCGAGGGGGTCCATGGCTACGGAAATCAAAGTGCTGTGTTCTCGCAAGAAGTTCACAGAGGGAAATCTTGAGGCATAGCGCTCCCCCACAACTATATTTTCCGTAACATAATGAATGGGGAATGTATGTATGGCAGGGTTCACATGAGTGCTTTGGTCCCACTGGAAAGAAATCCGGCCCTTCGGTTCACCGAGCACTTTCCCTTCCATTGAGCCAAAGCATTGCTCAAAGGTGCTGATCATAATGTAGAATATCTTTGCAACCCACGGCCAGCCGCCCCATCTGCCAAAGCTGCTATCAGTGTGCTGCAGCGTGGGAATGTCACAGCTCCAGCTCTATCCATGGGAATACAAGCTCCGCTTTGTAAAGGCAAATCCCTTCCTTGAAAGCCGTGCCCGTCTCGTTCAGTCTCCTTGGTCCTCTAAGCTGCCTGATGCCAGGTGCAAGCAGAGTGGTCTGCTGTCTCCGTTGTGCTACGCTTAGAAAATCCTGAGCGTGCCTCCCGGTTATCTCAGGAGAGAGCTGCAGTTTCGAGACCAGGAAAAACTAGACACAGCCTCTCGTCTCTTCCTCCTGCTTTTCTGGGAAGGAGAAAAACTGTGCGTTAATGCAGAGAGTCTTGAGAGTTCATAGGCAAGGCAAAAGTTCTTTTAAAAAGGTTTTTTGAAAAAAAACGGTATCAGCTGTTTGAGAAATTCTAGCGAGATGGTGTGTGCATTTTCGAGATCCCTTACTTTGTCCAAGGATTGCTGAAGCCCACCTGACCACCTCTTTTCTCTCCCCCAGCCTTGTACGTTTCATGTGAATTGTAAACCTCTGTATGTGGTTCAGGTCCCCTCTGAGTCCCACACAACACCAAAAGATGGGACCTGTAGTCACGGCACGCACGTTGTCCCTTCCCTACAGTTCCCAATTTATATAGAGCTCCCAGCCTCCCACAAATCCTTAGGCACTGGCTTTATGGCAGCCATCCCATTCCCTGCCTGCACATGATCACTCCTATTTTTTTAAAAAAAACAACGCCTAGAAGTTGCAACTAGAAATGAAAGCAAAATTTCCATTCTCAGCAGATTTGATTTTCATGGTAGAACGAGGGGCAAGTTCTCGGCTGATTCTTTTTTAAAACGAACAAACTGAAGAGGTCAAATTGTGTCACAAAAGCCCTTAGGCGTACTTTTCAGGGTGTGTTATCTGTGAACAAGGTCTTGTCATTGCAACAGCCGGTCTTCCTAGTTCCTTGGAAATTCACTCAGTTCGCTGGTCTCCCACCCAAACAAGCCCCAGGACACAAGATCTTTTAAAGCGAGCGGTCATAGCCACGTCTGTTGTTATCGCATTTGTATCCCGCCCTTTAGGCTGTCAGAGCGCCTTGCAAAGGCAAGAAGTAAGACAGCCCCTGCCCACAGGGCTTACATACAGTCTAAAAGCCATGGCATGAAAGGAAAGGAGGTTGGGAGGGTGGAGAGAGAAAAAAAGCAAATTCAGGCACTCGTCTCTTAGTGACGAAGTTCAGGTCATGCAGTTGGAGCTAAATACCGTGGAAGGGCTGTGCTTCCTCTTCAGTGGCGGTTGGTTGCGCGAGGGAGGAGGGGATCCAGGCGCGACAGAGGGTGCCTGCCTGTCTGCTGCTGCTTTTCACTCGTAAACTCTGTGAAGAAGCACGTGCTTTGCATGAAAATAGTTCCAGGTTCAGCCTGTGGCATCTCCAGTTTGAAAGGAGCAGGTAGCAAGGGATAGGAAAGGCCTCCCTCTGTCTGAGCGCTGCTGCCCTTCAGAGAAGACAATGCTCGGCTGGATGGAGAAATAGTCTGACCTGCTATAAGGAACCTTCCTATGTTCCTCCAGGCATTTCAGGGGCCCGTAGTTCCAGCAATCCCAAAAGGTAGGCAGGTTGAGTGAGCAGGCTCACTTCCCTTGCTTTGCCCAGCTCCCTGGCACTAGGTAGAAAGTCAGGGCTCCTGTGCAGTGTGTGTGGGGCGGGGGGAGCTGAATGGCTTTGCCCGTCTCTCCTGTGCTACACAGCAGATAGTTTTCTTCCATCATGGAGCCACTTCTCTGCTTCTTCACCCTGCAACCACAGGATGTGGTGATGGCCACCAATTTGGATGGCTTTGATAGGGAGTTGGATAAATTCCTGGAGGAGAAGGCTATCCATGGCTACTAGCCCTGATGGCTCTGTGCTATCTCCATTATTCGAAGCAGTAAGCCTGTGTGCCCCAGTTGCTGGGGAACATGGGCGGGAGGGTGCTGTTGCACCATGTCCTGCTTGTTGGTCCCTGGCCGATGGCTGGTTGGCCCCTGTGTGAACAGAGTGCTGGACTAGATGGACCCTCGGTCTGATCCAGCATCAGGGCTCTTCGTATGTTCTTGAAAATTGTTTCCTTCGCTACACTCCCCCCACCCACCCCGCTGGACCTGGGAGGCTCTTGTGCCTGAATGCTCCGCCTGCCACTTCATAGGGGCACGTCTCAGCTGCCTCAGAGCTCCTGGTTTCATAGAATCATAGAATAGCAGAGTTGGAAGGGGCCTACAAGGCCATTGAGTCCAACCCCCTGCTCAATGCAGGAATGCAAGAGCTGCCCTTCGGGAACATCTCCCAACCAGGACCCTTTTGCTCGTTTTTCTCTGGAGGAGCCCTGTTAAAAGTCTGCGGGGCGCCGTGAATTGCAGCCTTAAGGCACCAGGTGGCTGCCCGAGCTGGAGGCCAGCCGGCTTACTTATCTTTAAATGACCCAGAAATTGGAGGCCGGGCTCTTCTGGAACAAGCTAGACCCTGTCCGCTCGGCTCCAGCTCAATTCACGGCTCCGGTGTTGAAATAAGAAACATGCTAAACAATTCTCCGGCATGTCAAAGATACGGGAAGGTGGGAGACCCCCCACACCCACCCACACCGCGGCAGGCGGGCTCTTAGGAGAAACCTGCGCATGCACTTCTCACTTTGTATATCCCACATCGCTTGCTGACTGAAGCTGTACAGAGGTCAATGACACGAGCGCCGAGCCAGCTGAAGCTGGTTCCGCTTTCTGTAACTTTAGTGTTTAACAGCTGTTGCAGCGGCACATGCCCTGGGCAGGGGGGCAGCTGCCATCTGAGCACGCGCAAGAGCGTAGTCAGCACTTCAGTGCCCCTACAGATAATTTGAATAGGAGGCATATAAATATAATACCAGGGTCATTTGTTTGGATTTTTAACCCATCCTTTCAGCAATAGCTCAGGAGCGGTTGCAACTGGCTGATAAGGCCACCCAGTGTGGTTACCCCAAGAGCACTTGCTTGCTCTTAAGAATCATAGAATAGCAGAGTTGGAAGGGGCCTACAAGGCCATCAAGTCCAACCCCCTGCTCAATGCAGGAATCCACCCTAAAGCATCCCTGACAGATGGTTGTCCAGCTGCCTCTTGAAGGCTTCTAGTGTGGGAGAGCCCACCACCTCCCTAGGTAACTGATTCCATTGTCATACTGCTCTAACAGTCAGGAAGTTTTTCCTGATGTCCAGCCTGAATCTGGCTTCCTTTAACTTGAGCCCGTTATTCCGTGTCCTGCACTCTGGGAGGATCGAGAAGAGATCCTGGCCCTCCTCTGTGTGACAAACTTTTAAGTATTTGAAGAATCATAGAATCATAGAATAGCAGAGTTGGAAGGGGCCTACAAGGCCATCGAGTCCAACCCCCTGCTCAATGCAGGAACCCACCTTAACGCATCCCTGACTGATGGTTGTCCAGTTGCCTCTTGAAGGCTTCTAGTGTGGGAGAGCCCACCACCTCCCTAGGTAACTGGTTCCATTGTTGTACTGCTCTAACAGTCAGGAAGTTTTTCCTGATGTCCAGCTGGAATCTGGCTTCCTGTAACTTGAGCCCGTTATTCCGTGTCCTGCACTCTGGGATGATCGAGAAGAGATCCTGGCCCTCCTCTGTGTGACAAACTTTCAAGTATTTGAAAAATCATAGAATAGCAGAGTTGGAAGGGGCCTACAAGGCCATCGAGTCCAACCCCCTGCTCAATGCAGAAATCCACCCTAAAGCATCCCTGACAGATGGTTGTCCAGCTGCCTCTAGTGTGGGAGAGCCCACCACCTCCCTAGGGAACTGGTTCCATTGTCGTACTGCTCTAACTGTCAGGAAGTTTTTCCTGATGTCCAGCCGGAATCTGGCTCTTCCCGTAACTTGAGCCCATGATTCCGTGTCCTGCACTCTGGAATGATCGAGAAGAGATCCTGGCCATCCTCTGTGTGACAACCTTTCAAGTATTTGAAGAATCATAGAATAGCAGAGTTGGAAGGGGCCTACAAGGCCATCGAGTCCAACCCCCTGCTCAATGCAGGAATCCACCCTAAAGCATCCCTGACAGAGGGTTGTCCAGCTGCCTCTTGAAGGCCTCTAGTGTGGGAGAGCCCACCACCTCCCTAGGTAACTGGTTCCATTGTCGTACTGCTCTAACAGTCAGGAAGTTTTTCCTGATGTCCAGCTGGCTTCCTTTAACTTGAGCCCGTTATTCCGTGTCCTGCACTCTGGGAGGATCGAGAAGAAAGAGATCATGTCTCCCCTTCCCTGACCCCAGGGGGGGTGTGCTTGAATAAAAAGGGGGAATTAGTGGAGAGTTTCCAACAATCATTAAGAAAGGCCCTTTGACCCTGTGATTCAGAGCAAAAGACTGTGGACTATTGTGAGGGTGAACGGGTGGGAGGGAGCCTGCCTGCAATCCCAGCTGAAGCTGTGAAGGGGTTGAGAGGAGGCTGTCGAGAAAGGCTACGAGGAGCTGACAGGGCTGCAACTTGAGGATCCATTGCCGGAGTTCACAAGACCGACTGAGAAAGCCAGGGAACCGCTTTCTTGCAGGCCACCCTGTGTGGAGGTGTCCTCATAAACCAGAGCTGTGGGGCCAAATCTTCGCATTGAACAGGTCCAAATCTGTGCATGGACTATATGGCACACATTTGACTCCTGTTATATGCAGGCATTGAATCTTCTGGTTCAAAGAAGCAGCAGAGAAATGTGGTGTGGGGGGTGGAATAGAAGATGCTTAAACCCACAGAATCAAGACGAGATATAAAAGCAGGCTTGAATGGCAGCGGTTAACCAGTCAAGAATGTCCCATTTCCGTAGGCAGGCCATTCCGGTAGTCAGCGACCCTCAGGTCTCAGCATGCAGATTTGGGAGTGCGGCAGCAGACCTGCTAGGTAGGTGAAAGGCGAGATAGCTAGCTGCCCAGGTACTGAAGCCTCTGCCCCGCCCCCTCCACACCTGCTCCTGGCTTTGAAGCCAGGATGCTGGAGTTGGGGGGTGGGGCAGTGGCTTCGAAGCGGCGCCATTCTGAAGCCTCCGCCCCCAACCCCAGCGTCCTGGCTTCGAAGCCAGAAACGGCTTCCGGCCGGGCGGTGGCTTTGAAGCCAGGACGCTGGGGTTGGGGGGCGGCCAGGGGGGCGGCTTTGGAACAGCGCGCCCGGAAGCCGCTCTAGGAGAGCAGCTTCCGGGTGCGCCGTTCGGCGCCCTCCTTTGCTTGGCGCTCTAGGCCGCCGCCTGAGTTGCTTCTATGGCAGCACCGGCCCCGGAAGCAGGTGCTCCTACACTGAGCTCAGAGGGCTTTTTTGGTTGTAGCCCCCAGCCTTGGGAACTAGGGATGTGCTCCGCTTCTAATCGGACCGTAGAAGCAGGAGCGGAGCGGGGGGCTTCGCCTGCCCTTAAGGCGGAGGCGAAGAGGATTGGGGGGCCGGCAGAGCGTGGCGAAGAGCATCGAGGTGAAGGCGGATCCTTCGCCTCGATCCGGAGCTCCGCCGGAAAGGTAAGTGGGGTTTACCGGGCCCTGCCGCTGTCCCCCCGCCCTCCTCTCCCTTACCTGCCTCCGTCCGCGGTCTGTCAGCGTCTTCAATTGAGCCCGTGGTTCCAGCAGGAAGTTTGGGCCGCTTGCGGCCCAGACTTCCTGGTGGAACCGCGGGCTCAATTGAAGATGGCGACGGACCGCGGACGGAGGCAGGTAAGGTCCCCCTCTCCCTTGGTCCCTTACCGGGCTCTGCCGCCGTCGCCGCATGGGCGGCGATGGCGGCAGGGCCCGGTAACCCCCCCTATGGGGGGGGAACAGAGCTCCGATCCGGAGCTCCGAGCGGAGCGGAGTGGGGGCGGAGCGGAGCGGCCCGATCCGAAAATGGCGGATCTGAAAGTGAAGCGGAGTGGGGGGTCCGTGTACACCCCTATTGGGAACTCCCTGTTCCAGGAGAATTGTCTCTCCCACCCACCTCTCTGTCTTTCTTTCTCTCTCTCTGCTGGTATTCCACCACCACATGAAAGCCATGCCTGTTTTGTCATGCTTTTAGCTTCACCTTCTCCATGGTTTTGCCTGGCCCTCTTTTTGTGCTTTACCTGTGTCATTTTACCTACCATCTTCCCAGTTGAGCTATGGCCCCTTGCAGAGAGGGACCAGAGCTCAGTGAGATAGAGCACCTACTTTGCGTGCTGAAGGTCCCAGGTTCGATTCCTGGCATCTCTACGAAGGGCTGAAAAAAACCTGCCTGAAACTCTGGAGAGCTGTTGCTGCCAGTCAGTGTCGACAATACTGGGCTAGATGGACGAATGGTCTGACTCGTGATAAGACGTCTTCCGATGTTCCTTTAATTGTTTTGTTTTTTTGGCATTTCTTTTTTAAAGCACCTCGTTAACGTTAGCTGTCCCGAGTGTTGCATTTATCCAAATCCGGGAGGTAGAATATAAAACCTTTAAACCAATAAACTCTTTTAACGGAGGCCAGCATGGTTATGAGACAAGCCAGGGAGGCTCAGAAAGTAGAGCGCATGCTTTGCGTACAGAAGGTTCCAGGTTCGATTCCTGTCATCCCAAAGTAGGGCTACGGAGGAATCCTGCCTGAAACCCTGAAGGGCTGCTGCCAGTCAGTGCTGCCAGCACTGAGCTAGATGGGCCAGTAGTCCGACTCTGAACAAAGCAGCTCCTTGTGTCCCTAGGGTGACTTGTTGGCTCAGGGGTGGCCAAGATTTGAACTGGGGACTTTCCAGCTTTCTCTCAGCCGCTGTACTACATCAACCACAATGTATGATTGCAGGTTTTTGTACAATTTTGCTTCTGCAATTCATGGGGAGGGGCAATGAAGCCCTGCCACCACCACTTTCATTTGGCTTTTTAAAAAACATCAGCCACAAAAGTAGCCACCCACCCATGCCGCAAACCCTCAGTGCCTTTCCTTTTAGTAAGTAAGCACTTTGGGGGCTGTGCAGCTGTACCTCCCTTTCAGGGGGGCAGAAATGCCCCTTCTGCGTCTGCTGTGAGAAAGCCGTACAAATCTGCTTCCTTCCTGCCTCGCCCCAGACATTTTTGACAGCAGAAGGGAAACACTGCAAACATGTGCAGCCCTGGGAGAGGCACTTCGGATCAGGAAGTGAAAGACGTGATTGCCCTCTGTTATACAGGAGTCAACATCTGGCTCCCTCTGCTTTTAAAGTAAGGAGCAGGACAGAGAAACACTCCCTCTTCCGCAAGAAGCCCCAGTCCTGTTGGGATGAGATGTATTATTATTATTATTATTATTATTATTATTATTATTATTATTATTATTATTATTATATATTTAAAGGAAGTTACAGGAAGCCAGATTCCAGCTGGACATCAGGAAAAACTTCCTGACTGTTAGAGCAGTACGACAATGGAATCAGTTGCCTGGTGAGGTGGTAGACTCTCCCACACTAGAGGCCTTCAAGAGGCAGCTGGACAACCACCTGTCAGGGATGCTTTAGGGTGGATTCCTGCATTGAGCAGGGGGTTGGACTCGATGGCCTTGTAGGCCCCTTCCAACTCTGCTATTCTATGATTCTATTATTAATATTAGTATTAGTATTATTTATGACATTTATATACCTAGCTGAAGCTCTCTGGGAGGTTTACAAAGATAAGATTGGATTAAAAGGACTGAACATTAAAATCAATACACAAAATTTAGAAACATAAAAAACAGTTAACATTTAAAACAAATTTTAAATGCTCAGCCAGGCCAAAGCTATTGGAGTCAGTTTAATTAATTAATTAATTAATTAAAACTCAGCATATGATGTTGAATGCCTGGGAGAAAAGGAAAGTCTTAACCCGGCACTGAAAAGATAATGTTGGCGCCAGGCGGGCCTCATCAGGGAGATCATTCCATAATTGGGGGGGGCCACCACAGAAAAGGCCCTCTCCCTTGTTGCCGTCCTCCGAGCTTCCCTCGGGGGTAGGCACCCAGAGGAGGGCTTTAGATGTTGAGCGTAGTGTACGGGTAGGTTCATGTCGGGAGAGGCGTTCCATCAGGTATTGTTGTAGAATTGTTGTGGAACAGGAGCAGGGATAGAGGGGGAGTGATCCTTCAGTGGAAAGAAAAACACAGCAAAAGCAGGCTTTGTGGGCATGTGTAGAAAACCTTTGAGGAGACCAGAACTCAGACAAGAGGAAATTGTTTTGCTGGAAATGCACTTAAAACTGAAGCAATTGGTTTAACACACACGCACGCACCTCCAAACCCTATTGCCACATTACAGAGCTGGTCCCTGTGTCCTGAGCGGAAGTTTGGCTTTCTTCTTTTTCAGGCTGGAAGCGGTGGTGATGCTTCTGCTTCTGCTGCTGGGGCAATCCCTTACCGAAGGCCGAACCGTCACAAGCTGAGCATGATTCCAACACAGCTGCCAGAAGAGGAAACGAAAAGGATTGCTAGAATATTTTCTGCACAGCTCTCCACAAAACCATAGCAGAGGAATTAGACCCGAAGGATGCCCAGCAGCACTAGGCGAAACTGAAATCCCTAGCAAGGGCGGCAGCTGGGACTCACTGCAAGGACGGTCTTCTCTGAGCTCGGAAAGCCCAGAGCCAGCAGCCCCAGACCAAAAGCGATACACACACACACACACAAACACACACACACACACACACACCCTGCAAGCCCTCGTGGTTTGCGTGGAAGTTTTGCGCCTGAGAGAGAGCTGAGCCAGTTGTCTGCACACCAAAGTCTCGACACGCCCTCTTTCCGTGATGCCCATGCAATACCCATCCGTCCGTCTCTCCTAGAAGGACGCACGGAATTCGTTGGCTGAGCCAGGTAATTAGATTACGGGCAACGGCAGCAAGTACTGAGCAGACCGCCTGTCTTGAGTTCAGCTCTGGACTCCATCCTGTCTCCACCGCCTCCTGCATTTGGCTTCTCCTCCTATCCTGGGTTCTTCCGTTACTCTGGCAGTGTGGGAGCTGCAGTCGTGCCCCTCCTCCCAACATGACCAAATAAGGTGAAAGGCCCCTAGACCGTCCAGGAAGAGTCCCACAGAAGCAGCACTAGCCCAGCTTCCAAAAATCAGTGATCCTTTTAAGAGGGGCTACAGTATGGCCCAGTGGCAACCGCTATGCCCCTAACGAAGGCCTGAGCACCAAGCCCACAGCTGTAGTGACCTCTTTTCCACACAGCCCGACCCACCTTCCTCTCTTGCTTCAGGGCCCTGGGCACACCAACGTGCTTCCTTTTTATTGCCAACAATAACACCTCCCAGTCACTCCCTCTCCCTGCATCTCAGTCATACCTAGTTCTGTTTAAGGGGGCGGAAAAAACAAAGGCTAACTTAGATTTCTTCTTTGCTTTTTCACGCCAAGCAATGGAAAAATACCTGTTCGTATAGATACTCCTTTCCGAGCAGAAAATACATGGGCGATGAAAGCCTAGCGAGGGAGATGGACGTTGTCGTTTTGCGTTTCTTATCCTTGCAGTCCTGCGTGACTCAAGCCAGGATCTCAACCCTGAAGGGAGAAGAAAACCTTATTAGTTTTGCACTTATTTATTTGCTCAGGACTGTGGCCTCCACCCTAAGCACAGCTCTGATGTCTAGTTGGTTGCCCTGAAGCTCTACGGGGCTCTGAGGAACTTGCAGTATTTTTGCTCCATTCTCTCCGGTGTTGAGAAATGCTCTGCGATTGTGGGGATTTCTCCGGCGTCGGACAGAAAAGACCATCCTCTGTTTGCCAGGGGCACATCAGAGTGACCTATGCACATTGCTGGCTGTGGACTGTGAATAATATACTGATAACCAGGTTGTGCTTTTTGTTAAATACATGTGTGTTTTTTGTGGATATAAATTATTTCTTGTATATGCATCTATGATACTCGCTTAAAGTCATTCAAAACACACACACGTTCGGCCTCGAAAAGTTAACGGTCCCCAACGAAAACCACGCTAACTTATTTGTAAAGGGATGTTTGTGTTTTTTACACTTGTGATAGTCTTTTCTACAATAAAGTGGCATTTATATTTTTGTGACCTCAAGCCTATTTCTTCAATAATTGCATAATGTTTCATGCAATAGTCACTTTTTCTAATGCTGGAACTTCCTGGCGGGAACAGTAGATGGCCTGGAGTAGGAAATCCTCCTCCTGGGAATTTGGAGGAGGGGGGGTGTGGATTCAGAAAGTTCTGCTTGGTGCCCTGCCACACTGAAGAACCATCAGAAGAGCCCTGCAGGATCAAACCAAAAGCCTGATTGAATGTTCTATTCCCACAGTGGCCAATGGCGCGCATAGCACACACACCCCACTTTGTGTTCCCCAGCAACTTGGAAACAGAGGCATTCAACTTCCTTGAAAGGCCTCAAATCAGCCACTTACATGCTCTTATTCAGCAGGAGGGGGGACTGCAATGCTGTAGTAAAAATGACCACCGCTTCACGCAAGGTACTAGTTCCCCTCTATGCGGCACTGGCTAGGCCTCATCTTGAGTGTTGCGTCCAGTTCTGGACACCACACTTCAAGAAGGGGAGACATGATAGCACTCTTCAAATGCTTAGAAGGTTGTCACACAGAGGAGGGCCAGGATCTCTTCTCGATCCTCCCAGAGTGCAGGACACGGAATAACGGGCTCAAGTTAAAGGAAGCCAGATTCCAGCTGGACATCAGGAAAAACTTCCTGACTGTTAGAGCAGTACGACAATGGAACCAGTTACCTGGGGAGGTTGTGGGCTCTCCCACACTAGAGGAATTCAAGAGGCAGCTGGACAAGCATCCGTCAGTGATGCTTTAGGGTGGATTCCTGCATTGAGCAGGGGGTTGGACTCGATGGCCTTGTAGGCCCTTTCCAACTCTGCTATTGTATGATTCTATGACTACAGCTCTGCTGGCTGGGTATGATGGGAGTTATAGTCCAACATATCTGCAGGGCATCCGTTTGGGGGAAGGTTGCTGTATAATATGCTCACAGCCCAGCCAACTTCATTCTCCCAGCCCATGCAAAGACCAGCTATAACACTTGGCAGTTCCGTGGTGCCCATCCTTGGACCTCCTCCGTCCACAGACACCTTGTCCCAGTTCTTCGCTTCTCGCTCCCGCTACAGCTCAGACAATGGAGCAACTTAGATTTGCTGCCTCGACAGGCACGAGGGTGGATTGCGATGGTGACGCTATCCAATATCTTGGGAGTTTCATAAACAAGTGAACTGGATGTCCCCGAAACCCAATAAGGGGCTAGCAGGCCAAGCCTTAGTCACACCCATTCTTGCTTCTCAATGGCGAGGCCCTGATCCAAAGAACACCCTTGCAACACTGTTACTGGGAAAAGGAACAGATAAGCTATTTACAGTGAGAAATGCAGTGATGTAGCTACAGACATGCATCTTCCTCTTCTGCGTTTGTTGTCAGCTGTAAATTGACAGAACAAGCTGTTCTTCTGATTCCTCTCTCTCTCTTTCTGTACAAGCAGTAAGATCTAAAACAAGAGTTGGGTAGAAGGTGAAGTGGGGTCTACTGGCGGATCTCCAGGTGATTTGCAGTAGATCAAGGATTTCTGATCCCCAATTATTTAACAGCAGTAACAAGGACATGCCTGTACCCACCTAAGTTAGGTTGCTGAAATAGAGAGGACTTGGGGTAACCAGACATTAACTCCTGTGTAGAACATTTCTGAGCCCAGTTCAGTTCTGGTACTGAAAACAAATCCCTGAGCTCAGAATGTGCTCAGAAGCACAGTGTTCTTTAATTCTAGGTGCACAGGTGAGATCCAACATTATGCGAGCAGGGAGAAGAAGAGGACAGGAAAAGTCCTGTGTTCACGCAACAGGGCTTTCTCTTCTTTTCCTTCAACCTGCAGCTACCTGCCCCCCAAATCTGCTCTGGGGGTCCCCCAAACCTCTAGAGTTTTGATTAAGGGGCTGGAGCATCTCCCCTACAAGGGAAGGTTACATCAATTGGGATTGTTTAGCTTGGAGAAAAGGAGGCTAAGGGGAGACATAGAGGTGTACAAAATTATGCATGGTGGTCTAACGAACCTACCCCTGTCTTGAGTCCTCCAGCACCTGGTTATTTAGAGGTAGACTCCCTCTGCCTCAAGAGGTTCAACTCTTCTTATTGGGACAAATTGCCACTGAAAAGTTTGCCCTCAGGTATGCAATGCTGCATTTGCTCACTTTCCCTCGCTTTTCTTCCTTTCCCAGATTACCTGGCACTATACTCACTGCGAAGCTTTAGAATGCATCTCCCCTGTGAGGGAAGGTCACATCAACTGGGATTGTTTAGCTTGGAAAAAAGGAGGCTGAGGGGAGACATGATAGAGGTGTACAAAATGATGCATGGTACGGAGAATGTGGACAGGGAGACAGTTTCCCCCCTCTCTCAAAATACTAGAAACCGGGGTCATTCCATGAAACTGATTGGTGGGAGATCCAGGACAAATAAAAGGAAGTACTTCTTCACACAGCGCGTAGTTAAATTATGGAACTCACTGCCACAAGATGTAGTGATGGCCACCAATTTGGACGGCTTTAAAAGGGGGTTGGATAAATTCCTGGAGGCAAAGGCTATCCATGGCTACTAGCCCTGATGGTTGCGTGCTATCTCCAGTATTCGAGGCTATAAGCCTGTGTGCCCCAGTTGCTGGGGAACATGGGTGGGAGGGTGCTGTTGCACCATGTCCTGCCTTGTTGTTCCCTGGCCGATGGCTGGTTGGCCACTGTGTGAACAGAGGGCTGGACAGATGGACCCTTGGTCTGATCCAGCTGGGCACTTCTGATGTTCTTAAGAGTACATAAGGAGAGCCACCCCCTCCTTGTTCTGCTGATGGAAACTTCCATCAGCAGCAGGAGCGAGTTAGAAACCACTCTATGTCTTTTGCACCTGGCTTTGATTGGCGGATCTCGGTGGTGAATAATAATAATAATGATGATGATGATGATGATGATGATGATGATGATGTAAATCCATCGCACTTGAAATCTGCCCGCTCTAATTCTGGAGTCTTACCATTGATAATCATTTTGACTGCACTTTTGTGCAAGGGAATGACCATCAAACCTGGGGAGAGAGGTATTCTTAAAAATATATTTTATACAAATAATTTATGCTGCCATCCTAGGCACACTTAAATGCCTAGGAGCAAACCCCTGAAGAACATGGAGAGACTTACTTCCAAGTCAACACGTATAGGTTCACACTTTTAATAAAGTGTAAATATTTTTTTATTATAAAATTTCAACCAAACAAAATAAAACGGAAAAGAAGAAAGAGGAAAACATTATAGTTTCATAGATTTGAATATATCCATTTCAATGCATGCATATGAAATGTGTGTGAATAAGATACAACTTTCTAAGAACTATACATGAAACTCAACAAAAACAGACCAAATATCCAGATAATTTTCCATTTGCAGGTGAAGTCTATATACTACACATTCAAATGTTGAAAGCATCATTAGGTCTTCAATCCACTTCATTATAGGAGTTGATTCTTTATCCTTCCAATGTTGTAATATCAGTCTTTTAGCTGTCAAAAGGGCACAGAGAATCCATTTGTGTGCTAATGTCCAGGAAGCAGGAAGACCATTTAAGAGGATAATGTACATCAGTAAATATTAAAGAGTGTTCCAATACAAAGTTTATCTGTCTAATAGCTTCCTCTTCAAAAGAGGCAACTGTCAGCCATTGCCAAAAGAGTTGAGCTGCTGGCTTGCCTTTTGCTGGCTTAATTCTGTGAAAATGAAAAGAAACACCACATCTTCCAGAAGAGGCTGGTGGCCTGATGAATCTGCTCCAGGTTTTAGTCAGAACCGCTCAGAAGTCTAAAGGAACACCTTGGTTGGTGAAGCACCTTGCATCATAGAATCATAGAATCATAGAATAGTAGAGTTGGAAGGGGTCTACAAGGCCATCAAGTCCAACCCCTCCCTCATGCAGGAATCCACCCTAAAGCATCCCTGACAGATGGCTGTCCAGCTGCCTCTTGAAGGCCTCTAGTGTGAGAGAGGCTACAACCTCCCTAGGTAACTGATTCCATTGTCGTACTGCTCTAACAGCCAGGAAGTTTTTCCTGATGTCCAGCTGGAATCTGGCTTCCTTTAACTTGAGCCCGTTATTCCGTGCCCTGTACTCTGGGAGGTGCAGGACATGGAAGAGTTCTGACTGAAACCCAGAATGGATTCACCACCCCACCGTCATCTGGGCTCGTACATTTGCCCTAATGGCAGGGCCGTGCCCACACAGCTGCTCTGACAGGCACCACTACAGTGCATGGCCTGTGTGAACTATTAAGGGCAAAGGCCGCACAAATCCAGTTGCTCCCTGAGAGTCGTAAGGGGAGTCCTCAGCGTCCATCTTCCCGCTTCTCTAAATAGCAAAAGCAGGTGCAGCACAGTGACCCCTTGCTAAATTCCAGATTCCCGCAATATGTCAATGTCTATTTTTAATGCACCAACTGATAATGACCACAGAAGACCACCAGGCCTTCGGCTTACGAGGAAAGGCTGCGTGGAAGAGAACGGTTAGACTCCAGACTCAGCAGAAAAAGTCAGCGAGGCTGTAAGAGGTTTTCAAGGTCCCAAGTCAAGTGAGGACACAGCCCACCCTGAATTAGAAAGCGCAGCCTCTCCCTCTGGGAGCTGAGTGCCATCGTCTCCGTGCCAAGAAATCCTGTCCATGTCACATTTTCCTAGTTCTAGATTCGAACGCAGAACCCTGCCCCAAATTTACACTGGGTAACTTCCCACTGAACTGTGTTTCTGGATGCTCGCTCACCATAGCTGTTTGCATGTACACAAAAATGGCTTTGCAGGATCAGGCCAGAGCCTCTTGAGAAGCTCCAAAGCAGAGCAGGAATAGGAGAACCTCCCCTGTCTTGAGTCCTCCAGCACCTGATTATTTAGAGGTAGACTCCCTCTGCCTCAAGAGGTTCCACTCTTCCTATTGGGACAAATTGCCACTGAAAGGTCTGCCCTCAGGTCTGCCCAGCTGCATTTGCTCACATTTCCCTCGCTTTTCTTCCTTTCCCAGATTACCTGGCACTATACTCACTGCGAAGCTTAGAATGCACCTCCCCTGTGAGGGAAGGTCACATCAACTGGGATTGTTTAGCTTGGAGAAAAGGAGGCTAAGAGGAGACATGATAGAGGTGTACAAAATGATGCATGGTGCAGAGAATGTGGACAGGGAGACATTTTTCTCCCTCTCTCAAAATACTAGAACCCGGGGTCATCCCATGAAACTGATTGGTGAGAGATCCATTAAAAATAAAAGGAAGGACTTCTTCACACAGCGCGTAGTTAAATTATGGAACTCACTGCCACAAGATGTAGTGATGGCCACCAATTTGGATGGCTTTAAAAGGGGGTTGATTAATTCCTGGAGGAAAAGGCTATCAAGGGGTACTAGCCCTGATGGTTGTGTGCTGCCTCTAGTATCCGAGGCAGTAAGCCTATGTGCCCCAGTTGCTGGGGAACATGGGTGGGAGGGTGCTGTTGTACCATGTCCTGCTTGTTCATCCCTGGCCAAGGGCTGGTTGGCCCCTGTGTGAACAGAGTGCTGGACTAGATAGACCCTTGGTCTGATCCAGCATCAGGGCTCTTCTGATGTTCTTCTGTTCTTAATGTAAGCTCCTTGGGGCCGGAGCCTACAGTTTCATGCTTTGTACAGTGACGCTGCTGCTGTTGTTAATAGTTTGGTTTTTTTGCAGTTTACAGTAATATAGTGGAAAATACAGAGAAGCACAAGCCGAAGGTCCCTGGGCAGGGCACAATTAGAAACCATACAATACAAATATAAAGTTTAAAGTTTAAAAGGCAATATAAAACCGGCTGCATTATAGACCAGGGAAAGCCTGTGGGGAAAAAAGGTTTGCCTTCAGGAGGCGTTTAATAGATGTTATGTTTTCCGCCTACCAAACCGCACGAGGGAGAGCCCTCTGGAGAGGGTGGAGTCCAATGAACGGAACAGGGCTTGGATCTGCGAGGATCCATTTGTGAAACCCAGGTCTCCAAGGAGTTCCTGAGTTGTTTTGAGCAAGCCGCTCGCTCTCAGTCTCACCTGACCATCTGTAAAATGGGAACAACGGAGGAATACCTTGCAGGGTGGTAGTCAGGGCAGACACAGGGAGACTATAAATAGGGTGACCAACTGTCAGGATTTCCCCGGATTTGTCCTGGTTTTTGTTCTTTCCATGGTGTCAGGGGGGATTTTCTATAATTTTCAATAATGTCCTGGAATGACATACCTACCCCTTTAAGGCTGCCATTAGCATGGCAGGAGGGAGTGACATGCTTTCTTGAGGCACGTCATTCCCCCACCCCAAGCTCCAATTGAGGTCTTAAAGGGAAAAGTGGGTCATTCGTGGACATTATAGAAAAGGCCCCCATTGGAGTGGATGGTGGTGGTGCAGAATGAAATCCTTTCCCCTCCTCCACTCCAATCGGATTCTTTAAGGTGGCGGGGGAATAACGTACTTTCTGCAGGACTGAGAAAGCTGCTTCCCCACACACACACTAGGTGTCCTCTTTTTTGGTTTCCCAAATATGGTCACCCTAATTTTGTCAAACTCCCAGAGTGCAGGACACGGAATAACGGGCTCAAGTTAAAGGAAGCCAGATTCCAGCTGGACATCAGGAAAAACTTCCTGACTGTTAGAGCAGTACGACAATGGAATCAGTTACCTAGGGAGGTTGTGGGCTCTCCCGCACTAGACACCTTCAAGAGGCAGCCGGACAACCATCTGTCAGGGATGCTTTAGGGTGGATTCCTGCATTGAGCAGGGGGTTGGACTCGATGGCCTTGTAGGCCCCTTCCAACTCTGCTATTCTATGATTCTATGATGTTACTGGCCAACCTAAGGTGACTGAAGAGCTCTCCTTCACTCTCTGCCCGATTCCCACCCTACTCCGGCAAGAAATTTTGCAGGTCACATTGCACCTCCCTTAAGAGTCGTCCCCCCATAAATACCTCTGGTGTTTTTGCCAAAGAGGGAATTCAGATTTTTTTGCTTTGAAGACGTGTCTGGTGAAATGTTGGTGCCAACTTTAATCCACACACACCCCCTCTCATGTTGAATGAGGAAAAATGGAGGAAAATGGAGGAAAAACTGCACAAAAACTGGAAACACAGTTAAACAATGGGGTGGACAAAGGGAAGAGACTAGGGTAGGGTGACCATATAAAAAGGAGGACAGGGCTCCTGTATCTTTAACAGTTGTATTGAAAAGGGAATTTCAGCAGGTGTCATTTGTAGATATGGAGAACCTGGTGAAATTCCCTCTTCATCACAACAGTTAAAGCTGCAGGAGCTATACTAGAGTGACCAGATTTAAAAGAGGGCAGGTCTCCTGCAGCTTTCACTGGTGTGATGAAGAGGAGATTTCACCAGGTTCTCCATATATACAAATGGCACCTGCTGAAATTCCCTTTTCAATACAACTGTTAAAGATACAGGAGCCCTGTTCTCCTTTTCATATGGTCACTCTAGGCTAGGGGAAGGGGCTATCTGGGGAACCCCCAGAGGGCCTGAGGTTATGAACCCCTTCCCTAAGCAGAGGCATGTGTAGCGCGACCCTATGGAAAGGAGTACAGGGCTCCTGTATCTTTCACAGTTCCATAGATAAGGGAATTTCAGCAGGTGTCATTTGTATGCATGCAGCACCTGGTGGAATTCCCTCTTCATCACAACAGTTAAAGCTACAGGAGCCCTGCCCTCTTTTGTATCTGGTCACTCTAGTATAGGGCATTTCGCCAGGTGCAGCATGCATAGAAATGATGGCTGCTGAAATGTCCTTTTCAATACAACTGTTAAAGATACAGGAGCCCTGTCCTCCTTTCCATAGGGTCACCCTAGGCATGGGGAAGATGCACTCCAGCGTTGGGGACATGTTTGGTAATGCAAACTCAACCCACCCCACCAATGGTACATTCACAAAGTGGAAAATACCGGGTACATCCTGAGAATATTACCTAAATGTAAATAGCCCAGCTCTATTTTAAGCCAGTAGTCTGGGGGCGGGGAAGGGGGGAAATCTGTGTACTTGGACTGACTGACCCTGCGACACGATCTCTGTTTTCATCCGTCTGCATTCATCCAAAATGCCAGCCTGTCAGACCTTATAAATGGGGGCCCAGACAAGATGCCGAGTAGACTGCCAACAGATGCCTGAGCTGAACGGAAATCGGAAAACTCTCGCTACTGCTGCTGCAACGTTTGCTCTCATCGTCAATTTCTTAGCCATTTATTTACAGTATTTATATATCGCTTTTCAGCAGGAATACTCTCAGAGCGGCTCACGAGGAATTCAAGGAGATAATATCCGGGGCAAAGTAAGGAATGTTTATGTTCTTTGCTGTTGGGTGGGTTATTTGGCTGAATGATAAAATCTTCAGGCTAGAGAACAAAGCCGTTTTAATACAGGATACAATCTAAAGGTTTTACTATGTAGGGTGACCCTATGAAAAGGAGGACAGGGCTCCTGTATCTTTAACTCTGATGCCATGTTTCTCGCCTGCCCAAGGGCCTCTACTTCCCTTGCTCGGCTTCGTCCACTTTCTTCTGCTGCCCCTTACGCCTGGAACGCTCTTCCAGAACATTTGAGAACTACAAGTTCAATCGCAGCTTTTAAAGCTCAACTAAAAACTTTTCTTTTTCCTAAAGCTTTTAAAACTTGATGTTGTGTGGACTTTATACTGTTAGTTTTACCCTACCCTGTGCCTGTTTGCATTCTCTTCCCCTCCTTATTGTTTTACTATGATTTTATTAGATTGTAAGCCTATGTGGCAGGGTCTTGCTATTTACTGTTTTACTCTGTACAGCACCATGTACATTGATGGTGCTATATAAATAATAATAATAATAATAATAATAATAATAATAATAATTGTATTGAAAAGGGAATTTCTGCAGGTGTCGTTTGTATATATGGGGAACCTGGGGGAATTCCCTCTTCATCACAGCAGTTAAAGCTGCAGGTGCCCTGCCCTCTTTTAAAATGGTCACTCTAGTATAGCTCCTGCACTTTAACTGTTGTGATGAAGAGGGAATTTCTCCAGGTTCTCCATATCTACAAATGACACCTGCTGAACTTCCCTTTTACATGCAACTGTTACAAATACAGGAGCCCTGTCCTCCTTTTCATATGGTCACCCTATATTATGCAGGTGGTTGTAGGCCATTTCAGACCCTGGGCTGCTTACATCTCCCCCAGTAGGGTGACCATATGAAAAGGAGGGCAGGGGTCCTGTATCTTTAACAGTTGTATTGAAAAGGGAATTTCAGCAGGTGTTATTTGTATATATGGAGAACCTGGTGAAATCCCCTCTTCACCACCACAGTTAAAGCCGCAGGTGCCCTGCCCTCTTTTAAATCTGGTTACTCTAGCATAGCTCCTGCAGCTTTAACTGCTGTGATGAAGAGGGAATTTCACCAGGTTCTCCATGTGTACAAATGACACCTGCTGAACTTTTCTATGCAACTGTTAAAGATACGGGAGCCCTGTTACGTCCACAGGATCGCACTCCTATACTGTATTCTTAGGTGCGCTTACCTAGGAGTAACTTCCGTTGGACTCAATGGGATTCACTTTGGAATGGATATGTATAGGATTGCACTGTAACTCAGCTGTGCTTCTGCAATGTGCCCATTGTTAGCAGTTCTGTCCTGGGAGCCTTAAAAACAGGACACTGCAGTTTGAAGCTTACAATATTATTTATTTATTTATTTATTTATTTATTTATTTATTTATTTATTCATTGCACTTATATACCGCTCCCATAGCCAGGGTTCTCCGGGCGGTTTACAGAGGTTAACATCTCAGTTCATGTGCAGGCAACCAGCCCCACTCGCCTTTAATTCCTCCTCCCTAGAGTGCCCCCTGTATTCTTAGTCTGCCATGAAACCCAAGTAGCTAGTCCTCAGGAATAATGGATATAGAAGGGACCCATCATAAACATGAATCTAGAACAGTGGAGGCTGGTGTCACCAATGTCAGTGGGGTGGTGATTCCACTCCACTCTAAAAGAGCTATCCAAGTTATGAAGCAAAGCACTTTGGAGAGCTCCCTTAGGGTTCTGACAAAGCTAGAGTGGATTCATTGCCCCACCGACATCGGAGCCACCAGCCTCCACTGCTCTAGAGATGTTTTTCCTTGATGGGCATCCTGGTTATGATCCATTTTGTTTGTTCCTGCTCCCTGGTCCCATTATTATTATTATTATTATTATTATTATTATTATTATTAATTGCATTTGTATACTGCCCCATAGACGAAGCTCTCTGGGAGGTTTACAGCACTGGAATTCTATAATGCACACTCAAGATTGAAGACACCACTGTGTTATTCCCATCTTTGGAGCCAATAATTCTGTGCTTCTCCAACTTCCATAGTTATGTGCAAGGGGTGTGCCCGGTGTGCCCAGGCACACCCTAATGTCTGAAGCAATATTTATTTATTTATTACATTTTTATGCCGCCCAATAGCCGAAGCTCTCTGGCCAGTTCATAAGCATCTCAATCCTCCCAGAGTGCAGGACACGGAATAACGGGCTCAAGTTAAAGGAAGCCAGATTCCGGCTGGACAGCAGGAAAAACTTCCTGACTGTTAGAGCAGTACGACAATGGAATCAGTTACCTAGGGAGGTTGTGGGCTCTCTTCCACACTAGAGGCCTTCAAGAGGCAGCTGGACAACCATCTGTCAGGGATGCTTTAGGGTGGATTCCTGCATTGAGCAGGGGGTTGGACTCGATGGCCTTGTAGGCCCCTTCCAACTCTGCTATTCTGTGATTCTATACATCCCAGGTGACTTGGGACAAAATGCTGCTTGCTTTGACGAACCACCCGCTCACCCAGACATATTTCTGTGTCTTTCCACCATCTCACAAGTTCTGCCCTGCTCAGAAAGAGCAATTTCTTTATTTTGCATGTGAAAACAAAACAGGGTTGGAGTCGTATTTTTAGACAGACTTAGAGGAACTTAGATCTCACTCAGTTTAATATGTCTACCCTGGGATGACTAAATCCGGAAAACCAACCCATGGTCACCGCCATCGTCATCGTTGTGATCATGATCTTCCCCTTTCTTTGAATATGGGCATGACGTTATAATAGGAGGAGTTAGCAGGGAGGGGGAAGACCAAAGGAGCAGAGACCAGCTTTGCATCCTGGAAGCCCCTGGTTCAACCCCAGCATCTCCAGGATCAAACAGCAAGTGTTGGGAGAGACCCCCCTCCTCTGCCAGAACCCCTGGAGAGATGCTGTCGGTCCTTATAAACATCTGTAGATGGAATAATTTGCAAGGGGAGGCAGCTTCATATGTTCATATCAACACTCTACCGCTACATATAAACTGGAGCGCTGGGCTGAGAACAACAGAATGGAATTTAATAGGGATAAATGCCAAGTTCTACAGCTAGGAAAGAGAAACCAAATGCACAGTTGCAAGATGGGGGATACTTGGCTCAGCAATACTACAAGCGAGAGGATCTTGGGATTGTTGTAGATCGCAAGCTGAATATGAGCCAACAGTGTGATATGGCTGCAAGAAAGGCCAATGCTATTTGGGGCTGCATTAATAGAAGTATAGCTTCCAAATCACGTGAGGTACTGGTTCCTCTCTATTTGGAAATGGTTGGGCCTCATCTAGAGTATTGTGTCCAGTTCTGGGCACCACACTTCAAGAAGGATGCAGACAAGCTGGAGCATGTTCAGAAGAGGGCAACGAGGATGATCAGGGGACTGGAAACAAAACCCTATGAGGGGAGACTGAAAGAACTGGGCATGTTTAGCCTGGAGAAGAGAAGATGGAGGGGAGACATGAGAGCACTCTTCAAATACTTAAAAGGTTGTCACACAGAGGGGGGCCAGGATCTCTTCTCAATCCTCCCAGAGTGCAGGACACGGAATAACGGGCTCAAGTTTCAGGAAGCCAGATTTTGAGTGAACATCAGGAAAAGCTTCCTGACTTAGAGCGGTACAACAATGGAACCAATTACCTAGGGAGGCCGTGGGCTCTCCCACCCTAGAGGCCTTCAAGAGGCAGTTGGACAACCATCTGTCAGGGATGCTTTAGGGTGGATTCCTGCATTGATCAGGGGGTTGGACTCAATGGCCTTAGAGGCCCTTTCCAACTCTACGATTCTATGTTTCCCTTAGGTCTGGATCCAGTGAAAATTATCACCATCACCTTCTCTCAGGCTCATCTATCCTCAGCAAGGACAAAGCTGTTTCACGCTCAGCAGTCACAGCTTGAATGTAGCTTCAAAAGGCGTTCCTCTTTCTGGAGCTGAAACTCAAGAGCAGAATGGTTGGCTTGAAGCCCACGGATATTCCCCCATCAGCAACCATCAAATTTCTCAGCGCTGGGACGGCAGCGTGCGTGGCCGACCTCTGCACCTTCCCCTTGGACACGGCGAAAGTCAGGCTCCAGGTGAGTTTGGCCTGGAGGGGCATCGTCCCTGCCTCTGCTCTGGTGAACCTGGGGGAGGGGACGGGAAACCAAATTGACTTTGGGAACTGTAAGGCTGATGCGGGGAGGCCCATTTCGGAGTGCCGCCAAAAATGGGCACTGATAGCTGCTCTTGGTGTTAATCAAAGGTTCAGTTTAGAACCAAGTGGTTTAAGAAGTTACCACAACAGTCGAAAACTGGGAGCAGGAATCACTCCTCAACGTGCCTGCCAAGCAAGGATATAATAATATATTTTATTTATTTATTTATTTATTTATTACATTTTTATACCGCCCAATAGTCGAAGCTCTCTGGGCGGTTCACAAAAATTAAAACCATCATAAAACAACCAACAGGTTAAAAACACAAATACAAAATAGAGTATCAAAAGCACAACCAGGATAAAAACCACGCAGCAAAATTGATATAAGATTGAAATACAGAGTTAGAACAGTAAAATTTAAATTTAAGTTAAAATTAAGTGTTGAAATACTGAGAAAATAGAAAGGTCTTCAGCTGGCGACGAAAGGAGTACAGTGTAGGCGCCAGGCGGACCTCTCTGGGGAGCTCGTTCCACAGCCGGGGTGCCACAGCGGAGAAAGCCCTCCTCCTAGTATTTATATATTTGTGACATCACCCCCTCACACACCAGGCTTTGACGCGCACACCTCCCTCAGGCTAAGCACCACCACTTAAATATCTCAGGAAGGGGTAAAAAGGAAAGTATAACCTTTCCCTTATAGCAGAGGGAAAAGGTAAGGAGATTTGGAAAAGGCTTTTCTGTGAATATAGCAGGCTGGAGGTTTAATGTAAAGTGTTTATTTATGAACCAATAGAGCAGGAGACACAGCCAAACTGACACGTGGTTTTATGGTAGCAAAATAAAGAAAATGTTTATTGTAGCTTACAGTTCCTAGTTCCTTTGAATTATATTCCAATCCTGCCTATTCTGAAGAATACTGGTAGTAACCAATCTAATAATAACAATCCTTAGTCCCTATGATCTTATTTTCACTCACTCCTCACACAACTGCTGACGAGAAATCACTCCGCTAAACACATCTACCCTCCAAAGCCCATCATCCACCGAACCCCTCAGACCACTCAGCACCCCCTATATATAGACTCCTCCCCCTTTTCCACAGCATCATCAGGCCACACCCACTCAGTCCCACATTCCGCACTCTCTAGACATACTCACAACAGACATACCTAAGGGAATAGAAATGTGGGTAATGCCACAATATTTATTTATTTATTTATTTATTCGATCCAAAGGGAGAGGCGGGTAAGAAATAATTAAATATAGTAGTAGTAGTAGTAGTAGTTGATGTTGTAGATGGGTCCCTGTGAATGCCCTGAGTAACTGCCCATTACTCATAATAACCATCTCAATTTCTTTTGAAGATTCAAGGGGAATCAAAAGCGTCCAGGGCAGCGAAGAATGTCACGTACAAGGGGGTCTTTGGGACCATAACGACCATGGTGAAGATGGAAGGACCCAAGAGCCTCTACAACGGCCTCGTGGCCGGCCTCCAGCGCCAAATGAGCTTCGCCTCCATCCGCATCGGGCTGTACGACTCGGTGAAGCAGTTCTACACTCCCAAAGGGTCAGACAGTACGTTCATTGCCGCCGGAGACAAATCCCAGCTTCAATTATAAGCCAACGGCCCTGGAGGCTGGGCCCCCCGATTTCGGTGGGGCTGTGAATCCATTCTGGGTTCCAGTTGGAAACCACCAGGACTCTAAAGGACTCTAAAGGAGCTGCCGTCAATGCTTGAAAGCTATCCTTAAAATATGAACAGCATCTTGGGTGACTCTCTGGTTCTGATTGAAACCCAGAATGGATTCACAGCCCCACCAAAATCAGAGCCACCAGGCTCTATTGGCTGATGGGATCTGAGCTAGTGGTGAGCGACCAAGAAGGAGATCTTGGCGTTGTGGTGGAAAAGCTCGATGGAAATGCCGACCCTGTGTATGACTGCAATGAAAAAGGCAAACTCCATGTTAGGCATAATTTGGAAAGGAATTGAGTATAAAACTGCCCTTATACAAATCGATGGTGCGACCACACTTAGAATACTGTGCACGTATCTGGTCACCTCACCTAAAAAAGGATATTATAGAGCTGGAAAAAGTGCAGAAAAGGGCAACTAAAATGATCAAGGACCTGGAGTGTCTCTCTTATGAAGGAAGATTACAACAGCTGGGATTGTTTAGCTTGGAAAAAAGGAGGCTAAGGGGAGACGTGATGGAGGTGTACAAAATGATGCATGGTATGGAGAATGTGGAGAGGAAGACATTTTTCTCCCTCTCTCAAAATACTAGAACCCAGTGGGGTCCATCCCATGAAGCTGATTGGTGGGAGGTCCAGGTCAAACAAAAGGAAATACTTCTTCACACAGCGCAGAGTTAAACTCACTACCACGAGATGCAGTGATGGCCACCAATTTGGATGGCTTTAAAAGGGGGTTGGATATATTCCTGGAGGAGAAAGCTATCAATGGCTACTAGCCCTGATGGCCACCTCCAATATCAGAGACCGTGTACAGCTATTGCTGGGGAACATGGGTAGAAGGGTGCTGTTGCACCCAAGTCCTGCTTTTGGGTTTCCTGTGGGCAGCTGGTTGGCCCCTGTGTGAACAGAGTGCTGGACTAGATGGACCCTTGGCCTGATCCAGCATCAGGGCTCTTCTGATGTTCTTATGATGGGAATCTCATTCACAAACATAGGGCGCTCCCACCAACAGAACCATCCTGGGCTATTAGCAGCAATCCATCTAACAGTCAGCAGTGAAATGGTGGAGGAGATGGCAAAGGAACTGGAACGTGGTGGAGATGTAACATTGAGATCAATACAGAATAATCTATAATAATCTAATAAATGGCTTGGGACTGCAATACCTGATGGAACGCCTCTCCCGACATGAACCTACCCGTACACTGCGCTCAACATCTAAGGTCCTCCTCCGAGTGCCTACTCCGAGGGAAGCTCAGAGGATGGCAACAAGGGAGAGGGCCTTTTCGGTGGTGGCCCCCCGGCTGTGGAATGATCCCCCCCCCGATGAGGCTCGCCTGGCGCCAACATTGTTATCTTTTTGGCGCCAGGTTGAACGGCATTGAACAACGCTAGGTTTGTTCTCTAACGGACCCCAGAACTCTTGTTTTTAAATGGATACCGTTGTTTTTTATACTGTTGTTTTTATGTCTTTTAAATTTTGTATACTTTTAATGTTTATTGTTTTTAGCTTTTGTGAACTGCCCAGAGAGCTTCGGCTGTGGGGCGGTATATAAATGCAATATTTATTTATTTATTTATTTATTTATTTATTTATTACACTTATATACTGCACCCATAGCCAGGGCTCTCTGGGTCGTTTACAGAAATTCTAAAATTAAGATAAAAACGAGTATAAATAAATAAATAAATAAATAAAAATTATAAATAATAATATTAATAATAATTAATTAATTAATTAATTAATAATATCTCTGTCTCTCTCTCTGTCTCTCTGTCTCTCTCTCTGACTCTCTCTCTCAGATGCCAGCATCCTCACCCGGTTGCTTGCTGGCTGTACCACCGGAGCTATGGCTGTAACTTGCGCCCAGCCTACTGATGTGGTTAAAGTGCGCTTCCAAGCACACATCAGGGTGGTAGGTGGACCCAAGAAGTACAACGGTACCGTAGACGCCTACCGAACCATTGCTAGGGAAGAAGGAGTCAGAGGCCTCTGGAAAGGTATAGCGTCCCCATCCGTTCCTTTTCTGCAGCACCCGGAGAGCCATTGGAATCCACCTTCGGGGTCAGGGATCTCCACCATTAACCCTTTGCTTCTCCCCTTCCTTGCAGGAACTTTGCCCAACATCACCCGCAACGCCATCGTGAACTGCGGCGAGATGGTGACCTATGACCTCATCAAGGAAGCGCTGCTGAAATATCAACTTATGACAGGTAAGGAGACTTCCTCGCCCAAAACCCTCGAAGGAAGCTTCTAGCCTAGGTCTGCTCAGGGAGCCAGTTGTGCAGTCTTAGAGACTCTGGAGCCTCCGGCCGTCTAGCGTCTTCAGGGCAGAGGCAAGACTGGAACCAGTGACCCAGTCCCGCTTTGAGGACTGCAGCAAATACGAAATGTACAGAGATCAGGAATGGCGAAGTATTTACAGGTTAAGGACCTGTTTGGAAAAAGAAGAACAGTAACAGAGGATAAAATATCAGAGAAACAACAGGGAAAGCAAACTAACTGTTTGCTCATTTTACTGGTCAGATTGACCCTAATTAAACAACACGCTAAGCCACGGTGGTTTATTTTATTTATTTATTTATTTATTTATTTATTTATTACATTTTTATACCGCCCAATAGCCGAAGCCACCACTGCCAAGCGGCCCCCGAGACCTCCTCCGAAATGAAATGCGGCCCTCGGGCTGAAAGTGGTTCAACACCCCTGAGTTAAGGGGAGTTTGAGAGAATAATCGTGGAACAACAATGCCAGAACCAAATCGGGAATTGACGTGGTCCAAGCAGCTGTTAAGAACCACGTCAATGTAAAAATCCGTTATTAAGCTCGTATATAGGTGGCACCACGTGGCGGGGAGATTACACCACGTAAACCGAGAGCCGTCACTGAAGAGAATGTCATTGTTTATTTATTTATTGCATTTATAGCCCACCTTTCTTCCTCCTTGAGGAACCCAAGGCAGCGTACATAATCCTCCTTCTCCTCTCCATGTTATCCTCGCAACAACAACCCTGTGCGGTAGGTTGGGCCGAGAGTCTGTGACTGGCCCAACGTCACCCAGTGAGCTCCCGTGGCTGAGTGGGGACTAGAACCCAAATCTCCCAACTCCCAGTCCAACGCTCTAACCACTACACCACACTGGCTCTCACCACACGCATTCCAGGGGAACAGTGATTCATGTGTGTCGGAAAAGCTCTCTAAGGCAAGAGTTCTCCCGATTTTGGCTGCCGCAGACCTTTAACTTTTCGCGTCCATCCGTTGCCACCAACAGACAATTTCCCTTGCCATTTCGTCGCCGCCTTTGGAGCTGGTTTCTGCGCGACGGTGGTGGCATCGCCTGTGGACGTGGTCAAAACGAGATACATGAACTCCAGGCCAGAACAGTACAAGAACGCCCTGAATTGCACGCTGACCATGGTGCTGAAGGAGGGACCCACCGCTTTTTACAAAGGGTAAAGGAGATTTATTTATTTATTTATTTATTTAAAACATTTATATCCCGCCCTATATCATTAAGATCTCAGAGCGGCGTACAGATAAAAACATACAGCATAAAACTGTATAAAAGTAAGTCTTACTTTGCCAAGGGCAGTTCTCTGTTTTGGAGAGATGGCAGAGGAGTGTCCTCTGTTTTCAAGGCATCCTGTATTTGATGGGCGGTCCAGTCCAGCTCCGGTTTAAAGTCCATGAACCCTAAGGAGGGAGAGTAGGCCAAGATTTTGAAGTTGCTCACCATCAGTTAGCCCCTGGAATGCAGGCTGAGCAGGCAGACAGGTCCCCCAGTCAGTCTTCTTCACTATGGTGAGATTAATTAATTAATTGCATGTTTATACTGCCCAACAGCCAAGGCTCTCTGGGCACTTCACAATTAATTCATTTCATTGATCATTCTTCTTTCTGGATTTGCACCTGTACAGAGATATTTGCATACGCCAATGTTACACAAATCGATCGCCTCCTTTTTTGTGATGCCGTTCCTCTTTTCTGGCCACGCGCCAGCGGCCCACCCTAGCAAGAGTCTCACTGGATTTCTTTCCTTCCCCCCCAGTTTCATTCCTTCGTTCCTGCGGCTGGGATCGTGGAACGTGGTGATGTTTGTGTCTTTTGAGCAGCTGAAAAGAATGATGGTGCTGGCCCAGGTAGCCTGGGAATCCCCGTTCTGAAACTGCACCTTGCCTCCGGGACGGGAAGGTGGATCACACCAGGGACTCCCCGAGAGAAACACAGAGGAGGAAAACGCAAGAAGCAACTTGGGAGGGGATGTTTTTACGAACCTTTGTTGTCGTGGCGGCAAGATGCAAATATCAATTATATTAATTGCTTCGATATGGGTTAGATATGGCCCCAACGATGCATAATACTTAAGCTAAGAAAAAGGAGGCTTTAAAAAGGCACCAGTGAGGCCCGTCTGCCAAAACAACTGAAAAAACAAACCAATGGGGGATTACAGTTGGACTCCGATACCCACTTACTCCGAAGGTTCATCCAGATTTGGAAAGGATATCGCATGGATAGGTCAATAGATTCTAAACGATGGGTAAATATCAGTACATATATTCAACAGTGAATCTGAGTAACACTGTATTGTTGTTCTGGAGAGAAGGGAGGGGTGTGTGATTCACTCAGTCTTACTCCAGAGAAAGCTGCACGGTAATAGTAATGATGTAGTAAGCGGCAATTACTGCAGCCGAAACTCTCCTCACGGCCTGAGTTCGATCCCAGCGGAAGCTGGTTCTCAGGCAGCCGGCTCGGGTTGACTCAGCCTTCCATCCTCCCGAGGTCGGTAAAATGAGTAACCAGCTGTGACTGGGGAAGGCAATGGCAAACCACCCCGCTACAGAGTCTGCCAAGAAAACGTCAGCGAAAGCAGGCGTCCCTTTAGGAGTCAGTAATGACTCAAGTGCTTTGCACGAGAGGTCCCTTTCGTTTTTTTTCCTTTCCTTTTTAAAAATAAATAAATAAATAAATCCCAAAGTGGTTTACAAGATAAAGTCATGATCAAATACAATAAAACCAGTTGTTCAAATAGTAAAAGAATGATTTTTTTTAAAAAAAGTAATAAAATCTCATTAAAATGACCGGGGGTTGCTGACAATGCTGGCAGTCAGGGGAATGCCTGGGCAAAGAAGTGTGTCTTCAGTTGTTGGGGAAAACATGCTGCACTAGGAGCAGTGGAGGCTGGAAAGCGTGTCATTCCCCCCTTGCCATGCTAACGGCAGCTTTAAAGGGGAAAGCGTGTCATTCCTGGGCATCATAGAAAATTACAGAAAATTGCCCAGCACCCAGGATACAACAAAACCCGGAGAAATCCGGGGAAATCCTGACAGTTGGTCAGCCTAGGGGCATTGTCGTGTCTCTCAGAACGCTCGTACTTTCGATGGGAGGCAAAAGATAAGGCTTACTAAGTAATCCACAAAGCTTTTATTAAGCAACAAATGTCTCTTCAACCTGAATAGAGTCTACCTCTTTGAAACGACCCCATAGGCAAAACTATGCAAACTAAGCAAGACAATTGTCCGTTCAAGAAGAGAAAGAAGTTACTTCTCGAATGCTCGTAACTTCAAAGCGCCTGGTGTGGTGGTAGGTTCTGGCGTAATCTCTCCGATTTTCTCACGGCTTCTTTACGCGCCGTGCATTTCAGCTTCCTGCGGATCCTGGCATCAGTTAGTGTTTCGGAACGCTCGTCCCCGGAAGCACACTCACCTCCCACTGAGTGTGTAGGATTTGGCCTTGAGAAGATAAGCTCTGGAGGGGGCTGACTTCCAGCTGGGGAATCTCCTGTGAGAGCTTCCTCCCCCACTGGTACGGGCTGGCTGGTGTCTGGCGCTGCGTCTTCTAGGTCTGAATCTGATTCTGATTGATTACCTGAAACACCTTCTCCCGAAACAGGGACAGTAGGGTTAGACATGACACCGATCTGTGCTTATAGATTACCTTTTCCCCAAGGCTAACCCAAATTCTTTTCTCTCTTGTCTAGAGATGACATCCACAAATCAAAGAGCCTGCTCAAAACCAACCTGCTGAAATCCTGCTAGCAAATGAACTCACACTGTTTAGAAAGATAGATTGTATGAAAAAGCAACACCTCTCTCTCCCTCTCTTTCTCTCTCTGAGATCAAAACCCTTCCCATTTTTACAGTGTTCCCCCCTCCAATATATTGTTCTATTTTGCAGAATGCCTCTTTGAGATTTATATTGACATCACTTAATTCAGCAGCTGTCTCAGAATTTGGCTTTTTTTTTGCTCCAGCAGAATTTCTTATAAAATAGTATTTATTTATTTATTTATTTTAAAAAAGATTTTTTTGATTTAAAGAAAACAACCCTTCCCATATCATTGGGGCATCTTTTTAGTCAATCAGAAATCTCTGCAACTGATGAATCACTGATTAATTGAGTGAATCGTATTACCCATTTTATATACAATTCACCAGCTAGTTGATTTATTATTATGGCTTTGATAGACCCAGAAGGACCGCAAGGAATCCTGCAGCAGATACATCAAATGCGCAGGCATGTTTACGTGAATGCAAGTCTCATCGAACTCAATGGGGCTTCCTTTCTAGCGTATATCCTCAGGATCACAGATTTAATTCCCTGATTAAAAGCCAGAAAGTTGAACAAACTTTAAAAAACCAATCATATGCTAGTCTTATTATTTTTGTGACCAAAGCAATTTGTAAATTTTAGTTTGAAGCTCTTACTGTCTGCCACTGGTCATCAGTAGAGCCATTCCAACCTGTTAGAATGAGGGGAAAGTTACAAAAGTTTGTCCCCCGTGCTATTTAACATATACATGTACATGCGGTCATCCGGAGTTTTGGAGTGTGCTGTCATCAGTACGCTGATGACATGCAGCTCTACTTCTCCTTTTCATCTTCATCAGGTGGGGCTGTGGATGTGTTGAACCAGTGTCTGGCCATGACAATGGACTGGATGAGGGCTAATAAACTGAAACTCAATCCAGACAAGACTGAGATGCTGCTGGTGGGTGGTTCCTCTGACTGGATGGGGTGGGGTTCAACCGGTTCTGGATGGGGTTGCACTCCCCCTGAAGGAGCAGGTTCATAGCTTGGGGGTTCTCCTAGAACCATCTCTGTCACTTGACACCCAGGTGGCCTCGGTGGCATGGAGTGCCCTCTACCAACTCGGAGGGAAGCTTGGAGGATGGCAACAAGGGAGAGGGCCTTTTCGGTGGTGGCCCCCCGACTGTGGAATGATCTCCCCGATGAGGCTCGCCTGGCGCCAACATTGTTATCTCTCAGGCGCCAGATCAAGACTTTCCTCTTCTCCCAGGCATTTAAAGGCATTGAACGCTAAGTTTGCTTTTTAATGGACCCCAGAATTGTTGTTTTAAATGGATGCTGCTGTTTTTATACTGTTTTCATGTCTCTGATGGTTTTTAAATTTTGTATATTTTTAATGTTTACTGTTTCTAGCTTTTGTGAACCGCCCAGAGAGCTTCGGCTGTGGGGCGGTATATAAATGTAATTAAATAAATAAATAAATAAAAGCTGTGAAACAATCCAATGATTGGTCTTTGGGAAAAGGGGGTGTGGCTACGGGAAGGGTGTGGTCTAGGGGACCCTGGCGGGCTGCATAGAACCTGGATCTGAGGTTCTATGCTCTTGTCCTAGATCTATAGTCAGTGGAGGCTGGTGAATCAGCTCCGGATTTCAGTCCGAACAAACCAGAACTCTAAAGGAGCTATATAACACGCTTCACATCTTGCTTAGCTCATTTAGAGTTCTGACTGAAACCCGGAGTGGATTCACAACCCCACTAACTTCGGAGCCACCAGCCTCCATGGGTTATAGTAAGTACAAAAGACACATAACAGACACATGTCTGGTTTTGTTTGTATTTTATGCTTTTTATGGTTTTAAATTTTGTATATTTCTTTTTAATGTTCACTGTTTTTAACTTTTGTAAACCGCTCAGAGAGCTTCGGCTCTGGGGTGGTATATAAATGTAAATAATAATAATAATAATAATAATAATAATAATAATAATAACAACAACAACCACCACCACCACCACCACCACCACCACCACCACTTTGAAACATTTGAAAAAGCTCTTGACAGCCTTGTTCCCAGTCGGTTTTTATTTTCGCAATGCATAAGATGGTTTGTCAATGGGGAAAAGCAGCATTTGCATTTCATACAAAGGCATCCGGATCACCAGAAAAAAATAGCACAGAAAATATAATCATGGTCTAAAAACTTGAGTTGCTCTGTCTACTCTCTGATTTACAAGAATTCTGTTTAACTAGGCTGACCCTATGAAAAGGAGGACAGGGCTCCTGTATCTTTAACAGTTGCAGAGAAAAAGGAATTTCAGCAGGTGTCATTCCTATGCATGTAGCACCTGGCGAAATCCCCTCTTCATCACAATAATTAAAGCTGCAGGTACCCTGTCCTCTTTTGTATCTGATCAAGAGGGAAGGGCTCCTGCAGCTTTAACTGCTGTGATGAAGAGGGAATTTCACCAGGTGCTGCATGCATAAGAATGACACCTGCTGAAATTCCCTTTTCTATGCAACTGCTAAAGATATAGGAGCCCTGCCCTCCTTTCCATAGGGTCACCCTAGTTTAACTTGGGTGATTCTGAAGTCAGAAGAATCTTTTAATTTAAGAGTGGTAATGTTTTTTCTGAGCCAAACATTCCCAAAGATTAAAAAAATCTCATTCCGTGTGATTCATTAAAGTACCGTGACCCTATGGAAAGGAGGACAGGGCTCCTGTATCTTTAGCAGTTGCATAGATAAGGGAATTTCAGCAGGTGTCCTTTGTATGCATGTGAAATTTGTGAAATTCCCCCCTTTATCACAACATTTAAAGCTGCAGGAGCTAAACTAGCATTACCAGATGCAAAAGAGGGCAGGGCTCCTGCAGCTTTAACTGTTATGATGAAGAGGGGATTTCACCAGGTGCTGCATGCATACAGATGACACCTGCTGAAATTCCCTTTTCTATGCAACTGTTAAAGATACAGGAGCCCTGTCCTCCTTTTCATAGGGTCATCCTATGTTTCCCCCCACCCTTCACTTTGTGGACAAAAAATTGGTGGAATCCATTGGCTGACTGGAGGTTTTCTTTATGGCACTTCATAATAACAAATTATATTTAGGGAGCAACCCTGAGCATGTTAAGACAACAAAGTGTCCTGGCCAGGGCATGCTCGTAGTTGTAGGACTTTTTCCTGTCTGAACAGGCATCGGATGGCATCCTTAATCTCTTTTCCATATCCCAAAGGAAGTACCATCTATACAAAAGGGGGAGATATGAACAGGTGGGGGAGAACACCAAGATTTGAAGAATTACAATCTTTCATGGGGAGGAGGGAGAACCGACCCAAAATAACCCAATAAGGAATGAGCGTGCTCAACGTGTCCCAAATGCCTATTCTTTTTATTTATTTACAATGATAAACAAACATGTTGAATTTAAAACTAGATGTCGACAGAGGATACTGCCTTTAATGTTTTCTAGGGTGACCCTGAGGAAAGCAGGACAGGGCCCCTTTATCTTTAACAGTTGTATTGAAAAGGGAATTTCAGCAGCTGTCATTTGCATGCATGCAGCACCTGGTGAAATTCCCTCTTCATCACAACCATTAAAGCTGCAGGAGCTATACTAGAGTGGCAGGATATAAAAGAGGACAGGGCTCCTGCAGCTTTCACGGTTGTGATGAAGAGGGAACTTCACCAGCTGCTGCCTGCATACAAATGGCAGCTGCTGAAATTCCCCTTTCAATACAATTGTTAAAGATACAGGAGCCCTGTCCTCTTTTCCATAGGGTCACCCAAAGTAAAATGTTCTGGCAAAGAAAAGGCTTTCTGTATCAGAGCCAAACTCCAGAGTCGGTGATGCAACCCCATAGAACCAAAGGTATTTTTTATCTGAGTAACACTGTAATAAAACCAAGGGTTCAGTCTTCTACCCACTTACCTGGGAGGTTAGCCCCTTTTCATAGAATCATAGAATAGCAGAGTTGGAAGGGGCCTACAAGGCCATCGAGTCCAACCCCCTGCTCAATGCAGGAATCCACCCTAAAGCATCCCTGGCAGATGGTTTTAACACACTAGGGCTTACTTCTGAGTAAACACATATAAGATCAGTCTGTTGGTATTTATATAGCCAAAGTGTTCAACGAGATTTTCTCTGTACTACCCAAAAATAACCCTGAAAGGTATTGATTCCTTCATAGACAAAAGAGGAATTGATTTTTGTGAACCACCCGGAGAGCTTCGGCTATTGGGCAGTATAAAAATGTAATAAATAAATAAAATAAATAAAATGAATAAATAAATTGAAGCAGTGAGACTGTGGCTTTGCCAATCCAGAATACAGCAACAGATCCTGGCCTGCTGTTATTCTTTTATTTAGTAGTCCTCTCAATCCAAGGCAACGTTTGTTGTTGTTTATTCGTCCAGTCGCTTCCGACTCTTCGTGACTTCATGGACCAGCCCACGCCAGAGCTTATCAAACTAACAACCGATAAAAGCAGCAAAAATCCAGTGGCATCAGGGATCATATTTCTTAAAAGGTCTAGGGGAAAGAAAAAGGTTTTTTTACCTGGCACTGAGAAGATAACAAAGTAGATGTAGCAGTGTTTCCAGGTTCAGCAAAATTTCATAATTCTACTGAAATATAAACCGACTTACTGATTGTCTAAGGAAACATCCACTGAGACTCATCGACCAACATTTGGTGGTGTACTTTTGCAAAATTATATGCATGTAGAGCTTCTCTACATGAGATTTATTGCATGCTCATGATTGGCCACTCATTAAATTTTGTGGGTCCTTTACATGACACCATCAACCTCCAGTGTGTCTCCCACACTTTCCCCCCGTAATCTCCCTTTTTTTAAAAAAAGGAAATAATGCAGTATTTTAAAAAATCACAGGATTAATTCTGCCACTAGATGGAAAGTTGCCCAGATGGAAAGTTTTCAATTACAAATCACATGGCCACTGTTGGTTGCCATCTTAAGGGGCTGTATTTAATGTAGGGTGACCATATGGAAAGGAGGACAGGACTCCTGTATCTTTAAGAAAAGGAAATTTCAGCAGGTATCATTTGTTTATATGGAGAACCTGGGGAAATTCCCTCTTCATCACAGCAGTTAAAGCTGCAGGAGCTATACTAGAGTGACCAGATTTAAAAGAGGGCAGGGCACCTGCAACTTCAACTGTTGTGATGAAGAGGGAATTTCACCAGGTTCTCCATATATACAAATGACACATGCTGAAATTTCCTTTTCAATACAACTGTTAAAGATACAGGAGCCCTGTCCTCCTTTTCATATGGTCACCCTACTTACATAGACCCCTCCTCTGATTGGAGTCCACCAGGGGAAGAGCCTTCAGCGTGGTGCCCCCCCCCTCCTATGGAAATTCCCTGCCTCTGTAGGTCAGGCAGGTGCCAACTTTGTATCCCTTTCGGTGCCTCCTGAAAATGTCATTATTCCAGGAAGACTTTCCTTAATGACTAGCCACAGTTCACTGTACATTTTGCTTCCTTTAAAATATATTTTAAAGTGTTTTTATTTTATTTTATCTTGTATACCGCTCCAAAATTTTCAATGGGGAGCAGTATATAAATATTGTAAATACATAAACCGCTGCATAGAAAAGGGTGTCATTTATATGCCTGCAGCACCTGGTAAAATTCCTTTTTCATCACAGCAGTTAAAGCTGCAGGAGCCCTGCCCTCCTTTTCATATGGTCACCCTAGAGGTGCAGGATTTCTGCAGTCATTTAGCTGCCCAGTGGTTACAGGTGCAAAGGATGAGAAGTGCAAAAAAGGAGGGGCTTTGGCTAATTAGGAGAAAGCCATTGACAGCTGCATAAAAAGTGCTTGTGAGGAAAGATGGTGTAAGAAGTTTGCAAGGGAAGATACTGGGCCAAGGTGGCTGCATCGGGATATGGTAAGGTGGCCAAGAAAAGCAGTGACTTAAGGGGAATGGGAGACTTCAGATGCCACAGGGCTCTGCTTCTGAACTTGTTGGTAATTTCAGGACTTGGCCATGTAACATATAATGAGCCAGTATGGTGTGGTGGCTGAAGTGTTGAACTGGGAGTCGAGAGATCCAGGTTCTGGTCCTCACTTGGCCATGGAAACCCACTGGGTGACTTTGGGACAGACTCTCAGCCCAGCCCACCTCACAGGGTTGTTGTGAGGATAAAATGGAGAGGAGGAAGTTTATGTATGCTGCCTTGTGTTCCTTGGAGGAAAAAAGGCGGGATATAAATGCAATAATAAAATAAATAAATAAATAAATAAATAAATATAATGACGCATTGGGGGAAGAGTGTTTCTGAGCATGTGCAATTTCCAGGGGGATAGTAGCTCTGCTAGTCTGCTGTAGGGAAGGCAACGAAGAGTTTTGCAGGACTTTAAAGGCTACGCAGTTCATTATCCGGTCCACTTTGTGTTATGCTGAGTTAGTGGGTCTCTTGTCATACACATATGTGGCAGAACCACGCAGGGGTGTGTAGAAAAAGTGCAAGCAACGAAGTCAGAGGAAAATAGATGGGCAAAAAAAAACGGCGAGGTGATGTTTGCCCTGTCCTGGACGGGGTTGCACTCTCCCTAAAGGATCGGGTCCGTAGTTTGGGGGTGCTCTTCGATCCAGAACTGTCACTTGAGGCACAGGTGAACTCAGTGGCAAAGAGCACCTTTTATCAGCTTAGGCTGATATACCAACTGCGCCCTTATCTGGACAGTGATAGCCTAGCTACAGTTATCCATGCTCTGATAACCTCTCGTTTGGATTACTGCAATGCGTTATACGTGGGGCTGCCTTTGAAAACGGTCCGGAAGCTTCAGCTGGTACAAAACAGGGCAGCCCGTTTACTAACAGGGACTGGCTGGCGAGATCACATTACGCCAGTCCTTTTACAACTTCATTGGCTGCCAGTCCAGGTCCGGGCCCAATTCAAAGTGCTGGTATTGACATTTAAAGCCCTAAACGGTTTGGGGCCAGGTTATTTGAAGGAACGCCTCCTCCCATATGTACCTACCCGGACCTTAAGATCATCTACAGGGGCCCTTCTCCGTGAGCCCCTGCCAAAGGAAGTGAGGCAGGTGGCTACTAGGAGGAGGGCTTTCTCCGCTGTGGCACCCCGGTTGTGGAATGAGCTCCCCAGAGAGGTCCGCCTGGCGCCTACACTGTACTCCTTTCGTCGCCAGCTGAAGACCTTTTTATTCACTCAGTATTTTAACACTTAATTTTAACTTAAATTTAAATTATACTGTTTTAACTCTGTATTTTAACCTTATATCAATTTTGCTGCGTGGTTTTATCCTGGTTGTGCTTTTTATATTGTATTTTGTATTTGTATTTTTAACTTGTTGGTTGTTTTATGATGATTTTAATTTTTGTGAACCGCCCAGAGAGCTTCGGCTATTGGGCGGTATAAAAATGTAATAAATAAATAAATAAATAAAAAAATAAATAAAATACATGAACAATCGGGTTAAAATTTTAAACGTCTGAAAGGTACAGGCAGAGTGCTTCTTCCTTTCCGCTGTAGAGCCAGCAAAGGCGATGTGGAGTCCAGATTCTGGGAATGTAGTTTTACAACTGTGCTTTAAATAATAATAATAATTATATAGGGCCCAATCCTAGGCATGTCTGGACAGTCAAAAAAAGTCCTACAATTCCCAGCAAGCCCCAGACAGCTGGAGCATGCTGGGAGTTGTAGGATTCCCCCCCCCCCGTCTAAACATGCCTAGGATTGGGCCCTGAATCACACGAAACAGGTGTGCTTGGAGGGGATGATGGTGGCCGATGGTCGGAAGAGGATGTGCAGACGTGTAGGCTTCCCTGTCCGGGAGCTTTCTCTCCCCCCCCCCCCCCCCGGTTCCTGCAAATGGGTCTCGATCCCCTTTCTCTAGAGCAGTGGTTCTCAACCTGGGGCGCTCCAGATGTGTTGGACTGCATCTCCCAGAATGCCCCAGCCAGGCTGGGGCATTCTGGGAGTTGTAGTCCAACACATCTGGAGCGCCCCAGGTTGAGAAAGGCTGCTCTAGAGGAATAGGCCCTTCTTTGCTCCTTTATATACACTAAATAACACCGCCTGTCTATGGGAGGCACTCTCCAGACCGCTCGTGTTTACTCGGAAGTAGACCGTACTAAATCAAACGAGCCCTCCCCCCCCATCATGTACTGGGCTCAGGGATGCGACCCGAGTCTTCGCAAGTAAACGGCACTTCCTCGGGAGTAAGCCCGTTTTAACTCGGTGGGCTTTCTCGGTCCGGAATGAATCCTTAGTCGGTGTGTGTGTGTGTGTGTGTGTGTGAAATGAAAAAAAAATAAAAAACGCGCTCTGTACATGCTCCGAGGAACAGCCGCTCTCGATCCCGTTGCGGGGGCGCTTTTTTTCCATTCTCCCACCCCTCGGCGTCTTTTCCATTCCCCAGCGCCAGATCCGTTCCGCTCCGTGGCCGAATCCTGCCGGCGCTTAGCGCGCTCAGCTCTCGGTAGGGCCGCCCCCTCCTGGGGCCGCCCGAGGGCGAGGCGAGGGGCGGCGCCGGCGCTATAAGAGGCGGCCAGCGGCTCTCCCGGTGCTTCTTTCGCCCGGCTGCTGCTCGCTTGAGATCTCCTGCGCTCATCCCGTCGCCTCTGGCCGCCCGCGCCCATCAGCCGCCTTTGCCTCCCTCGCGGGTACTTAGTTCTCCCCCTCGGTATAAGGTGAGTATCTGATTTGGGTGGGTGGATGGGGGGTCCTCTCTCCGTGTCTCTCTCTCTCTCTCTCTCTCTCTCTCTCTCTGTGCCTCTCCCCCACCCCACCCCCCAATTCACCTTTCCTTTATTCTTCCCCACCTGCATCCTCTTTCTAGACCTTTTCCCCGTGGTCAGGTGCTGTTCTTGGGGTGACCTACCTGGGAGTTTCGTTTCGCCTGATTTTTTTTGGGGGGGGGCTCCCTCGTTTCTGTATATAGGGCCTGATCCCATTTCTCGGGGGGGGGGGGCTTATTATTATTATTATTATTATTATTATTATTATTATTAATTTATTTATTTATATAGCACCATCAGTGTACATGGTGCTGTACAGAGTAAAACAATAAAATAGCAAAACCCTGCCGCATAGGCTTACATTCTAAGCCTACATTACATTTGCTCCTCTACCTTTGTATGCATGTTACAGGCAGAGCCAGATTCCAGCTGGACATCAGGAAAAACTTCCTGACTGTTAGAGCAGTATGACAATGGAACCAGTGACCTAGGGAGGTCGTGGGCTCTCCCACCCTAGAGGCCTTCAAGAGGCAGCTGGACAACCCTCTGTCAGGGATGCTGTAGGGTGGATCCCTGCCTTGAGCAGGGGGTTGGACTCGATGGCCTTGTAGGCCCCTTCCAACTCTGCGATTCTATGATTCCCCAACCGAATGCCCTCCAGATGTCTTGGACCACAACGCCTATCATTTGGCTGGCTGGCTGGGTTGTAGTCCCTCACGTCTGGATGTCATCCAGTTGTGGGACCGGGGGGGGGGGGAGGGGGCGGGAACTGCATTAAAGACTATTGGCACATCGTTTTAACTGCTTTTATTGTTTTAAAATTATATATTGTTTTAACTTGGATCATGGTTTAATTTGTTTTTAACTGCATATTTATTGCTTTATACTGTATGCTTTTATCTGTACGCCGCTCTGAGATCTTAATGATATAGGGCAGGATAGAAATGTTTTAAATAAATAAATTGTGCACAGTGGGTGGGTTAAATCTAGGTGCTCCTAATCAGTTCCTTTTGAGCCCCTTCTCTCCCCCCACAAATATTTCCTTCACCTCACTGATCCTGTTTCCATCACAGTCCCTGCATTGCACCTGCAGAATGCATGCCACCTGCTTCTCTGTCTGCCATTTCCTGAGCTGGGGCGGTCCCTTGGCTTCTGGCTAGTCGATGTCTGCTTTCCTGTGGGGGCTAGTTTTCTCTTTTCTTAGGCAAGCCATACTGCAGTCCGGAGCCCTCTGAAATAGGTGTGAAATCTATGGGGATGCTGTCCCATGCCAGAGCCTTAATAATGGGGTACCAATCTTTGATACTTTGCTGCCATTATAACAGCCCGCCCACCCCACTTCCAGTCTGTGTTCCTCCTACGTGATTCTCCTTCTTTGTCACATCCAGACCCTCTGCCACTATACAGCCGATGCTTAGGAGTCCTCTGTCTCAGAGGGGGAGGGGGTCCCCAGTTCACGCAAGAGAAGGGGGGCTATGCCATCGTAACCCCTCTCTCCTTCACACACTCCCAGTATGGCTTTCGATTAATTTCTGCCCGTCATCGTCTTCTCTGTGTACACCCAGCCTGCCCCAACTTGGCGCCCGCCATATCGCTTGGACTGCAATTCCCACCATCCCCAGGGCTGGGGGAGATGGGAGTTGTAGTCCAACACAAATCTGGAGGGTGGCAGGTTGGGAAAGACTGGGAACTCTGTCTTTCTGGTGTTAGCCGCAAAGGGCGGCTGCCTCCTTTGGCGTGTTCAGAGATTATCTCTTCTAAGCTCACCAGAGATGCTTACACAGGGCCAGACAGCTGGTCCATCTAGCCCAGACCTCGGAGGTTTCAGGCCGCACTGAAGATACCTAAGATACCACGTAAAATACCACAAACAGGTTTCATCAGGCGGTGTTGTTTTTTAAAAAAGCAGAAATCTTCTCCGTACACGTTTTAAAAGCATAAGTTTTGAGATGTTCCGTTCTAAGATGGCTGAGTGTTTTGTCCTAAAAACACAGACATGGAGCACTACACTGGTGTACGCTCCATTCTCACTAGTGGAAGCAGACATGGGGTTGTCTACCTGAAGTTCTGTTCCGTTTAAATGGGTCAACTCTTAAGTAGGGATAGCACTGAGTATCGCCCACGGTAGCCCCTGAGTTTCACACCAAGGCCTAAAATGGCAGCATAAGGATTTAGAGAACTGAGTCTGCTTTTCGTAATTTGGCACAGAATCACTTTTCATAGAGTCATAAAATGGCAGAGTTGGAAGGGGCCTACAAGGCCATCGAGTCCAACCCCCTGCTCAATTCAGGAATCCACCCTAAAGCATCCCTGACAGAGGGTTGTCCAGCTGCCTCTTGAAGGCCTCTAGTGTGGGAGAGCCCACCACCTCCCTAGATAACTGATTCCATTGTCATACTGCTCTAACAGTCAGGAAGATTTTCCTGATGTCCAGCTGGAATCTGGCTTCCTTTAACTTGAGCCCGTTATTCTGTGTCCTGCACTCTGCAAGGATCGAGAAGAGATCCTGGCCCTCCTCCGTGTGACAACCTTTTAAGTATTTGAAGAGTGCTATCATGTCTCCCCTCAATCTTCTGTTCTCCAGGCTAAACTTTCCCAGTTCTTTCAGTCTCTCTTCATATGGCATTGTTTCCAGACCCCTGATCATCCTGGTTGCCCTCCTCTGAACACGCTCCAGCTTGTCTGCGTCCTTCTTGAATTGTGGAGCCCAGAACTGGACGCAATACTCTAGATGAGGCCTAACCAGGGCTGAATAGAGAGGAACCAGTACCTCATGTGATTTGGAAGCTATACTTCTATTAACACAGCCTAAAATAGCATTTGCCTTTCTTGCAGCCATATTGCACTGTTGGCTCATATTCAGCTTGCGATCTACAACAATTCCAAGATCCTTCTCGTTTGTAGTATTGCTGAGCCAAGTATCCCCCATCTTGTAACTGTGCCTTTGGTTTCTATTTCTTAAATGCAGAACTTGGCATTTATCCCTATTAAATTTCATTCTGTTGTTTTCAGACCAGCACTACTTCTCTTTCCTCTTTCCCAGATCTGCTACCATTTTAATTGCTTTGCATAGTAATTGATGTGGGGTTTTGTTCCTCACAGATTACTGGATGCATCTGTTACACTGCAAAAAACAAAAACAGACCCACACGCCGAAGGACATAGGAGGAAGCTGCCTTAGGCAGAGTCAGCCCTGTGGTCCCTCTAGCCTGGTATTGCTGACACTGACTGGCAGCAGCGGCTTGCCTGGGTTTCAGGCAGGAGTTTTTTCCAGCCCAACCTGGAGATGTTTCTGGGAATTGAACCTGGGACCTTCTACCATTGAGCTACAGCCCCTCCCTAACCTAGGGTGACCCTATGGAAAGGAGGACAAGGCTCCTGTATCTTTAACAGTTGCATAGGAAAGGGAATTTCAGCAGGTGTCATTTGTATATATGGGGAACCTGGTGAAATTCCCTCTTCACCACAACAGTTAAAGCTGCAGGAGCTATACTAGAGTGACCAGATTTAAAAGAGGGCAGCTTTAACTGCTGTGATGAAGAGGGAATTTCACCAGGTTCTCCATATATACAAATGACACCTGATAAACTTTCCTTTTCAATACAACTCTTAAAGATACAGGAGCCCTGTCCTCCTTTTCATAGGGTCACCCTACCTAACCCCAAATCCACAATTGGGCAGTGACTTTATTGAGACCAACCAAAATGCTACAAAAATAGCATGCAAGCTTTCAAGTCCTCCAGGCTGGCTTATGCACAGAGCAAGGGATGGAGGCAAAACAAAATACATAAATTAGGCTGGGCGTTGAAGCCATAATAAGGTCTACCTTTGCAGCTTGATTTTTGCCCGATTCTGCCCACTTCCTCGCCCCACTCCAGGAATGTGGCGTATTAAAGTTTGCCATGACCTGTTTTGCCCTTTCTGATCTGATTGCAGATGACTTCTGGGCTCGTAGCATCGCTCAAATTCCATAAGGATGTGTATGATCTTGTTTGCTGACAATGCAAATCGTACGTTGTAAACTATGCCAAAGGCTGGCCCAGGATGAAACGAGCCGTCCTAATGTGCTCTTGCAAAAGCAGGGCTGCCTCCTGCAAAGGAGATGATCCTCTTAATAAGATAGATCCTGCTGTTACTTGTTCTCTTAATTTATAGTGGCAAAGTTCACCGAAAAGGATTCTTATCTGGGGGCAATTGGGTGTTTCCTTGTCTCTGCCTTTTATTAGTATCATGAAGACAGCCATTAATTTCTGTGCTGCTTCTGCTTGACCGACAATCTGGTGCCGGTCTAAACGGGTTTCTGTCACTAGCGACTGTTGGATGCAACGAAGTGTGAATGCAAAGTGGCTTTGAATGTAAATCAGGGTGTGGGAGAGGCTGGATGTGGCTTTAGCATGAGCTGACGTCTTCGAAGTCTGACTTTGCATCGCTTTTATCTTCCTGGAAATAAAAACCTGAGCAGATGGCCTACATTCAAACCTCTCTCTCTCTCTCTCTCTCTCTGTGCCCCTTTGCCTCCACAGGATAAATAGTATGATTATTAGGTGTCGTTTTTCAGCCTGTCTTTCTATGGCAAGTAAAGGGAACCGGATCGTGGGGGCGTTGAACAACTTTGACGAACGGGACACCTTTAGAGAATCCTGATCAAACTGCCAGCATCCTGACATACTTGAATAAGGTAACCATGGCTTTTTATAGGTCAGGTCCAAATGACAACTCTGTGCACCTGTCTGGTGCTGCCACTGACAAGTCTGTGTGTGTGTGCCGCGATTCGGCACAAGCATGGAAAATTGGGGTGTTGGGTTCAATACTAAGCATCGTAAGAATCTGAGCTTTTTTTTTTTTTTTAAAAAAAAAGGAAGATAAGCATTAAGTTTCTAGTCCTGGTTGTTTCTTTGTGAAGATGTGTTTAGATATGGGTGAAATCTAGAGGTCTTGCTTTAATACAATTTCTAGGGGTTGGGGTGGGTTTCATCACCTGCATGGGTGCTTCCAGATTAGGCTATTATTGTGCAATTGCCCCAATTCATTCATAGAGTTTAATGGTCAATGAAATAACATTGTCTTCTGCTTTGTAACCCTCTCATGTTTTTCCAGTGCTTCTTTTTTTCTTTGTATACACACACACTGTTAAGGAGGGAAAGAATCAATAGCTGCAGAATATTCATAGAATCATAGAACAGCAGAGTTGGAAGAGGCCTACAAGGCCATGGAGTCCCAACCCCCTGCTCAATGCAGGAATCCACCCTAAAGCATCCCTGACAGGATCCCATATCTTTTCCCTTTGCATGAATACCAAAAGTGGGAGAAGAATTATGCAAAGGAATTATTAAATAATATCCTGAGATGGGAGTTGACCAAAGCCACATGTTTTACTAGTCTGAATATTCTGCAATGCTAGGAGTACACTGGGCAAGCACATAAATGGATCTCAGAATATTCTGAATATCTTTCTTTCCATTTTTAAAAAGGGAATAAATGTCGAGTCTCTGGGATGCAAAACTTGATTTTAAACTGTGTAGTTAAGGTGACCATATGAAAAGGAGGACAGGGCCCCTGTATCTTTAACAGTTGTATAGAAAAGGGAATTTCAGCAGGTGACATTTGTATGCACGCAGCACCTGGTGAAATTCCCTCTCCATTGCAACAGTTAAAGCCACAGGAGCCCTGCCTAATGTGACCAGATACAAAAGAGGGCTCCTGCAGCTTTAACTGTTGTGATGAGGAGAGAATTTTACCAGGTGCTGCGTGCACACAAATGACACCTGCTGAATTGCCCTTTTCTATACAACTGTTAAAAATACAGGAACCCTGTCCTCCTTTTCATATGGTCACCTTAGACAACACCTATTGTGATCTTCTTAGCCACCCCAGCTGCTGTGAATATTTGCTAGGTGGGGAAGGGTTTTTAATTGCTTTTGATTATCTTTTTGTCAACCGCCCAGAAAGTTTCGGCTATTGGGCGGTATAAAAATGTAATAAATAAATAAATAAATAAAATTTCTCCATGGAAAGCACAACAACTTGAACAGGCATTTGAACACACTCACCATAACTTTTGCAGAATGAAAAATTCAGTATTTTCTTGGCAGAGGATTAGCTTGGTACAGCTGATGTGTTTAATCTTGTTTACGAACTGTGGGTATATTCAAATAGTTATTTCACCATACTGATGTGATCTTTGGCTATGATCGTTAAACCAATTTCATTTCCTTGCTAATCCTTCTAGTTCCTTGTTCTCAGCGAAACGCTGAAACCTTTGGGAATTATAAAGCCAACGAATTTCATTTCCTTGCTAATCTTTCTAGTTCCTTGTTCTCAGCGGAACACTGAAACCTTTGGGAATTATAGAGCAATCATTCCTAGCTATTACGGCGTCCTTCTCAAACCATGCATGATTGCCCCTCTGCCTCGTCCCATTTCCTTGGAAAGTGCCCTGCGAAGACATGAGCGAGGTTTCTAAGGCCATGTTGTATGTCATGGCTTATACACAAAATACAATTGGACCATTGCAAAATCCTCTTTTTGAGTGCTTTAACTTTCCTCTCTATGCTAAATTGTGCCAAAGAAGAGTGGAGAAAGTGGGAGAAGAAATTGGATGGGAAAAGGGTGGTGGAAAAGAAGTCCCATGGTTTGCTTAATGCTCCGACAACTGTGGGGCTCAACACCCCCCTCTGAAGCTATTTGAGTGAGTGAATGAATATATATAGAATCTTATGTAGTCTCTTGTAAGGGGGTGGGTGGAAGGGCTGTTTTACAGATGACTAATAGATGGTTGAGGGGCCCATCCTCCTGTGGATGCTAAAATAAATTGCATTTAGAGCCATTTAGTGGCTCTGTATTTTTCTGCTCATTGGGAAAGCCATAAAGCTCTATAGGAAAGGCTGCTTCGGCCTCCCACATAAAACGGTGACTCAGCTGGGTTTCAGTTATTGCTGACTCGGTTTGAGCAGCGTAGAGATAACCCAAGGCCATCTTCCGTGATGCAGAACCTTTCGCAAAGGTCAGTACAGCTGCAGCAGACGTCCTCTAAGCGCCAGGAACCAAGCGGCTATTGCGGGATCTTAAGAGGGGCCGGATTCTAGCGTGGCACTCTTGACGCGGCCTTGAGTTTGCCTGCATTAGCGGGAGAGTTTTGCCCATGTCGTACTTCTAGACAGGTGGTGGAATGTATGTGAAAGTAGCCAAGTCAAAGAAAACTAGGTGGATATTTATTTATTTATTTATTGCATCTTCCCTAAATTTGCATTGGGAAGCTGTTTCTTTTCCCCAGCCTCTCATTTCATTTGGCCAGTGTCTGTATTGCCCCCTCACTCAGTGGAGTGATGCCTCTGTGTATATTAGTTCAGACCAAGACAAGTGGTGTCTCTGCCTGGAAAAACAAGCACTTGATACCAGGCGTGCCAGGAGTTTTCCGTGGTACGTGCAGAGGTAACAAGGCCAACATCCCTGTGAGCCAGGTCAGACTGAAATGTTGCCTCGCCCTAAAGCGGGGGTGCAGAACCTTTTCCAGCCTGAGGGCCGTGACCTGTTTTTGGAGAAGCTCTCAGGGGCTGTGTTCCAGTGGTGGGAGAACTCAAAGGCAAAAAGGGCCGGGCAAGGCAAATGCTATTTTGGGCTGCATCAATAGAAATGTAGCTTCCAAATCACATGAGGTACTGGTTCCTCTCTCTTCAGCCCTGGTTAGGCCTCATCTTGAGTATTGCATCCAGTTCTGGGCTCCACAATTCAAGAAGGACGCAGACAAGCTGGAGCGTGCTCAAAGGAGGGCAACCAGGATGATCAGGGGTCTGGAAACAAAGGCCTATGAAGAGAGACTGAAAGAACTGGGAATGTTTAGCCTGGAGAAGAGAAGATTGAGGGGAGACATGATAGCACTCTTCAAATACTTAAAAGGTTGTCACACAGAGGAGGGCCAGGATCTCTTCTCAATCCTCCCAATGTGCAGGACACGGAATAACGGGCTCAAGTTAAAGGAAGCCAGATTCCGGCTGGACATCAGGAAAAACTTCCTGACTGTTAGAGCAGTACGACAATGGAATCATACCTAGGGAGGTTGTGGGCTCTCCCACACTAGAGGCCTTCAAGAGGCAGCTGGACAACCCTCTGTCAGGGATGCTTTAGGGTGGATTCCTGCATTGAGCAGGGGGTTGGACTTGATGCCTTGTAGGTTCCTTCCAACTCTGCTATTCTATGATTCTATATGGAAAGGAGGACACGGCTCCTGTGTCTTTAACAGTTGTATTGAAAGGGGAATTTCAGCAGGTGTCATTGTTCTGCATGCAGCACCTGGTGAAATTCCCTCTTCATCACAGCAGTTAAAGCTGCAGGAGCCCTGCCCTCTTTTGTATCTGGTCACTCTAGTATACCCCCTGCAGCTTTCACTATTTATTTATTGCATTTTTATGCCACCCAATAGCTGAAGTTCTCTGGGCGGTTCACAAAAATTAAAACCATTAAAAATACAAACCAAACAGTATAAAAGCATTGTGTAAAATGAAATATTAAAACACAACCAGGATAAAACCGAACAGCAATGCAGAAATTAATACAGATTTAAAATACAAATATAAAACAGCAAAGTTAAAATTAATTTGATAGACTGTTAAAATGCTGAGAAAATAAAAAGGTCTTCACCTGGCGTCTAAAGGTATATAATGTAGGTGCCAAGCGAACCTCCTTAGGGAGCTCATTCCACAGCCAGGGTGCCACAGCAGAGAAGGCCCTAATCCTGGTAGCCACCTGCCTCACTTCCTTTGGTAGAGGGTCATGGAGAAAGACCCCTGAGGGTGATTGTAGGGTCCAGAACCCTGTTGTGATGAAGAGGGAATTTCACCAGGTGCTGCGTGAATACAAATTATTATTATTATTTACATTTATATAATGCCCCATAGCTGAAGCGCTCTGGGTGGTTTGCAAAAGTTAAAAACCGTGAACATTAAAAACAAATATACAAAATTTAAAACCATAAAAAGCATAAAACACAAATAAAAACAGACAATATCTGTTTAAAACAACTATTCTGGGATCAGTTAAACTTAGCATATGCTGTTAAATGCCTGGGGGAAGAGAAAAGTCTTGACCTGGCGCCGACAAGATAACAATGTTGGCGCCTGGCGAGCCTCGTGGGGGAGATCATTCCACAATTGAGGGGCCACCACCGAAAAGGCCCTCTCCCTTGTTGCCATCCTCCGAGCTTCCCTCACCCGGAGAAGGCACCCGGAGGAAGACCTTCGATGTTGAGCGTAGTGTACAAATGTCACCTGCTAAAAGGTACAGGAGCCCTGTCCTCCTTTCTATAGGGTCACACTAGGCAGGGCCAAACCCCCAATACCAACGTATTGTAGCTTAAAGCTCTTACTACCAGTGCCTAAGCTTCAAGAGACGTATTTCAACCTTTTAGATTGGGGAGAAGTACAGCAGAAAATCCGATAGACCACCAAGTTCTCTGGGGGCGGCAGGCAGGGCTGGTTTGTCCCATGGGCTTGAGGTTCAACACCCATCCTTTGAAGCATCATAAACAAAAACGGAGATCCTTCAGGTTACTTAAAAACCAACCAACCAGCAATCTGGAGTTCCTGTTGCTGGGCTTTCCTTGCTGTGCATACAGGGCCTAAACAACACGTGACTTTTAAAAGCCGAGATGACGATGCTCTTTTTCCCCATAAGTCATGCGCAGGCCTTGGCAAATGTGGGTTTTGTGGCTGGGCTAGCTGTTGCTTAGCAACGGGCAGTCGGGAGGAAGTTGCACCCTTTTTGACATATGTCGTTTCTGTCGCTAGGGCAACGGACCTGACGCTGAGCATCGCTTGTAAATAGGGTGTGGGGAATCTTGGGTGGCTCTAGGGAGAGGAAGTGGGGGATGCAAAAGTCTTAAGCGCACTGACATAGCGCATAGCCCTATGAAGAGAGACTGAAAGAACTGGGCCTGTTTAGCCTGGAGAAGAGAAGATTGAGGGGCGACATGCTAGCACTTTTCAAGGACTTGAAAGGTTGTCACACAGAGGAGGGCCAGGATCTCTTCTCGATCCTCCCAGAGTGCAGGACACTGAAGAACGGGCTCAAGTTAAAGGAAGCCAGATTCCAGCTGGACATCAGGAAAACCTTCCTGTTAGAGCAGTACGACAATGGAACCAGTGACCTAGGGATGTTGTGGGCTCTCCCACACTAGAGGCCTTCAATAGGCAGCTGGACAACCATCTGTCAGGGATGCTTTAGGGTGGATTCCTCCATTGAGCAGGGGTTGGACTTGATGGCCTCAAAGGCCCCTTCCAACTCTACTATTCTATGACTTCAGTACCAAACTTTGCCTTCTCCTGCCTGGCACCTTGGCCATGCTGGCTGTGGATGCTGGGAACTGTAGTCCACATTCTCTAATTCAACAGCGTGGCGAACTGTCTGTGCTACTGCGTAATGAATCAAGTGCCTGCCCCTGAACAAAACCACTTTACCTCCTATCCAAATACTTTTTCGAAGGTAGTGTCCTGCCTCCTCCAACATGTGCCGTACGATGTGGGCTATAATGTGGCGTCGTGGATTTCCAAGGCACCGGCAAAGAGACTAGTCAGACGCTAGCCACAGCTTTATTTTCAGCAGCAAAAGAGATGCTCCTTCCTCAGCAATAGACATACCTAATCCCACAATGTTGCAGGGGAAAAGAAGACACTTTTTGCTCCCTGTGTTGTGATTTGCAACGGCGCTCCGGAATAGCTGCAAAGGGTGAACCTTGGACATGCAGCGTCCTTGTCTTCTCAGAACTTGGTACTTGGGGGCGAAGGGCAAAAATCCTGAGGGAATCCAGAAATGGGGTGGGTGTCAGGAGCTGCAGCTGAAAGACACTGCAGAAGGACCTAAGGATATATTGAACCCTTTTCTTTTTTTTAAGTATATAGCAAATATGGCTCGGACGCATTTAAAGTTCAACTTCTTGGCAACCTTTAAGCAAGTTAGAAACCTGCTGTGTGACACAAATGCGAGCCAAGAGTGAGGCTTCCTACACACTGTAAGCCAGTGGAGGCTGGGGTCTCCGATGTCAGTGGGGCGTTGAATCCGAGCGGATTCACCGCCCCACTGACATCAGAGCTCCCACTGCTATAAACATGAAAGTGACAGACCTGCTGTCCACAAACACGTGCAGGGCGCACGTGGGTGTGCCGTGATTGGGTCCTACACCCTGTCGAGTGTACACTTGGCAAACCCGGGTTTATTATTCTGTAATGTGTGAACCGGCCCTGAGGTTATGATGCTCCTTCCAGAGTGGCTGGCGCTGTGGTTTCTGATGTAATTATACGTAGTTGGTGGATTTCCTGTCTGTAGGAGGGGTATTCCTGACATACCTGTTGTTGCTCTGCACTAAAAAAAAGTATGGATCAAAGTCGTAGGTGTAAACGGCAGTGACTTTTTTCTTTTCTTTTTTTTCATGCGATGCGGTCAATGTTCACCTGTACGTCTCGGGATCTCGAGTAAGAAGGATTTTCTTCTTTCTCCCAGACAGGGGCAGAGTTCACTTCTCTCATCTTTTCGCTACATTAGCGCCCAGCAGTTTTCTTTTGCTGCTTTTTTTTTGTCCTTCGTCTCACCCATAAAACCGGCGAGAAGCTGTCAAGATGGTTGGATTCAAACCCACCGATGTCCCTCCGACGGCCACTGTCAAGTTTTTGGGGGCTGGGACAGCTGCCTGCATCGCAGACCTGTTCACCTTCCCGCTGGATACGGCTAAAGTCAGGTTGCAGGTGAGCTCCTGTAGTTGCAAACCCCCGCCGGTTGCTTTACACATAGGTGTACATAGAGATGTGAAGGCCTGGAAAAAAACCGGAAAAATTCAGAAAAAAACCCGTTTCCCCCCCGTTTTTTCCCAAAGCCCTTTTTGGTTTTCCCCCCGATAAATTGGAAAAAATGAAAAAAAAAATGAAGAAAAAAATGGGTTAAGGGATGTTTTATTTTAGCATGATGAATAAAATGTTTAAGACAAGGTGTTCAGGTATTTACTTCTCCAAATGATTTCTAAAAACTGTGCAGTATCAGATTATTACAAGGTCTGTGCACCGAGGACAAGCAAGTCCTAGGTTGCAAACTGAGACTACAACTCTCAAATGCAAGAGGAAGATGCATTTCTGCCTCTAGGGGGCAGCACTGCTATGGAAGCAGAGACAAACTAATACTGATAGCTATAGGTCAGAAAATGAGTCTGATTAAATTTCATGCATATTCATTGAATCTTGGTGTCTGTGTCCCCATTTTTCTCAGTTCTTTGTATGGGAATGGGGGCTTTATGTCTTGATACTGGAGGACTAGCAGAGACATAAATAATTTTCTTTGTTACTAATGGTGGTGGTTTCTTCAGTTGTTGTTTTTTTAAATTGTGTTTTGCCTGCTCCTCATAAACTGGCAGAACCAAAGAGGTTCCTTACAGTTCAGGTGTTCCTAACAGTTCAGGAGCTTGTAGCTCCATTTGTTACTCCAAAAAAGTAAAAAAAGTAAAATAAATTTGTAATAATTGTTTGAATACACTACTTTTAATATACCAAATGTAATAATTTTATGCCAAACCAACTTGGACATAATTTCATTTTATGTTCCTAAAGTAACAAAGTGACTTTTAATCTGTAAAAAGTGCTAATATTCCATTATTTCAATTTTTCCCAAAATTTGTTTTTTTTCCCGGAAAAAAACGTGAAAAATCCCATTTTTTCCATGGCTTCAAATTTTCCAGAAATTTTACATCTCTAGGTGTACATCAATACAGCATCCCCGCTGGGCATTACCTGTGACTTTCCTGTCCCTTCATGTATAGCCTACACCTCTCCTTCTCCTTACAATGGAATGGTGTAGGGAAACGTTTTCCATCTCAGGGCTGAATTCCAGTTTGGGAAAGGTCTGGGGGGCGGCCCGCACAGCTGTTCCATCTCTGGGCAGGGGCCAAAGGCAAAAGAGGCCAGAGGCCAAATGGATTCTTACTGATTTTAAGCCTACTCAGTAGTAAGTGGGACAAAACGTTAGTGTCTACTCATAAATGAGCAGGCCTGAGTCACTGAGCAACATTTTCAAGTAGAATCTCAAAGATAAAGTGTCTGCTGGTCTTCTCTGAAGTAAGCAGGATAAACCCCCTGCATGTCTACTCAGAAGTAATCAGGACTGCATTACTCAGCAGTGCTGAAAAAAATCCCACATAGCAAGCCTACTCACAAATAAGCAGGAAAGTCTCTGCATGTTTACTCAGAAGTAAGCAGGACTGAATCAACACAACTCTTTGGCAGGTGAAAGCTCTTATCTCTGATCCCTGGCAATGGAGGGGATGAGACTTTGGGAAGAAGCTGGAGGGCTGGATGGGGCCCACGGGCTGGAGATACCCCAACTTTTATCTCCTTTTTTTTTTTTTAATAATCAAGGTTAAGAGGTGGAGTGTATTCTTCCCCCACTCTCCTGGACGGAACCCGGATCGCCTCCCTTCCACCACAGGCCTCTGACGGGATGGTGTGTGTGAACAGGGCCCCAATTCACGCCAAAGTCTCTTTCTCCTCCCACCCACCAATTCTCTCCTGTGCAGATCCAAGGAGAAACCAAACGGGCCATGTCGGCCAAAACCGCCGAGTACAAGGGGGTCTTTGGCACCATGGCCACAATGGTGAGGAACGAAGGGGCCCAGAGCCTCTACAACGGCCTCGTGGCCGGTCTCCAGCGGCAAATGAGCTTCGCCTCCGTCCGCATCGGGCTGTACGATTCGGTGAAGCAGTTCTACACCAAGGGATCGGAGCGTAAGTTTGGCACTCTGCTCTGGGGTTAATTGCTATAGGAGAGGTGCCGGGGCTGCAGCCAGCGCAGGGCCATATTTTCTGACCCCAAAGCCCTTCATCATAGAATCATAGGAATCCACCCTAAAGCATCCCTGACAGATGGTTGTCCAGCTGCCTCTTGAAGGCCTGTAGTGTGGGAGAGCCCACAACCTCCCTAGGTAACTGATTCCATTGTTGTACTACTCTAGCAGTCAGGAAGTTTTTCCTGATGTCCAGCTGGAATCTGGCTTCCTTTAACTTGAGCCCGTTATTCCATGTCCTGCACTCTGGGAGGATCGAGAAGAGATCCTGGCCCTCCTCTGTGTGACAACCTTTTAAGTCTTTGAAGAGTGCTCTCATGTCTCCCCTCAATCTTCTCTTCTCCAGGCTAAACATGCCCAGTTCTCTCAGTCTCTCTTCATAAGGCTTTGTTTTCAGACCCCTGATCATCCTGGTTGCCCTGTCTGCATCCTTCTTGAATTGTGGAGCCCAGAACTGGACGCAATACTCTAGATGAGGCCTAACCAGGGCCGAATAGAGAGGAACCAGTACCTCACGCGATTTGGAAGCTATACTTCTATTAATGCAGCCCAAAATAGCATTGGCCTTTCTTGCAGCCATATCGCACTTAAACCCAGCTTAAACTTAGCTTAAACCTAGATGTGTAGGCTGGCTGTGCCTACTTCGTGATAAGAGGAAATGCTCTCTGTACTCTTCCAGAGGTACCTAGAACTGAAAACTGGTTCTACGTTTAAACATGGAGGAGCCTACTATCGCCCTTGAGCTGTTCTCTTGGAAGCTGTTGATTTGGTGGTCTAATCTGGCCATTGCTGTCTCTGCTTACTTCTGGTAGCAAATTCCAGAAAGTGAGCTGCTGCAGTCTCCAAGCATTTATTTTATTTATTTATTGTATATTTACTTATTGCGAGTACACATAAATAGCCTTCCTCTGGGTCTGATCTGGGTCTGACAAGAACATCTCTAGTCCAGCCCTTCTATTCACCAGATGCCTACTTGAATATGATATTGCTAGAACCGTAAGGGAAAATCAATGTTGCAGAGTAAGCTTTTCTGTTGCAGAACCTACTTCGATCTGACAAAGTGTGCTACCTCCAGTATTCGAGGCAGTAAGCCTGTGTGCCCCAGTGGTTGGGGAACATGGGTGGGAGGGTGCTGTTGCACCATGTCCTGCTTTGATGGTCCCTGGTCGACAGCTGGTTGGCCATTGTGTGAACAGAGTGCTGGACTAGATGGACGCTTGGTCTGATCCAGCATCAGGGCTCTTCTTAGGTTCTTAAAGTGGATCTAAGTCTGTAGTACTCGGTTGGACGACTGCAACCTTCTTCTCACTGGCCTTCCTTCTTCTCACATCAGTCCGTTGGTTTCTGCTCACCACTCTGCTGCTAAGATCATCTTCTTGGCTCGCCGCTCTGACCATGTAACTCCACTTCTGAAATCTCTTCATTGGCTTCCAATTCACTTCAGAATCCAATATAAACTTCTCCTATTGACCTACAAAGCTTTTCACGGTCTAGCTCCTTCCTATCTTTCCTCTCTCATCTCACCCTATTGCCCTGCTCGTGCTCTTCGCTCCTCTGATGCCATGTTTCTCGCCTGCCCAAGGGTCTCTCCTTCCCTTGCTCGGCTTCGTCCATTCTCTTCCGCTGCCCCTTATGCCTGGAACAATCTTCCAGAACATTTGCGAACTACAAGTTCAATCGCAGCTTTTAAAGCTCAGCTAAAAACTTTTCTTTTTTCTAAAGCTTTTAAAACTTGATTTTGACCTTACTTTTATACTGTTAGTTTTACTCTCCCCTGTGCCTGTTTGGTGCATTCTCTTCCCCTTCTTATTGTTTTATTATAATTTTATTAGAATGTAAGCCTATGCGGCAGGGTCTTGCTATTCTTTTTTTATTATTATTTTATTTTTTTATTTTTTTATTTTTTTATTAAATTTTTATTCATTTTCAACACTATATAAACATAGATAAACATTACCAAAATATAACTGAAACAAAACACAATAAGAAAAAGAAAAACATCAAATATCTGCTGCATACATATTGAATGATTGTTGAGTACAAATATCAAAAACTATTACATATACCTTATCATACTACAACATCTTCGTTCTTAACCTAAAAGTGCACCCCCCACCTCGGGATCATTCTTGAGTCCAAAATCTAATCGTTTCTTCTGCTGGTGGTTTCCCACTTCCCTTAGTAAACACAAACACTAGGAACTGTTTCCAAATTCCTTCGAACTCATTTATTTTAGTTACGCCTTTTCTCCACTTAATATTACATGTCAGTTTATCATTAATGGCTATGTCCCATACTTCTTTGTACCATTCCTCAATAGTATATTCCCCTTGGACCTTCCAGTTCCTAGCTACCATCAATCGTGCTGCAACCAACAAATTCGATATCAGCTCTATAGTTCCTTTTCCACACTTTATATCTTCAAATAGTGACAGCAATGCTATTTTTGGTGTTTGTTCTATTTTCATTCCCACTATTTCTTCAATTTCTGAGAACACCATCTTCCATAATCTTTGTACATATTTGCATTGCCACCACATATGTAAATACGTTCCTTTTTCCCCACAACCTCTCCAACAATTTGCTGAATGTTGATCACTTATCTTATTCAATCTAACCGGGGTTAGGTACCACCTCCATAGGATTTTAAAATAATTCTCCTTTATTCTCACTGATAAACTTCTCAACACTCTTTGTTTCCATAGTCCCTCCCAGCTCTGTCGCCCTATTTGTATCTTCAAATCTGATTCCCAAACCATTTTCTCTGTATTCTCTCTAAACTCCTTCTCTAACAATATTTTATATATTTCACTCATTAATCCTTTTGAAACTATACTCCCTCCTTTCCCTTCCTCCTTACTTACTACTAATTCTTCAAACCTCGTCATCTTTCTGCACATTCTATTATCTTTAATCCACTTTTTATTCCATTGCTCTAATTGACCATATTCTAGCCAAGATAGCTTCTTCTCCTTTAACAAATTTTCCATATCCTCTCTTGTTTTAATATCTCTTACCCAATCCTTTAATCTTATTTTATTTTTCTCTTTTAATATTTTACATAATCTACCCTTTAGATCCTCTGGGAAATTCTTTAACATTATTATCGGTGCTAAGGGAGAGTTGCTCGGAAGCAGCTTCCCTTTAAATTTACTCCAAATTTCCCATTGAGTCCTCAGGAGTGGATTATCTATACTTCCAACCCACTTTCTTCCTCCGTCTTTAAAAAAAACATTCTCCAAATTCATCTCTACCTTATTTATGGTTTTTTCTTCCATCCAATATAAATCTCCTACTCCCATAATTGCTTCTACAACATGTCTTAATCTATTTGCTACGTAGTATAATTTTATGTTTGGGAGACCCATTCCCCCCTTTTTTTGGCTTAGGTACCAATTATTTTTATTCACTCTTGCTCTCTTTTCTCCATTACAATATTTATTAATAATATTTTGCCAACTTGTTATCTCGGTTTCTGATATTTTTATAGGTAACATTCTAAATACAAAATTAATTTTAGCTAATATCTTCATTTTTATTAAGGCTATTCTTCCGAACCAAGATAAATTTAATAGCCGAGGGAATTATTGTCATGTAATGAAAGCTAAAATAAAAACTTTTCAGGAATTCTATCAGGAATTGTATAAGGGTAAAGAAAGTCAACAAGAAAAGGTGGAGGAGTATATTGGAAGGTTTATAAAGAAGGGAATAAAATTAGAATATAAGGAGTTAATGGAGTCAGTAATAACTCAAAGAGAAGTTGAAGAGGTTATTGATAAGTTAAAAGTTGGTAAATCACCGGGAGCAGATGGTTTGGGTCCAGAATATTATAAGGTCTTCAAAGACTGTTTAGTTCCAAAATTAATGGAACTTTATAATAGGATATTATCAGGAGAGAAGATACCTGAATCATGGGAACATTCAGTGATAATTCTGATCCCAAAACCAGATAAAGATTTGACTAATCCCGATTCTTATAGACCTATTTCTTTAATAAATCAGGATGCTAAAATTTTTACATCTATTATGGCCAAACGGCTAAATAAATTTTTGGCAGAATATATAGGAGCAGATCAATGTGGGTTTGTGGTAGGAAGGCATATGCATAATTTAGTGGGTAGAGTTTTAAATGTAATAAATGTAATTAAAAAAGCAAATATTAAGGCAGGTATTATGGCATTAGATATTTTTAAAGCTTTTGATTGTGTGAGCTGGCAGGCACTAAAGAGTATTATAGATAAATTGGGATTTGGAAATAAATTTAAAAATGTAATAGAACAGCTATATTCCCAAAATACGGCGGTAGTGGTGGTAAATGACGGACTTACTGAAAAGATACGACTAGCCAGAGGAACAAGACAAGGATGTCCGCTCTCGCCGGTCCTGTTTGTAATGGTTATGGAAGTTTTGGCGAAGGCACTAAGGGAGGATGAAGAGTTAGAAGGAATTGGAGAGGTAAGGGAAATAAAGTTAAACATGTTTGCGGATGACACTTTATTGACCATTAAGAATCCATTAAGAAAGTTAGAAAGAATTAAATATCAGTTGAGGGAATTTGAGGAAATTACAGGGTTAAAAATAAATTGGTCTAAATCAGAGATGATGTTGTTTAACTATACCAAGAAGGAAGAAAAGGATTGGGAATTTAAGGGAATGGAATTGAAAGTTAAGAATGAGATTAAATATTTGGGAATTAAAATTACAAAAAATTTAGAGAATCTTGAAAAGGAAAATTTAACGAGGTTAAAGAAAGAGGTATTAGAGAAATTGGAGAAATATAAAGGGTCTTGCTATTCTATTGTTTTACTCTGTACAGCACCATGTACACTGATGGTGCTATATAAAGAAATAAATAATAATAATAGTAGTAGATGTTTTATGCCAAAATCAATTCCTTAATATTTAAGGTGCTGTATAAGAATCTCCTTGCTGGGTCACTACTAAGACTGTATTCAGATGTAACAACAAAGCATTGGTTAATTAACTACGTTATTATTTCCAAAATCATTATAACATCACTTTTTAAGAAGGGGTTGCCTGTGGCCGAATCTGGCCTGCCTCGGGTCTCAATCCGGTCCTTTGAGCCTCTCTGGAAGACCTGCACCCCCTTTCCCTGGTCCCGCCCTTAGGTTACTGGCTGAAATACGTTGGTGACGGTGTGTGTGGTTTTGTATTTTAGCCCCACCCCTTCCATCGTTGGCCTTGTCTACCATTGGACAGCTTCTCTGAAATGGAATTTGGCCCTTGATCTGAAATAGAATTCAACACCCCTGTCCTAAGCAGGGTTTTAAATATCAAAACACCATCAATTAATAAAGAATTAAAACCGAGGCCTTAAAATCAAAAGGAACAGTTAAAAGCCATAGGGTTTTTTTTAATATATTAAAAACCAAGCGGAATAGGGATGTTCTCACTGCCCACCTAATACCACCAGGAATAATGCTAATCTTGCCTTCTTTGGGAGGGAATTCCTGAAATGGGGTGCTACCACAGAAAAGGCCCTGTCTTGCGTTCCCACCAACCAAGCTTCTTTGGGTGATAGTACTTATAACAGTGCCTCCAAAGATGATCTCCGTCTAGGGGAAGGTCCGTATGATTACAGTTCTCTGTATTTGGACAAAATGTGGACACTTTGGGTTTGTTCTGAACAGTGAATGGACATTTGAAATTTGCCTCCTGCACGAGCAGGGTGAGTTTGAGCCTGAGAGTAGCTACTGGTTGTGCACAACTGAATGTGCTCTTCTCGATCCTCCCAGAGTGCAGGACACGGAATAACGGGATCAAACTAAAGGAAGCCAGATTCCAGCTGGACATCAGGAAAAACTCCCTGACTGTTAGAGCAGTACAGCAATGGAATCAGTTGCCTGGTGAGGTTGTGGCCTCTCCCACACTAGAGGCCTTCAAGAGGCAGTTGGACAACCACTTGTCAGGGATGCTTTAAGGTGGATTCCTGCATTGAGCAGGGGGTTGGACTCGATGGCCTTGTAGGCCCCTTCCAACTCCGCTATTCTATGATTCTATAAGCATCCGTTTGGTCCAGCCATGGTAGAATCTGGTTTGTTCACACCGGAATGATCGTCTGGATACAAACACTTGCGGAAAAGGGATGAGATGGGCCCCAAAATACTGAGTTGAAGTACAAGTGAGCAAGGTTGCTAAGCGATGCTGAACTTTGTGACTTGTTACAAACTCTGCAGAGCAAACATGTTCTGCATAATTCTGCTTCTGCTCAGTCCGGAGGAGGGAAAAACGGGCTGAGCCTCTTGGCTGCTGGGAACCCCGCTCATCAATTCCCACACCCCCTCCAGCTGCAGGGTTTTGCCAGGCAGTTGCCCCATATACTTCCAAGCCTATCCACACAGCCCTAAGGGCTAGAAACTTTAAAATCAAAGCTGCAATTTCTCAAGAGGACTAGCGCTGTTCTCAGTCAGAAATCCCACACGTGCGCAGTGGAGTCTTGGGATACAAAGTCCTCGTGTGCCTGAGGCCGCGCCTTGGAAGATGCGTGTGAGGCAGACTCGTAAATAGCCGTTTACCTGTGGTGAGTAAGAGTTCACCGTCAGGTAACCAGGCAGAGAATGTTGCAAAAACGGCTCGTTCCCTGGTGTACCAAGTCCAATTCAGAAAACAAGGAGGAGAGGAGATGAAGTATGGGTCAAACGACGTTTATTATGCAGACTAAAGAGAGACAAGAGGAGGGCAACCAGGATGATCAGGGGTCTGGAAACCAAGCCCTATGAAGAGAGACTGAAAGAACTGGGCCTGTTTAGCCTAGAGAAGAGAAGGTTGAGGGGAGACATGAGAGCACTCTTCAAATCCTTAAAAGGTTGTCACACCAAGGAGGGCCAGGATCTCTTCTCGATCCTCCCAGAGTGCAGGACACGGAATAACGGGCTCAAGTTACAGTAAGTCAGATTCCGGCTGGACATCAGGAAAAACTTCCTGACTGTTAGAGCAGTACGACAATGGAACCAGTTACCCAGGGAGGTGGTGGGCTCTCCCACACTAGAGGCCTTCAAGAGGCAGCTGGACAACCACCTGTCAGGGATGCTTTAGGGTGGATTCCTGCATTGAGCAGGGGGTTGGACTCGATGGCCTTGTAGGCCCCTTCCAACTCTGCTATTCTATGATTCTATGAAGTATGGGTCAAATGATGTTTATTATGCAGAATAAAGAGAGACAAGAGCTAATTGCTCCCAAAGCCTGCGCCTACCCCGCAAGGGAGGTAGCTAGGTATTTATACATTATCTTCTCTGGTGCTGCATGCGTAGGCAGCCTTCTAACAGGAAATTTCTAGCTGTGGAAAGAAAGTACATGGTCTCTGTTCTTTTGGCACGCATTTACTAAAAGAGATAGTTACTCACTGTTCTTTAAGAGAACATTCACTTGATTTTGGTTATCTAGGAATGCTCTAGCCCTCTCCCAGATATTCCAACTTTGCCAACTTCTCCTTCGCAACTACCAAAGGCTTTGCAAACTGGAATGCAGCCAGTTCTTCTCTTTAGGGTATTGATGCACCTCAAACCACCTCTCTAGGTGCATGTGGGCAGCTCAGATTTGGGGGAAGTCTTATTAGCATGACTTGCTTAAGGTAGAGGAAGAGAATGTCCGGCCCACAGGGGCTTCCTGGGTTCCTCCAGGTGGCAAGGTGGGCCTCTGAAGTGCTGCCCCCTGGTGGAGTCCCCGCAGTTGACTCAAATCTGTTATTTCATTTCTGCGGGAGGTTGATAGGCTGTCTGTGTTTGGTTTCTCACCACCCCGCTGTCTCTTCTTGACTTTGGCAGATGCTGGTATCGGCAGCCGTCTCCTGGCGGGATGCACCACGGGCGCCATGGCTGTGGCCGTGGCCCAGCCCACCGACGTGGTGAAAGTCCGGTTCCAGGCACAAGCCCGAGTGGAGGGGGCCCGGCGGTACCAGGGGACCCTAGATGCTTACAAGACTATTGCAAGGGAAGAAGGGTTCAGAGGCCTCTGGAAAGGTTGGTAAAATGGGGGGGGGGGTCGGGGGGGGGTCGGTGCCTAAAAGGGGCTGAGAGGAGCCAGGCTTTGAGGTCTTCATTTCAGAATTGCTGGGTTTGTTCAGAGTTACAAAGAGATCTTTGAAACCTGCCACCCTCTTTTAGGTTGGGGTGAGCCGAAAGTAAATCTACAGATGTTTTGGACTTCAATTCCCAGCATCCCTGGCCATTGGCCATTGCGGCAGGGGCTTTGGGGAGCTGAGGTCCCAAACATCTTGAGCAATGCCTTCTGCCCACCCTTGTTTTAGATGAACTCATGAGAACCGAAGCGAGCTAGGGGTTTGTGTGTGTGTGTGTGTGTCTGTCTGTCTGTCTGTCTGTGTCAGGTACTCTGCTGAAGGCTGTCTTCCCATGACTACTGAAAGGTTGTCCTTTGCCAGACCCTGGATCTTTGCTGAACTTACAGGGGAGAAAGGTGTGTGTGTGTGTGTGTGTGTGTGTGTGTGTGTGTGTGTGTAATCCAAAACCACATCCTCTGATGCCCCCTACTCAGTTTCCCTGTTCAGACAACATGCTAAGTAGTGAAGTGAGAGAAAGGGGCGGACCGTGTCACTATCTGTACTCACATGTACTACAGAGGTAAGTGAGATATTATAAAAACTTTTTAATATACTGATAAGTTACACCAATTCCCCAGAATTCAGGTATACTTCCACTGTAAAGCTGTATATTCTATCATTAAAAAAGCACCGACAAGTACTCAAAGACCATTTAGAAAACACTTAAAAATCAAAACACTTGAAGACCATACGCGTTTCGACCCCACAGAGGTCTTCTTCAGTGGTCACATGAACTATATATGCGCATGAAAAAACGAAGAATTATTTTCAAATTGCCATTGCCACTAGATGTTACAGTCACTTGCCTTTTGGAATGGATAGACTGGGCTACTATATTTTAGCTAATATCCAAAATTTGGAATGAGGCTGCATGTCCTAACTGCTAATATGGTATTTTGTTGGCAAGGGACCTCTTTTCAGTAGCAAGGCTAGCACCATTTGCACTAGTATTCTCACATGTACTTCTGTTTGTTAACAGGAAGCTGTTTTCCTTCACTTGGACATTCCACTTCTGAAACTTTTTTTTGTCATAACATAGTCCATCTAAGACTCGCTTCATTTACCCGGCTGAAGCAAAAATGGACTCCCCCCTTTCTATCTATGCTGCTAGAATAAACATCTATTAATTCTCCCAGATCACAAAATCTTCAGCTCCTGAAGGTTAAATATATGTCTGCATAGTGTGTAGTTCTGCCTTGAATCAACTGCAACGGAAAGTAACCATCATGGTTAAGCATTTTGAGCTAAACATTATGGCTCAGCGTGTTGTGTGAACCAAGACTTTGTGTGTCTTCTGAACTATTCCTAACCATGGTGGCTACGTAACTCCAGTCAGCCGCAACTAGACTGGCAACTGTTATTCAGAGGACCTTTTCTTCTGTCACCCCCAGACTGGAGGAGATTCGTCAACTTGACACTCTCCCGGAGTTTAAAACAGCCATAAAAACTAATCTCTTCCGGCAGGCCTACCCAGATGAATTTTAAATCTAAGATTTTTAAGCTGTTCTGATGGTTATTTTAATATTGCATTGGTTTTATATTCTCTTTTAATTAATTTTATGAATTTGGTTTATATTGTACTGTTGTACTAATGTCGTTCCCCGCCTCGATCCAAAGGGAGAGTTGGGTAAGAAGAAATAATAATTATTAATAATAATTAATAGTAGTAAATAATACATCCTCACTAGCCATTTGCTGCAAATGGTTAGTGACTTAAGATACCGTATTTCTTAGATTCTAAGACGCCATCGATTCTAAGGCGCACTCCATTTTTAGAGATGTTAATTTGGGGAAAAAAGGGCATCTTAGAATCAAAGAAATACTTCCCTCACCGCCCAGCCAACCTCCTCTCCCCCCCCCTCCGTGCTTTCTTCTAATGGTTGTGTCCTTTTCTTTTTTCCCTCTGTGAGAGAAGAAACTGCCGTTTGCGCGGGAAGAAGGGGGGGCGTTGAAACAAAGAGTAAACTTAACTCTCCAGTCCCGCTCTTTACTTGTCTGTGCACCAGGGGACGACGACACGCGAGTAAGTCCCATGGAAATTGATGGGACTTACAAATAAATTTGCCTAACAAAAAACCAGGCGCTTACCCTCCCAGCTCCTCCTCGCTCGCATGGCTCGCGGCTGCTGCAGGAGCTTCCTCTTTTCCTCTTACCATATTGCTTCGATTCTAAGACGCCATTGATTCTAAGACGCACTCCATTTTTAGAGCTGTTTATTTAGGGAAAAAAGTGCGTCTTAGAATCGAAGAAATACGGTAGTAGTGCACGCAACTTTGAGACTCAACTTGTGCCTAGTCCGGAAACTTCAACTAGTTCAAAATATGGCAGCCAGGCTGGTCACCGGTACACCTAGGGGGGACCACATCACACCAGTCTTAAAATCTCTTCACTGGTTGCCGATTAGTTTCCGGGCGAAGTATAAAGTGTTGGTTATCACCTTTAAAGCCCTACATGGTTTGGGTCCAGGCTACCTGCGGGATCGCCTTCTCCCATACAATCTGACACACACACTCAGGTGCTCTGGGAAGAACGTCCTTCAGCCAGCCAAGACTAGGCTGACAGGTATTACCCAGAGGGCCTTTTCCTCTGCTGCTCCCAGACTGTGGAATGGCCTGCCGGAGGAGATTCGTCAACTTAACAGTCTTTTAGCATTTAAGAAAGCTATAAAGACTGATCTCTTCCGGCAGGCCTATCCAGTGGAATTTTAGGATGCTTTTAGTATGTTTTTAGGAAGTTTTAACGATGTATATTGTGTTTTGATTAATATTTTATGTATTTTATACTTGCTGTTGTTCTCTGCCTCGATCAGGATGAAGAGGCGGGTTAGAAATAATAATAATAACAACAACAACAACAACAACAACAACAACAACAATAATAATAATAATAATAAGGGCTAGTGGCTTAACCATGGCTTAGCATGTTGTCTGAACAGGCCCAATTTCAGCTAAATCAGTGTGTGTGTGTGTGCCTTTTAACATGTAGTGTTCTAATGCCAGCGTTGCTCTGTGTTCTTGGAGCTCACTCCGCGTGGATCCCACTCAAACTGTAGGGCTGGAACCTTCCTGTAAACCAAACAAAATATTAAAGTTGAGGGTTACCAGGGTGCTGAGTTCTTCTGTCTGAATTGGTGCTGGGCAGCTTGCCCAAAGTCAGAGGGACTGGGTAGCTGGCCTGTGAGCTTGGCTTTCCCCTCCTTATCTAAATCCAGTGTTGTGTCCACTACCAGCAACATAAGTGCCATGACCTTTCTTGTCATTGACTCCGGCCCGTTCCGCTTTTCTAAAGGCCCGATGTTTTCTCTCCCTCCCGCGCTCTCGTTTAGGGACTGCCCCGAATATCACCCGGAACGCTCTTGTGAACTGCACTGAACTGGTGACCTATGACTTGATCAAGGACTTGCTTCTGAAATACAACCTCATGACAGGTAGGGATGATGGATGGCCTGGGACTCGGGTCTTTGAGCGGATTAAAAGTGTGTTCCTTCTGATGTGGTACAGCCCTTGCCATAGAATCATAGAATAGCAGAGTTGGAAGGGGCCTACAAGGCCATCGAGTCCAACCCCCTGCTCAATGCAGGAATCCACCCTTAAGCATCGCTGACAGTCTTGAATGTCTCTAGTGTGGGAGAGCCCACAACCTCCCTAGGTCACTGATTCCATTGTCGTACTGCTCTAACAGTCAGGAAGCCCTGCCCTCTTTTATAGCCGGTCACTCTAGTATAGCTCCTGCAGCTTTAACAGTTGGGATGAAGAGGGAATTTCACCAGGTGCTGCATGCATACAAATGACACCTGCCAGGGTCCCAGGGGCTGTGCCTATAGAATAGTGGAGTTGGAAGGGGCCTACAAGGCCATCGAGTCCAACCCCCTGCTCAGTGCAGGAATCCACCCTAAAGCATCCCTGACAGATGCTTGTCCAGCTGCCTCTTGAAGGCCTCTAGTGTGGGAGAGCCCACAACCTCCCTAGGTAACTGATTCCATTGTTGTACTGCTCTAACAGTCAGGAAGTTTTTCCTGATGTCCAGCTGGAATCTGGCTTCCTGTAACTTGAGCCCGTTATTCTGTGTCCTGCACTCTGGGAGGATCGAGAAGAGATCCTGGCCCTCCTCTGTGGGACAACCTTTTAAGTATTTGAAGAGTGCTATCATGTCTCCCCTCAATCTTCTCTTCTCCAGGCTAAACATGCCCAGTTCTTTCAGTCTCTCTTCATAGGGCTTTGTTTCCAGACTCCTGATCATCCATAGGCCTATGCCAAATGCAGCAGGGATCCCTTGTCTGAAGGTGTGTGTGTGTGTGTGTACACACGCATCGCTCTTTGGGGGAAAGCTTACACGAAGGGTGTTGGATCCATTTCATAGAAACTCTCAGGGTCCGTCTTCTCCTGGTGGACCTAAAATCCCAAAATCACAACCGGTTGCGACATTGTCCCCCTTTTCCATGGGGCGGCCTTGCCCAACTCATGCGCCCGCCGCTTTTCTCTCTTCCTTGCGCAGATAACCTCCCGTGCCACTTCACCTCTGCGTTCGGAGCTGGCTTCTGCACAACTGTTATTGCCTCCCCTGTGGACGTAGTGAAGACCAGATACATGAACTCTGCCCCCGGCCAATACGGAAGTGCCGTCAAGTGCGCCCTCGCCATGCTCCGAAAAGAGGGGCCCCAGGCTTTTTACAAAGGGTAAGCGGCGATCCTGTCTGCGGTGCGTGAGGTTGCTGGGACCTGGGGAAAAGGGTGCAAAGTCACAGGCGTAAACTCTGGGAGGAAAATACTCAGGACGTAAGGATTCAACACATGCGCGCGCACAAACATATATACATGTGGTTAAATTAAAGAATCACCGTCCATATTTATTACGCTTGGACAAGGTGGCTATCCAACAAGTTTTACCGATCAGGTGAGTGGCATCTAAGTAGGTGGGCCCTTTTCTCACCTGGTTGGGCTTGTAGATGGACTACAGCAACCTGGGAATGTTTGGAATTTTGAGACAGCGTTGTGGGCATTCTCAGGAAATGGCTGCCATGGGGTGGGATGGGTGGGGAGTTGGCCAGTCACAAAATGCCCGTGTCCCAGAGGGCCAAGCAGTAAGGCCAAAAGAAAATAAACTTGCCTGAGAAACTAAGTGCAAGGTAGAAATGGGTTCTGAGGTTAAAAAACAACAAGCCCTTCTTTGAATCCACGCCTTTTCTCTCCCAACGCCCATTTCACAGAAGGCAAAACGAATGGGCTCAGAGTTCAAGTCCTTTGGCCAGGCAACTGAGTCCAGGGCAGGGGCGGAGTGTGAGCTCCAAATGCCAAATCACGCAGTCACCCCCCAAAGCACAACAAAACAGCCACTTCACAGAAGGCCAGCTCAAAAGCCCTCGGCAACTCACCCCCCAAGCTCAGGCAACTGCACCCCCTGCTCCACGCCACCCCCTGAGAAGTCCCTCTCCACCCCCAGCTTACCCTTCTGTTTATTTTCTGAGAAGGCTTGTGGGACTCACCTGGTGCTCAGACACGTTCTTGGAAATAAAGATGGCAACCTCCTAGTTAGTTTGTTCTTTTAATTTCTAATTTTAAAAAATAATCAGGCAGGGCAGGGCGTCCGGCAGGTGCACCACATTGGGGGATCCCAAGGCTAGAGAGAACCTTTTCATCACCTTTGGGCTAAGAGACTGGTCTAACGAAGTGTGAATTGCAAAGGGAGATTGTGCCGGCCATCGGAAGGGTTCCTGTTTTGCGGATCATCTGGAAACTCAGGGAAGACACGCCATAGTCTTAAGTGGGATCGCCTTCTCCTATACAGTCCGCCCCGCACACTCAGGTCCTCTGGGGAGAATTTACTTCAGTCAGCCAAGACTAGGCTGGCATCAGTTTCCCAGAGGACCTTTTCTTCTGTCACCCCTGGATTATGGAACAGCCTGCCGAAGGAGATTCGTAATATTAACTCTCTCTGTGATTTTAAGGCAGCTTTGATGACTAGCCTTTTCCGGCAGGCCTACCCAGCTCAATGTAAAATCAAGAATTTTTATGATGTGTTGATTCCTGTACTAATGTTGTTCCCTGCCTCGATCCAAAGGGGGAGGCGGGTAAGAAATAAATATATTATTATATTATTATTATTATTATAGAATCATAGAATAGCAGAGTTGGAAGGGGCCTACAAGGCCATCTAGTCCAACCCCCTGCTCAATGCAGGAATCCACCCTAAAGCATCCCTGACAGATGGGCTATGGGTGCGAAGGCCGTGTTTCTGGACACTGAAAGGCTGCTTAGGATGCAGTGGCCTCCCCAGGTCCTGGCGGGCTGGTTCTTGCAATTTGATGGTCCCATCCTGCCCTCGCTTGATGTAATTGCTGAGGTTTCCATTTGTCCTGAGGGTCTAACCACAGTTCCTTTTCCTTGCCTGGTCCCCTTCCAGCTTTACGCCCTCGTTTCTGCGGCTGGGATCCTGGAACGTGGTGATGTTTGTGACCTACGAGCAGCTGAAGCGTGCCATGATGGCAGCCCGAGGGTCTTGGGAGGCCCCCTTCTGAGCCTGCGGATGGGTGCAGTTGACCGATCTCGCTCATGCACAATCCCTCGATTTGGATTCTGCCTTCCCTCCTCCACCCCGCGTCTCCGAATGACCTCCCCTCTGTTATTTAAAACTACTTTTGTCTTAACATTTGTGGCTTCTAGTGTGTGGTGAGCCAGGAGCCCCTGGCTACTATTTCTTTTTCTTTTAGTGATGTGTTTTTAATGCGTTATTGTCCAGCCTCTCTGCGTTTTCCCCTTTTAAGAGTTGCGGCTTTGATAGAAGCGCTTTATGAAGTTCTGGAGAATTGTAGACCGCAGGGGCTCGATGTGCAGAAGCTTCCATGCAACCTCCCATTCAGCTTTTAGGTATACACACACACACACACACACATTTTAAAAACACAGATTTACTCTACTTAAGGTGCTGGGATAAAGGCTATAGAAGAGACAACAGTTGGCTAGTTTTCCAGAGCTGTTTTTTCCCCCCATAAGGGAAAAAAATGCTGAAATCATGCGTCACAATAGTCTGGATCGAAGTAGACAGGCCGAGATGCAATCTGGATAATGCAGCCTTTTCTAACCCAGCGCGCTCCAGGTGTGCTAGACTACAACTCCCATTGTCCCCAGCCAGCGGTGTTGGCTGGGAATGGTGGGAGTTGTAGTCCAGCACATTTGGAAGGGGCTGGTTTGGGAAAGTCTGCCCTATAATGTGATTGGGGATGGGGATTTAAAGCCCTTTCCCACTCAAAAGTATTCCTTTTCTTCTTTTTTTTTTTTAAAAAGCACCTCTCCCCACCTTGGGAAACCCAGAGGCTTCTCCCACGCACCTTTTGCGTGGCTTCCTTGCTAGGCAAACTTGAGCTATCACACCCCTAAAAATTGCTTACGATGAAACCATCGAGTGGAAAAAGCTTTCTGTGTTTTGTCCTTTGACCCAGGCGTGTACCTGCGGAAGCATCTACCTTTTGGAGGTGCATGTACCTTTCTGGAGACCTTTTGGCTATGTCAAAAGCGGTCCTTCGTGCAACACAGTCGTAGTAGAAGGTGCTTTTTTAAGGAACTGAGCTGGGTGGCCCTGAGGCTTGGAGCGAAAGGTTAGACCCTCACAGCTGGCATCCCAAAGCGGGGTGGGGGCAAATTTGAGAGCTGAGCTCTTGAGGAGCCCAGACCTGTGGAGGCGATGAAGAGCGAGGATGCACACGCAATTGCCTGCAGAGATACTGTGATGGGTGTCTGTGACGCAGCTGACACGGATATGGGTGCACCTTTCGAGGCCCCCAATAGGAAAACAATTACTGTGGGGACCCTCTCACGTTGCTCATTTGTAACTCCAAGCTTGCTGGCCAGCAGCGTAAGAAGGAGGGGGCTGTGATCCGTTCTCCTGTTGTGTTCTCCCCCACAGAGAACACAACAGGGACCCCAATCTAGCTTGGGCAGAAGGAAATTCCACTTGCTACAGTGCAGCCTTCCACGGGCTGGCACCCTTCAACTGTCTTGGATTACACTTTCCATCATCCCCAGCCAGTATAGCCATAGAAGGGTTTAGGTTGGAGAAGGCTGCTCAAGTGGCTGGACGGGGAGAGGTGAACCATCCTTCTGGGCTTGAAAGTCTTACAGTGGCGGGAGGTTCCTCTGGCTGGCCACCCAGGCGGACCTTGTAATAGGTGTGTGTGTGTCTCCGATATTCCATATTCCTGACCGTGTTTGGGTGTGTGTGTGTGACCATCAGCAATGTTCTGCAGAGCTTGATGAAGTTCTGGACTGGTCATGCCTGTAATTTTTTTCAAAACTTTAAATAGAGAAAATGCACTCAAGAGGCTTTTTATGTATTACTTTTCTGCGAAGCGGTTTGTGACGGTGCGAAGCGGTGATGGATTCTCTTCCTTTTTTTTAAACAAAAGAACGTTTGTTTTGTGCATGTCTGTTTTTTTAAATAAAGCTCAACTAGAAAGCTCAACTTCTCTGGTCAGTGCAATTTCTCTCCCCACCCCGCTGAATTGTCTATTGCAGGTTTCCCCAAGTTGTTGCCTTCCAGATGTTTTGGACTACAACTCCCAGCATCCCTGACCACTGGTCACACTGGTTGGGGATGATGGGAGTTGAAGCCTAAAACATCTAGAAGGCAGCAGATTGGGGAATGTGCAGTGTAACTTCAAGCCAGCATGGGTGTACCTGGATGAATCATAAACCACCCAGAGAGCTTCGGCTATGGGGCAGTATATAAATGTAATAAATGTAAATCATAGAATCATAGTAGAGTTGGAAGGGGCCTCTAAGGCCATCAAGTCCAAACCCCCACCCCCCGCTCAATGCAGGAATCCACCCTAAGGCATACCTGACAGATGGTTGTCCAGCTGCCTCTTGAAGGCCTCCAGTGTGGGAGAGCCCCACACGGAATTCTGAATTCACACTGATGTCTGAATTCAGATATTAGCTAGATTGGGGGCCCTGCATTACGCTGTCCTGTGGAAGGATCTGACTTTTGTTCTATGGGGTCTAACACCAAGTATGAACCCGATCTAGTAGTTGCAGGGTTTTGAGTGGCCCACAGACTTAAGAACACTTCATATGTGGTTGCAAGCCACAGGGGTCAGTTTAAAAACCCAAAAGTCCCGAGAGAAATGCCTTGATCCAGCAACACAGGTCTGTGCATGGAAGCAGCCCCCTGCATGCTCCTCTCCATTGGGACAGTCCTCTTCACGAGTTGGATGCCTCCTTTGAGGGAAGCCTGCCTGTAATCCCCCCTATAATCCGTAGCAAAGGAGGAGGTCTGATACGAATAAAATAGATCTTTTTATTTCTTGTGCAGGAGTCAGGGAAACGACAGCACGGCCACTCTGGCCACAGGTGCTGGTCCTCACGTCAAGAGGGCCTCCCTCAGGAGATCCTTCTTGGCCGGAGTGAGCCGTGCAGGGAAGAGGATGTCGAAGTACATGATCAGATCCCCCTTGCAGGTGGGGTCCCTGGACAACGGCATCCCTTCTCCGGGCACGATTTTGAAGTACTTTGGGCTGTAAAGGCAAGACAGAGGCCAGAGTCAGGAAGTGGGAGAAGAGAGGAAGCTCAGGTGACTTCAAGACAAAGCGGGAGAAGAGAACCGCTTCGCTTCGCTATAGCCACCTACTCTTGCCCTCCAAATGTGGGACCGCAACTCCTCCATCTTTCCCAGGGAAGAATGAGGGGTGTTGCAGTGTTCCCCAGCCTGGGGTTGGGACCGTGCTACATGAAGAACAGTTGCCGCACCACTTTCCCAACTGAAGTGTCAATTTTCATGGCCACTTCCACGACTCACTCATTTCTTTTCCTTTTGTATGCAGGATGAGAGTCTTATCTGAGGCTGTGATCCTAGGCACACTTACATGGGAGTAGGGCTGTCAAAGGAATCCATTTGTGGGATGGAAGAGCTTTCATCAGCTAGCAGCCCACCCCGCCCCACCCCAGACTTCGTTCCATTTTCCGCTAACTGTCCCAACATGTTCAGCAGCGAGTTGGGCCAGTTAGCAGATTTTCCCTATTTTTCCATCGGCGTGACTAATGGACACAATTTGCACGAATTATGCAAATTTGTGCAAATTTCAGCTGCGAATTCTGCGAATCTATTTGCGCAAATTGTGGCGCGAAGCAAAAAAAAGAAAAGCTAAACCATGCCAAGAGTTTGGGGGGAAACCCTGGCTTGGCTCATGAACATAAGCGGCGTCACGCAGGCAGCGGAAATCGGCTGAGATCAAAAGAGCTGGAATTCTAGACATGGACATCCCTACGTAGGAGTAAGGCAGACTGAGCTTGGGGGGGGGAGGGAATTCAGCTTCTGGCTTGTGGTCTAAGGCTACGATTGCGTGGCTGCAAGGCCTAGCAAGGCCTCGTCCTCCCCTGAAACGGCGGACGGCCCTCTAGAACTCCTCAGCCAAACGCCCTTCAAGGCGGCCCCGTGATGGGGCTGTGTTGCCAGCAGTAACTACGGAAAGGGCTCTTCCTTTGCCTGGTGTTTGCTTTTCCTTAGTTGGCAACCATGCCTCCCCCTTCCCCGTTTCCCGGACAAGGGCTCCGGGGGCCACTCACTGGACAATGTCGTTGATGGGGATGTTGAGCAGTCTCTCGTCCAGCGTCCTCACGTCCACATTGCAGCCAATCAGAGCCTGCGAGACACGGTCGGGGCTAGGCTATCGTTCCCTGCAGTTTTGATAGCTGAGGTGCGATTAGGTGGAGGGTTAAAAGGGGAGGGTTGCTTGCTGCTTGCACCCCAAAAGGCTGGCTTTTGGCAGAGTCAAAGCAAAGAACCCTCTGCTCTCGGCAGAAGCCGCCCGCCATGTTTCTGCTGGGGGTGCCTCTTGGTTGCAAGCAGGCCAAACCCATCGCTGGGATTCGTGCAGGGGGGCGACATGCAGCCTCCTTGGAGAAAGGGAAATTCTGAGTCTCTGCAGCAGGGGTGGCTCAATCATAGAATCATAGAATAGCAGAGTTGGAAGGGGCCTACAAGGCCATCGAGTCCAACCCCCTGCTCAATGCAGGAATCCACCCTAAAGCATCCCTGACAGATGGTTGTCCAGCTGCCTCTAGTGTGGGAGAGCCCACAAGCTCCCTAGGTAACTGGTTCCATTGTCGTACTGCTCTAACAGTCAGGAAGCTTTTCCTGATGTCCAGCTGGAATCTGGCTTCCTTTAACTTGAGCCCGTTATTCCGTGTTCTGCACTCTGGGAGGATCGAGAAGAGTTCCTGGCCCTCCTCTGTGGGACAACCTTTTAAGTCTTTGAAGAGTGCTCTCATGTCTCTCCTCAATCTTCTCTTCTCCAGGCTAAACCTGCCCAGTTCTTTCAGTCTCTCTTCATAGGGCTTTGTTTCCAGACCCCTGATCATCCTGGTTGCCAATGATGCGGCGATGCCCAACGCAGAGAGAAGGGAGAATGATCCATCCCCAACAGAGGTGGAACTGTAGGCAGCCGCGTCAGGCCCACCATGGTGACCTCTGGCTGGAGGGCGGCTGCCTGGCCCAGGTAAGACCGGCTAATGGGCATTGTAGTCCCGTACGTCGATGGCAGAGTTAGAGTGAAATTGCAAGCCAGCCTGTGTGGTTGGGGAAAAGGAGGCCAACACCAAGCGCTGGAGTTCTAACGAAAAACAAAGGAGTTCCTGCAAGCCTAAAGGTTGCCCACCTCTGCCGTCGGGGTGCGCTGGACCCCTTCCCAATTTTATTAAGGATGGCCTTGCAGCAAATGGCATGTCAGGCAATGCAAAGCATTCTGGATGGAGTAAAGGGACACTCAGGGAGGAAGTGGGTGGGCCAGGGGCCAGGTGGCCCTTTCCACGGCTCCTCCGCGGGTTCTCAATGCCTCCCTTACCTTTCCCAGAGGGAGTTTAGCCGTGTAGATCAAATTGTCATCCTCTCTTTTAAACCTGGGGTGGAGCTTCTCCTTTACGATGAAGATGATGTCCGCTGGGATAATATTTGGTCCCTAAAATAAAGGGCATTAAGAAGCCCAAGGGGGGGAGGGAGGAGAGCTCAGGCGGGCCTGCGTCCAGGACTTGGGGAAGGGCAGGAAATGGGTCCCCCCCACACACACCCGGTTAAGAACATGGGAACAGCCCTGATGCTGGACCAGACCGAGGGTCCATCGAGTCCAGCACTCTGTTCCCACAATGGCCAAGCAGTTGTCGATCAGGGAACCACAAAGCAGGACATGGTGCAACAGCACCCTCCCGCCCATGTTCCCCAGCAACTGGTGCACACAGGCCTACTGCCTCGGATACTGGAGATAGCACATAGCCATCAGGAATCGTAGCCACTGAAAGCCTTCTCCTCCAGGAATTTCTCCAACCCCACTTTAAAGCCAGCCAAATGGGTGGCCATCACCACATCTTGTGTGAGCGAATTCCACAGTTTAGCTCTGCACTGTGTGAAGAAGTCCTTCACACAGGGCGTTTCTCCATCTGGGATAATGCTACATCAGTTGAACTTCCACCAGCTCTTATGTGCCGCCTCTAAGTTAAGCCTACAGTAGGAAGCAGTATCACTTAAAACAGCCTTCCTCAACCTGAGGCGCTCCAGATGTGTTGGACTACAACTCCCAGAATGCCCCAGCCAGCTGGCTGGGGCATTCTGGGAGATGCAGTCCAACACATCTGGAGCGCCCCAGGTTGAGGAAGGCTGACTTAAAAGCTGCTACTGAGAGACCAGTGGGCCAGGAGAACAAGAAAACCCATTGCCTTACCTGATCTCCCTCTTCTTGAAAGGTAATCTTGGTCCCTTGTTTCCACCCTGGCTGTACATCGATCGTGAGAATCTTATCTTTAATCGTGGACGCGTGGCCATCGTCGTTCATCACCTGAGAGATTTAGAAAGCAGACATAGAAAGCCCCAGATTTGGCCAAGCCGGCTAACAGGGAAGTTTTAATGAAACGGAGACTCTTGGGGTAACCACCCGGGCCGTAACGTATAGTACAGTAACCCGGAAAGAAATCTTAGGAAGAAAGAAGATACCTAAAATGGTGTACATATGGTGTACCTGAAGGAACGCCTCCTCCCATATAGAATGATAGAATAGCAGAGTTGGAAGGGGCCTACAAGGCCATCCAGTCTAACCCCCTGCTCAATGCAGGAATCCACCCTAAAAGCATCCCTGGCAGATGGCTGTCCAGCTGCCTCTTGAAGGCCTCTGCCCGGACCCTAAGGTCATCCTCGGGGGTCCTTCTCCGCGAGCCCCTGCCAAAGGAAGTGAGACAGGTGGCTACCAGGAGCAGGGCCTTCTCTGCTGTGGCACCCCAGCTGTGGTATGAGGTCCCTAAGGAGGTTTGCTTGGCACCTACATTATATGCTTTTAGACGCCAGGTGAAGACCTTTTTATTCTCCCAGCCTTTTAACAGTCTATAAATAAATTTTAACTCGGTGTTTTAAATTCCTAATTTTGCATTGCTGCTGTTTTTATCTGGTTGAGCTTTTATATTGTATTTTATATTATGGTTTTATACTGTTGTTTTATACTTTGAATGGTTTTAATTTTTGTGAACCGCCCAGAGAGCTCCGGCTATTGGGCGGTATAGAAATGTAATAAATAAATAAATAATAAATAAAATCTGATGTAAACAGCTAAGCACTGGGTCTTGCCTACAAGCACTGTCCGCTGCTCTTGTTATTAATATGGCGCCAATCACTGTGAAAGGCATTTTATGGTCTCTAATCCAAGGAGCTTACAATCTAAAATCTGATGCTGAGGAAGAGAAGCGAAGGCAAACAGGAGGAAAATCTCCGTTTATTTCATCTTTGCCTCCTTTGGCTTCATTTCAATGGGAAAAGGTTAGTGTTGAAGGAATAACGGGCTCAAGTTAAAGGAAGCCAGATTCCAGCTGGACATCAGGAAAAACTTCCTGACTGTTAGAGCAGTACAGCAATGGAACCAGTTACCTAGGGAGGTTGTGGGCTCTCCCACACTAGAGGCCTTCAAGAGGCAGCTGGACAACCATCTGTCAGGGATGCTTTAGGGTGGATTCCTGCATTGAGCAGGGGGTTGGACTCGATGGCCTCGTAGGCCCCTTCCAACTCTGCTATTCTATGATTCTATGAAAAGATGGGGCATCCCACGGGTGGTCAGGTGGATAGTGCCAGGGATAAAAGGCAACAAGGGAGAAAAGGGGTGGGGCGTCGTTGGAGGGAGAAGGAAACCTTCGGATGGTGAAGCAAGAGTCACGGGGAGGGATGCAAGGCAGGAGGGGTAAGGAGGCAAGGCCAGGAAGGGTAGGGTGACCATATGAAAAAGAGAACAGGGCTCCTGTGTCTTCAACGGTTGTAGAGAAAAGGGAATTTCAGCAGGTGTCATATGCATGCATGCAGCACCTGGTGAAATGCCCTCTTCATCACAACAGGTAAACGTGCAGGAGCCCTGCCCTCTTTTGTATCTGGTCACTCTGAAGGCAGGGCTCCTGCAGCTTTAACAGTTATATTGAAAGGGGAATTTCAGCAGGTGTCATTTGCATGCGTGCAGCACCTGGTGAAATGCCCTCTTCATCACAACAGGTAAAGCTGCAGCAGCTATACAAGAGTAACTAGATACAAAAGAGGGCAGGGCTCCTGCAGCTTTAACTGTTGTGATGAAGAGGGGATTCCCTTTTCTCTACAACTGTTAAAGATACAGGAGCTCCTGTCCTCGTTTCCACATGGTCACCCTAAGGAAGGGTGTTTCCAAGGAGTCTGCGCTGCATCCAGAAAGCCGCTATAACGATGTCATGAGTCTCCCTCCCTCCCTCTCTCCTGCGCACTCACTCACACAGAGGGGCGTCATTAGAATGGTCCCCAAATCTGGCTTTCCCACCTGTGGCACTTGGAACATTTTCGCACAGAATCGGCGCCTTAATGTGGCTGTGAAGCTTCTTCCTCCCTGGCCCCGGAGTTTCTTTCCTTACCCTGCGCGAGATCTTGATTTTCTTGGTGCATCCGTAGAACAAGTCTTCCAGGGAAAGGTAGAGATCCCGCTCTATGGGGGGGTCCTGCTTCTTCATCCCCCTTCCTCGCAGGCCCCCAAAAGCCATGTTCACTTCACCTCCTTCTCCAGTGTAGAACTCTTAAGCCAGAAAAAAAGAAGGATGGTGGCGGGGATTTTAAAAGAAATATGGGGGGATTTTTAAAAAGTATGGGGGGGAATTTTCAAAAAGTATGGGGGGATTTTTAAAAAGTATGGGGGGTTTAACAAAAGTAGGGTGTTTTTTTTTAAAAAAAGTATGGTTTTTATTAAAAAAAAGTATGGGGGGATTTTTAAAAAGTATGGGTTTTTTAAAAAAGGCATGGGGGGATTTTAAAAAAGTATGGGGGATTTTAAAAGAAGTATGGGGGATTTTAAAAAAGTATGGGGGGATTTTAAACGAAGTATGGGGGATTTAAAAAAATGGGGGATTTCAAAAAAGTATGGAGGGATTTTAAAAGAAGTATGGGGGATTTAAAAAGAAGTATGGGGGATTTTAAAAAAACGGGGGATTTAAAAAAAGTATGGGGGATTTTAAAAGAAGTATGGGGGATTTTAAAAAAGTATGGGGGATTTTAAAAAAACCTATGGGGGATTTTTAAAAAAGTATGGGGGGATTTTAAAAGTAGTATGGGGGATTTTAAAAAACGGGGGATTTTTAAAAAGTATGGGGCGTTTTAAAAGAAGTATGGGGGATTTTAAAAGAAGTATGGGGGATTTTAAAAAGTATGGGGGATTTTAAAAAACGGGGGATTTTTAAAAAGTATGGGGGGATTTTAAAAGAAGTATGGGTTTTTTTAAAAAATGAGGGATTTTAAAAGAAGTATGGGGGATTTTAAAAAATATGGGTGTTTTTTTAAAAAATAGTCACTAGCTTTACTTTATAAAGTATGTTTTCTTAGTGCAAAATAAGAGAGTTGGAGGATGAAACGTTTAGCAGTCCTGAACCTCTCAAAAAAAAAGAAAAAGACTGAAGACACATCACTGCTCAGTGTCAGAAAAGAGCAGAGTATGTTGCGCTTCCTCTTTGTGGTGGAACATTCAAGGCAGCTTTTAGGGTGTACCTCCGAAGGAAGTTATTTGGAAACAGGTATACATCTATCAGTGAGACACCCCCCACCCCCACCCCCACCCCCACCCCCAAAATAAACCCCACCATAAATCCCACCCCAAAGATCTTCATTTAAATATTTAAACACTGAACTCAGAAGAAAGTCCCACTGAGTTCAATGAGGCTTACTCTCTAGTAACCAGCTACAGTAGCCTTCCCCGACCTGGTGCCATGCTGTCTGGGGATGATGGGAATATATATATATATATATATATATATATATATATATATATATATAAAACGCTTAGGTATGTTTCCGTAAAGGCTTCAGCTGATACAGGTTGCTAAGCAACAGTAACAACGTGTAACGTCAGCTGATACAGGTTGCTAAGCCCCTCGCCCGACTCCTCCGGGCTCTCCAAAGTAATCCTACCCCCCTTTCTGCCTCTTCGCTCCCCCCAACCCCACGAAGGGGGCAGCGCCACGGTCTGGAGCATGAGCGAGGCATGGCCGGGGCCCTTGGTGGCCGGCCACTCGCCTGCTGCGGGCCTAGGCCCCGGCCAAATCTCAAGCGAGCTGGGCAGGCGGCCCAAGGCTGACAGGAGCCCCGGGGAGAGGGGGACACCTGCTCCCCCTCCCCCGACCTCCCTGCCCCCCAGGTCTGCCAGACGGCGCTGTATCATGATATTTAATTAATAAACTTTAAGATATGCTACAACGGCGTGTGTTACGCCGGGTACAGCTAGTTGTAATATAATACATCTAGAGGGCACCAAACTGGGTTTATTTTATTGTTGTTTGTAACATGCACACACACTCTCTCCCCAAACACACCCATGTATGTATGTATACATACCGAGGCCATAAAAAAAGAGGTTTTCTCCACTTGCCTAAAGATTGCAATAAAGGACGACAAGCAAACATAACCTAGGAGAGAGTTCCATAGCGGAGAGAGGAAGAGGGAGATTGTGGGCTCTCCCACACTAGACGTCTTCAAGAGGCAGCTGGACAACCCTCTGTCAGGGATGCTTTAGGGTGGATTCCTGCATTGAGCAGGGGGTTGGACTAGATGGCCTTGTAGGCCCCTTCCAACTCTGCTATTCTATGATTCTATGAGAGTCCTGAGGCCGGATGAGACCCAGGGTCCATCTAATCCAGCATTCTCGTCACACAGTGGCCATGCAGCTGCCCCAACGGGAAACCCACAAGCAGGACATGAGTACAACAGCACCCTCCCGCCCATGTTCCCCAGCAACCGGCATTCATAGGCACATTACCTGTGATACCAGAGGCAGCAAAGCTCAGTTCTCAGTAGAGGTTAACCTCATTGCTGACCACAGCAGGGGCACCTAAAGTAATACTAATTCTCCCTTTGATTTGCACCCGTGGGGAGCTCCATCAGACGAGGGTTTCATTGCACGCTCGTTACTGGGCACTCATGGATTGTCACGGGTCCCTCTCACAGCACTGTCTGCCTCCCGCCCCTCCTAGCCTTCTTCGCACCACAAAACAACAGCCCAGTAAGTCCGACTTATTTTTAAAGACGGAAGTTGCCACTATCTGCTGCTGCGTGCAGGAGAAGCAGCGGGATCAAAACGGCCCACTGAATGGGCCACGCGCACGTGGTTTACTTCCTCTTTCGAAAGAGGAAGTAATGGGGGACAAATGCGTGGGCGGAGAAGCGACGGTAAGGAAACGCGATTTCCCCCTGCATGATGACACTCGGAAAGATTTGTTTTCAATCTCCCCCCTCCCCCCCCCCCACTGGCTAAGGAAGTGACCCCTTGCGGCTAATCCTGATCGGAAGAGTTTTCAATCCTGTAGGAGTTACAAACCCAGGCGCCTGCGTTGCTTCGGGCTGCAGCAATTCCAGCTGGCGTTTAATAGCCATGAGACAAACTTCCTGCTGCTTCTGGAAAGATCCATTAGAGATCTGCTGCTGGCCAGAGCAGACAATTTTGGACTAGATTAACCAGGTAGGAAAGATCCGAGAGGAAGGAGATATTCTGAGCATCCGTGGCCCTTCGGCTTACCGGCAAAGGGGTTGTCTCCTCCGAAGAACTCCCGGAAGACTTTCTCTGGGTTTCCATGGAACACATAGCCTTCTGTCCAGGGGGTGTCAATCCCAAACTCCAAGGGAATCCCTCCTTTCAGGCCTTCTTCTGCAAATTTATCGTAAATGCTCTTCTTCACCACTACGGAACAAGGAGACACCGTGCATTTGGTCACGGTAGCGGGAGTTTTAGGGGGCATTCAAATACTTACATGGTAAAACGGCATTTATTATTACAGTTATTTATATAATAAATAGTAAACAATCTGGGATCTGTAAGAGATTATTTGGAGCGGGGGGGGGGGAAGCGGAGGATTATCGGTGTCGTGTTTCCAAGCCCTCCTGCCGAGGTGCAAGACAATAAAGAGGCCTGCCAAGTAATCCACAAAACTTTATTCAGCAAACAAATGTCTCTTCACACCTGAAGAGAGCTTAAACATGAGGAACTTCCCCTAGGCTAAAACTTGGCTACCTAATTGGCTACCCAGTTCTGGGCTCCACAATTCAAGAAGGACACAGACAAGCCGGAGTGTGTTCAGAGGAGGGCAACCAGGATGATCAGGGGTCTGGAAACAAAGCCCTATGAAGGGAGACTGAAAGAACTGGGCATGTTTAGCCTGGAGAAGAGAAGATTGAGGGGAGACATGAGAGCACTCTTCAAATCCTTAAAAGGTTGTCACACAGAGGAGGGCCAGGATCTCTTCTCGATCCTCCCAGAGTGCAGGACACGGAATAAGGGGCTCAAGTTAAAGGAAGCCAGATTCCAGCTGGACATCAGGAAAAACTTCCTGACTGTTAGAGCAGTACGACAATGGAACCAGTTCCCTAGGGAGGTGGTGGGCTCTCCCACACTAGAGGCCTTCAAGAGGCAGCTGGACAACCATCTGTCAGGGATGCTTTAGGGTGGATTCCTGCATTGGGCAGGGGGTTGGACTGGATGGCCTTGTAGGCCCCTTCCAACTCTGCTATTCTATGATTCTATAATGGAGACAATTGTCCTTTCAACAAATGGGAAGGTCTTTTCACTGAGTCCCTTACACTTCAGGGAGGATTCTTCTGAAGAAGACTTTGGTGAGAAGCTAGCGGAGCTGATTGCCTCTCGCCTTCTTTGAATCTGCGACGGATTCTGAGATCAGTCAGCTCTGAAGTCCCTTCCCCCTCTGAGGATTGCTGAGTTCCCCCAGACTCTGAGTAGTCAGCATTTTCGTTGATAAGATATGGGGAAGATTCATCCCTGGCTGGTGAAGAGCCCGGGAGAACCTCCTCCCCTGCTTCCTGTGTAGGTTGGCACATTTCTAGTCGTTTCTTCTGGTTCAGAATCTGATTCTGATTGATAGCCTGAAACGCCTTCCCCCACACTAAGTGGAACAGGCCTGATCATGACCATCAGCCGCTTTTCTTATCATACATACACACACACACACACACACACACAGGTAAAGGTTGAAATGCAGGCACTCATCGTGACAGTCCCAGTAGCCACACACCCATGGAGGGACGAAAAATGCAGGCTGCTGTGTTGTCCAAAATCAACAACCCAATTCTAGCCCTTTTCATGTCCACCAGGAGCAGGTCTTTTCCCAAAGCTAAGGGATTTTAATTGCCCATTCTGGACCAAGCCACCCCGAAACAGGGAAAAATATAAGGGGAAATTTATTCCCCCCACCCCGCACAGACCATGAGGATTGCAGCTCAGCTTAAAGGGAACAGGGAAGTCTGGCGGAGGCGCAGGTGATCTCAGCATCCCTCGTAATAAAAAAGTGCCGGTGCTGCGTCCCCATGAGCCCTGGTTCCACTACACCACTGCACACATATTACACACGCCCCTCTCTGCCTACCCTTCATGATTCCCCTCTGCTTCCTCTGTTCTGTCTTCTCCACACCCCACCCTCACAAAAAAATCCATTTGTCCACTTTTTGCAGCATAATTCCACACACATTTTCTCTGACACAATCATAGGAAGTTCAACACACATACATGCAGGCACACAGGCCCATACAACTGTGCATGCGCACGACCTCATTACAAAAGTGTACTTCAAAGGCGCCCTACACAAGTAGACCACTACTACCACCAACAGCCATGACGGCTTTATCCCTGTAGTTACTCGAAGGAAGGGCACTTTTATCCCATACTAAGAATGCTTTTCTTCATTATTAGGCTAACAACTGTTACCCAGAGGACCTTTTCTTCTGCCGCCTCCCCAGACTGTGGAACGGCCTGCCAGGAGAGATTCGTCAATTTAGTCACCTTGCCAAGTTTAAGAAAGCCATAAAGACTGATCTTTTCCGGCAGGCCTACCCAGATGAATTTTAAACCTAAGAATTTTAAGATGTTGCGATCGTTATTTTAATATTGTAGTGGTTTCATATTCTCTTTTAGCCAGTTTTATGTATTGTATTGCTGCATTTAATGTTGGTCTCCGCCTCGATCCAGAGAGAGAGGTGGGTAAGAATTATTATTATCATTTATTACATTTCTATATCACCTCATAGCCGAAGCTCTCTGGGCGGTTTACAAAGATTAAAAAGATTAGATTAAAAAGACTGAACATTAAAAAGCAATATACAAAATTTGAAAACAAAAGCAAAAAAAACCAATTTTTTAAACACTCAGCCAGGCCCAGGCTTGTTTTGGAGTCAGTTAAAACTCAACATATGCTGTTGAATTGCTGGGAGAAAAGGAAAGTCTTGACCTACATTGATGGTGCTATATAAATAAATAATAATAATAATAATAATAATAACAACAATGTTGGTGCCTAGGCTTCATAGAAACAGAGAATCATAGAATAGCAGAGTTGGAAGGGGCCTACAAGACCATCGAGTCCAACCCCCTGCTCAATGCAGGAATCCACCCTAAAGCATCCCTGACAGAGGGTTGTCCAGCTGCCTCTTGGATGCCTCCAGTGTGGGAGAGCCCACCACCTCCCTAGGTAACTGGTTCCATTGTCGTACTGCTCTAACAGTCAGGAAGTTTTTCCCGATGTCCAGCTGGAATCTGGCTTCCTTTAACTTGAGCCCGTTATTCCATGTCCTGCACTCTGGGAGGATCGAGAAGAGATCCTGGCCCTCCTCTGTGTGACAACCTTTTAAGTATTTGAAGAGTGCTAGCATGTCTCCCCTCAATCTTCTCTTCTCCAGGCTAAACATGCCCAGTTCTTTCAGTCTCTCTTCATAGGGCTTTGTTTCCAGACCCCTGATCATCCTGGTTGCCCTACTAAATTATGGAACTTCCCATCGGGGAGACAGTTCCATAATTGGGGGTCCACCACAAAAAAGGCCCTCTACCTTCTTGTTGTTGTTATTGTTGTTGTTGTTATTATCTTTCTTGCTTATGGCGGTTTTTCCAGACGGACATGACAGGCATTGCCAAGTCATGCTGTCTTTTACAGATTCAAGAATTTCCTGACAATTGAGCATGTTTTAAGTATGGCCGCATTCTGGATGTTGGTGTGGATGCATTTCGGTAGGCCGAGTTTCTGAAGGTTTTCTGTATTAGTTAATTCTTTCTTTATCTATTAGTCTTTGCTAGGAATTACAAACAAGATTCTCTGCACTCTCATCAAACTACAATTCCCAGGATTCTTTGGGGAAAGCCAGGGCTGATAAAGTGGTATAAATATAAATGTGACTGATCCAGAATAAGGTAGCTTCCTATGGGCGTCTCTAAATTAAGGGAAAAAACCACAGCCTTACAAGGCTTTTTTTTCCTCAGGTCTTTTTGCATTCACTATGGGCATCTTTAGATGGTGACAGCATGATTTGTAATTGAAAACTTCCCCTCTGGGCAATGCTCCGTAAAGTTCAATGAAACCCTGCCATCTAGTGGCAGAATTAATCCTGCGATTATTTTAAACATTGCATTATCTCTGTTACTGTTTTTAAGCAAGGTTACTGGGGGAAAGTGTGGCAGACGTCCTGGAGGTTGATGGCATCATGTAAAGGACCTGCAAACTTCTGTGAGGGGCCAGTCATGAGTGTGCAATAAATCCCTCATGGAGAGAACCTCCAAGTCCCCTTAAGTGTCCTAACATCACATCTGCAGAGGTCTCCTGGTTTGCAGGTCCTTCTCCAATGCCGCACAGAGCACCAGGATGAAAAGAATCCCCTCCTACTTACGATCGCTCAAGACATCGTAGGCTTCGGCCAGCTGCTTGAACTTTTCTGGTGCCCAGGGCTCCTTATTCTTAAAAGGATGATACTTTAATGCCAACTTCCGGTAACTGCAAAACACAAAATGGGGCTGAAGCCCTTGAGTGGGATTAGGGGGAGGAAGTTCCCCATTTGGGAGAACTTCTGGAAATGGAATTTGGCCCTGTGATGGACTACAATTCCCATCAGCGTCAGCCAGCATGGCCATTGGCTACAGGAGTCCAATATGTCTGGAGGGTGCTGGGTTGGGGGAGGCGGTCACAGATGGTCTAGAAACTAACACAGGCCTGCAGAACCTTTTTCAGCCCGTTTCGAGGAGTTCTTGGGGGGGGTGCGTTCCAGTGGTGGGTGGGGCAAAAGGGGTGGAGCCAAACAGTTCCAGCCTATTTTAGCTTAAAGTTCTCACTGCCAGTAACTAAGTCTTAGGAGAGGCATTTAAACTTTTTAAAATTGGGGGGGGGGGGTGCAAACTCTGGGAAATTTCAAAACGATTGGTGGTTGGAGGATAGGGGGAGGGGCCGGGGGAGGGGCCATCTGGAAAACCAGGGAAGGCAAGAAGAGGAACACTGGAGGGCTGATTGTGACCCCCTAATCTAATACATGGGCATATTTTCACACCCGCCTTGGCTATACAAAATGCAAACCCTATACACACACACGCACATCACACCCATACACATATCATAAATATGAGCAGCCACATCTAAGGCCTGGGGAGTGGAGATTCTCTACCCCACCCCAGAGCCTGCAGTAAATGCTAAAGCATCTGGGCTTTATTTATTGCATTTATATCCCTCGAAGGTGCCCAAGGGAGGCATACATAATCCTCCTCATCCTCTTCATTTTTTTTTATCCACACACCAACAACCCTGTGAGATAGGTTAGGCTGAGAGTCCGTGACTGGCCCAAAGTTACCCATGGCCAGGTGGGGACTAGAACCTGGGTCCAATAGTCTAATCCCCAACGATCATCACAGAACCAGAGAGCTTTGGCTATGGGGCGATATACAAATGCAGGGCTGGGCAGGGGGTCCTCTTGCATCATTTATTTATTTATTTATTACACTTATATACTGCCCCCATAGCCAGAGCTCTCTGGGCGGTTTACAGAAATTCTAAAATTGAGATAAAAACAAGTATGCAAAATTTAAAATTTAAAAACACAGAACATACATACATAAAGCATTAAAAACCGTTAAAAAAATTAACATGTGGGTGATTAAGATGTGCCGCCATATGCCTGGGCAAAGAGGAAAGTCTTAACCTGGCGCCGGAAAGAGACCAGCGTTGGCGTCAAGCGAGCCTCGTCAGGGAGATAATTCCATAGTCTGGGGGCCACCACCGAAAAGGCCCTGTCCCTCCCCCAAGATCATCTCCCCCAAGTCTTCATAAGTCACCACTGCCCTTAAAAAAGAGTGTTGTCTTGCTTGTGTAATGATTTACATTATTATTACTTTATTTCCAGTGAACATGCAAACAATGCCAGCTGTGCCACTTTCTAGAGTCGGAAGACCTAAAGACGGTCGTGCACGCGCTGGTAACTTCGAGGCTCGACTTCTGCAATGCGCTCTATATAGGGCTACCTTTGTGCCTAGTCCGGAAACTTCAACTAGTTCAAAATATGGCAGCCAGGTTGGTCACTGGTACACCTAGGGGTGACCACATCACACCAGTCTTAAAATCTCTTCACTGGCTGCCAATTAGTTTCCGGGCAAAGTACAAAGTGTTGGTTATCACCTTGAAAGCCCTACATGGTTTGGGTCCAGGCTACCTGCGGGATCGCCTTCTCCCGTACAATTCGCCCCGCACACTCAGGTCCTCTGGGGAGAACTTACTCCAGACAACAAAAACAAGGCTGACAACTATTACCCAGAAATACAACTATTTCTTCTGCCGCTCCCAGTTTGTGGAATGGCTTGCCGGGAGAGATTCCTCAACTTCCAGAATTTAAGAAAGCCATAAAGACTACCACCCACTTGAATTTTAAATTTGCCTTTTAATGATGTGCTGCTTTTAGTGAGGTATTGGTTTAAAATGTTTACATTTTTAACATTTTAACAGCATTTAACAACATTAAGTTTGTTTTTAATGTTGTTTTTTAAAATGGATACTGAATTGTTGTTCTTTAAAATGGATACTTTTTTTTTAAATACTGTTTTTATGTTTCGGATGGTTTTTTAAATCTTAAGTATGCAAGATTTAAAAAACCCATCAGAAACATAAAAACAGTATTAAAAAAAACAGTATCCATTTTAAAAAACAACAATTCTGGGGTCCATTAAAAACAAACTTAACGTTTTTAAAATGGATACTCTTTTTTTTAATACTGTTTTTATGTTTCTGATGGGTTTTTAAAATCTTGTATACTTTTTAATGTTTACTATTTTTAACTGTTGTAAACTGCCCAGAGAGCTTCGGCTGCAGGGCGGTATATAAATGTAATAAATAAATAAATAAATAAATGAATGAATGTTTTAATTAGTTGTATGATGTTTGCATTTGTGTTGTGCCCTGCCTCGATCCAGAGGAAGAGGCGGGTTGTTGTTATTATTATTATTATTATTATTATTATTATTATTATTATTATTACCACCATCACACAGAGCCCCAGAAATCTGTGGTACCTTAGATTAACAAACATATTATGGCAGAAGCATCCATGGACACCGTCCACTGCTTCAGGGTCAAACAACACACAACACACACAACATATAACATCATATGTTATATATGTCATTAGGGTGACCCTATGAAAAGGAGGACCGGGCTCCTGTATCTTTAACAGTTGCATAGAAAAGGAAATTTCAGCAGGTGTCATTTGTATATATGGAGAATCTGGTGAAATTTCCTCTTCATCACAACAGTTAAAGCTGCAGGAGCTATACTAGAGTGACCAGATTTAAAAGAGGGCAGGTCTCCTGCAACTTTAACTGGTTTGATGAAGAGGAAATTTCACCAGGTTCCCCATATATACAAATGATACTTGCTGAAATTCCCTTTTCTATACAACTGTTAAAGATATAGGAGCCCTGTCCTCCTTTTCATATGGTCACCCTAATATATGTGTAATGCATGAGGTGTTTTTTTTTCAGCTCCCTCCCCTATATTGAAGGTGTGTGTGTCCCATACTTGTGCATAGAGACCCTTCACATCCTGCCCAGTATCATGGGCGCTATGGCTTGTTGTGGATGTCAAGGGCAGATCCCGACGACCCCTTTCACGTGTATTTTCAAGGTGTTGTGGGGTCATGTGAACACTCTCTCCATATATATATATATATATAGGGAGAAACAGGCATAAAACACGTAGGGAGATAGATATTCACACATTCCTCTGACATACATACACATATAAGGTATAGCATGCCAATGACACCCGAACACGCGTGTTATGCATACACACGTACAAAGTACACGCGTAAGCTAGGTAAGTACACGCTAGGGCTCCCACCCCACCCGGACCCAGGGCTCACGCCTTCTTGATGTCGGCATCTTTGGCGCTGCGGGTGAGCTCCAGCACGGCGTAGTAGTCCTGCCCCATCCCGGCGGCGGCGCCGGCGGCTCCTTCTTCCCGGCCCCGGCGGCCTGCTAGGCCCTCCCGTTGCTATGGACGCCGGCGAAGGCCCCGGTGCATGACGGGAGTTGTAGTCCTCCCTCCCCTGGGTCTTCTGGGGACTCAAAATGTAGTTTATAACGCATCTTGCAGACCTTTTTTGGGGGGGGGGGGGCTTTTCCCTAAAACCACCTTCTCCAGGCTGGCTGGGAATGATGGGAATTGCAGTCCAACACTTCTGGAGAGCACCAGGTTGGGGGAAGCTGCACTAAAGCGCCTTTGTGGTATAAAGCAAAACTTTTCTGTTTGTAACTAAGACCTGTTTATTCAAGCAGGCTCTCGGCGAGGAAAGCCGGTCTGTTGGGTTGGATTCTGGTTTTGTTCCGGTTATTGCTGCGTTTTTAATTGTGTTGTAATGCATTTGTTACTGTTTTATTAATTAATTTATTAATTACATTTCTATACCGCCCAATAGCCGGAGCTCTCTGGGCGGTTCACAAAAATTAAAAAAACATTCAAAGTATAAAACAACAGTATAAAACCATAATATAAAATATCATATAAAAGATCAACCAGATAGAAACAGCAGCAATGCAGAATTACAAATTTAAAACACCAAGTTAAAATTTATTTATAGACTGTTAAAATGCTGGGAGAATAAAAAGGTCTTCACTTGGCGTCTAAAAGCATATAATGTAGGTGCCAAGCGAACCTCCTACAAGGCCATGGAGTCCAACCCCCTGCTCAATGCAGGAATCCACCCTAAAGCATCCCTGACAGATGGCTGTCCAGCTGCCTCTTGAAGGCCACTAGTGTGGGAGAGCCCACAACCTCCCTAGGCAACTGATTCCATTGTCGTACTGCTCTAACAGTCAGGAAGTTTTTCCTGATGTCCAGCCGGAATCTGGCTTCCTTTAACTTGAGCCCGTTGTTCCGTGTCCTGCACTCTGGGAGGATCGAGAAGAGATCCTGGCCCTCCTCTGTGTGACAACCTTTTAAATATTTAATAATAATAATAATAATAATAATAATAATAATAATAATAATAATAAATTTATTTATTTCTTACCCGCCTCTCCCTTTGGATCGAGGCGGGGAACAACATTAGAACAGGAATCAATACATCTTACAAATTCATGATTTAACATTGATCTGGATAGGCCTTTGAAGAGTGATAGCATTTGAAGAGTGCTATCATGTCTCCCCTCAATCTTCTCTTCTCCAGGCTAAACATGCTCAGTTTTTTCAGTCTCTCTTCATAGGGCTTTGTTTCCAGACCCCTGATCATCCTGGTTGCCCTCTTCTGAACACGCTCCAGCTTGTCTGCGTCCTCCTTGAATTGTGGAGCCCAGAACTGGAGGCAATACTCTAGATGAGGCCTAACCAGGGCCAAATAGAGAGGAACCAGTACCTCACGTGATTTGGAAGCTATACTTCTATTAACGCAGCCCAAAATAGCATTGGCCTTTCTTGCAGCCATATCGCACTGTTGGCTCCTATTCAGCTTGCGATCTACAACAATTCCAAGATCCTTCTCGTTTGTAGTATTGCTGAGCCAAGTATCCCCCATCTTGTAACTGTGCCTTTGGTTTCTATTTCCTAGATGTAGAACTTGGCATTTATCCCTATTAACTTTCATTCTGTTGTTTTCAGTCCAGCACTCCAGCCTATCAAGATCACTTTGAAGTTTGTTTCTGTCTTCGAAGGTATTAGCTATCCCACCCAATTTTGTGTCATCTGCAAATTTGATCAGCGTTCCCTGCACCTCCTCGTCCAAATCATTAATAAAAGTGTTGAGGAGCATTGGGTCCAGGACACGTTAACTTATCGTTATTAGCCATATCCCAAACCTCCTTGTACCATTCTTCTATTTGATAGTCACCTTGCTCCTTCCATTTCCTAGATACCGTTAATCTTGCTGCTGTCAATAAATTTGTTATTAAATCTTTAATAGCTTGTGTGCAGTTAACCGTCTCGTAAATTGACAACAATGTTATACTTGGACATACCTCTAACTTCATCCCAATTATTTCATTTATCTCCTTAAACACCATTACATTTCTATACCATCCAATAGCTGAAACTCTCTAGTTATTAATACCTGTAGTATGATAAAAAGAATGGAACTGAACCTGTTGATGAATTTCAGCACAGCAGCCTCTAATTTCCCTTCGACATTTCTTTGCTCTACAGTGGCCACTTCAAGGTCAGTGTCCTGGGAGCCTGAAGTATTCTGCCACCGTTCTTTCAATATTACTATTTCCAGTATCAGATTTGTATGCATTTATTCTTTACCATAGCGACTGGCCTGTTTGCCCTGTGTAGGATGCAGAAGGGCATTGCTGGCGGAAGAAGGCATAGATCACAATACTTTGCCACTGTAATTGCGCTCTGCTCAGCCTGCCAGCAGCATCTAGAACACCTTTGTGTCTCTGGCCCAAATATAGGGGACGACATAGTTCTCTACGTTTATACTGGTCATCAAAAAGGGGCTTCCGGAAGGATTCCTTTAGCGACCTCATTAGTAGCAATGTTTGGCTGCCTGACGCTGATGGATTTTTTGTTACCTGATTTAAACAAATGCATTTTATAGGCAGTGACAGACTTTGTATTTCTGGGCGCAAAGATTACTGCAGACGCTGACTGCAGCCAGGAAATCAGAAGACGTTTACTTCTTGGGAGGAGAGCAATGACAAATCTTGATAAAATAGTTAAGAGCAGAGACACCACACTGACAACAAAGGTCCGCATAGTTAAAGCAATGGTATTCCCCGTAGTAACCTATGGCTGCGATTGCTGGACCATAAGGAAGGCTGAGCGAAGGAAGATGGATGCTTTTGAACTGTGGTGTTGGAGGAAAATTCTGAGAGTGCCTTGGACTGCAAGAAGATCAAACCAGTCCATACTTCAGGAAATAAAGCCAGACTGCTCACTTGAGGGAATGGTATTAAAGGCAAAACTGAAGTACTTTGGCCACATAATGAGAAGACAGGATACCCTGGAGAAGAGGCTGATGCTAGGGAAAGTGGAAGGCAAAAGGAAGAGGGGCCGACCAAAGGCAAGATGGATGGATGATATTCTGGAGGTGACGGACTCGACCTTGGGGGAGCTAGGAGCGGCGACGGCCGACAGAAAGCTCTGGTCCATGAAGTCACGAAGAGTCGGAAGTGACTGAACGAATAAACAACAACAATTTATAGGACTACAGTGTTTACGGCTGAACAAATCCACAAAAGCTATGTACTGCTGATTGTTGTATCATTTTGCAGCATTCATCTTATATAAGTGCATATTGCTGACATTTAGTCAATGGCGCTTTTATGATTTTGTGCTGACCCTATTTAAACAAACGACTGGTTGTCTGACTACATGTACAAAAAACCCCAACCCTTTTCGTATGAGGGATCACTCCCAAGACCCACCGCCGCCCACTCTGTTCTAGGTTGTTGATGTCTCTTCAGCAGTTATCGTGTTTGTTTGCTGTGCAACAGCTTTGCCCTCTGCCGACTTAAAAACCAGGAGGCTGATGGTTGTTTGGGGTTGAATTGTACTAGGGAAACGTGATGGCACTTCACTAAAGTCAGCACACATGAGAAATAGCAGGCTATGAACTACACGGTGTTTTAGTGTCCTGGCACATCTACAAAGCGCACGAGAGACAAGGCGCACCCGTTCCCCACTTTGGGGTTGGGTTCAGATTTAGACACACTTGTCCCATCGATTTCAATGGGTCCACTCTTCAGTATTCGAAGCAGTAAGCCTGTGTGTACCAGTTGCTGGGGAACATGGGTGGGAGGGTGCTGTTGCACCATGTCCTGCCTTGTTGGTCCCTGGCTGGTGGCTGGTTGGCCCCTGCGTGAACAGAGTGCTGGACTAGATGGACCCTCAGTCTGATCCAGCGTGGCACTTCTTACGTACTCCAAGAATGACTCAGCCTCCCCTTTCCCACAGTTCAGCTCGTTCAGCAGCATCCGCAAATCCTCTGGGTAGCATTTCCAGGGAGCAGGAGGGGCTGCAAGGCAGAGGTGTCCACTTCTGCCAGCTGTTGCACCTTCTTAAATCTGGATCCAACCCGTCATAAGAGTTCTTTACGTGCCCTCCTTTTAGATTCTAACTTCCAGGAGTTTGGTCTTAAAGACAGTAAGAGGTTGTAGAATTTAGTCTTACGGTTTTAGCGACTTCATTGGATTTTATAAAGTTTTAGTTGGCTATTTTGTCTCTTCTTATTTTGTTGTTATCTGCTCTGTGTCTTTTGAAATAGACAAATTTAGATCAATAGAAATACATTGCCAATTGCTTCAGCTCTATCCAACAGCAGCAGACAAAGACTGCAGACCCCACAAGCTAGTAATTCTGCCAACCCCCTCAAAGTGATTTACACACACGTTGTTAAATAAGAAGGGGAGAAACTGTCTAGTTTCTCTCTACATCTCTTTCCCACCTGCCAAGGCACCTAAGGATGGAGACAGATCCTGGTAACAGCTGGATTTTATATTTTAAAAAATGTGAGAAACCAGCCATGATTCGTTGCTTCATCCTCTCACATTCCATCTTACGACTGTAATTTAATGCAGACTCCATGACTTCAACACCAACCAACTCCCCTCCCAAGTGCAGGACACGGAATAACGGGCTCAAGTTAAAGGAAGCCAGATTCCAGCTGGACATCAGGAAAAACTTCCTGACTGTTAGAGCAGTACAACAATGGAACCAGTGACCTAGGGAGGTTGTGGGCTCTCCCACACTAGAGGCCTTCAAGAGGCAGCTGGACAACCATTTGTCAGGGATGCTTTAGGGTGGATTCCTGCATTGAGCAGGGGGTTGGACTCGATGGCCTTGTAGGCCCCTTCCAACTCTGCTATTCTATGATTCTATGATTCTATGACGTGATAGCACTCTTCAAATACTTAAAAGGTTGTCACACAGAGGAGGGCCAGGATCTCTTCTCGATCCTCCCAGAGTGCAGGACACGAAATAACGGGCTCAAGTTAAAGGAAGCCAGATTCCAGCTGGACATCAGGAAAAACTTCCTGACTGTTAGAGCAGTACAACAATGGAACCAGTGACCTAGGGAGGTGGTGGGCTCTCCCACACTAGAGGCCTTCAAGAGGCAGCTGGACAACCATCTGTCAGGGATGCTTTAGGGTAGATTCCTGCATTGAGCAGGGGGTTGGACTCCATGGCCTTGTAGGCCCCTTCCAACTCTGCTATTCTATGATTCTATAATATTTAGCCTGATGAGAAAGTTCTGTAGAACTCAAAAGCTTGCACACTATTTTGTAACCTTTAGTTTGACCTAAGAAAGGTATATGGATAAGAGTTGAACACCAATTTCTCATTGTCAAAGATTAAAGGACACCCAGTGTGAACAACCCACAAATCCTCTGTAACTGTTGTTGGAAATCAAATGAAAAAGTGAAAGAGTGGGGGATTAAACATAAATCAATAAATGCTGTTCCTGGGATAATCAAGTTAAAAACAACAACTTGAGATCAAAGCAATTTTATTTTAGATGGAAACTTACAACTGGTGGGCAGCGTGAAGCCTCCCACAGAGCGTTCATTCTGTGAGGAAGGCATGAGATGAAAACAGAAGGTCACTGTAGTTTTTAGCACCACTTAAGACACAGAAAGGCCTGTGCAGAAGGTTACCAAAACACATCCCTTTATTGAAGTCTGCTGGCGTGGATTTTCCCTGTACCCATCAGGCCCTTTTCCCTCTTAGAAACAACCACCAGCCACAGAAGGGATATCAAAAACACATTTGCAAATACAAAATGGGCCTTAATCCAAACAAACTTGCTGTGCTGCTCAGTGTGGGGAAATAGCGTAAAGCTGTTCTGATTACATCCCTCAGCAGAAAGATTCATCTTCAATGATGTCTTCATGTGGTCCTTGCAACGCCCACGTGTACACTCCGTTCCTGTTATTGTACAAAGTCCTGGAAACACGGCACTGCTCTGTCTTGTTTCAAAGTGGTGTTTCTTAAAATAATCCCTGAAATATGTCCAGCATTCATAGCGCAGTGTCCATAGCTTCAGTCAAGTCAGAGGTCTGAAAGCTGGTATCTCCTCACTATCCCATCTCTGCAACATGTATATATCTGCCTTTCCCACGTAGCCACCTAGAAAGACCATAACAAAAGAGGTATCTGAAGCAGTCATAATAAAGTGCCATTTTTTGGTAGAAAGGTGTGGTATGAATTAATTAAATAAAGCAGAAATCTGGAGACTGAAAGAACTGGGCATGTTTAGCCTGGAGAAGAGAAGATTGAGGGGAGACATGATAGCACTCTTCAAATGCTTAAAAGGTTGTCACACAGAAGAGGGCCAGGATCTCTTGTCGATCCTCCCAGAGTGCAGGACACGGAATAACAGGCTCAAGTTAAAGGAAGCCAGATTCCAGCTGGACATCAGGAAAAGCTTCCTGACTGTTAGAGCAGTACGACAATGGAACCAGTTACCTAGGGAGGTTGTGGGCTCTCCCACAATAGAGGCCTTCAAGAGGCAGCTGGACAACCATCTGTCAGGGATGCTTTAGGGTGGATTCCTGCATTGAGCAAGGGGTTCAACCGCAGCTTTTAAAGCTCAGCTAAAAACTTTTCTTTTTCCTAAAGCTTTTAAAACTTGATTTTGTTCTGACTTTATACTGTTAGTTTTACCCTACCCAGTGCCTGTTTACCCTACCCTGTGTCTGTTTGCTTTCTCTTCCTCTCCTTATTGTTTTATTATGATTTTATTAGAATGTAAGCCTATGCGGTAGGGTCTTGCTATTTACTGTTTTACTCTGTACAGCACCATGTACATTGATGGTGCTATATATATATAAATAAATAAATAAATAAATATAATAATAATAATAATAATAATAATAATAATAATAATGGCCTTGTAGGCCCCTTCCAACTCTACTATTCTAGGATTCTATTATCTCTTCTCGATCCTCCCAGAGTGCAGGACACGGAATAATGGGCTAAAGTGACAGGAAGCCAGATTCCAGCTGGACATCAGACAAAACTTCCTGACTGTTAGAGCAATACGACAATGGAATCAGTTACCTAAGGAGATTGTGGGCTCTCCCACACTAGAACCATTTAAGAGGCAGCTGGACAACCATCTGTCAGGATGCTTTAGGGTGGATTCCTGCATTGAGCAGGGAGTTGGACTCCATGGCCTTGTAGGCCCCTTCCAACTTTGATATTCTATGATTCACCAGATGGCAAGTAAAAAAGAAAGGGTTGCTAACAGGGTTTTTGAACATCCAGATGAAATGAGCCCAAGAGCACTCCAGAGGAATGGGGAATATTGCATTTCACACTGACTAGAAAGCAACCATCTGAGCTCTTCCAGTGGTAAGAAGCCCCTCTCTGCATACTCAGAGACACATATTGCAGATATATAGATGTAGATATATAGTCACAACGAAAGACAACTTAAAAACACTCATGATGTAAATAGCAATTCTTCTCAACTGATCATACATTGCTGTTAGTAGTTTACCACCTATAAGAATGGAAAAACACACACCACCTAGTGGCACTGAGTGCCTGTTATTTGGTCTGGTGCTTCCTCAGGGAGAGAATCCGTAACCAAGGGCTCCACTAATTCAGTGGTGTCATGTAACAGCAGAGCGGCCTTTGATTAGATGGTTGGGCCTATGTATTACAGTGAAACAGGTGACAGATGGTCTGTGTGAAACTTTTGATGCTGACTGGTTGCGTGCCTTTTTATTGGTCTTTTAACAATGTACTGTTGGTTGTGGCTGGCCCTGGGATCATTCTGTGATGGAGGGAAGGGTGTAAATTTTATAAGGCTTTATAGATCAAAACCAGCACCTTGAATTGGGCTCGGAAACATACAGGCAGCCAGTGCAAGCGGGCCAGAGCAGGTGTTAGAAGGTTTGACCATATAACACCTGCTCTGGTCCGCTTGCACTGGCTGCCTGTATGTTTCCGAGCCCAATTCAAGGTGCTGGTTTTGACCTATAAAGCCTTCCATGGCTTGGGATCACAATACCTGACGGAACGCCTCTCCTGACGTGAATATACCCGGTCACTACGTTCAACATCTAAGGTCCTCCTCTGGGTGCCTACTCCGAGAGAGGCTCGGAGTGTGGCAACGAGGGACAGGGCCTTTTCGGTGGTGGCCCCCAGACTGTGGAATGATCTCCCTGACGAGGCTCACCTGGCGCCAAAGCTGCTCTCTTTCCGGCGCCAGGTTAAGACTTTCCTCTTTGCCCAGGCATATGGCGGCACATTAATCACCCACATGTTTAGGTTTTTTTTAACGGTTTTTAATGCTTTATGTGTGTATGTTCTGTGTTTTAGAATTTTAAATTTTGTATACTCGTTTTTATCTTAATTTTAGAATTTCTGTAAACCGCCCAGAGAACCCTGGCTATGGGAGCGGTATATAAGTGCAATAAATAAATAAATAAATAAATAAATAAAGCCAACCAGCCAGCCTGCTGTGGAGTGGGAGATTATCAGTTCAAGCCTCTTCGGGAATTTACTTATGGCATTAGGCAACCTCATTCCCTCAGCCCTGTCTACAATATGGGAATAGTAATACTGGCCTAATATGTATTCTAAAAGCTACTGAGGTAGTGTATATGAACTGGTGCAGAATACTGCCGCTCATCTTGTGACAGTTGATGAGAAACCTGAACATGTGCAACCGGTATTACGACCACCATCTCACCCATCACACCCTTTTAATCCAGTCTTTTCTCCTAAATCCCAGGAGCTCAGAGTGGTGAATGTGATTCTCCCCTCCCAATTTTATCCTCACAATCACCCTGCAAAGTCGATCAGACTGAGAGAGAGAGAGCAACTGTCCGAGGTCACCCAGTGAGCTTGATAGCTGAGCAGTGATTTGAACCCAGGTCTCTCAGTCCTATCTGACTCTCCACTGCATCATGAACAGCTGTGCAACTCCAACTCCTCGGACAAAGAGCTATTCTTATTCCTTTGATTTGCCCAGGATTTTTTGCTTTCTTTCATTTCTATACCACCCAATAGCTGAAGCTCTTTGGGCAATGTCGCTCTCCTTCTTGGGAAGGCAAAAAAGGTCAAGGGCTGAGCCGCTGCTTGGAGTCATCGAAGCCTTTCCTTTCTGTGGCTAGGGACAGAAATGGAGATACTAAACGGTCAGCTTCCAAAGAAATGTAACGCCCAGCTTTTAAGTTTAGCCTCTGATCAGCTGACATAGGCTGTTTAATTTTGGGTAAAGCATCAGTTTCTGCAGCTGAAACTCATCCCATGGCCTGAGTTCGATCCCAGAGGAAGCTGGTTTCAGGCAGCTGGCTCGGGTCGACTCAGCCTTCCATCCTCCCGAGGTCGGTAAAATGAGTACCCAGCGAGCTGGGGGAAAGGTAATAATGGCCGGGGAAGGCAACGGCAAACCACCCCGCTATAAGGCCTGCCAAGAAAACTCAGTGAAAGCTGGCGTCCCTCCAAGAGTCAGTAATGACTCAGTGCTTGCACGAGAGGTTCCTTTCCTTTCCTTCAGAACTAAAATGTCACTGCTGCATCCCTAGAGCTGCTTTTCCATTCCTTCCATAGGACTGGAGTCAGCAGCCCGGTTCTCTCAGAGTCCACAGCTAAAACTGGAAAAGCTGTTTCTCATACTGTATAAAAAGGATGAAAGAGTTTGGGTATAAAACGTTATAATGACTCAACGTATGATAAATATTTCACCATAATAAGATTTCATATCCTAACTTCTTATTTTCTACTTTGGACTTTGGAGTTAAGCACTGGTGATTTTCTTTTCCTTTTTGTGCGAAATTACTTGGCTCAGCGGCCCAAGATAAAGCAGGGGCTTTTGAAACAATACCTTATATACAGGGTCACAGTCGGGTCCAGTAAGCTCGACGACATGGTCAAGGTCTTGCTGCATAATGAAACAGGTTCCATCACCTGGAAACAGGCACAGAATGTGTTTAAAAAAATAAACAGGAAACTGTGATTTACTTTAGAAGGCTTCATTCTGCATGATGAATGCAGAATTAGCCCATCCAACATTGCAAGACATTCAGAAGCAACCAGGATGATCAGGGGTTTGGAAACAAAGCCCTATGAAGAGAGACTGAAACAGCTGGGCATGTTTAGCCTGGAGAAGAGAAGATGGAGGGAAGACATGATTACCTAGGGAGGTCGTGGGCTCTCCCACACTAGAGGCCTTCAAGAGGCAGCTGGACAACCATCTGTCAGAGATGCTTTAGGGTGGATTCCTGCATTGAGCAGGGCGTTGGACTCAATGGCCATGTAGGCCCCTTCCAACTCTGCTATTCTATGATTCTATGATTGCACTCTTCAAATACTTAAAAGGTTGTCACACAGAGGAGGGCCAGGATCTCTTCTCGATCCTCCCAGAGTGCAGGACACAGAATAAGGGGCTCAAGTTACAGAAAGCCAAGTTCCAGCTGGAATCAGGAAAAACTTCTTGACTGTTAGAGCAGTACGACAATGGAACCAGTTACCTAGGGAGGTGGTGGGCTCTCCCACACTAGAGGCCTTCAAGAGGCAGCTGGACAACCATCTGTCAGGGATGCTTTAGGGTGGATTCCTGCATTGAGCAGGAGGTTGGACTCGATGGCCTCTAGGCCCCTTCTATTCTATGATTCTAAGTTGAACAAAAAACCTGCTGGACCCTAAAGAAATCTACCTTGTGGAGCTGCAAGGCTTTTCTGACTGTGGGGAGCAAATAGGTTCCCCCACTCCTTGTTAGCAACCGAAAACCCACGGTGGAGGTAACTTAAAAGGCTCAACTGTGGGAGAGTAAACAGGAGAGCTAACCTTGGCTGGCAATAAATCCATCTTTGTACGGTAACAGGGAAAGCACTGGCGCTCCTGATCGATGAACAATTCTAACTGGAGCCCTAGAAAGAGCAACAAGAAAAGAATCCCGTCTTTCTCACAAAGATACACATGTCGGCCAGAATTCTGCTTTAAAATTCACACGACTTGGGCCACAGGACATTTTTATTTAATTATTGTTACATGAATATCCCACCTTTCTTCCTCTTGCAAGGAACCCAGCATGGTCTTACATGGTCCTTCTCCTCTCCACGCCCCTCCCACATATTTGCTCCCCATTACATACATTACTGGAGCAACATGGGAAGAGGCCATGTAACAGTCATCCTTTAAGAGCTCCATCACACCAGCGATTTATCGCACACTCGCCATGCCTGGTAGGTGGATTTGCAGCACGGTACTCGCATGGTGTCATCCCTGTCCTGCACTCATCTCGCCCCTTCCCCCCTGGTTGCGCTTTATTTTGGTGCAGGGAAAGTCTGGATTATTTCCCCCTCTTGTTTTTTTCTTTTGTTGGGGGGTCATGTGCTAATTGAGTTTTGATGACGAAAGGGGAGGGCAGGGCAGTTCTCCTCCTCCAGCACGGTCGTCGTAGGGACTTTTTAGTGCTCAACCTGCACCGCCCCCCTCATTGCCCACAGAAACGCAGCCCAGATGAAACCTTTACTTGCTAGATAACAAAGGTTATCTCTCGGTTGGACTACTGCAACCTTCTTCTCTCTGGCCTTCCCTCGTCTCACATCAGTCCGCTGGTCTCTGTCCACCACTCTGCCGCTAAGATCATCTTCCTGGCCCGCCGCTCTGACCATGTCACTCCACTTTTGAAATCTCTTCATTGGCTTCCAATTCACTCCAGAATCCAATATAAACTTCTCCTGTTGACCTTCAAAGCTTTTCACGGTCTAGCTCCTGCCTATCTCTCCTCTCTCATCTCACACTATTGCCCCGCTTGTGCTCTCTGCTCCTCTGATGCCATGCTTCTCGCCTGCCCAAGAACCTCCACTTCCCTTACTCGGCTTCGTCCTTTTTTTTCTGCTGCCCCTTACGCCTGGAACGCTCTTCCAGAACACTTGAGAACTACAAACTCAATCACAGCTTTTAAAACTCAGCTAAAAACTTTTCTTTTCCCTATAGCTTTTAAATATTGAGTTTGTTCTGACTCTATACTGTTAGCTTCACCCTACCCAGTGCCTGTTTACACTTCCCTGTGCTTGTTTGCATTCTCTTTCCCTCCTTATTGTTTACTACAACTTTATTAGATTGTAAGCCTATGCGGCAGGGTCTTGCTATTTACTGTGTAATCTGTACAGCACCATGTACATTGATGATGCTATATAAATAATAATAATAATAATAATAATAATAATAATAATAATAATAACAACAACAACAACAACAACAACAACAACAACAAAGCCAGAGCAAGTGGGGGGGGGGGGAAGAGCCCACGCCCATCAGAGTATCACAACCAATGAACTAGAGGAGGAAGGAGAAGGGGTGGGGTGGAACGGAAGAGCAAACAAGCAAAAACCCACGTGAAAGAGACCATGTGTGAGGGACCCCTCGCAGCGCTTATGAAACGGAGGTAAAAAACTCGGAGACAAACCAGAGGGAAAAAAATAGGTGTGATGGAGCCCTAAATCCTATTTACTTGGTATTTCTCACATCCAGCTGGTAGATATTTCCATCTTGCGCCCCTCCCAGGACGTAGATGCTGGAGAGGAACGTACAGCAGTTAAATGCATCAGAGCCAACAAAGAGAAAGACCTGAGAGAGGGAGAAAGAAAGTGAATTTTACGTTAATAATAATAATAATAATAATAATAATAATAATAATAAATTTATTTCTTATCCGCCTCTCCATTTTGATCGAGGCAGGGAACAACAATAAACGATAAAATACATAATACTCAATTAAAACATAATATACATTGTTAAAAACATCCTAAAAACATTTTAAAAACATCTTAAAATTCCGCTGAATAGGCCTGCCGGAAGAGATCAGTCTCATGGATGAGGAAAACAAATTCCAGCTAAAAAAGAAGAAGAAAAGTAAGGAACTTTGCAATGAAAACACATCCACAAAGTTCCCAGTCTCTCGTCAAACCTAAACCTCAACAGCAACGCTGCTGCGTCATATAAAGACAGACCACGCCAAAAGCTCAGTTGAGTTTCTTTGTAGAAAAATTGTGTTATTGTTCTTACTCTCAATCAGGGTGGGTAGATTTAAATCTAGGCGATTAAAACCAATGCTTTAAAATCAGTGAGAAAAATCATCAATTTAAATCGCCAATTTAACTCATTTCCCACTGAAACTTTTCCTCGTATTTCCTGAACATTGGAGCAAATCTGAACACTAAGCCATGTTAATTTACAGCTAAAAAGAGCATTATTTACACTCATTCTCATTTTTAAGAGATGAAAAACTGAGAATAATGCACATGTTTGACTGGAAAGTAACTTCATCATGAAATTGTCAGTGTAGGTTTAACCTGTTTATGAAGAGATTAAATTGTAACCACATTATTTTTTTAAGTCACAGGGAAATTTAGGCTTTTATTTACGAAGTTTCTTAAAAAATCAAAAAATCGACTTAAATGTTTAAAAATCTGATATTTATTCTGTACAGTGCCATTTACATTGATGGTGCTTTATAAATACATATTAATAATAATAATATTTTAGATTTTTTTTTAAAAAAAAAATCCCTTTTTTTATTCATCCTGCTTTCTATTCACATACATTTGCTGACTGAGAGTCAAAACACCAAGGTAGCATTAAACATGGTCAAAGGAAAACCTTACCGGCTGCCTGCTTTGCAGCCCCACAGCTTGTAACTTTTTGTCTTCTCGAGCCAACAACAAGAGTTTCCCTTCTGTTCCGATTTCACGCTCACCTGGGTTGGAAAGAACAGCAGATATTATTCACCTTGCAAATGTTTAAGGCCAGAAATAGGGCAAACTAGAATCATTTGTGTTGTACCCCGCCTCGATCCAGAGGGAGAGGCGGGTAACAAATATATTATTATTATTATTATTATTATTATTATTATTATTATTGAGTTGGAAGGGGCCTACAAGGCCATGGAGTCCAACCCCCTGCTCGATGCAGGAATCCACCCTAAAGCATCCCTGACAGATGGTTGTCCAGCTGCCTCTTGAAGGCCTCTAGTGTGGGAGAGCCCACAACCTCCCTAGGTAACTGGTTCCATTGTCGTACCGCTCTAACAGTCAGGAAGTTTTTCCTGATGTCCAGCTGGAATCTAGCTCTTCCTATAATGTCAGACCCTTATTCTGTGTCCTGCACTCTGGGATGATGGAGAAGAGATCCTGGCCCTCCTCTGTGTGGCAACCTTTCAAGTCCTTGAAAAGTGCTCTCATGTCTCCCCTCAATCTTCTTTTCTCCAGGTTCAACAGGCCCAGTTCTTTCAGCCTCTCCTCACAGGGCTTTGTTTCCCAGACCCATGATCATCCTCATCGCCCTCCTCTGAACCCGCTCCAGCTTGTCTGCATCCTTCTTGAACTAGAGGTGATGGGGACAGCCGTTTTTGCACTTCACACAGTTATTTACATGAAACAGGTGCATGGATAAGGGCAGCAGGGTCTTCTCCCACCTTGGCCCTCCCCATGTCCCATCACCCCAGATATTTTGATCCTTGCCCAGTTCCAAGACTCCGTAGGCAGTGAGCCAAGCTGGGAGAAAAGCTCCTGAAGCAATGTGGCATGGAGAGGCAAGACAGCCGACAGTGCAAGCCCTCGGCATCCACACACCCCTTTTTACATAAATGGAGGGGGACAGACACATGAATAACCAAGCACGGATGCGCAATTATTCCTAGTCTGGCCTTCAATGTCTGTGTGCGCTGGAACAAGAGATGAGCAAAGTAGTTTTTTTAAAAAATGGAGTGTCTGTATGTGAATGTATATACATTTAATTTTTATTTTTAAAGGGGTTTTTTTTTGCTCTCAGCATGCCTTTTCAAACGTGCTTGACTGAATTTTTTAACCCAGGTTAAAAAGTTGGGTTGTAAATCTCACTGTTGCTGCATACGTTAAAAGGCACAGCAAGTATCAATGCTACCTACTTCCTTAATTTCAAGATCTTTAAACTATTACATTTGTCATACAAACACATGAAGTAGCCTTGTAATGAGCTGGACCATCAGCCTGTCTAGTTCTGGCCCATCATCAACTATTCTGCGAAGTTAAGAACCTATGAAGAGCCCTGATGCTGGATCAGACCAAGGGTCCATCTAGTCCAGCACTCTGTTCACACAGGGCCCAACCAGCTGTCAGCCAGGGACCAACAAAGCAGGACATGGTGCAACAGCCCCCTCCCAGCCATGTTCCCCAGCAACTGGTGCGCACAACTGGAGATAGCACACAACCATCAGGGCTAGTAGCCATGGATGGCCTTCACCTCCAGGAATCTATCCAACCCCCTTTTAAAGCCATCCAGGTTGGTGGCCATCACTACGTCTTGTGGTAGTGCGTTCCATAATTTAACTATGCACTGTGTGAAGAAGTCCTTCCATTTATTTGTCCTGAATCTCCCACCAATCAGCTTCCCCATTTTTAGGTGTGGTGACCAGAACTGTACACAGTATTCTAAGTGTGGTCGCACCATCGATTTGCATAAAGGCAGTACGATACTGGCCGTTTTATCCTCAATTCCTTTTCTAATAACATCTAGCCTGGAGTTTGCCTCCTTGACAGTGGCCGCACACTGGGTGGACATTTCCATCGAGCTGTCCACCACAATCCCAAGATCTCTTTCTTGTTTGGTCACCGCCAGCTCCGAACCCATTAGGTTATACTTGAAGTTGGGTTTTTTTGGCCCCCAACGTGCATCACCTTACACTTGCTTACATTGAACTGCATCCGCCATTTGGATGCCCACCCTCCCAGCTTGCCGCACAAAGGTGAGTGGAAAAGCACATGCTATGGATCCTCCCCTGCTTTTGCGGCTCTTGTCCAATCAATGAATACAAAACATTTCACCCTCTCCCTGCAACAAATTACATATAAAGTAAAACCAAGACAGTGCGTATTTTTAGCATGACTTCATAGACAGCACAACCAAACAGTCAAAGGTAGTTTGTTTGTTTTTAAAGAGAGAGAACACTTGCCCAACGCCGTTACGTACTAGGTATTTTTTCCGGTGAACCCAAATTTAAGGAGTTGTCAGCTTCACCCACAGCGACACCATTGACAGCAGAGCCACAATCCGCCACAACCCCCAGGCAAGCAGATTTCCCGCAATCCCAGAGGCGCGCAGTCCCATCCCGAGAGCTGGAGACCACGTTGCGTCCGCGATCCACTATGGCTGCGTCCAGGATACCTGCAGTGTAGCAGAGGAACCACCCTTAGGAAGAGCAAATACTGTTTGGTCGCAAAGGGGGAAACTGGGACTTCATCAAGCCCAACATGCTTGCTCAAAGGTGTGATTCGTACATGGAGTCCCACCCAACTCCCCTCTCCACCCACAAATCCACCGTAATCCTGAGCAAGGTGTGCCACAAAGAGTAGGAATGTTCAACGAGGCAGCAGGTAAAACCACACCGGAGAACCAAAGCAACCTGCTACAGGGGGAAAGAAGCCTACAGAGGCATTTGTGATCCAGTTTGGGTGAAAAACAGCTTTCAACCCCAGAAAGGTTGGCAGAAGAACATTAGAGTTGTGTTGGATCAGACCACAGGCCTATCTAGTCCAGCACAGAATCATAGAATAGCAGAGTTGGAAGGGTCCTACAAGGCCATCGAGTCCAACCCCCTGCTCAATGCAGGAATCCACCCTAAAGTATCCCTGACAGATGGTTGTCCAGCTGCCTCTTGAAGGCCTCTAGTGTGGGAGAGGCCACAACCTCACCAGGCAACTGATTCCATTGTCATACTACTCTAACAGTCAGTTTTCCTGATGTCCAGCCGGAATCTGGCTTCCTGTAACTTGAGCCCTTTATTCAGTGTCCTGTACTCTGGGACACATCCTGTTCTCACAGTGGCCACCACCAGACATCCCAGTGGAAGTCCACAAGAAGGCCATGAGTGCAACAGCGTTTGTGTTCCCCCAGCAACTGGTATGAACAGGTATACTGCCTGAAACTAGAGGTGATCTATAGCCATCATGAGTAGCAGCCATTGATAGCCTTCTCCATTAATGGTAGGGAATACCATCACGTAACTACGCTTTGTGAAGAAGGACTTCCCTTCATCTGTCCTGAATCTCCCATCGTTCACCTGCAATGGCTTGGGACCGCAATACCTGATGGAACGCCTCTCCCGACATGAACCTACCCGTACACTGCGCTCAACATCTAAGGTCCTCCTCCGAGTGCCTACTCTGAGGGAAGCATGGAGGATGGCAACAAGGGAGAGGGCCTTTTCGGTGGTGGCCCCCCCAACTGTGGAATGATCTCTCCGATGAGGCTCGCCTGGCGCCAACATTGTTATCTTTCAGGTGCCAGGTCAAGACTTTCCTCTTCTCCCAGGCATTTAAAGGCATTGAACGTGAAGTTTGTTTTTTAATGGACCCCAGGATTGTTGTTTTAAATGGATGCTGCTGTTTTTATACTGTTGTTTTCATGTCTCTGATGGTTTTAAAATTTTGTATATTTTTAATGTTCAATGTTTTTAGCTTTTGTGGACCGCCCAGAGAGCTTCGGCTGTGGGGCGGTATATAAATGTAATAAAATAAATAAAATAGATGACTCCACTGGATTCTAGCATTATGAAAGGGATAAAAAACATCTCCCTCTCTATTTTCTCATCCTCTTCCAGGTCTTCGAGTGCCCATTTTTGGCTAGGAAAAGCCATTCTATATTTGCAGTAGCTCCAACACAGCAAGAGAAAATTATGCGTTTACCAAACAATTCAAGAAAGCCAATTCTTATTGCAGTTGCCTACAGCTGCTGAAACAGTTCCATATAAAACAAATGTTTCTCCCTGTTCTGGTAGAAAAGAACTGGGTGCGCCCAATTCTGCTGTAGTAAATCTCTCTAGCAAGAGAGAGAGAGAGAGCTGGCTCTCCTAATCCGGTTGTGAGAACCACGTGCAGCTTGGGCATTTCAGGACAAAATGCTTAAGTGGAATAACAAATAGTCAGGGAGTCTCCACAATTTTAGGGTGGCTTCTAGGAGCAAAGGCAAAATTCCTGGTCGGGACGACCCTGCCCGTCTCTTCGTCCCTGACTTCATGTCGTACATTTGCATGAGGGTCAAAGAGCTCATCTGCTCCAAGTTTGGAAGCAGAGGGGTGCGGGGACCATCCTTACGGTTGCACTGGGCTTTGGAACCTCTCAGTAGCCTAGCCCCACAAGGGCAATTCTCCACTTTATTTTGATGCTGTGCTGCAGAGGCGCTCAGCACCCCTTGGCTGTTCAGCCTCTTTCTCCAGCTTGAGCGGAGACCTTCCTCACAGTTATGCTGCTTCTGAGCTGGTGAAGAAGGCTGGGGTCTCACCCCACCAGGCTCACCAGAGGGTGATGGAGCACTCCCCAAAGCGAGCAAAGGTGAGGATCCCTACCAAGCCAGCCCTCATTTCTAGGCGCTAGAAGACACTTGGTTAACATTCCATGCAAGAACATGGAGGGATATTTAGCCCTCTCATAAAACATGGTGTTATTCTTACATCACGAATTAGCTTGTCCTCCGGATAGGTGGATAGGAGTAAGCAGCAGCCAGGCACCTCTCCATCGTGCCTGGGTCCAGCTCCAGCTGAGAGCCCCCCTTCCCTCCTGCTACCAACTGTCTCTGCAGAGGCCATCAGTGGGTGAGGAAGCAGCAGCCAGGCACCTCTCCATCGTGCCTGGGTCCAGCTCCACCTAAGAGCCCCCCTTCCCTCCTGCTACCAACTGTCTCTGCAGAGGCCACGAATGAGGGAGGAAGGAGCAGCCAGGCACCTCTCCATTGTGCCTGGGTCTAGCTCCAGCTGAGAGCGCCCTCCCCCTCCTGCTACCAACTGTCTCTGCAGAGGCCATCAGTGGGTGAGGAAGCAGCAGCCGGGCACCTCTCCATCGTGCCTGGGTCCAGCTCCAGCTGAGAGCCCCCCTCCCTTCTGCTACCAACTGTCACTGCTGAACTTTGTAACTAAGAATCTAGTGCCTGAATTTGCTTTTCTTTCCTCCCCCCGCCCCCCAATCCCCTTTCCTTTTGTGTCACATTTTTTTAGATTGTATGCCTGTGGGACTATCTTAAGAAATATTGTTGTAAGCCACCTCGAGAGCCTTTTTGGCTAAAGGATGGGATAAAAACGCTAAAATAAATAAATAGGTGCCTGGATAGAGACACTCAGCAACTGAATATGTGCTCACCCATCCATAGCTGATTAGGGCAGAGCTGAAACCGTGGCATCACAAGCAACAGTGCAAACAGAGATGCCAACCAGTGACAAGGCAAGTATGGAAGGGAAGATGCTGTAGCTCTGGTGTGGGTCAAAGAAGAGGGGATTACCTGACCTGGGAGTGTGGGGCAGGGTGGGCCCCCACTCTAGGGTAGAGTTGGTGGGGAATTAAAAGGGGAAAGGAAATTGCTACTTTCTAATCAGCACAGCATTGCGTTTGACTAGTTCTATTTTCCCTATTAAGTTTGTGCCCCAGATAGACGCAGGGTTGGTGAGCGAGCTGTTGCAGGCCCAACAGCTGTAGGGTGCATTCAGACTGGCTTAAATGATTTAGACATATCCTCAATCCACTCTTATTACCATTGCATTTATTTCACAGTTGTCAATTCTCTGTACCTGCTTTGTGGCCTTGAAATGTCACCACACAGCTGGCATCTTCTGCAGACCAGATCTTTAGCTGGGCATCCATTCCCCCGCTCAGGACCACAAGGCCGGAGGGGAAAAATCTGCAACAATTCACATCATACACGTGGCCTTCCAAACGTCTCTGGGAAGACGAAGAATGAGGTGCTAGTGACACTGTTACAAACCTCATCTCACCTTCTGCTGTGTTACTTAGCAACAAACATTTATTTATCAGCCGAGAACACTGACTAGCTGGGCCACCTATGAAGAACCAAGGAGCTGGGTATCTTAGAACAGGGGTGGACAGAGTTCAGGCTGGTGAGATCTACCTTTTTATTTGATTTTTTTTTAACAGGGATCACAAAATTCACCAACTAGAGCCTGGTGTAAAAGACATACAAGCCCTGGAATTTGTTATGAGCACTAGAACGGAAGAGAACTCAGTCTTTCCACATTAAAATCCATTTCTGCGGGCCCCAGCTCTTTCGTGTCAACTGTATAATTTAAGTTGGGGAAGAAATCAATTTGTTGGTATGACTGATAGATCCCATTCTACCTTCTACTCACATCTATCATAGATGATGATGTTGATGATTTAAATAGCACCATCAGTGTACATGGTGCTGTACAGAGTAAAACAATAAAATAGCAAAACCCTGCCGCATAGGCTTACATTCTAATAAAAGCATAATAAAACAATAAGAAGGGGAAGAGAATGCACCAAACAGGCACAGGGGAGAGTAAAACTAACAGTATAAAAGTCAGATCAATATCAAGTTTTAAAAGCTTTAGAAAAAAGAAAAGATTTTAGCTGAGCTTTAAAAACTGTGATTGAACTTGCAGTTAAATGTTCTGGAAGAGCGTTCCAGGCGTAAGGGGCAGCAGAAGAGAATGGACGAAGCTGAGCAAGGGAAGTAGAGACCCTTGGGCAGGTGAGAAACATGGCATCAGAGGAGCCAGACATCATTGCTTTTGTTTCTTATAAGAAACCTGAGGTCCTAGTGGTACCCTAAAAGCCATGAGCAAGGCTAATAAAATCTAGGCAGAAATAAGAAACACTTATGCCTCATATCTCCAGGTATAGGTGGAGTACTCACTGAGTGTTAAACCTATGTCCACTTCAGATTGCACGTAAGATCTCGTGTTCATAGAATCATAGAGTCATAGAATAGCAGAGTTGGAAGGGGGCCTACAAGGCCATCGAGTCCAACCCCCTGCTCAATGCAGGAATCCACCCTAAAGCATCCCTGACAGAGGGTTGTCCAGCTGCCTCTTGAAGGCCTCTGTGTTGTGTAATACACAGAAAATTAGCATGCTAGAGAAAGGTATTCTAGCGTAGTTTTCTCTCTGACATATTTCTCTATGTGAGCCCACCACAGGAAAACTAGGCCACTGTTGCTAAGACTGTTATACCAAAAACAGTAGGGAGGCAGAGCGAAACAGTTAACTTATCGGATTCCTATTTAACCAGACAGACAGTCTGGGCTTGCTTGTGACATGGAAGTCAGTTGACCCTAAACACAGTGACCAGATCCTGGATTCTTTTAGGGAAAGAAGCAGAAGAAGACCAACTGACTAACCTCTCCATTGAGAGGTCAGGTCAGGTCAAACAGCAAATAGTTAAGTGAAATACCAGAAACTTCCTGGCCCAACTAAATAAATCTGGTTCTTACTCTTATTTCTCCGTTGGCAGCCTGCCAAATTTTCATTGTCCCATCAGCACTGGTAGATACGCCAAGCCCGCCACCACTAGAAATGTCAAGGCATGTGATCTGCAACAAAGACAGAGGAAGACATGAAAGAGCTTGGGGGGGGGAGGGGGGAAAGGAGGCTGGGAGGAGACCTGAAAGAGGTGTGCAAAATGATACACGGTGTGGACAATGTAGATGGGGAGACATTTTTCTCTCTCTCCCGTAATAGTAGAACCCAATGGGGTCATCCCATCAAGCTTCTTCACACAGCACATAGTTAAACTCTGGAATCCACTACCACAAGATGTAGTGCCGGCCACCAATTTGAATGGCTTTAAAAGGGGGTTGGATAGATTCTTGGAGGTGGAGGCCGTCCATGGCTACTAGCCCTGATGGTTTTATGCTATCTCCAGTATTCAAGGCAGTAATTCAACGTATTATTGAACAAACTATGGCCTAAGGCCACAATCCTATGAGATCCATCCTAGAAGCTTGTAAGCCTCCTAACTAAATCATTGCCTCCACCACGCCTCCTGCTCTGCATTTCAGCTAATCAGCCTTTTTCGCATACGCCGGCAGTCCCCTTTCCGCCCAGAAGAATGACCCATTTGCCCCTTTGAGGTCGCAAAAAGTGACCTCGGACAGGAGGAAAGCATCCAAGTCAAATCAAAAGAAGAGAGAAACAAGTCTTCAGGATGCAAAAAAGATTTATTTGTATGAAGCCCAACGTGTTTCGGCCTGTGTCCTATTAAATGTCTTCTTCAGAGGGTTGTTAGAAGATGTCTGCAGTTTATTGCTAGAGGAAAATCTACATCCCATCTTTTGGCCTGTGTCCTAATAGGGGATGGTATTGACGAAGAGAGATAGGGACATTGCACAAAGAATCCTTATCTAGAACCATGCAAGTTACCCGTCAGAATATGACAAATGCTGGTTCTGCAGGGAATTCAGGCACTACAATACGAAGAATGATTATAGCTCTCTGTGTTTCTATGTTTCTTCTAAACAGAATTAGAATCATAGAATCACAGAATCGCAGAGTTGGAAGCGGCCTACAAGGCCATCCAGTCCAACCCCCTGCTCAGTGCAGGAATCCACCCTAAAGCATCCCGGACAGATGGTTGTCCAGCTGCCTCTTGAAGGCCTCTAGTGTGGGAGAGCCCACAATCTCCCTAGGTAACTGATTCCATTGTCGTACTGCTCTAATATTCAGGAAGTTTTTCCTAATGTCCAGCTGGAATCTGGCTTCCTTGAACTTGAGCCCGTTATTCCGTGTCCTGCACTCTGGGAGGATCAAGAAGAGATCCTGGCCCTCCTCTGTGTGACAACCTTTTAAGTATTTGAAGAGTCCCATTAAGGTGGATGCATTACAACCTATAGGCCAAAGTGCACCAAAACACACACACAGTCGAGAAGATGATGCAATAAAGGTAGAAGTAGTCTTCCAGACCTAAATTTCAACTTAGTTAGCACAAGTCTATGGACAAGTTATCCAAAAACATTGCAACTCATTGAATTAGCCCATTGCATCTTCATTTTAAGACAGCCCGTTTCAAAATGGTCTGTAAAAACACTTACACTTTTTTGATGGATTCTACAGAATGTAGTGTAGGGTGCCAGGAATTTGGTGGAGGCATTTTCACGAGGGCAAGAAACAAGCAGACTTTTCTGCAGTGGGAAAGAAAGGAAGATATTCACATTTATGAAAAGCTGATTTGTACATTCACTCATCATGAAATCGAACAACCTGGGACCGTGACCATCTCATCTCCATATATTTGTGCTATTGTTATAATACCACCCTATAACCGAAGCTCTCTGGCCAGTGTTCTGCTTCAGATATTATCTGACATAAAACCGCCCAGATAGCTTTGGCTATAGAGCGATATAGAAATAATAATAATAATAATAATAATAATAATAATAATAATAATAATTTGATGAAACACAGAATTTACTGTATTCAGTTGATTGTAGGACATCCTTAATCCATTATCCAAACTTGCCATTCACATCAGAAAACTCATCCACTGAAAAATTGTATTTCATTAGTCTTTTTAAAATGAAAAAGCTAATTGCTTTAGTAACCTCTAGACTAGTGTAGTCATTAAATATTTCCACCAAGTTCTATACTCATATGATTTGGAGAAGAATAACAGTGATATAATCTCTCATTTACTCCAAGTGAAATACCAGTTATCAATTGTAGCATTGTTTTTAATAGCACATGCTATTGCTTTAGAGCAGAGCTTTCCAAATTTTTCATGTTGGTGACGCGCTTTTTAGACGTGCATCATTTCGCAACACAGTAATTCAGTTTTACTAGTAAACCGGAGGTTAAACTAACCCCTTATAAGAGATGTATGGGGACACAACATATCTCATGAAAACCTTTCATTTATGTTTTTTAAAATATATGATTTTCAAGGTAATCACATACATTTCCAAGACTTTTCACATTGAACCAATTTTGTCGAGCTGCGATTGAACGGCTGTTGAGACGGTGTTCTATCAAAAAACTGGACCCGTGGAATTTCTCAAATGCGTCACCTCAGGTGCAGCCGCGTCACCGGAAGTGACGCGGAATCAGCTGTTTCGACCCGATTAGGCATACTGCGCATGCGCAGTACCTGTATGATCCCTCGACCGTGGTGTGCGTACATGGATACGACGGAAGGGGAACATACTAGTGCACCATAGTAATCGGCACCTTTGCTGCGTAAGAATGCATGCACGTTGGTATTGCTTATTTCACACAGACTCAGCGGTTTCTGGTTACGTTCGCGTGACACACCTACACACTGCAGCTGACACACTAACGTGTCGCGACACACAATTTGGAAAGCTCTGCTTTAGAGTTTTGCATTTTAAATTTTAATGTTAAACGTTGATATTGTTCGTTGGTGTAATTGCATTTTAAAATTCCGTCATTCATGTTGGTGGCCTATTAAGAGGCAGGATATAAATCCAATAAATAAATAAACAAAGAGTTGACAGGCTTAAGAAAGGTCTTGATTATAGTGCAAGCATCGAGTTAAAGGATGGCAAAAGCAAAACAAATAAAGAGGGTAAAGTTCAGTTTATAAATAATATATGGAAACTTATACACACTACATGGCTGGCTTGGTTCTTCTCTTTACTAGCCACTAGCCTGCCCTTCAACCATAGAGACAGAAGTGACAATACCTTTGTTATTTCACTGACGACAAATCCTTCAGAGGCTGTGATTTCAGGAATTCCATCTAAGCTCACCCCCTGACAAGTCAGGTTCCCATACAGAGTAGATTTTCCTAGAGAACAACAACAACATAAAAGGACAGAAGACACCTGCTTGAGTTCTGTGAATGAGGCTACTGTTAAAAGTACCGAAATAGTGTTAGTAAAAAGATGCCATCCTAGGATGCTTCCTGACAAGGCTTTTATTGTGCGTTCATTCTGACCCACTCACAAACGTTTACAGGCATCATACGTTAATTCTGCCTTCTTTTTTCTTAGGGAACAATCCTGTGCATGTTTAGACAGAAAGAAGTACTACAATACCCAGCACTTTAGGGCTTTTTTTCTGTCTAAACCTCTAATAGATTTTCTGTGGTAAGGACTTACTTCTGAGCAGACATTGTGCTGTAAGACTCTCAGGTAGGGTCCAATGAGATCAACTTTTTTTAATGCTTCCAAAATAATTTGCTACTGGGTTTGTTCCCAACTCCTCCAATGTTGAAACTAATATTAAACAAATATTATATTGTTATAATTGTGCACATTAATGTTTTATATTATGATTGAATTTTAATTGTTTATATTGTTTTTAATTATATATGATGCCCACAGAACTTTAGTTATAGGCAACATAGAAAGATAGTAAATAAATAAATAAAAGCAAACACACACAGACAAACTTATTAAAATCCAAGTAACTTTTTTATTTTAAAATTAGATACCAGTGAACAGGGCTGAAGGTTTTTTTTCTGAGCAGCCTGCAGGACTGAGCAGACTCCTTTAAAAAAGTGTGAATTTGTTCTTCCAGCTTTGCAAATTATATAATTTGGATTGATTCCTTCCTTGATTTTGGGAGGCCATAAAAGAAAAGTTTGAGAACCTCTAGTTTAGAATTTGAAAGTCTTACAGGGGGTGACTCTTCATCAAAGCTTGTAGCTTCAGGTAAGGAGGAGGGAATTGTTTATGAATTTATTTCATTTCTATACCTCCCAATAGCTTAAGCTCTCTGGGTGGTTCACAGAAGTTTGGCACACAGCTTATGGAACTGAACACTATCCCTGCACAAGAGACTAGGGATTCTTCTTGCTCACCTGGGCTCCTGCAGCTCAGCCATGCCTCCTGCTCATTCTTCCTATAAAGATGACAAAACCTCAGTTAGAATAAAGGGCCACATGTGAAGGGAGCATCCTTGGGGACACAGAGATGACCACTGTGAAATAGTATCCCAGAATGCATTTTATTTTTTAATGCAGTTATACAATATAACCCACATTATCCCATGTGCTAGGGATACGTAACAGTCCTTTTAACTTATACAATCATTCACAGCTCTCCCAGACAAGGCCTGTCAAACCTCTTGATGGGGACCTTGTAGCCCTCTAAATGTTCCTAAACTATAAGGTTATGGAAATTGTAGCCCAACATCTGGAGGACTACTGGGTCTCCATCCCTGTGCTAGAAGGTTTGGTGCATAAGGGTAGGGTAGGGTGCTGGAAAAACAGGGGCTGCCAGAGGAAGTGGATGCAAGAGAAGCAGAAGGGGAAAGAATCACTCTGGGAAATGAAGGGAAGTGGAACAACTACAAAGGGAGTTATGGAAGAAGAACTTGGGAACTCTTTCAGGTGGGCTCATTCTGTGGGGTTTCTGATGAAGCAAAATGAAATCAAAGCAGGAGAAGAGAAGAACAGGTAGCAGAACGGGCAGGAACTATTCACTGGATTCTGGGTTGAAGCCAGAAATGGGGAGGGGGCCCTCACTGGGAATGGCCATGCATGCAGGCAAAAGTATCTGAGGAGGCCCTTTCTGAGGGAGAAAGAGTAGACCTATGCACAGACTGTGTTAACAGACTGTGGGTAACAGCTACCAAGGGCATGGGGCACATTTAAGGTTCAGAAGAATAGGAAATGGTGGCGGGGCATGGAAACCAGGGTTGTCAGGTCTGCTAAGGTGCAGCACTACAAAAGAGGACCTTTTCTTCTGTTGCCCCTGGATTATGGAACAGCCTGCCGGAAGAGATTTGTAATATTAACTCTCTCTCTGTGATTTTAAGGCAGCTTTGAAGACTAGCCTTTTCCGGCAGGCCTACCCAGATTAATGTAAAATCAAGAATTTTTATGATGTGTTGACTCCTGTACTAATGTTGTTCCCTGCCTCGATCCAAAGGGGAGGCAGGTAAGAAATTGTTGTTGTTGTTGTTATTATTATTAAATCAGCTGGCAAAGCCTGGGAGGAAGTGAAGCCAAGCACATTACAGGTTAATGTAAAATCAAGAATTTTTATGATGTGTTGACTCCTGTACTAATGTTGTTCCCCGCCTCGATCCAAAGGGGGAGGCAGATAAGAAATTATTATTATTATTATTATTATTATTATTATTATTAAATCGGCTGGCGAAGCCTGGGATGAAGTGAAGCCGGGCACATTACAGGTTAATGTAAAATCAAGAATTTTTATGATGTGTTGACTCCTGTACTAATGTTATTCCCTGCCTCGATCCAAAGGGGGAGGCAGGTAAGAAATTGTTGTTGTTGTTGTTATTATTAAATCAGCTGGCGAAGCCTGGGAGGAAGTGAAGCCGGGCACATTACAGGTTAATGTAAAATCAAGAATTTTTATGATGTGTTGACTCCTGTACTAATGTTGTTCCCCGCTTCGATCCAAAGGGGGAGGCAGGTAAGAAATTATTATTATTATTATTATTATTATTATTATTATTATTATTATTAAATCGGCTGGCGAAGCCTGGGAGGAAGTGAAGCCGGGCACATTACAGGTTAATGTAAAATCAAGAATTTTTATGATGTGTTGACTCCTGTACTAATGTTATTCCCTGCCTCGATCCAAAGGGGGAGGCAGGTAAGAAATTGTTGTTGTTGTTGTTGTTGTTGTTATTATTAAATCAGCTGGCGAAGCCTGGGAGGAAGTGAAGCCGGGCACATTACAGGTTAATGTAAAATCAAGAATTTTTATGATGTGTTGACTCCTGTACTAATGTTGTTCCCCGCTTCGATCCAAAGGGGGAGGCAGGTAAGAAATTATTATTATTATTATTATTATTATTATTATTATTATTATTATTATTATTATTAAATCGGCTGGCGAAGCCTGGGAGGAAGTGAAGCCGGGCCCATTACAGGTGGGGTGCCAGGTGTCACTTGGAGGGCCAGAGGAGAGCCCGGCGCCTCTGCAGGTGAGGCGAACGGGGTGGTGGGGTTGGGAGCAGAGCAACGGGCAACGCTTCCCACGGTCAGTAGAAAGGAGGCTGTCCTCCCCACCTCCGCCCCATTTTCCTCCTGAAGCTTCAGGTAAAACACCTGAGCGGGGGGGGGAAGGAAGGTGAGAGAAGCTGGAGCAGCCCAGAGGTAGCAGAGACCTACAGGGGAGGGGAGGGGAGGGGAGGGGGCACCGCAATGGTGGGGGAGGCAGAAGCTGACACGACTGAGGGGCGGAGGGCTTCAGGTGGCCCGAGTGGGCGTGTCCTGGCCCTCCGGGGGAGGGGCGGAGGGGCGTGTCCTGTGCCCCACCTCAGCACCTGGTCCCAGTCGCTCTGGAGCCGCACCACCGCCGCCATCTTAGCCTTCGCCTCGGCGCCGCCCCGGAAAGCGCATCCCGCTCTCCTCCCCCCGGAAGGCCCGGGAGCCGCCCACCAAGGAAGCAGTTTGGGGCCCTTTTGGTTTCCCACAGAGGGCAGCTGGAGGCGGCGGCGGAGGCCCAGGTGAGCGGGAAGCCGGGGGGGGGGGGCGCCAGGTGTGCCGGGGGACGTTGGCTTGCCCGCGTAGCTCGGTGGGTGGGGCGTCCGGCGCGCGAGCGAAGCTAAGCAGGCGCCGCTGCGGACAACCTTTGGAAAGGAGACCACGCGGAAGCCGAAGGGAGGCTTTATTCATAGAAGCATAGACTAGCAGAGTTGGAAGGGGTCTGCAAGGCCATCGAGTCCAACCCCCTGCTCAATGCAGGAATCCACCCTAAAGCATCCCTGACAGGTGGTTGTCCAGCTGCCTCTCGAAGGCCTCTAGTGTGGGAGACCCCACAACCTCCCTAGGTCACTGATTCCGTTGTCGTACTGCTCTAACAGTCAGGAAGTTTTTCCTGATGTCCAGCTGGAATCTGGCTTCCTTTAACTTGAGCCCGTTATTCCGTGTCCTGCACTCTGGGAGGATCGAGAAGAGATCCTGGCCCTTCTCTGTGTGACAACCTTTCAAGGATTTGAAGAGTGCTATCATGTCTCCCCTCCATCTTCTCTTCTCCAGGCTAAACATGCCCAGTTCTTTCAGTCTCTCTTCATAGGGCTTGGTTTCCAGACCCCTGATCATCCTGGTTGCCCTCCTCTGTACCCCCTCCAGCTTGTCTCTGTCCTTCTTGAATTGTGGAGTCCAGAACTGGACGCATTACCCTAGGTGAGGCCTGACCAGGGCTGAAAAGAGAGGAACCAGTACCTCACGTGATTTGGAAGCTATACTTCTATTAATGCAGCCCAAAATAGCATTTGCCTTTCTTGCAGCCATATCGCACTGTTGGCTCCTATTCAGCTTGCGATCTACAACAATTCCAAGATCCTTTTTGTTTGTAGTATTGCGAGTATAGAAGTATTTGACTCTGGGGACCCTGTGGAGCCACACCAGCTTACAGGTGGGCGTGATGCCTGATTGAGCCTGCTGTGGGCTTTCCAGCTTGCCCTCGGGGAGCAGGCAAATGGAGCTTCTTTCCTTTAGCCGCTTGAGAAAGCCCCTGTACAGAACTGTCCCAGACCCAGGAGCAATATCCTTGGAGCAGCACCATAAGAAGGGTGGATTCCTGCATTGAGCAGGGGGTTGGACTCGATGGCCTTGTAGGCCCCCTCCAACTCTGCTATTCTATGATTCTATGAAGGGCCCTGATGCTGGATCAGACCAAGGGTCCATCTAGGCCAGCACTCTGTTCACCCAGTGGCCAACCAGCCATCGGCCAGGGATGAACAAGCAGGACATGGTGCAACAACACCCTCCCACCCATGTTCCACAGCAACTGGTGCACACAGGCTTACTGCCTCAAATACTGGAGATACCACACAACCATCAGGGCTAGTAGCCATGGATAGCCTTCGCCAGGAATTTATCCAACCAACTTTTAAAGCCATCTGACGTCCTTCCATGCAGAAGGCAAAACTGGAAGTAGGGCTGCTATTCCATTCATGACACCTTAACGTTAACAAATGGCCCTTATTGATTATAGTTGCATACATCTGCACTCCCCGTTGTTTGTGTGTTCAGAGGAGCCAGTGTGATGTAAGTGGCTGAAGTGTTGGACTGGGAGTCGGGAGATCTGGGTTCTAGTCCCCCCTCTCAGCCCTGGAAACCTACTGGGTGACTTTGGGTCAGTAACAGACTCTCAGCCCAACCTACCTCACAGGGTTGTTGTGAGGATAAAATAATAATAATATTTATTTCTTACCCGCCTCCCCCTTTGGATCGAGGCAGGGAACAACATTAGTACAGGAATCAACACATCATAAAAATTCTTAATTTTACATTAATCTGGGTAGGCCTGCCGGAAAAGGCTAGTCTTCAAAGCTGCCTTAAAATCACAGAGAGAGTTAATATTACGAATCTCCTCCAGCAGGCTGTTCCATAATCCAGGGGTGACAGAAGAAAAGGTCCTCTGGGAAACTGATGTCAGCCTAGACTTGGCTGACTGAAGTAAGTTCTCCCCAGAGGACCTGAGTGTGCAGGGCGGACTGTATGGGAGAAGGCGAGCCCGCAGGTAACCTGGACCCAAACCATTTAAATGTAGAGAGGGGGATAATTATGTATGCCGCCTTGGGTTCCTTGTCGGAAAAAAGGCGGGTACAAATGCAATAAATAAATGTTTGTCACAGCAGGTGCCATGAAATGCAGACGTTGTATTCCAACATCCCTAATAATGTGATAAGTGTTGTCTGACCAATTTACCTGACAGTAAGATCCCCCTTAGCTCCTCCTTTTTAGATGCTCATTTCCTCATCTCTTCCCCCCCCCCCCCCGCCCCCCGGACCAGATCCACCAAGATGTCCAGTGCCAACCCTTCTGGTCACAACTGGGGCCGGAAATCGAAAGCGGCGGAGGAGGAAGAAGATCCCTTTGACCAAATGATTGCACGCACCGGCTGTGCCAATCTGCATTATGCGGTGCAGGAGTGTATGGGCGAGCACCAAGACTGGCGCAGGTGCCAGCAGCAAGTGCAGAGCTTTAAGGACTGCATGAGGGAGTATCAGAAGCAGCAGGCGGAAGAGGTGCAGAGACGGCAGAAGCTGCACCGCTCCACGAGCTGACTGAAGGCGAACTGGCACGCTTATAATGCTTATAAGGGCAGCCAGAGCAGGGGAGAGATGATTCTTGCGAAGGCTGCTGCTGGTTCAAAGCAAGCGGAGAAGAGCCCAATCCTCCCAGAGAGACATGTGCACACTGGAAGGCGTATTGCAGTGATCGTGTCACTAGGCTCTTCTTGCTTTTAACAGAGGAAATGTGACTTATTTTCCTGCCAAAAATAAACATGGAAATAGTTTCTTTTGGGGGGTATTCTGGAAATGGAGCCCAGGGTATTCTAAAGAGGCAAACGGTGAAGTTAACTCCCTGCAGCTGCTCTTCTTCTGGCCCATGGCTTGGGAAACGGTGGGTGCAGCCTCCCGAGGTCAGCCCTTGGCTGATTGCAAAAACCAGAGTATGCTTCCCTTCTGCTCTCCAGCCCCACAATATTTTCCACGTACAAAAGAAGTATTGTTCGAAAGGTTAAGGGGTCCCCTGAGCCCAAATGACCATTCCCCAGAGGCAGCAGCCCACCAACTGACTGAACGGAAGGAAAGAGCAGTGAATCATAGAATAGCAGAGTTGGAAGGGGCCTACAAGGCCATCGAGTCCAACCCCCTGCTCAATGCAGGAATCCACCCTAAAGCATCCCTGACAGATGCTTGTCCAGCTGCCTCTAGGGTGGGAGAGCCCACAACCTCCCTAGGTAACTGATTCCATTGTCGTACTGCTCTAACAGTCAGGAAGTTTATCCTGATGTCCAGCCGGAATCTGGCTTCCTTTAACTTGAGCCCGTTATTCCGTGTCCTGCACTCTGGGAGGATCGAGAAGAGATCTTGGCCCTCTGTGTGACAACCTTTCAAGTATTTGAAGAGTGCTCTCATGTCTCCAATCAATCTTCTCTTCTCCAGGCTAAATCAGTCAATATCTGCTGGGGTAATTCTGCGTGGAGGCTGCGATTGGATCATTTCACACACACACACACACCCCAATTCAGAGATGCAGGTTTCCATCCTTAAAGATACCCTAAAAATAAGTTGACATTAATTAAAGAAAATTAGCTGCCCTCTGAGGAGTCATGCAGTGACTCACACCAAATCCCAGAGGTGGGTTCTTCTGTGGGTAATCCTTACACTTCTACTCTAAAAAGTAAAGCCCTTTTAAGTGTAAAGGGAAAGCATGCCTCCAGTTTTACTTCTGAAAAAGCAGACCTTAACCTGTCGGGGCATTGGAAAGCGATGGGTTAAGGTGCAAGGTGACTTCATAAGGATGTGTGAAGTTCTACAGCAGGGACTCCAGGCCTAATTGAGCAGGCCCTCTTGGAGGGCACCTCCAGGGACTGCCTGGACTTTCCCCATAATGCAAACCATGTAGGGATGTGGAAAGAGATACTACTTATTTGTGATCGTTGCTACACGAGCAATAAAATGTCATGGAAATTGGTATCCTTAGCCTTTCCTTCTTCAGCAGGTCTACCTTCACTATCCCCTAGAACAGCCTTCCTCAACCTGGGGCGCTCCAGATGTGTTGGACTACAACTCCCAGAATGCCCCAGCCCGCTGGCTGGGGCATTCTGGGAGATGCAGTCCAACACATCTGGAGTGCCCCAGGTTAAGGAAGGCTGCCCTAGAAGCATTTTGGAGCGTGTGCATACTCCAATCCAGCCTTCACCAACCCAACACCCTCCAGGTGGGTTGGACTACAACCCCCAATATCCCCAGCCAGCATGTGATGGCTGGAGATAATGGGAGTTGCAGTCCAAAGCATCTGGAGGGCACCAGCTCAGGGAAGCCTACTCTTAACCCTTAACCATGTCAGTTCTACCCAGAGGAAATCCGAATGGGTGCCGATGATGTAATGAACATGGGTTTAATTCCAGCTGCAAAAAAACGATCACTAATGTTCCCTGGGCGGATGTTCCCAGCGACGCAGATCACTACACATTGCAGCACACCACAAAGATTTTCACTATTTATTATGGGGAAAAGGCTGAGTGAGCTTTCCTAGCACATGTGGAAGTTCGTTTCCATAGAATCAGAACTGGAATGGAAGACAGCTAGATCAACCTGAACCCTGATGTAAAATGGGTACTTCTAAGGAGTCGGTAGCTTGGCTCAGTTCAGTTGGGCAAGGAGCTCTTCGAGTTCTGGACGACCCTTCAGTCGGACTTTGAAATCGTCCTCCGTATGCTGTGGAGGGGTACAGAGAAACAGCAGGAGATTATGAAAAGGATTCAAGGAGAGACTAGTAGGGGCAGTGCCCCCCCCCGCCTGCCAGACGTGGTTGTGCTTGAATTCCCCACACTGTACCACCTGCACAAATCCTGACAGGTGGGAGAAGGGCCAGGGAACAGCAGTTATGGCAAGAGGTTACACCAGGGCAGAGAAGTTCTTCCCACAGCACACATAGAATCGCAGAATATAGTAGAGTTGGAAGGGGCCTACAAGGCCATCGAGTCCAACCCCCTGCTCAATGCAGGAATCCACCCTAAAGCATCCCTGACAGGTGGTTGTCCAGCTGCCTCTTGAAGGCCTCTAGTGTGGGAGAGCCCACCACCTCCCTAGGTAACTGGTTCCATTGTTGTACATCTGTCAGAGATTCCATCAAGCACTGCTATAGGTCTCCACATTTTATAGGGGATCAGATACCTAAACCGCATCCCATGAGGATTAAATAGATGGCTGGTTGGGGGGGGGGGGAGATTCTTATTTTTACACACTCAAAGTAAACATGTGGGATTGCAAAGCACACCTCTGTCATCAGGAGCGATTTTTAAAAAGTGTGATGAAGTTTGGGAAATGCAAGGACAGAAATACATTTCTGGAAAGAGGATTTTCTCCCAATGTCAAGTTTCACGGAGATCTCCCTTTTTTTTTTTTTTATGCCTGTGCACCAAAGGCAAAGAGATGCAGAATGCATTGAACGGACGATTTCCCAACATACTGAAGCCAGCCTACTCCCCCCTCAGCTGTGGTTCTGCTTCACAGGACCACCTGGGATTTATTAGGTAATGGGTGCCTGATGGTGCATAAATTAAGGGCAGGCAGAAAAGGAGGACAAGCCATTAAGCATCTGGTTTGCTTGGGCAGGAAAAAAAGGCTTTCTAGGCAAAAAATTATGCGAGCAAAATTCCAAAGACTGCAATTTCTTGGATAGTAAATTAAAAGATTTGGAACAGCCCCTCCCCAACCTGGTGCCCTCTATGTTGGACTGAAACTCCTATTAAACCAGCCTGCATGGCCAAGCACCAATCAGAACGCTCCATCCTGCTTATCACAGGGAAACTTGGCTATTTAAATCAGTGGTTCCCAAACTTTTTCAGGCAACTGCCCCCTTGGTTCCACAAACTCATGCCCAGCGCCCCCTACCCTATAAAAATAATTATTCAGAACAGCGGTTTTTAACAACCCAATAAAAAAGATAATAACAATAAAATTCAAAACAGTAACAATTAATTGAATGTTCAAAACCCAATTACATTTTTTTAGTTTATTCAATTAAACATAATTGAAGGGGCCACGCTCCTCTGGATCCTGCAGGTCTGGGCGCCCGGGCTGAGCGGTGGCAGCCGGGCGGAGAAGCTGAGAATGAAAAAGGGGCCGTGCTGCCTGCAGCCCCTTTAAATGGAAAGCACCCACCTCAGGCTTGCTGAGGGAGGGAGGGAAAAGAGAGCGAATGCCTCTGTTTTGCACCCAGCATGGCGGGGCACACCAAGCAGGGTATGTCTCTTCATTAATATTTTGGTGCTTTTGAAACATTTCAATTCACTGTTAAAAGGACTCTTCTTAAACTTTATTAATACATGTGTGGATGCTTCCCCTATATATTTTATTATTATTATTATTGTATTTATATCCCGCCTTTTTTCCTGCAAGGAACCCAAGGCGGTGTACATAATCCTCCTCTTCCTCTCCACTTTATCCTCACAACAACAACCCTGTGAGGTGGGTTCGGCTGAGAGTCTGTGACTGGCCCAAAGTCACCCAGTGGGTTTCCATGGCCGTGTGGGGACTAGAACCCAGAACTCCCAGTCCGACACGCTAGCTACTACACCACACTGGCTCTGGTTTGGGACCAAACTACCTTCTCCCATAAAAATGTCCCTGGGTTTTAAGACTTTCTGGAGAGGCGCTTCTTGGAAGAGACCACCTCAAGCGCCCCCCTGCCGCCCCCTTGCCTCTTAATGCCCCCCTATGCAATCCCACACACACCCCAGGGGGCAGTACCGCCCACTTTGGGAACCACTGATTAAATGCACATGCACCATTCACAACTGCTGGAGCACATGTGCATTTCTCTGAACGGGTACTTTTTGAACCACATTTTAACGGCAAAGTGTGATGTAGTCCTTGAGCCTATCTGAGAGATGGGAGCAGAGGAAAATACGCTGAGCCCAAAATAGATTCCTCTGCCCTACAAGTGCAAACACACCACACCACTACTGTGCCAGTGGAGGATGTGACCATGAAGAGGAGTCCGATACTGTATACTGACAATTTACGCCCAAAATCTGCTGCCTGAGGCGACTGTATCACTCTGCCTCATGGTAGGGCCAGCCCTGACAGTTAAAAAGTCAAAGCCGAGAGCCACAACACTGAATGAAAGTGCTTCAGTAAGAATCTACATACCTCTTTCACTATCAGATGGACTCCTTCAGGCTGATTCTTCTGAATGATTTCTAAGAGGATCGGAGCAAATGTAGCAGTCAAACCGCTGATCTGGGGAGGGAGGACAAAAGGGAAGAGGAATTAAATGAGAAGGCAACACAGATGCAAAACCGGACCCAGCACATTATAAGATAAACAATCATTTTTTCCCCAGCAGGAACACAAAGCTAGTACTCTCAGCAGTTCTGTCACTGATTTGGAAAGAGGCAATTATTACATTTGTATCCCACCTTTCTCCGGAAAGCACATACAGGGCTTTACCCCATTTAATACTGGTCTTTTTTTAATCCGACATTCAATCCACTATTACCACACTGTCTTCACTGATGACTGGCAACAGAATTTAGGAAACGAACAACATTCAATTTGTTTTTTAAAGAGCCAACATTGATATTTAATTCCAATTCTGAATGCTTCGTTTTGACAATACAAATGGCAGAAAAGGACAACTAATCATAGAATAGCAGAGTTGGAAGGGGCCTACAAGGCCATCGAGTCCAACCCCCTGCTCAATGCAAGAATCCACCCTAAAGCATCCCTGACAGATGCTTGTCCAGCTGCCTCTTGAAGGCCTCTAGTGTGGGAGAGCCAACCACCTCCCTAGGTAACTGGTTCCATTGTTGTACATCTGTCAGAGATTCCATCAAGCACTGCTATAGGTCTCCACATTTTATAGGGGATCAGATACCTATTATCATACTGCTCTAACAGTCAGGAAGTTTTTCCTGATGTCCAGCTGGAATCTGGCTTCCTTTAACTTGGGCCCGTTATTCTGTGGCCTGCACTCTGGGAGGATTGAGAAGAGATCCTGGCCCTCCTCTGTGTGACGACCTTTTAAGTATTTGAAGAGTGCTCTCATGTCTCCAATCAATCTTCTCTTCTCCAGGCTCAACATACCCAGTTGTTTCAGTCTCTCTTCATAGGGCTTTGTTTCCAGGCCCCTGATCATCCTGGTCGCCCTCCTCGGAACCCCCTACAGCTTGTCTGCGTCCTTTCTGTCTAAACATGCATAGGATTGTGCCCCTAGATAAAAGTAATCTAAGCATTTAGCCAACTTGGTGTGAGTATTTATCTTCTCAGCTTGTGGCAACTTTATGCCCCTCGATTGTCCTCGTGTGTGTTTTGTCTGAGACTAATTGCCAAAGCACCTCTCGGCACACATTATTTAAATCCCCTGGCATCGTCATTCCTTTAGAATCATAGAATAGTAGAGTTGGAAGGGGCCTCTAAGGCCATCAAGTCCAACCCCCTGCTCAACGCAGGAATCCACCCTAAAGCCTCCCTGACAGATGCTTGTCCAGCTGCCTCTTGAATGACTCTAGTGTGGGAGAGTCCACAACCTCCCTAGGTATCTGGTTCCATTGCCGTACTGCTCTAACAGTCAGGAAGTTTTTCCTGATGTCCAGCTGGAATCTGGCTTCCTTTAACTTGAGCCTATTATTCTGTGTCCTGCACTCTGAGAGGATCGAGAAGAGATTAAGGGGCTGGAGCATCTCCCCTATGAGGGAAGGTTACAAAAGCTGGGATTGTTTAGCTTGGAAAAAAGGAGGCTAAGGGGAGACATGATAGATGTGTACAAAATTATGCATGGTATGAAGAATGTGGAGAGGGAGACATTTTTCTCCCTCTCTCAAAATACGAGCACCAGAGGTCATCCCATGAAGCTGATTGGTGGAAGATTCAGGACAGATAAAAGGAAGTCATTCTTAACACACAGCACATAGCTAAGCTATGGAACTCACTACCACAAGATGTGGTGATGGCCACCCATTTGGATGGCTTTAGAAGGGGGTTGGATAAATTCCTGGAGGTAAAGGCTATCCATGGCTACTAACCCTGATGGTTGTGTGCTATCTCCAGTATTTGAGGCAGTAAGCCTGTGTGCACTAGTTGCTGGGGAACATGGGTGGGAGGGTGCTGTTGCACCATGTCCTGCTTGTTCATCCCTGGCCGACGGCTGGATGGACAACGTGTGAACAGAGTGCTGGACTAGATGGACCCTTGGTCTGATCCAGCATCAGGGCTCTTCTTATGTGGCCGGGTGTTGCTGTTTTATTCTTTTATTATTATTATTATTATTATTATTTATTTATTTATTTATTTATTTATATAGCACCATCAGTGTACATTTTATGATACATTTTATGATGTACAGCACCATGTACATTGATGGTGCTATATAAATAAGTAAAATAATAATTTTTGTGAACCGCCCAGAGAGCTCCGGCTATTGGGTGGTATAGAGATGTAATTAATAAATAAATATTAATAATAGGGGTGGGGTGAGTCAAAATGCAGAGCTAGGATGAGACTGTTCAGTGGAATATATTCCTCCCTCCTGCAAGACGACCATCTGATATTTTGGATCGCAGCAGTAAGAAAGGATCTGAGAAATCAATACGGTTACACACACATGCAAAAGAACAAAAGCTACATGGTGGGAGCCTCCAAATACCCCAAGCCCAGGCTGCATCGAATGTTGGCTGCACAGCTTTGGTGATGACGGTGAAATGAAACTTGATCTTGGGTATGAACAGAGCACGCGGATAGAAATGGGCCAATTGTCATTTCTCCTTAGTGTCATTGACGTTCTTGCTGTGTTAGTGTTTCTTTACATTTTGTCCATCTGAGGGCAACTATTCCTGTTGGCTTTTTCTTTGTGGCCCGTGACATGTTTTTTTAACATTCTAGGTAGTCAACCATCAGCCATTTGGGGGGAGAGCAGGGGCAGGGAAGGGGAGGTGATCCAAAGCAACTATATTCACGCATGGGGCAGAGACACATCCATTACAAGGGTATGCTTCAATGTCTCCACTGTGACTGCTTGAAGAGGTACACGTTTAAAATCACCACATCTACGGTGTTGGCCTGCCTGTGTTTACTTGGAAACAAGCCCTACTCCGTTCAATGGGACTTACTCCTTAGTAAACGTGCACAGGATTGCAGCTTCAAATGGAGAAGGGGGTTGCCTTTTGAGCACACCATGGGACCTAGAATCATAGAGTTGGAAGGGGCCTGTAAGGCCATTGAGTCCAACCCCCTGCTCAATGCAGGAATCCACCCTAAAGCATACTTGAAAGATGGCTGTCCAGCTGCCTCTTGAAGGCCTCTAGTGTGGGAGAGCCCACAACCTCCCTAAGTAACTGATTCCATTGTCGTACTGCTCTAACAGTCAGTAAGTTTTTCCTGATGTCCAGCTGGAATCTGGCTTCCTGTAACTTGAGCCCATTATTCCATGTCCTGCACTCTGGGAGGATCGAGAAGAGATCCTGGCCCTCCTCTGTGTGACAACCTTTCAAGTCTTTGAAGAGTGCTATCGTGTCTCCCCTCAGCCTTCCCTTCTCCAGGCTCAACATGCCCAGTTCTTCCCGTCTCTCCTCATAGGGCTTTGTTTCCAGACCCCTGATCCTCCTCGTTGACTTCCTTTGAACCCCCTCCAGCTTGTCTGCATCCTGGACATCTTTATAAATAAACCACTGCCTCCGTGGTTTTTAGTGTGCTCCAAACAAGCCACCTGGAATGGTGTCAGGGACTATGTTGAAGGGCTGCTGGAGTACATGATATCAAAGGATTAGTTAAAAAAAAGAAGGAAAGAGACGGACAGCAAAACCGCCTACCTACCTGAACAATACGCTGATGGGTTGTAAGAACAGCATCCAGGAGCATCTTGGACCCTTTCTCCTGAGTTAGTATCACCTCCATGGTCTTGGTGGGCATGGCATAGCTGTGGAAACAGTAGCCCAGGCATCAGCATTCCAGAGACAGACTGAAAAGTGGGGAGGGGAGGGGCAATGGGGGCATTTTGCAGGACTCCGCAGAAAGGAATGAACTTTAAGCCCGGGAGAGCAAAGGCTCGGGAGGGAGCCTTTGCGACAAATTAGCGATGCAAACAAGATTGGCCTCCTTCGTTAAATGGAGCAAAGCTGCCTATATTAATGAGGTCTGTCTGCACTAAACACCCCCACTTCTGTGTCAACAAAACTGGGGGGTTGAGGTAGGGGAAGGAAGGTGGATTTTGCAAAAACCAGATCTCTTCTCAGAATGCAAGACACGGAATAACGGGCTCAAGTTAAAGGAAGCCAGATTCCGGCTGGACATCAGGAAAAACTTCCTGACTGTTAGAGCAGTGCGACAGTGGAATCAGCTACCTAGGGAGGTTGTGGGCTCTCCCACACTAGAGGCCTTCAAGAGGCAGCTGGACAACCATCTGTCAGGGATGCTTTAGGGTGGATTCCTGCATTGAGCAGGGGGTTGGACTCGATGGCCTTGTAGGCCCCTTCCAACTCTGCTATTCTATGATTCTATGATTCCCAAGCCTCGTCCCAAAGGCTTGCAGTGGGTAGACAGAAAACAAACACGTGCATCAGAGATCACTCTTTCAGCTAACCAGTCAACTGCAGTGGACACAGAGAGCTGGCTGGGCTGGGCTGGGCTGGGCTGGGCGTGGACTTCAGGAGATCTGTCTGAAATCCCGGCTGAACCACAAAGTTCCCTGGGTGAGCTTCCATCAGGGGAAGGCAAAGGAATTGATACCCATGTGCATATATTTTGTATGATCTCCCCTGTTTCTAGTGCTCGTGTAGGGTGGCCAGATGCAAAAGGGGACAGGGCTCCTCCAGCACTTTTAGCAAATGGACAGAAGACGGAAGTTCGCCAGGTGTAACTTGGCATTCAAGCTACACCTGTTGAAATTCCCTCCTACATAACTATTCAAGGTGCAGGAGCCCATCCTCTTTTCCATCTGGCCACCCTATCATCATGGGTTTATGGCTCACACATTTTGTATTTGTGTTTTTAACCTGTTGTTTGTTTTATTATGGTTTTAATTTTTGTGAACCGCCCAGAGAGCTTTGGCTATGGGGCGGTATAAAAATGTAATAAATGAATAAATAAATAAACGTGCCCCCACCCCACCATCCTCTTGTGCAGCCCCCACCAGGTGCCAAATTCAGTGGTGCAGTGGTTAAAAAGTCAGTGCTACAGAGTCCTAAAAAGGGCACATTTTGCATGTTTATACTTTTTTGCTGAGAGTGGCAGACCAGAGGTGGTTGTGAACAGGGCGACCGGCCTCTGAATCACCCAAAGTTGCCCACCCCTGCACTAAACATTGATCCACAGCTCAGTCTCCTCTCTGGTTTTAAAAAATAAGATTTGACCAGAGCTATCCCCACAGCCTTCAGAGCTAGAAATGTGATTGAGAGTGAATGCTCCAATTCTCAGAATGTGAATTTCTTATCATAGAATCATAGAATAGCAGAGTTGGAATGGGCCTACAAGGCCATCGAGTCCAACCCCCTGCTCAATGCAGGAATCCACCCTAAAGCATCCCTGACAGATGGTTGTCCAGCTGCCTCTTGAAGGCCTCTAGTGTGGGAGAGCCCACAACCTCCCTAGGTCACTGATTCCGTTGTCATACTGCTCTAACAGTCAGGACATTTTTCCTGATGTCCAGCCAGAATCTGGCTTCCTATAACTTGAGCCCGTTATTCTGTGTCCTGTACTCTGGGAGGATTGAGAAGAGATCCTGGCCCTCCTCTGTGTGACAACCTTTTAAGTATTTGAAGAGTGCTCTCATGTCTCCCCTCAATCTTCTCTTCTCCAGGCTAAACATGCCCAGTTCTTTCAGTCTCTCTTCATAGGGCTTGGTTTCCAGACCCCTGATCATCCTGGTTGCCCTCCTCTGAACACGCTCCAGCTTGTCTGCGTCCTTCTTGAAGTGTGGAGCCCAGAACTGGACACAATACTCTAGATGAGGCCTAACCAGGGCCGAATAGAGAGGAACCAGTACCTCATGTGCTTTGGAAGCAATACTTCTATTAATGCAGCCCAAAATAGCATTTGCTTTTCTTGCAATTCTAGACATCACTTTCTTAAAAAGTGATGTCTAGAATTTGAAACAAACCTGCAATTCTTGCTCATGTGGAAAGGCTCAAGGGAGCAAGCATGGCTGCATAGTTAGCTCAATGCTCACAGTGCAATTAGTTCCAGCTAGCCTCTGCTAAGAATGTGGATTCTTGAAAATCTCACAGCTCTCTCCCTTTTGGAGCAAGCGTTGTTATTGAGATAAATGTGAAAATATACAGATTTTCAAGGTGGGGGGGGCACAGAGTTTCTAAGCCCTGTCCATCTTGCATCACATCCTGTCGCTTTCTCCTACTGATATGCCTTTAATGTCTCCCAGTGCACATCTAGCAAAAATTGCTATTTACAGGAGCAGGCAAATCATTGAGTATTGCCTCATCTAGATTATTGCGTCCAGTTCTGGGCTCCACAATTCAAGAAGGACGCAGACAAGCTGGAGCGTGTTCAGAGGAGGGCAACCAGGATGATCAGGGGTCTGGAAACAAAGCCCTATGAAGAGAGACTGAAAGAACTGGGCATGTTTAGCCTGGAGAAGAGGAGATTGAGGGGAGACATGAGAGCACTCTTCAAATACTTAAAAGGTTGTCACACAGGGGAGGGCCAGGATCTCTTCTCGATCCTCCCAGAGTGCAGGACACGGAATAACAGGCTCAAGTTAAAGGAAGCCAGATTCCAGCTGGACATCAGGAAAAACTTCCTGACTGTTAGAGCAGGACGACAATGGAATCAGTTACCCAGGGAGGTTGTGGGCTCTCCCACACTAGAGGCCTTCAAGAGGCAGCTGGATGTTCATCTGTCAGGGATGCTTTAGGGTGGATTCCTGCATTGAGCTGGGGGTTGGACTCGATGGCTGTATAGGCCCCTTCAACTCTACTATTCTACATGATTTGCAAATTGAATACCCTTGGGCAAAATAAACATTTTGATTTGAGAAACCCGTGTTCTGTTCTCACATTCCGTTACAGAACTGGCCATTTTTCTTGATGGAGAGAGCGAACAGCCCATTCCACAATCCAGCTCTTTTCTGACTTGCCTTCACCCAGCTCATGCAACACATTTCTTCAAAGCCGCCTTGCCCTACTTTTAGGAGGCTTCTTGCTAAGGTAGAACAAAGCCAAATTGCTTTTCTGCCTGCTCTGATCTCAATGTTGCTCCTGGAATTGAAAAAGAGCCAAGATGAGGAAAAAGATCAAGCCAGACAAGGTGAACAGAAACCTCGTCTCTGAACACAGGGCAGGAGAGGGGAGATCTATCCGCATAACTGGCAGAGTTCTGAATTGATAAAAGTATGTGCTGGCTGAACATACACTCTTGTCCTTTATAATTTGTCAAGAATAGCACTGGAGGTCAGAGAATGAGAAAGAATGCACACAGAGAGGTTTCAAGACACTGGAACGAAGAAAAAACCCCATTCCCTTCTTCCCCAAAGATTATACGAAGTTTTATAGAACTACAGTGTATTTGTGGATTCTGGATCCATAATAAAGGCATAGCCTTTTCTTTGACACCATTATTCTGGCCTGTCCACATGAGCTGGAGCCTTTGGTGGGGTGGAGCTAGAGGACGTGCCTGATTGGCCCAGCAGAATTCGGAAGATAAAGCACTGGGCGGTGAAGAACAGCAGCACAAAGAAGCAGCACACAAGGAACCATGCATGTGAGGCATCCGAGGAGGATGAGTCTAGCACTGACAGGAGGAAAGATGGGTGTCTACGCGGCACGGATGCTAGCCAATGAGGACTTTTAAACTGCACGAGCACCCTCTTGTCAGAGTGAGCATAGCAGGTTAAGCAGCCAAAGAATCATAGAGGTGAGACGTATCCGTCAAGGCAATCATCTCCTAGACCACCCCTTTTCCCCCTAAAAATGCAGGACATCCTATCCCAATTCTCTGTATTTGTGAAGTTCAGAGGCAAGCGCTGATCCTTAAGTAGCCAAAATGGCACTATCTACGCGCAAGAGGGAGGTGCCAGCAGACTTATCTGCTGTATTTATCAATGGAACCTTCTCAAACTGGGGAGACGCAACGAGTGGGGAACTGCAGGTCTCAGTCCTGGGCCCAGTGCTCTACAACATTTTTATTAATGATTTGGACGAGGAGGTGCAGGGAACGCTTATCAAATTTGCAGATGACACAAAATTGGGTGGGATAGCTAATACCCTGGAAGACAGAAACAAACTTCAAAATGATCTTGATAGGCTGGAGTGCTGGGCTGAAAACAACAGGATGAAATTTAATGGGGATAAATGCCAAGTTCTACATCTAGGAAATGGAAACCAAAGGCACAGTTACAAGATGGGGGATACTTGGCTCAGCAATACTACAAACGAGAAGGATCTTGGAATTGTTGTAGATCGCAAGCTGAATAGGAGCCAACAGCGTGATATGGCTGCAAGAAAGGCCAATGCTATTTTGGGCTGCATTAATGGAAGTGTAGCTTCCAAATCATGTGAGGTACTGGTTCCTCTCTATTCGGCCCTGGTTAGGCCTCATCCAGAGTATTGCGTCCAGTTCTGGGCTCCACAATTCAAGGAGGACGCAGACAAGCTGGAGCGTGTTCAGAGGAGGGCAACCAGGATGATCAGGGGTCTGGAAACCAAGCCCTATGAAGAGAGACTGAAAGAACTGGGTATGTTTTGCCTGGAGAAGAGAAGATTGAGGGGAGACATGAGAGCACTCTTCAAATACTTAAAAGGTTGTCACACAGAGGGGGGCCAGGATCTCTTCTCGATCCTCCCAGAATGCAGGACACGGAATAACGGGCTCAAGTTAAAGGAAGCCAGATTCCAGCTGGACATCAGGAAAAACTTACTGACTGTTAGAGCAGTATGACAATGGAATCAGTTACCTAGGGAGGTTGTGGGCTCTCCCACACTAGAGGCCTTCAAGAGGCAGCTGGACAACCATCTGTCAGGGATGCTTTAGGGTGGATTCCTGCATTGAGCAGGGGGTTGGACTTGATGGCCTTGTAGGCCCCTTCCACCTTTGCTTTTCTATGATTCTTTGACCTGGGGGAGCCCTGGGGTTTGCAGAACTTTAAAAAAGAAGAAAGATGTGTGGTGGTGGGGAATCCTAAGAAGGGGAAGGAAACCAGTCTAAAGATAAGTGAGCATGCTCAGTAGCCATGGGACACTGAGTCAGTTGGGAAGCAAATGCTATTGGCGATGTGCTAGAGGTCACTTATGCTAGAATTTACGTTTATTTATTTATTCTTTATTATTCTTTATTATTACATTTATATACCGCCCATAGCCGAAGCTCTCTAGGCGGTTTACAAATTATGTCCTTGTGAAGGCAATCGGTAGGTACATAGATCTATGAACTAAAAAATTACGTTAGTATGAGAACGTAAGGAGAGCCACGCTGGATCAAAACAAGACCTATCTGGTCCACAATTAAGTTCACCCAATGGCAAACCAGCTGCCCACGAGAAACCCACAAGCAGGACATGAGTGCAAGGGCAATCTCCCGCCCATGTTCCCCAGCAACTGGTGTATGTAGGCATACTGCCTCTGATACTGGAGGTAGAATACAGCCATCAGGAGTAGTATCCATAACCCTATAAATGCCAGCAATAATACTAACCAGCATTCATCCCCAAACCCAGAAATAATTATAGCTAAAAGCCATCAACCTGAAACACAATTCAGGAGAAAACCAATGGGGTCCTCGGAGCGTTTTTGAAGGCCTGCAGAGACGGGGCCTGACAGATCCCAAATGCCAACTCATTCCAGAGGTTTGGCACCATGACCAAAGGGGTAGTTTTCCTTGTACTCAACATTCTAACTGCCCTTGGCAACATGCAAGCGACAGCCATGCAGTGTAGTTTACACGGAATATGGCAGTGTGGACTCTGATTAGTTTACAACAACCCTGAAGTGTTGATCAGAGGTATTAGACCCCTAACACAGGATGGGCTGAAGCTGAAGGAGTAGGCTACAACAACCCTGCAGTATTGACCATTGCTTCTATTCCCACATTACAGGATGGGCTGAGAGAACAGTACACAACAGCCCTTCAGATAATAATAATAATAATAATAATAATAAGAAGAAGAAGAAGAAGAAGAAGAAGAAGAAGAAGAAGAAGAAGAAGAAGAAGAAGAAGAAGAATCCCGCCTTTTGCCCAATACTGGGCCTTAAGGTGGCCTTACAAAACATTACACATATACATTTTAAAACCTATGAAAAGAAATATTCAAAAGTTAAAAGTATATTAAATATAGTACAATATTAAAACATTAAACAATTAAAATACATGACGATTTTTAAAGTCCTTAGCATAGACGGACACCCAGATTATTCACCAAAGGCCTGCCGGAACAAAGACATTTTTGCCTACTTCCAAAAGCACATCTAGCAGGGAGCTACAATCTGCCTGCAGCTCTTTGAACCAGCTGAAGTTTTTGAACAGTCTTCAAAGGCAGCCCCACATAGAGTGTGTTACAGTAATCTAATTGGGATGTAACTAAGGCATGTGTCATCGTGGCCAGGTCCGACACCACTAGGAACGGGTGCAGCTGGTGCACTAGCTTTAACTGTGCGGTGTAGCTCACAGTTATACCTCTACTGCAGATTGGAGGGGAATAAGAGAGAGACAGACAGACAGACAGACAGAGAGAGAAGTTTATGGCAGACCAGAAATGTAGCCCACTGTGAACACTGCAGGCCTGAGGTGGGACTGAGACTGGTTTGCATCCCCAGTCAAAGATCTTCCATGTCTCTCAGGTTGCAGCAAAGGCAAACCTACTTAGGGTTGTCCCCTCAGTTCACCTGCTAGGCCAAATCCAGGGCTCAATTGCATGCAGAAACTTCCTGCTCCACTGTCCAGTATGCAGACTGGCTGTACTTTCCAACATTCAAAAACTAAATACATTTTGCACGTGAAGTCAGACTCAAGTTGAACCAGGAACCCCCATCTTTGATGCTAACATTTGATTTTTCTGACCCCTGACCTACAGGTTCAAGTCTCTCTCTCTCTCTCTCTCTCTCTCTCTCTCACACACACACACACACACACACACACACACACAGATAGAGAGACATGGGGTTCACCAGGGATACAGTGCAATGTTTTCTTTTCAGGGTCCCAATTATGATCCCTAGCAGCCATTGACAGACCCATGAATTTGTCCTTTTAGAGCCAATTATCATAGAATAGTAGAGTTGGAAGGGGCCTATAAGGCCATCGAGTCCAACCCCCTGCTCAATGCAGGGATCCACCTTCAAGCATCCCTGACAGATGGCTGTCCAGCTGCCTCTTGAAGGCCTCTAGTGTGGGACAGCCCACAACCTCCCTAGGTAACTGATTCCACTGTTGTACTGCTCTAACAGTCAGGAAGTTTTTCCTGATGTTCAGCTGGAATCTGGCTTCCTGTAACTTGAGCCCATTATTCCATGTCGTGCACTCTGGGATGATGAAGAAGAGATCCTGGCCCTCCTCTGTGTGACAACCTTTTATGTCCTTGAAGAGTGTGATCATGTCTCCCCTCAGTCTTCTCTTCTCCAGGATAAACATGCCCAGATCATCCAAACAACTTACAGTAATGAATTCTTCAAGTTAACGATGAGCTAAATCTGTGGTCACTCCATGTCACTGGATGACCCCAACTTCTCTCGTGCTATAAGAGCACAAAAATGTCTCTGTCTGCACACCATGTGTAATTTTCTAAGTTTCTATCATATTTCCTTCACGCACACCTAGCTGATTAATTGTCCTTTTTTTCTAAACAAAAAAGCCCCAAACACTTTAACCTTTCCTTGGGCAAATTATTCAAGACAAGGGTAGTGGTGGTTGTTGATGATGATGATAATAATTCCTATAGTCGTTTTCAAAGCACAAAGTCTTTCCAATTCTTATTAGCTTCAGCTGAAATGCCAGCTGCGCCCCTTCCTAGAGTTGGAAGACCTGAAGATGGTAGTGCACGCACTGGTAACTTCGAGGCTTGACTTCTGCAATGTACTCTACAAAGGGCTATATGGCAGCCAGGTTGGACACTGGTACACCTATGGGTGACCACATTACACCAGTTTTAAAATCTCTTCACTGGCTGCCAATTAGTTTCCAGGCGAAGTATAGTGTTGGTAATAATAATAATAATAATAATAATAATAATAATAATAATAATAATAAATTTATTTCTTACCCGCCTCTCCCTTTGGATCAAGGCAGGGAACAACATTAGAACAGGAATCAATACATCTTAAAAATTCTTGATTTTAAATTTATCTGGATAGGCCTGCCAGAAAAGGCTAGTCTTTAAAGCTGCCTTAAAATCACACACAGAGTTAATTTTATGAATCTCCTCCACAATCTGGGGGCGACAGAAGAAAAGGTCCTCTGGGAAACTGATGTCAGCCTAGTTTTAGCTGACTGAAGTAAGTTCACCCCAGGTACCTGAATGTGCGGGGCGGACTGTATGGGAGAAGGCGATCCCGCAGGTAACCTGGACCCAATCCATTTAGGGCTTTAAAGGTAATGACCAACACTTTGTACTTCGTCCGGAAACTAATTGGCAGCCAGTGGAGTGATTTAAATGTTGGGGTAATATGCTCACCCCTAGATGTACCGGTGACCAACCTGGCTGCCATATTTTGAACTAGTTGAAGGTTCTAAACTAGGTACAATGGTAGCCCTGTGTAGAGCGCATTGCAAAAGTCGAGCCTTGAGGTTACCAGCTTGTGCACTACTGTCTTTAGGTCTTCTGACTCTAAGAAGGGGCGCAACTGGCGTATCAGCCGAAGCTGAAAGTAGGCACTCCTGGCCGTCGCGTTTATCTGGGCTGTCATTTGGAGCGACGGATCCAGGAGCACCCCCAAACTGCGAACACAGTCTTTCAGGGGGAGTGTAGCCCCATCCAGAACTGGCTGACACACCTCCAAACCTAGGCCAGAGCCCTTGACAGCAAGCACCTCTGTTTTGTCTGGATTCAGCTTCAGTTTGTTTTTCCTCATCCAGCCCATTACCGCCTCCAAGCATTCATTTGGAGGAGACACACTGTTCTTAGCTGACGCTGTTATTGAAGGCATGGAGAAATATATTTGAGTGTCATCAGCATACTGATAGCACCCCGCCCATGCCTCCGGATGATCTCTCCCAGCGGTTTCATGTAGATGTTAAACAGCATCGGGGAAAGGATGGCACCTTGTGGTCCACCATACAAAAGCTCCTTTTTTGAGGAGCAGCTATCCCCAAGCATCACCATCTGGAATCTACCTGAGAGGTAGGACCGGAACCACCGGAGCACAGTGCCCCCGATTCCCAAACCCCTTAGGCATTCCAGAAGGATACCATGGTCAATGGTATCGAAAGCCGCTGAAAGGTCCAAAAGTACCCGCAGGGACACGCTCCCCCTGTCAATACTCATGCGGAGATCGTCCACTAAGGTGACCATAGCTGTCTCAACTCCGTATCCTGCCCTAAAGCCGGTTTGAAATGGGTCTAGAAAAAATGGGTCTTTATCACCTTTAAAGCCCTACATGGTTTGGGTCCAGGCTACCTGCAGGATCGCCTTCTTCCGTACAATCCGCCCCGCACACTCAGGTCCTTTGGGAAGAATTTCCTTCAGCCAGCCAAAATTAGGCTGACGAGTATTACCCAGAGGACCTTTTCCTCTGCTGCTCCCAGACTGTGGAACGGCCTGCCGGAGGAGATTCGTGAACTTGACAGTCTTTTCGCATTCAAGAAAGCTATAAAGACTGATCTCTTCCGGCAGGCCTATCCAGTGGAATTTTAGGATGTTTTAATAATGTGTACCATTTTTTTAATTCAGGTTTATGTATTTTATACTTATTGTTGTTCCCTGCCTCGATCCAAACGGAGAGGCGGATAAGAAATAAATTTATTATTACTATTATTATTAATTAATATTATTATTACGTGGGAGGGAGCCAGTGCTTGAGTAGAACTTCTGTGACACAGGACTTCCTGGACTGCACCACTTCAGACTGTGCAGTGGGAGCAGGAATGACTCCGCCCCACCACATGCTGGTTTTCTAAGTACAGGGATTTCTTTCTTTTGGTGTGTCAGAGCATTGTAAATACGTCTGAAATGGTACAGTGCAGGAGAACCTGCAGCACGCTAGGTCAGCTCTTAGAAATCCAGCACTTGGTTCCCTAACATCGTGAGACTCTAAACGCAGATCCCACATGCTGGCACCCAGTATTATACCTTTCCTCCACTTTGATGGAGAGGTTGTTGCAGAATTTGTGGATGTATTGAGCGTAGTGCTCCACCAGCGTCATGTCCAAGCCAGTCATCACGATGTTCAAGTCTCCATACTTGTGCTCCGTCCCAGGATCAATCTCCTTCATTTGTATCCGGTCCTTCCTTTTCTTGGAAGACTGTAGGGAAAGAAGCAGAACATAGAATCATAGAATAGCAGAGTTGGAAGGGGCCTACAAGGCCATAGAGTCCAACCCCCTGCTCAATGCAGGAATCCACCCTAAAGCATCCCTGACAGATGGTTGTCCAGCTGCCTCCTGAAGGCCTCTAGTGTGGGAGAGCCCACAACCTCCCTAGGTAACTGGTTCCATTGTCGTACTGCTCTAACAGTCAGGATGTTTTTCCTGATGTCCAGCTGGAATCTGGCTTCCTTTAACTTGAGCCCGTTATTCCGTGTCCTGCACTTTGGGAGGATCGAGACGAGATCCTGGCCCTCCTCTGTGTGACAACCTTTTAAGGATTTGAAGAATGCTATCATGTCTCCCCTCTGTCTTTTCTTCTCCAGGCTAAACAGGCCCAGTTCTTTCAATCTCTCTCCATAGGGCTTTGTTTCCAAACCTCTGATCATCCTGGTTGCCCTCCTCCCCAGCTTGTCTGCATCCTTCTTGAATCTGTACATCTTTAACCCCAAACGGCTCTTTCCTAACCCAGGACGCAACGTGTGTGTGCATGAGCAGGGAGGCGGATGGCATGAGCAGGACACGAAGCTGTGGACACACCTCTCAACCCTGAGCTCTGCAGCTAAGGTTCTCTGAAATCAGATGCAAAGAACCACAGGACACCCTTAACAGTTGGGGGAGAGGAGAGAATTTCCATGGGTAATGCTTTTCCCACTTACTGGAGAAAAGTTGCCCCTGCCAAGATGCTCTCTGCTATACAACTGACAAAAGGTACAGGGACTCAGCCCTTAACTATGATGGGGATTTCATTTCTACCCCTGCCTTTCAGTCCAAGAGGAGCCCCCTGTCCTGAGCAAGGTAGCTTACTGAGAGCTGTTATCCCAGCGAAGGACTGGGTGAAGACAGAGGGCCCATGTACTTGCTGACTTTGATTTACCCGTTGCAGCTGGAGCCATTTCTTTGTTGGCTAGGGCTGGGTCCAACATACGGCACTGCTCTGGAGTAGCATCCCCTCACCGCTTGATCTAGTTCCTGTCCAGTCATTGAGACTAATCCTATTGCCTTCCAATCCATCTCTCTCCTCCGACTGCTGGCAACTGGGTGGCCAGTCGTTGACTGGAGGCGCCTTACTCCCTGACTACTGGCCAGGGAGAGAGAGGAACTGCTCAGATTGAGGAACTTTGTAGCTGTTGCAGACGTGCTGGATTGCAGCTTCTATCACATACAGTCTAACACATCTGGAGGGCACCAGGTTGAGGAAGACTGCTCTAATTGAGGCACAGTACATGACGTACAACTGTGCCTTCAGGCAAGATGAAAATCATCTCTGGGCACAATTTTGTATTTATATATGAATATTAGAGAAAATGGTTTTGAAATTCTTGTAATAATAAGCAAAACTGATAAGAATTATAATCCTTGGAAATGTTCTAAAAGTCAAGGGGACTTTTTCATATGTGGTTGTTGTGCCCAGTTTGATTTTATACATTATGAATAAACTGTTCTATGATAACAGCTGCCAGTTTATGCAAAATACTGGAAGCCATCAAAAAGGCATTCAAGAGGCAGCTGGATAGCCACCTGACAGGGATGCTTTAAGGTGGATTCCGGCATTGAGCAGGGGGTTGGACTCAATGACCTTAGAAGGACCCTTCCAACTCTACTATTTATTCTATTTTATTTATTTACAATATTTATATAACGCTCCCCATTGAAAATTTCAGAGCAGTGTACAAGATAAAATGAAAATAAAATCAGAATAAAACACTTAAAACAGATCTTAAAAGAAGCAAATACAGTGACTCGTGGCTGGACATTAAGGAAAGGCTTCCTGGAATAATGATGTTTTCATGAGGCGCCGAAAGTTTTACAAAGTTGGTGCCTGCCTGACCTCCAGAGGCAGGGAATTCCACAGGAGGGGAGCCACCACGCTGAAGGCTCTTAGAATCACAGAATAGTAGAATAGTAGAGTTGGAAGGGGCCTAAAAAGCCATCGAGTCCAACCCCCTGCTCAGTGCAGGAATCCACCCTAAAGCATCCCTGACAGATGGTTGTCCAGCTGGCCTCTTGAAGGCCTCTAGTGTGGGAGAGCCCACAACCTCCCTAGGCAACTGGTTCCATTGTCGTACTGCTCTAACAGTCAGGAGGTTTTTCCTGATGTCCAGCCGGAACCTGGCTTCCTTTATCTTGAGCCCGTTATTCCGTGTCCTGCACTCTGGGATGATTGTGAGGAGATCCTGGCCCTCCTCTGTGTGACAACCTTTTAAGTATTTGAAGAGTGCTATCATGTCTCCCCTCAATCTTCTCTTCTCCAAGCTAAACCTGCCCAGTTCTTTCAGTCTCTCTTCATAGGGCTTTGTTTCCAGACCCCTGGTCATCCTGGTTGCCCTCCTCTGAACACGCTCCAGCTCATCTGCATCCTTCTTGAATTGTGGAGCCCAGAACTGGACGCAATACTCTAGATGAGGCCTAACCAGGGCCGAATAGAGAGGAACCAGTACCTCACGTGATTTGGAAGCTATACTTCTATTAATGCAGCCCAAAATAGCATTTGCCTTTCTTGCAGCCATATCGCACTGTTGGCTCATATTCAGCTTGCGATCTACAACAGTTCCAAGATCCTTCTTTTGTCACATAAAGATATTTGGTCACATAAAGATACTGTGACATATCTTTATGTGATATATCTTTTGTTACATAAAGATTTTTGGTCCCCACAGATGGAAAGAGGAATGAAATTAGTCATGGCAATTCCCCAATATATGGAAAGTTGAAATTTGGTAAACTCATTATCTAGCACATTCTGAATACTCTACAATGCCCCACAATGGGGCACTTTGCCTCTCTCTCTTGAAACATCTCATACTCAAGATGCGGCCCAACCAGGGCCGAATAGAGAGGAACCAGTACCTCACGCGATTTGGAAGCTATACTTCTATTAATGCAGCCCAAAATAGCATTTGCCTTTCTTGCAGCCGTATCGCACTGTTGGCTCATATTCAGCTTGTGATCTTCCCCTGGTGGACTCCAATCGGAGGATGGATCTATGTGGAACCACGAGGAGCATGCCCTCAGATGACCGGGCAGGAGGCTACGACTCTATGAAACTGACCCCACTTATTGTTAAACTAGAACCACTGCTCTGGATGACGCCACAAGCCAGCTTTAAGGAAACTGACAGTAGAAGCTGCAAAAGTCCTCATCCTCCTGGCCAAGTAGGAGGATAGGAGGTGGAAAGCAGAAGCCCGACACCTGCTGCAGCTCCTACCTGTTCACGGCCCACCATACTGGCCAGGGACTACGTAGTCCCATACATCTGGAGGGCGCCAGGTTGGGGAAGGCTGTGCTACAACATGGTGTGGCGTAAGGTGTGGACATGGCTCCGCCTCTTCAATGACCCGGCCATTGCTCTGCTCCCCAACTGCAGTTCTGCACTGCTGCCGCCAGACTGTGACTCAAATCGGACTTCCAGCCACACTTCCTCTACCCATCCAGAGGGCCCAATTCCCCAGATTCCCCGTATGGGGGTTGGATGTTCTTCGCACAATTCAAATCCTTCCTGCGCAGAAGACTCTTGACATGCTAGGATAAACGGCTCCTATTTCAACCTCTGCCTTCAAGGCGCCCTGCCCGAATGAATGATTGGTTCATTATCTTCCCAAATTGCAAGGGCTTCCTTTCAGAACGCTAGATCTCTCAAAAGGTTTCAGACGGCCTTTTCCCTCACTACCGCCAGCAACTACGAGCCAGTGTGGGGTAGCGGCTGAGGTGTGTTGGATCCTGGAACGGATCTGGTTTTACTTTATTCCATTGTTTTAGAAGTGCCTAGTGCAGCCTTCCTCAACCTGGAGCGTTCCAGATGTGTTGGACTGCATCTCCCAGAATGCCCCAGCCAGCTGGCTGGGGCATTCTGGGAGTTGTAATCCAACACATCTGGAGCGCCCCAGGTTGAGGAAGACTGGCCTAGTGGCATGAAGAAATATGAAGAAGTGTGTTTTCTAAATGTCAAGGCCACAGCTGGACAATTGTTGAATTATTAGCTTGAGATGATTTTTCAATTAGTTAATTAGTAGCTGAGATGACTGTACAGTTTTTGCCCTATATATGTGACTGTGTTTTGTGCATGTTTGATTACCCCCTCCATCTTTACCTCATCTTTAATGCTGCTGCTGTGTAACTAATATTATTTATTTATTATTTATTCATTTAGAATATTTATATACGGCTCCCCATTCAAAAAATTTGGAGCGGTGTACAAGATAAAATGAAAATAAAAACAGAATAAAACAGTTAAATCAAAAATTTTAAAGAAGCAAAAACAGATATTCAAGGCTGCATATTAAGGAAAGGCTTCTTGGAGTAAAGATGTTTTTAGGAGGCGCCGAAAGGAGTACAAGGTTGGAGCCTGCTTGACCTCCGGAGGCAGGGAATTCCACAGGAAGGGAGCCACCACGCTGAAGGCTCTTCCCTTGGTGGATTCCAATCGGAGGATGGATCTAGGTGGAACCACCAGGAGCAGGCCCTCGGATGACCTCAGTGACCGGGCAGGTTGGGAAGGGAGAAGGCATTCTCTCTCGAATATGATCGTTGTGAGTATACTTGTAATGCTGTAACTAAGTTATTCAACTGAACTTTCTATGCCAGTAAAGGCTTTGTTTTAACTTAAACAAAGAATCCTGAGCCTTATTTGTCTTTGCTGTATTCCTGCTGAAAAACGCTTCTAACGCTGCTTATCTCAGAAGAGAGTTTAACTTCCAACAAGGTGTTGGACTGGGAGTCAGGAGATCTGGGTTCTAGTCCCCACTCGGCTATGGAAACCCACTGGGTGACTTTAGGCCAGTCACAAACTCTCAGCCCAACCTCCCTCACAGGGTTGTTGTTGTTGTTGTGAGGATAACATGGAGAGGAGGGGGATTATGTTATGAAAGGCAAATGCTATTTTGGGCTGCATTAATAGAAGTATAGCTTCCAAATCACGTGAGGTACTGGTTCCTCTCTATTCGGCCCTGGTTAGGCCTCATCTAGAGTATTGCGTCCAGTTCTGGGCTCCACAACTCAAGAAGGACGCAGACAAGCTGGAGCGTGTTCAGAAGAGGGCAACCAGGATGATCAGGGGTCTGGAAACAAAGCCCTATGAAGAGAAATTGAAAGAACTGGGCGTGTTTAGCCTGGAGAAGATAAGATTGAGGGGAGACATGATAGCACTCTTCAAGTACTTGAAAGGTTGTCACACAGAGGAGGGCCAGGATCTCTTCTCGATCCTCCCAGAGTGCAGGACACGGAATAACGGGCTCAAGTTAAAGGAAGCCAGATTCCAGCTGGACATCAGGAAAAACTTCCTGACTGTTAGAGTAGTGCGACAATGGAATCAGTTACCTAGGGAGGTTGTGGGCTCTCCCACACTAGAGGCCTTCAAGAGGCAGCTGGACAACCATCTGTCAGGGATGCTTTAGGGTGGATTCCTGCATTGAGCAGGGGATTGGACTCGATGGCCTTGTGGGCCCCTTCCAGCTCTGCTATTCTATGATCTATGTACACCGCCTTGGGTTCCTTGCAGGACAAAATGGCAGGATATAAATGCAATAATAATAATAACAACAACAACAACAACAACAACAATTCAGGCAGCTTAACTGTTTTCGCCCATCTGCAGAGCAAAACAGGTTTAAAAACGGAAACATGTGTTGAAACAGAGAGGAGGGAAACGGCAGCTGTCAAAAATGGGACCTGAAATAATACTTGACTCATTGTGCCTCACACTGAAGTCTGGTCATGATCATGGTAAGTTGTGCAAGTTATTGCATGGATAAGATTAAAAAAAAAGAATCAATTCAGCGCAGGGCAAAATGGTGAAATGGAAAACATTCGTTACAACTGTTTGACATGATGAACTATTTGGAGACAAGGACTTGTCAGGTGTTACTTATTCGGTGTGTACCCTGCCCTGATAGTGCTGCGTAAAGAAATACAATAAGCACCTTCCAACGCAGAGGATGTTTCGCACTGGACAGCCCGCACCAAATAAGGTGCTTTCCCAACAGTCTCGGAATATCCATTTTGAAGAAGCTGCAGAATCAGTAGAGACTAAGATCTGAAATACTTACCTCTGGGGGGAGCAAATGTTTGTACCGGCCAATGCCATGGGTGGGCTGGGACCTGTAGTGCCTGCAGCAGTTCAGCAGCGGGCTGCCTTTAGGAAAGAAAGCAGGACTGTTAGAAAGCCCAAAGATTAGCAGAGGTCTGGGCGTAAAGACACAGCCAAGATCAAGCCACTTTAGGAATCTTTATTTATTTATTTATTACATTTTTATACCGCCCAATAGCCGAAGCTCTCTGGGCGGTTCACAAAAATTAAAATCATAATAAAACAACCAACAGTCTAAAAACACAAATACAAAATACAGTATCAAAAGCACAACCAGGATAAAAACCATGCAGCAGAAATTGATATAAGATTAAAATACAGAATTAGAACAATAAAATTTAAATTTAAGTTAAAATTAAGTGTTAAAATACTGAGAGAATAAAAAGGTCTTCAGCTGGCGACGAAAGCAGTACAGTGTAGGCGCCAGGCAGACCTCTCTGGGGAGCTCATTCCACAACCGGGGTGCCACAGCGAAGAAAGCCCTCCTCCTAGTAGCTACCTGCCTCACTTCCTTTGGCAGGGGCTCGCGGAGAAGGACCCCTGAGGATGACCTTAGGGTCCGGGCAGGTACATATGGGAGGAGGCGTTCTTTCAGATAGCCTGGCCCCAAACCGTTTAGGGCTTTAAATGTTAATACCAGCACTTTGAATCGGGCCCAGACCTGGACTGGCAGCCAATGAAGCTGGAAAAGGACTGGCGTAATGTGGTCTCGTCGGCCAGTCCCTGTTAGTAAACATGCTGCCCTGTTTTGTACCAGTTGAAATTTCCGGACCGTTTTCAAAGGCAACCCCACATATAACGCATTGCAGTAATCCAAATGAGAGGTTATCAGAGCATGGATAACTGTAGCTAGGCTATCTCTTTCCAGATAAGGGCGCAGTTGGTAAATCAACTATTCTGCTCATCCAGTGCTTTTCAAAGTGTACTCTAAGGCCAGGGTGGGCAGGAGGTAGGTTTCCCAACGTTTGAGATTTCAGCTCCCAGAGGCCCCAGCCAGAACGGCCAATGGTCAGGAATACGGGAAGTTGAAGGTGCAAAACATCTGGAGATCTACTTTCTGTCCAGCCCTGCAAGCCCTGGGGTGTCGTTGGAAGCTTATCAGGGGTTCCTTAATGAGAACATCAGTTATGGCAAATCTTTGTAAGCCGCCCAGAGACCTTTGGCTATTGGGCGGTTTAGAAATGTAATAAATAAAATCAATAAATAATAAATATATAAGCGGAATAAACGAAATGAAAAATTAAATGGCAAAGCAGTTTTCCTGGAACACAGCTTAACCATCACCAGCTACATCTCTCTTGCAATGTTTTTAAATTTTGTATACTTTTAATGTTGACGGTTTCTAACTTTTGTAAACCGCCCAGAGAGCTTCGGCTATGGGGCGGTATATAAATGTAACAAATAAATAAATATAAATAAATAAAACAGCATAAAAACATGATATAAAATACAATATAAAAGCACAACCAGGATAAAATCAGCAGATGTAAAGCCCACAGAATTCAATAGTTTGCAAGTAAACAAAACCAGGATCAGACACTTAGTACGTATCAATCCTAGTCCAAGTCTTGCTGAAAGATGAGGTAAAGCAAGTAAGGAGGGGAGAGTCTGTTGGCCTCATGCCCTGGCCAGTGGAAGCTGGTGGCTCCAAAATCAGTGGGGCAGTCAATCCACTCCAGGTTTTCAGTCGGAACTCTAAAAGAATGCAATCACCTTGGATAGCTCCTTTAGAGTTCTGATTAAAAGCCAGAGCGGACTCATCACTCCAATGACGTCGGAGCACCAGCCTCCAATGGTCCTGCCTGTACGCTTTGCAAGGGCAACGGCTTGGCCACTCTGAGGACAGAATGCTGAAATAGCTTTCGGTCCAGACCTGCAGGGCTCTTCTTATGACGAGGACAAACTGCTGTTAAAAAGAGGAGGACGTACCCCTACACCTGAACTGCTATTTTACGTGGACTTTTTGTTAGGTTTTGAACCTGAGGGCAGGGATGTGACGTTTTCTAATTTTGTACAGCACCTAATAGCTCTTACAAATAATGATGAAATGGACATTATCAGGGGTAAGGCCCACTCTATACCTTCCCAGGGAGAGAAAGATTATAATTTTCTTTATACACAGTGGAGCACCTCAGGGTACCAGCTCGAAAGATGGTTCTCCTTCCTACAGGAAGGGGATGGTAGTTATCTTACCTAAAGAACAGATGGAATTCCTTCTTGACGCCTTTAAGGTAAGACTAAAGGAAAAAGAAAGCTGATTGTTACAATTTGTTGATGCTACAATATTTTTCAACAGCTTCTTAAAGTTTTCCAATAACAGTGTAACTATAATGACAAGGCCCCAGGCTGCTTCGTCCAACCGCCTGTGGCAGAGTGGGAAAAGTGTTGGACTGGGAGTTGGGAGATCTGGGTTCTAGTCCCCATGACCATGGAAACGCACTGGGCGACTTTGGGCCAGTCACAGACTCTCAGCCCAGCCGACCTCACAGGGTTGTTGTTGTGAGGATAAAACAGAGAGGAGGAGGAGGGTTATGTATGCCGCCTAGGATTCCTTGGCTGAAAAAAGGCGGGATATAAATGCAATAATAAGAGCCGTCAGCGTGGTGGCCCCTCTCCTATGGAACTCCCTGCCTCTGGAGGTCAGGCAGTCGCCAACTTTGTATTCCTTTCGGTGCCTCCTGAAAAAGTCATTATTCCAGGAAGACTTTCCTTAATGACCAGCCACGGTTCACTGTACATTTTGCCTCTTTTAAAATCAATTTAAAATGTTTTATTCTGTTCTTATTTTATTTTATCTTGTACACCGCTCCAAAATTTTGAATCTGGAGTGGTATATAAATATTAAAAATAAATAAATAACAGCAACTTTGGAGTCAGTACAAATGGCAATAGCCATAAAGCAAAACAATCCACAAGAGAAAGCCTTTGGATGCAATCTCTTGTACATTCACTTAGAAGTAAGTCCCACTAGTCAACGTGGGTTGAACTCCAGGTAAATAGGCAGAGGGTCGTACTGTTTTTCTCCCTTTTCCCTGGTTCGGTGTCCCACACTGGCTGCGAGGTAAAGAACTGAATGAGGACTGCAATGTGAACACACCTGAATATCACCCCACAGTCCTCAACTTTAGTGCAACCATTCTGTAAATGAAAAATTTAATCGGGACAGGAAACAAAAGATGCCAGATCTGCCTAAATATTAGTCTTCTTACCTGATCAATGCAGAGGTCTCTTTTAAAAAAAGTTCCTTTCCCAGGCACAGCACCTAGAAGAATAATGCGGGGGGGGGGGGGAGGAAGAGTTAGATCCTCTGAAATAAAGCAAGAAATACTGCAGAGAGCTTTCATTTTAGCTCCTACCTCCCACTTCAACACTCCAAATTTGCAAGCCATCAGCAAACTCCTCGAAGTGTTATTAAAAGCCCTGAAGGCTGGTGTTCGGAAGAGAACAACAGGAAGACAGATGACTGCAATTTCTCTTCTCGCATGCTCCATCACTTGTATGTGTGCATTTCAACCGCATAATAATATTCATAGGGATGGGGAACACGTCAAGCTGAATTCATTCTCGATGCCATACTCTCGTCTTCAGCTCAGGACGATACACGATTCCTTAAATCAATGTACTTGAAATCCCATCCACTGGATTTTAATCTAAAAAGGAGACAGTGGCCTAGTTCAGACAACACGCTAAACCATGCTGCTTAACCACAAAATGGTTAAGGATTAACCATTTTGTGGTTAAGCAGCATGGTTTTGTGTGTTGTCTGAACCAGGCCAGTAGATCTGGAGAAAGTGTATAGAGAGGGACAACTGAAGTTAGCTCTTAATGGAAAGAAAGACTTTAAGGCTTAACTAGGGTGACCCTATGAAAAGGAGGACAGGGCTCCTGTATCTTTAACAGTTGCATAGAAAAGGGAATTTCAGCAGGTGTCATTTATGTATATGGAGAACCTGGTGAAATTCCCTCTTCAGTACAACTGTTAAAGACACAGGAGTCCTGTCCTCCTTTTCATATGATCATTCTACCTTTGCCCATATTCTGGGGTAGTGAATTCCATGGGATCATGTGTAGGGTTGTTGGAAAAGTGCCCTCTCTGAGGCAGAGTTGCTAAGGTAGTTGCTAACGAAATGTTGCAAAATGTCCATGAAAAACCATTCCAAGGATAAGCAAAATCAAGTATTGTTTTCTTAAAGAACATTCAGTACCTATCTCTTTGTATTGAAGCTTGCCAATAGAAAATGCAATGCATTCTCTTTTCCAGCTAGAAATTTCCTGCTAGATGGTGTCTACGTATGTAACACCGGAGAAGATAGTGTATAAAACCTAGCTGCCTCCCTTGCGAGGTACGCACGTGCTTTGGAGCAATTCGCAATTCCATATGAAAAGGAGGACAGGGCTCCTGTATCTTTAACAGTTGCATAGAAAAGGGAATTTCTGCGGGTGTCGTTTGTATATATGGAGAATCTGGTGAAATTCCCTCTTCATCACATCAGTTAAAGCTGCAGGAGCTATACTAGAGTGACCAGATTTAAAAGAGGGCAGGGCACCTGCAGCTTTAACTGGTGTGATGAAGAGGGAATTTCACCAGTTTCTCAATATATACAAATGACGCCTGCAGAAATTCCGTTTTCAATACAACTGTTAAAGATACAGGAGCCCTGTCCTCCTTTTCATAGGGTCACCCTAGCTTAACCAGCTAACACACTTGTTAGCTTAGGAAGAATTTTACTACACAGGCACATGGCCGTGGTTTATAAAATCTCAATTAAATGAAATGAAACAGACAGCACAAAGGTATAGAGATGTTTATCTCAGTATACTAGACCTAGGATCATCCAGTGAAATGCTTTGGCAACAGGCTCAGGACAAACAAAAGGAAACATTCACACATGATCCCATGGAATTCACTACCCTAGAATTTGGCAAAGGCCACTAATACAAGTCGATTTTTAATGGTTTAGATCAGTTCTTGACCTGAAAAAAACGTAAGTAGAGCCAAATTATCACTCCTTAGCAAACTCTTAAGTGGTGCATGCTCACAAGGTTGGAGCCAAAATGAATAAAGGAGAAAGAGGTATTTATTTATTTTATTTATTTAAGGATTTTTATGCCGCCATTCAGCCAAAAAAGGCTCTCACGGCGGCTTACAAAAGTATTTCTTGACAGTCCCTGCCCACAGGTATCATCACCCTGTCACTAATGCTACCTGAACTGTTTCCATCTCAGCTGGTTATTATTTATTTAAAACAACCGAATAATTGAAGTTGTCTATGTGGAATACAAATTAAAAACGTAAAATACAAGGTAAATATGATAAAACAATGAAATAAATCAGATAAAAGCAGAATAAAAGCACCACCAGCATATAATAAAACAAAACAAAAAAGTAAAAGTAAAACAGCAGCCACGTTAGAACAGTGCAAAGATCTAAAACAGCCAAGCTGGTACTTTCCAAATGTTTTGGACAACTTCAAACGTTCCTGACCATTGGCCATGCTAGCTGGGGCTGATGGGAGATGAAGTACAAAATATCTAGAGGGCAACAGATTAGTGGAGGTTGATCTAAAAACTGTCCCTAAAAGCCTGGGAAAATAGAAAGGTCTTCACTTGGTGCTAAAAAACACCATGACAGAGATCTCAGGTGGGCCTCTCTGGGGAAGACATTCTACAGACAGGGATTCATCACCTCTTGTAGCCAACCACCTAGTCAGGGGCACCTGGAAAAGGGCCTCAGATGACCTTAGGGTTTGGGTAAGAAAAACTGGGAGGAGACACTCCTTCAGGTAACCTGGCCCAAAGCTCTTTAAGTAGGGTGACCATATGAAAAGGAGGACAGGGCTCCTGTACCTTTAACATTTGCACAGAAAAGGGAATTTCAGCAGGTGTCATTTGTATATATGGAGAACCTGGTGAAATTCCCTCTTCATCACAACAGTGAAAGCTGCAGGAGCTATACTAGAGTGACCAGATTTAAAAGAGGGCAGGGCACCTGCAGCTTTAACTGTGGTGGTGAAGAGGGAATTTCACCAGGTTCTCCATATATACAAATGGCACCTGCTGAAATTCCCTTTTCTATGCAACTGTTAAAGATACAGGAGCCCTGTCCTCCTTTTCCTATGGAATTGCTAAATGCTCCAAAGCACGTGCGTACCTCGCAAGGGAGGCAGCTAGGTTTTATACACTGTCTTCTCCAGTGTTACATACGTAGACACCATCTAACAGGAAATTTCTAGATGGAGAAGAGAATGCATTGCATTTTTCTTTTGGCAAGCCTCAATGCAAAGAGATAGGTACTGAATGTTCTTTAAGAAAACAATACTTGATTTTGCTTATCCTTGGAATGGCTTTTCATGGACATTTTGCAACGTTTCGTTAGCAGCTACCTTAGCAACTCTGCCTCAGAGAGGGCACTTTTCCAACAACCCTCCACATGATTTTTGTGAACCACCCAAAGAGCTCCAGCTATTGGGCGGTATAGAAATGTAATAAATATATAAATAAATAAATGATCCCATGGAATTCACTACTCCAGGATATGGGCAAAGGTAGAATGACCACATGAAAAGGAGGACAGGACTCCTGTGTCTTTAACAGTTGTACTGAAGAGGGAATTTTACCAGGTTCTCCATATATACAAATGACACCTGCTGAAATTCCCTTTTCTATGCAACTGTTAAAGATACAGGAGCCCTGTCCTCCTTTTCATAGGGTCACCCTACGTAAATTAGCATTAGCACGGACCGCAAAGGGTTCTGGGAACGGCCATGCTCTGGATATGGCCACAGGGCGAAAGGTAAGACACAGAAGCAAAGAATCGTGGGGAAAGACAACGAATATAATAAAGGAAGGTCAAACTATCGGGGGTAGGAGGCGTCCCGTCTCTCCCCTTCTACTTAAAGGGTACATACTTTGCCCAGAGCCGCGGTCATGCTCCACAACAGCTATTTCCAATCCTCCAGGCGGTAACCACGGCGACGCAGCAGAAGAAGCACGAGCCTGAATAGGTCCACTGCACATACTGGTCCCCCCAGTCTCTTAGGTCCGGCGACAAAATGTGTCCCCCCTCGCTCCCTGGCTCATTCAACACAGTTCCGCGGCACGTTTTGTTCCGCCTTTCACTTCGGTAGTCCTCCAGTTGAAGAGCAGGAGGGCTGGGAGAGATTGTAGCCGCCGCCAATCAGTGACATCCTCCTCCCAGCGGCTGCTCTAATTGGTTAAGAACGGAGGGTAGAAATAAAAACAGAAGGAGGAGCCTTCCCTCTGTTGGAGTCGATTTTAACCATTCATTTCTTTGAAGCAAAGTCGGTGAGTGGGGTTTCCCCCCCTCTTCAACAAGCAGAATTATGAAAGAGGATTTCAACAAGATATTGCTGCTGTGTGCTGAACTTGTGCCTGAAATTCAAAATGTACCTACTTGGGTAGTAAAAAATAAAAAGGCAGACTGTTTTCTGAGTTGCTCTCAGGCTGTCAGTAACTTTTCTGCTACTAGCAGCAATTTCTCTTTATTTTTTGGCAATATTTATTTACGTTATTTCAATATTTTCTACAATATTTACAGAGCAATCCTATATTCCAAATCTCCGTGGGGAGGGATATGAAGCTGCTGCTTTATTGGCGCAGCAGTGGCCATATCTGATATATGCTCAGCCCAGGGGACGAGGGACTGAGATAATCTGAAAATAGGGCAAAAGTTAGGGTGACCCTATTAAAAGGAGGACAAGGCTCCTGTATCTTTAACTTTTTCATTGAAAAGGGAATTTCAGCAGGAATCATTTGTATATATGAAGAACCTGGTGAAATCCCCTCTTCATCACAACAGTTAAAGCTGCAGGAGCCCTGCCCTCTTTTAAATCTGGTCACTCTAGTATAGCTCCTGCAGTTTTCACTGTTGTGATGAAGAGGGAATTCCACCAGGTTCTCCATATATACAAATGACACCTGCTGAAATTCCCTTTTCAATACAACTGTTAAAGATACAGGAGCCCTGTCCTCCTTTTCATAGGGTCACCCTACAAAAGTGGCAGCTACACACCATTCTCCATGGATACATTTCCAGGCTAGGCTGCTCCCCTCTCTTTTGACCTTCCATTGGTAGGGCAAGACGTTTTTATTCAGGCAGGCTCTTAACATGTAAGGGAACAGTGGCGATACACTTTTCAAAATATTTCAAAGGTTGTCACACAGAGGAGGGCCAGGATCTCTTCTCGATCCTCCCAGAGTGCAGGACATGGAATAATGGGCTCAAGTTAAAGGAAGCCAGATTCCAGCTGGACATCAGGAAAAACTTCCTGACTGTTAGAGCAGTACGACAATGGAATCAGTTACCTAAGGAGTTCATGGCCTCTCCCACACTAGAGGCCTTCAAGAGGCAGCTGGACAGCCATCTGTCAGGGATGCTGTAGGGTGGATTCCTGCATTGAGCAGGGGGTTGGACTCGATGGCCTTATAGGCCCCTTCCAACTCTACGATTCTATGATTCCCGTAGGAATTAGAATGCCTGGCCCAAATCTTTGCCAGATCTGACATCCCGGATATGCCTGCACTGTTTTTCTTTTCTTTCATATGGGAATCGTGGTCTCTCCCACACTAGAGACCTTCAAGATGCAGCTGGACAGCCATCTGTCAGGGACACTTTAAGGCATTTTCCTGCATTGAGCAGGGGGTTGGACGCGATGGCCTTATAGGCCCTTTCTAACTCTGCTATTCAATTGATGGCCCCAGGGAGAGGTTTCATCTCTCTGATTAATGTAATATGCCAAGAGTTAAAAGATGGCTTCTCTGCCAAAGGGTGGCTACAGATGGCTAGGTGCCAGATTTGCATTCCTTAATGATGGACATCATGTCCTAACAGACAAAGGGGAAAACTTTCGACCAATAGAGCATTGAATGTAACCTATGACTCATTGAGATTGTGCACCTTAACTTGAAAATTTAATGTAACTTAACTTCCTAATCCAGAACTGACCAATAGAAGGGTTAGAAAGAGACTAACACCATCTTGTTGTCAGGGCCTATATATACTGTGAGATCCCTTTGTTCTGGGTACCTCCATCTTGTGGAACCGGACAGCACCCCCATACTGCAGTATCAGAAGTAAATGGATTAAGTGTATTCTCTAGCCTCGTGTGTTTGATTGGCTATTAACACGCCGGGGAAGCGGGCCTTTAAATCCCTGGTTAAGGGACAACACTATGATCTGGGGGGCCATAGGATACTTTAGATCTCTGGATCTGCAGTTGGAGACAGCACTCTGACCTGGGATCCAAGAATCCACACTCCAGTCCCTCACAGCCAGTGCAGTCTGCCTCTCTGAGGTTAGAAAAGCAACCTCAGACAGAGGGTAGAGGGGGTGTTCCAGGGGGAAGAGGCTGGAAAGGACAGGATACAAGCTATCCCAAGGACTCTCCAGCCTCTCCCACCCCCCTCTGAGGAGCCCCAGTTAGACAGGTAAAAAATACAGAACAACAGGAACAGTGGAGGCAATTATCACCTCTGCCGCTTCTCCCGCTCTGCACTGGATGCTCAAAAGCCTCAAGGTTCAGAGGCTTACGTGTATTGTGAACTCATAGGATTGCCCCCATATCTGATCTTTTGCTAAAGGGGTTCTTTATTGGTTGGGTACTGGGTTTTTGTGTTTTAAATTGTGTTTTTAACCTGTATTTTATTGTTGTTAGACATCTTGAGAGCCTTTTTTGGCAGAAACGTAGAATATAAACCAAAAGAATGAATCACAGCAAACACCTACCAATTAGGGGTTGTGCCAGCAATGGGGGCCATGTTAGGGTGACCATATGAAAAGGAGGACCGGGCTCCTGTACCTTTAACAGTTGCATAGAAAAGGGAATTTCAGACGGTGTCATTTGTATATATGGAGAACCTGGTGAAATTCCCTCTTCATCACCACAGTTAAAGCTGCAGGAGTTATACTAGAGTGACCAGATACAAAAGAGGGCAGGGCACCTGCACCTTTAACAGTTGTGATGACGAGGAAATTTCACCAGGTTCTCCATATATACAAATGTTAAAGGTACAGGAGCCCGGTCCTCCTTTTCATATGGTCACCCTACACTATCTTTGGCAGCTGGCTTAGCCTGTTCAGAGATGCTGGGTTTGTAGGACTGCCCCTGATGAAACTCCTCTTTCCAAAAGGTGTTGGGTTCGTTATTAGTATGTTTTTCACTGTCATATTTGAGAACAAATTCTTCTTCTTCTTTTTTTGCATTCCATCCTGGGGGGGATCTACACTACTGCTTTAAAGCGCTTTAAAGCGCTTTATAACAGTTTTGAGAACTGTTTGAGCCCAGGACACACTGCATATACAGTTTTTAAAACATTTTCAAAGTGCTTTAAAGCGCTTTAAAAGCAGTAGTGTAGATCCCCCCTGCTTTGGTGCGTTCCTTCTGATTTTTTTGTGAGGACATTCACAGGCCAGCTGAAGCCAGATCATATTAGTCAAGAGGCAAAGGGATCCCTCCCTAGCAACAGAGTAATGGCAGTATATTGCTTAGACTGACTTTTGTAACCAACTCGAGTTTGAGTAACTTTCCTGCAGTGCACCCACGCCCTGCAGCACACTGGGTGGGTGGGTGGAGGGTTAGGTTAAGGTCTTTCTCTTTGCAGGAATTGGACCAGATCCCTTCCTGCTCTTCTGTTGTTCCCCGCCTCGATCCTATCGGAGAGGCGGGTAAGAAATAAATTATTATTATTATTATTATTATTATTATTATTATTATTATTATTAAATAGTCTGTGGATAAAAAGCACACTTCTCCGAGCTGAGGATCAGAGACTGCTTCAAATAAAAGGCAAGCCCACGGAAGCAGCCCAAAGGACTCATAGCTTTCTTTAACTGACATCTGAGTTGGTTGGGCAGAAAAGACTGACATACAAATGCACGGAATTAATCACCCTGAAGGAAGGCAGCGTCAGGTTTCGATACAGTGACTCAGCTGCTGCAGAGCCTGGCTGACAGCATCAGTCGGGATGTGATTGGGCTAGTCCACCTGTGGGCAGGCTAGCCGCAGTCCTATGCACACACAAAGGGGGGGGGAGTTAACCCCCTGAAGACACATTGCTTTCGTGGGAGCCTGAGGGCGTGACCCTCCCTCAGGACCAGTATACCTGAGGGGTGGCAGCAGCGAATCTCAAACGTGGCAAGAGCTTGCACCGTGCAATCAAACTCCAGAATGTCAGTCCTCCTTGCTGCTTTTGTCATTGGGTTGCAGAAGCATCAATCGAAGCAAGGGGGGGCTCAGGAATCATAGAATCATAGAATCATAGAATAGCAGAGTTGGAATGGGCCTACAAGGCCATCGAGTCCAACCCCCTGCTCAATGCAGGAATCCACCCTAAAGCATCCCTGACAGATGCTTGTCCAGCTGCCTCTTGAAGGCCTCTAGTGTGGGAGAGCCCACATCCTCCCTAGGTAACTGGTTCCATTGTCGCACTGCTCTAACAGTCAGGAAGATTTTCCTGATGTCCAGCTGGAATCTGGCTTCCTTTAACTTGAGCCCGTTATTCCGTGTCCTGCACTCTGGGAGGATCGAGAAGAGATCCTGGCCCTCCTCCGTGGGACAACCTTTTAAGTATTTGAAGAGTGCTATCATATCTCCCCCTCAATCTGCTCTTCTCCAGGCTACACATGCCCAGTTCTTTCAGTCTCTCTTCATAGGGCTTTGTTTCCAGACCCCTGATCATCCTGGTTGCCCTCCTCTGAATACTCAACTCCCACCAGCTACCTCCTGGCCCAGGGAAACAGCCATACTGAGTGTGGCAGGGAGGCTTTGTGGGGCGGGGGGGGGGGGATGCCTGGTTTTAGAAACAGGTTTATAACAGATGAATAACATGACCAACTTGTGATATTTTGTACTTACACTTTGTACTTGTCACTGCCTCCAGAATGTGTTCCCCACATTTACCTGTTTATAGCATAGAAGCTTTCTTGATTTGGTGCCAGATGGTTTCTGAAATTCTGACAGCTATAAGCTCTGGCGCCAGGTTTTTTACGACAATATACTGCAGAATACAGAAAAACAGGGTCTCAAAAATGAAAGATACGGTAAGGAAATATGTGGAAGTTGCCGAAACTGTGGGTCATGCTACTAGATCTCATGGAAGCATTGGATCTCATAGAAAGATCAGAGGCTTTTCTATTCTAGGGATATAGAGTAATGCAAGCAATATAGTAACCTTGCTGTCTTTGGAAGTTGAAATTCCCAGTTTCCATAGTCACCATAGAGATGGTAAAGGTGTATAGCTGATAACCTCCAAGTTAGATTACTGCAATGCACTCTACGTAGGGCTGCCTTTGAAGACGGTTCGGAAGCTGCAGCTCGTGCAAAATGCAGCAGCCAGATTGATTTCGGGAACCAGAAGGTTCGACCATATAACACCTGCTCTGGTCCGCTTGCACTGGCTGCCTGTATGTTTCCGAGCCCAATTCAAGGTGCTGGTTTTGACCTATAAAGCCTTACACGGCTTGGGACCACAATACCTGACGGAACACCTCTCCCAACGTGAATATACCCGGTCACTACGTTCAACAGCTAAGGTCCTCCTCCGGGTGCCTACTCCGAGAGAGGCTCGGAGTGTGGCAACGAGGGACAGGGCCTTTTCAGTGGTGGCCCCCAGACTGTGGAATGATCTCCCTGATGAAACTCGCCTGGCGCCAACACTGCTATCTTTCTGGCGTCAGGTTAAGACTTTCCTCTTTGCCCAGGCATATGGTGGCACATCTTAATCACCCACTTGTTTAGTTTTTTTAATGGTTTTTAATGCTTTATGTGTGTATGTTCTGTGTCTTAGAATTTTAAATTTTGTATACTCGTTTTAATCTTAATTTTAGAATTTCTGTAAACCGCCCAGAGAGCCCTGGCTATGGGGGCGGTATATAAGTGCAATAAATAAATAAATAAACAAATACTCATATACATGGGGTGTGTGTGTGTCTCTCAGTAGATTGCCAATATTTAAATCTTGACAGTGTGGAAAACAAAACAAAAAACTGTATATGGAGGTTATGAACTTTTTTTTTTTTACTGATTCTTTTATCTGTTCTGAATTCCCCACCCATTCAGCTTGATGGAATAACTCCATTGGGTTCTGATGTTTTGTAGTTCAGGCTATTAGAGTTATTGCGTATGTACCCAAATCAGCATCAGCCATGCACAACAGGGAGGTTTCAGCAGACCATTCCTTTTAGAATTAAAAAAATCCCTAACCGGGGGCGGGGAACAAGGACCCCCCCCCAATGAAGACAGAGCGTGCACGCTAGCAGTAAGTACCTTGGGAGGGGGAAGTAGAATGGCTGGATTACTGAACAGAAACACTCCACGCTGCAACATTTTGTGGCAACACCTACTTGTTTTTCCCTATTTAAATTGCAGGTCAAGTGCAAATCATAACCATGTGATAAAAATAACAGCATGCAGGAATACTGTAGCATTACAGGCAGAATGCACGAAGCACTAGCTTTTTATAATTGGGGTGGGGTGTGGGAGAGAATCAAGCCGACATATGCTGCTGTAGGATAGATAGATTTGCTTTTATGCTTTCTGAGACAGGTGCTTGGCAACCCGCAATGACTCCACTAATGGGCACAATCCACCAGGGAGTTTTTCCTGTATAGCAAACCTCCTGGAAATAGTGAGCGGCAGCCACGCAAGACCACTGCCGTGTCCTTTGTGTAGGGAGCCAAGCGGCTCCCGTTCATTTCAGGATAAATTGCCAGCGGATTGTGACCGAGATCAGAAATCCCCAAGCCGGAGCTGGTGTTATAAATGAGCCACTGCCAGCTATTCACATCCTCTGCCTTTCATACACAAGAAAGTGTTGCCGTTGCCTCCCTCTCCTTGAAGCCCATGGAAGCTCATTCATGCTCCCAACCCCCGTTGATGATGAAAGCAGTTCCAAGAACCCACTTGAAAACCACAGTCACAAATGATTTGAATATTTCCTGTTGCCAACCTGGGCCACCTGGGGAAATGCTTGCAAAGGGAACTGTAATATAGCTGAAAGCCTTTGCCTTTCAAAGAAAGGCTCCTGTTGCAGCCAGATAGTGTCACATGTGTGTATATTTATGGGCAAGTCATCCTCTCTTCTTTAAATTATCCATTTATTATTCATTTGCAGCCGGTATCAGGAATGGTCATTACTTTGAATGCCTTCCACATTCTGATAAATCAATATGTTCTTGGGGTTACTAGCTTTTGAGGTTGCCACTGTAGCACTGCCTTTAACAGCAGAATGATGTGCAGAGTTAATCATGCTCATCTCCGCACTGTGACAATGTCATCATCTGCAGGTCCAGTTGCGGATGAAGGCAGAAGAGTAGACATGGTCTGCTTTTTTTCCTGGTCAGTTGGCCACCTTATGCACTCCGGTTTCTCAATGCTGTGAATCAAAACCAATTGCACCCATTGATTAACTCTAAAAGAGTGGTGTCCAGGTGCAAGCCTCAAAGGCACTTCCTGACCTGGCAGATTCCTGTTCCCAGATTTTTGGGGATGCAGGGTAATTAGAATTTTTGTCCATCGGGGCTGCTGTTCCTTCGTTGGTCACAGATATTTAATAGGAGAGCTTTCTCCAGCATGAGAACATATGAAGCACCGTGGTGGATGAGACCATGGGTCCATCTAGTCCAGTATTGTGTTCTTACAGGGCCTAACTGGATACCCAAAGAGAAACAAAGTCCTATGAAGAGAGACTGAAAGAAGCAGACAAGCTGGAGCATGTTCAGAGGAGGGCAACCAGGATGATCAGGGGTCTGGAAACAAAGCCCTATGAAGAGAGACTGAAAGAACTGGGCCTGTTTAGCCTGGAGAAGAGAAGATTGAGGGGAGACATGATAGCACTCTTCAAATACTTAAAAGGTTGTCACACAGAGGAGGGCCAGGATCTCTTCTCGATCCCCCCAGAGTGCAGGACACGGAATAATAGGCTCAAGTTAAAGGAAGCCAGATTCCGGCTGGACATCAGGAAAATCTTCCTGACTGTTAGAGCAGTACGACAATGGAATCAGTTACCTGGGAGGTGGTGGGCTCTCCCACACTAGAGGCCTTCAAGAGGCAGCTGGACAACCATCTGTCAGGGATGCTTTAGGGTGGATTCCTGCATTGAGCAGGGGGTTGGACTTGATGGCCTTGTAGGCCCCTTCCAACTCTGCTATTCTATGATTCTATGATTCTATAAGCCCACAAGCAGGACATGCACGCAACAGCCTTCTGCCATCTGAGTTCCCCAGCAATTGCTACTGAGAGACATACTGCCTCTGATACTGGAGATAATATATAGCCGTTAATGCTGTGATGGGCAAAACATTCCTTATTAATTTTCCACCTGCCCTCCAAACTCAGGGGCTGCAGCTTAGTAGCAGAGCCCCTGCTTTCATGTGGAAGGGCCTAGGTTTGATCCTTGGCATCCCTAGGTAGAGCTGAAAGAATTCTTGCCTGAAACCCTGGAGAGACGTTGCTGCCAGTCAGTGTTGACAATACTGGGCTAGATGGACCAAAGACAGCTTTCTTAGAAAGCCCAGAACAGGGCATGAGTGTGGTGTAGTGGCTAAGGTGTTGGGAGAACCGGGTTCTAGTCCCCACTCGGCCATGGAAACCCACTGAGTGACTTTGGGCCAGTCACAGACTCTCAGCCCAACCTACCTCACAGGGTTGTTGTGGTGAGGATAACGTGGCGCGGAGGAGGATTATGTATGCCACCTTGGGTTCTTTGGAGGAAAAAAGGTGGGATATAAATGTAAAAAATAAATGAAAGCACCAGACCCCCCTTGCAGTTGCTTAGAGTAACTGGTATACTGTCTCTAAACATGGAGGTTCCATTTTGCCATCACAATTTATAGCCGTTGATCTATTCTCTATGAATTTGTCTAAACCTTTTATAAGGTAATCTAAGTTACTGGTTTCTTTAAAAAGATATGTGTGGATAGGATTGCAGCCCTAATGGATCTTTGGTCTGATCTAGCAAGCAAGCCTCATCTTATGTTCATAACAGATGAGGCGCGCAAGTCTAAGTACACTTATTACTGAACCCGTAAACAATGCATAGAACAAGGGCATAAAACGCCCAATTAAAAATCACGTTTAAAAAGCAAAACAAAACTATTTTGAATGAATGAATACATTTTATTGAGCAGCTACCTGGGCTACTGCAATTTACAACCAAAAGCCTAAAACCATCAAAGGGTAGTATCCAATATTAGTCCTACATAGAGTTGTTGTTTATTCGTTCAGTCGCTTCTGACTCTTCGTGACTTCATGGACCAGCCCACGCCAGAGCTTTCTGTCGGCTGTCGCCCCCCCCAAGGTCAAGTCTGTCACCTCCAGAATATCATCCCTCCATCTTGCCCTTGGTCGGCCCCTCTTCCTTTTGCCTTCCACTTCCCCTAGCATCAGCCTCTTCTCCAGGGTATCCTGTCTTCTCATTATGTGGCCAAAGTACTTCAGTTTTGCCTTTAGTATCATTCCCTCAAGTGAGTAGATCCATTGTAATGAATGAAACTTATGATGGTTATGACTAATTTAAATCCCATTCATTTCAATGGGTCTACTCTACACAGGACTAACATTGGATACCACCCAAACATATTCCACAATGTTTAAATAGTTCCAATTATCCTACCTCCCAACTGTTTTTTTTTGGTTATGTTTTGCCTGATGAAGATATCTGGAGGTCTTGAAAGCTTGCACATTTTTTGTGTTCTTTGAGTTGGCCCTAATAAAGATATTACACCATATGGACTTGGGAACTTTTCTCGTGGCCAACACGACTGCCTTTCTTTTATTTTTTTAATTTCATTTCATTTTTATTTTTATTTATTTATTTAAAAGACAAAAGTAAATGACTGACAGCTACTACATTGTCTTGTAGTAAAAATGTATAAAAATACAATAAATTATTATTATTAATAATAATAATTGCTAACACCATTAGGTTTCAGAGTGAACGCCACGCAACGCAAGAGGAGGAGTCAGCCGGGAGTTGGGTGGGGCATAATGAAGAAAACGAAAAGTCCCGCCTCCCGAGGACACCTCAGCCAATCTGCACTGGCTGACGGCGAACGCGTAGACACGCACACGTAAGGCAGAATTTACCGCTGCATTAAAGCCCCTTGAAAAGCTCTAAACTCTGCTCCCCTCCTCCCCTCCCCACGTCGTCTCTCCTTTGAATACGCCCTCTTGGTCTTTCGCGCTTGCGCAGTGGTTCGGCTCGAGCGCCCCCTCCGCGTATGCCGCTGAATTGGCTCGCGACGGTTTGAGTGAGTGACAGGCAGGCGAAGGCAGGCGCGCGCTCGGCTACGCCCCAGTCGCCGTGATTGGGCGCCGTTGCGCTGGGCGGGCCTTTGCAGCGCGCGCGCAGCGACTACCTGAGGGAGGGAGGGGACGAGGGGGCGGAGCCGCGCCTGAGGGAGAGGCAGGCCGCGGGCGGGGCCGGGATTGCCTCAGCGGCGCAGGCGGCGTTGCGTCGTGGCTGCCTCCGGTCCCCATCGTTGGCTTTCTGGTTCGCCCCGCCGCCCTTCGCCAGCCCCGCCGGTGGCAGCAGCAGCCGCCGCCGCCGCAGCCGCCGCTCCCTTCCTCTCCCCACCCCGCCCCTTTCGGTTCCTCTCTGCCCCCCTCCCCACCTCCCTGTCTCCGTGAGGGGGACGAAATCCGGGGCCAGAGCTGAGGACGAGGAGTAAGAAGAAGGAAAAACACCGGCTGCTCTCCTTTCCTCCTTCCCCCTCCCTCACAGCCCTCGTTCCTTCTCGGCGGGAGCGGGGCGAGGTGAGCGGCAGGGCGGGTGGTCCCTCTGAGGCGGCGGCGGCGGCGGCGGCGGCTCCTTCTTCTCCTCCAGCTTTTCCACCCTCCTCCTCCTCCTTTTCCTCCTCCTCATCATGTCGGCGGGCGGAGACTTCGGCAACCCGCTGCGGAAATTCAAGCTGGTCTTCCTCGGGGAGCAAAGTGGTGAGTGATGGATAGACGGGGGTGGGGTGGGGGGTTGTGGATAGACGGGGCTGAGGGGGTCACGGACAGGCTCACTCTTCCAGGCTGGGCCCCAATCCGTGGGGTGTGGGGAGGAGAGAGATCTGCCTGTTTCCCTCCCCCCCCCAATGCCGCCGCATTTCCCTTCCTTCCTTCCAAGCCGGTTCTGGCCCCAATCCAGGCACAGGCGAAGACCTCAGTCTCCTCCTGGAGTCTTAATCTGATTTTTTTAAATTATTATTCTTATTATTTCTGTTTTCTTTCCTCCTCCAATTGACCATCGATGGATATAACGGGGTGGGGGGAACCTGGTCGTGGGTGGGACCAAAGGGCATATTTCGTCGCTTAAATAAAATGTAATAAAAAATAAATGGCTTTTCAAATGTGTCATGCTCTCCTGTCGAATGAGCCATTGTGGCCCTCAAGGAGGGAGAACGTTGAGGCCCAGCATTGGGCAAAAGGCGGGATACAAATAAATATAATAATAATAATAATAATAATAATAATAATAATAATAATAATAATTTCTCTCTTCCCCTACCCTGGCCAAGAATCCTCCCAAATCCATCCAGTGATGGAGGGAACCAGTCTCCTCCTCTTCAGCCCCGCCACTGGACCTTCTCTGCTTTATCCTACACCCCTCCAATAAAAGCTGTTAGCGAGGCCCTTTGGACTACAACTCCGGCCTCCTTTGTGCTCTTCCTATAGTGGCGGGTGGGGGAGACCCGGTTTTGATTCGGATTGGGGAAGGTGCGGTTGTCAAGCCACTCCCAATCCACGTATGAATCTGTTTTCAATCTTGAGACTTTGGAGAGCCTCTCTGGCATTCTCTGTACCATGGCCAGAGACCAGCTGCAAACATCTGGGCCTTCTTCAGTTGGACACACCCCCCCCCCCCCCGCTAACTGTCATTTTGTCCCTGCGGGGTAGAAGGAGCTGTTGGTTTGCCCTCCACTGGGAGATGGGGAGGGGGGGCAGGGCCTTCCTATCAGTCCTGCTAAACAATCTCCTTAATTTATTTTTCTCTTCTTCCCTCCCCATTCCCTTTTCCTCGTGTGTCATGTCTTTTTTTTTAGAATGTAAGCTTTAAGGCAGGGACTGTCTTCTTTACTGATGTATTGTAAGCCACTCTGGGAGCCTTTTTGGCTTAGGTGTGGGATAAAAATACTCTAAATAAATAAATAATAAAGCCATCACAGAATGATGGGAAAACCACTTGTCCCATTCTGCTCCCCACCCTCCTATCCAGGGTTATTGAACGTTCTCCTGGAGTTTAGTTGCTGGTTCCCCAAAATCCAATTTTTCCTCTCTACATTCTTCAAAGGGAAGGGTCACAGACCCTGGCACAAAGGGGGAATCTTATTATTTTCCACCTCCAAGAAAGAACAGGGCCAGATTCTTGCCACTAGGGTAAAAATCTAGATCCAATTGAAATATAACCTTTCCTCAGCTTCCTAGTTTCCTTGTAGAGCCGACAATGATTAATTTCAGAATTAATAACCTTTGTGTCCCCAATGTTTTTCTCACTTTCTTTGTATACCTCTCAGTTTCTTGCCCTGCAGGGAGTAGATAAATCTTTACTTTAAAAAAAAAATCTTGGTACCACATGGGTGTGCAAATAAATCATGGTACCTCTTGGTTATAGAAAAAAACACATGTTACCTCTTGGTGAACTCAATCTCTCCAATTCTGCAGTTGTGTTTAGGCTCCATTTTGGATACCCACCATGACCCTTGCTATACCTGTTTCACAGGAAAATATGTGTATTTCTCATCTGCGTTGAAGTCAATGTAAGGGCCAGAATCTGATAAAAACCAACAACCACACACACGAGGGTAGACACATTCATTAAGAGTATGGTGTATTTTTTTTTGTACCTTGTAAAAGCAATTAATGGTTTTGTGAACTGGCTTTCAGATACAGGATTGTGCAAGGGTTTGGTCATGGTGCATTTTCCATAGTGGAAGGAAAGATTGGCTATCTTGGGAAAGGCAACATGCGTTTCTTCAGTTGTGCCATGTATTGCCCCCATGATCTAGCACCATAAAAAGGTCCGCTAGGATCGGAATCTCTCCACTCCTGGGGATGTGAGGATTTCTGAGACTTCTCTGTATTGTTTCATACCTGCAGGAGGTTTTGAAGAATACTATATATACATGTTATACGTTTACTATTAATAATATCCATGCTGATTCATACACCCTCAATTTCTGTGACTTTACTTGGGGGTAGAATTAGGTGAAAAGGCTGACAATTCTGCTTAAATACTTGTTTTCAGACTTAAACATGGTTTGTTACAGAAAAACAACCCACCAAGTAATTTTAGTAATCTAAACATTTACCATAGCAAATCATTCCCTTTCCCTCCCTTTATGCCTACTTACTCTTTAGGAGACCAGGCCTTGGTCTTTCCCAAATGAGGTCCAAAATTGAAGTTTCTCACTCTTTTTTTTATGGGTAATCATAACATTCCAGAGAGATAGAACCATCGTTCAGTCATGGTGCACCTGCTGTGTATGTCGAAGGGCCTAGACTCTGTTCATAGAATCATAGAATAGCAGAGTTGGAAGGGGCCTACAAGGCCATCGAGTCCAACCCCCTGCTCAATACAGGAATCCACCCTAAAGCATCCCTGACAGATGGTTGTCCAGCTGCTTCTTGAATGCCTCTAGTGTGGGAGAGCCCACAACCTCCCTAGGGAACTGGTTCCATTGTCATACTGCTTTAACAGTCAGGAAGTTTTTCCTGATGTCCTGCTGGAATCTGGCTTCCTTTAACTTGAGCCCGTTATTCCGTGTCCTGCACTCTGGGAGGTATCCCCAGCTAAAAAGGTTTTTGGATGGCTAGGGTGAGAGGGAGTGACCATAGCCCAATGTGGCTTATTAACCATGGTGGGTTGCAATGCCAGGTTGGCAATTGAAGCCCCTACCACGGTGGCTTTTCATCATGTGCAAACCTGGCGAGTGTGGGTTGTTAGGGTGGTTGGCAAGACACCTGTAAACCATGGTTGGGTTTAGGGGTGCAGGTGGCTTGTCAACCATCGCAGCAACTCTCCCTTTCCAGGTTCGTGCATAATGAGAAGCTACATGGCACCCCTGTTGTGCCTCAAATATTCATAATGCTGGCCACAGCTGTGACAAGAAGCCGCACAGGGAAATTCACCCACAGTAACCTGGCCATAGTCTGAGAATGTCAGTAAACTATACTAGGTAAAATGGAAAGGAAATCAATGGTCTGACTCCAGTAATAAGGTAGCATATGTTCAAACATTGCCATTGGTCATCATCTGATTGAACGCCCTTCGCATGATGGGTATTGTTATTGCTGTTCTTATTATTGCTGCTGTTGTTGTTCCTGCTAGTTTTGTTGTTGGTTTTATTGTTTTAATTGCGGTTTTAATATTTTTAATATTTTATTGTTTTTAATACTTTATGTATTTTATTGTTGTAAGTCACCTTGTGAGGGCTCCTGTCCTGAAAGGCAACCAAGAAATGTTAATAATAATAATAATAATAATAATAATAATAATAATAATACAATTCTGGCTTCCCATCAATTAGGATTGTAAAGGTTTGTTTCCAGATGCAATAATAAGTATTTGTAACCACCATTATAGTGGGGTGGGGTTATATTAATACATAGATATATGCTGATATCCAAAACATAGTTTTAAAGCAAGTTTTATGCTGATATCCAAAACATAGTTTTAAAGCATAGTTTTAAATCTTCTGCCATCTTTGTAATCCACTTTGCATCAGTCTTTCACTTTAGAGATGTTTGAAAGGAAATCAATTCATATTTAAGCCTTGTTTAGTGTTTTTGTGGAGAAAGATTCTTCCTTTGTGTGTTTAGGGTGAATAGCGTAGCCATATGAAGGGATATGTGGATTTCAGTATGCAACAAGCTCTTTTGCAAGCCATTTATGTGGATTTCAGGACAGATGTTAGTACTGACTAAGTATTGATAAAATGAAGGCAAAATGCTGGCTTGGCATCTTTGAGATTTAACTGCCTGTTCTTATCTGATGCAGAGCTCTAGTTTGTGAAGCTTTTGATATCGCCAACCAAAGGAAGACTTTGTAGATTTTACTCCTGCTTATTAGATCTTGGGATTTTTCTCAATCCAAGTACTTGTATATTTCAATTTGGAATATATCCTAAGTAATGTAGAGAAGGCCTTGCATACTTGTAATAATGCACAATGCAATGTGTATTAGATATGTCAGTGTATATGGTGCAAAGGCCAAGGTGGTGATAAACAGACTGCTGACCTAGCTCAGAATTGACCCATCTTTACCTAGTCTGAAATAACTATTTGTGAAACTTCCAAAGGAATCTATACAGTCTTGAAGCAATTTATAACATAAATTTTGCATCATTTCGCAACCTGTTGGTTGTTTTATTATGATTTTAATTTTTGTGAACCGCCCAGAGAGCTTCGGCTATTGGGCGGTATAAAAATGTAATAAATAAATATCATTTTAAAATACCAATTTTCTACTCAGACAATATAAGCAGATAAATGAGTACATGGTTCTGTAAAATTTTGATCAGAGTACAGAGTGTAATTGTTTTTGCTATTATAATTGTGTTACAGCTTTATTTTATTTATACCTGCACACAACCCACCTTTCTTCCAAGGAGCTCGTGTTGGGATGCATTTTTTACTCTCATCAACTCTGTGTTTAGATTGAGGGAGTGACTGGTTCAAATTCACCCAGTAAGGTTCTCTGAGGGGAGATTAGAACCCAAATCTTCTGAGTCCTAGTCTAATATGGTAACCTCTAAGACACACAGATTATATAGTATTAATACTCATGTTTGTTTGCCACTTTGATTATGTTTTATTTAGATAAGTGGAATACAAATGAAATAGTGAAGGCTGTAAATTTGTTATTTAGTCTTTCTTTGGTTTCATTTTTGTAAAAGGTTACATGTAGAGATGCAATCATTTCCATATGGCTTGAATATTGTATGAAGTTAGTTATCACTTTGTATATACATTGTATGAAATTGAAGTACTTTTTTGCAGACTTATAAGTTACAAAAACCATCATTCCTTCTAGTTAAAAATGTACAAGCCCTACTAGCTCTAACTGAAGAGCCATTTAGTCCAGAATCTGTTTCTTAAGTGGTCATCTAGATGTATCTGGGAAGCTCAGAAGCAGCATGGGCAATAGCTCTCCTTTACTATTTGCCCTCTGCTGCTAATATTCCAAATTATACTAGTCGGAAGTTCTAGTTTGACCTATAAACCACTATTAGTTATGATAACTGTCCTCTTGAATTTTTTCTGTAAAAAAGTCTAGTGTGCAAATACTATAAATTGCACTTTTTCTCTTGAGACAATTGTCATTGTACCTCTCAGTAGTTTGAACAGATTTTTACATGATGGAAATAAAGCAGTGTATGAACACACAAATCCTGAGGCATACGTTTGGAATATTCTTTTCAATCCATGTTTTTATCTCATTCTGCTTTTCCAGGCAGTCAAATTGTCTCCTTTAGCTATTCTTTAAGAGCGTGGAGTTCTGTACTTGTGATAACCAATTTGCAGTTTTCTGAAGTGACTGATATGCTATGACAGGAGAAGGCAACATTTTTGGGCCCATGGACACATTTGGTAATTTGAGAAACTGCCTTGTGCACCACCACAAAATGAGCACGCTGCAGTTCAAAGCATCAGCCTGTAGCCACCTTCCATCTTCATTTCTTAAGAATGTCTCTGAGCCCTACATGTGACCCAGAGTCATTCATGGGAAAAGAAATGGGAGCAGTTAGAGGCCCTCACTTTGCTTTGAAGTGATCCCAGCTACCAGTAAGAAATTTTGTTACATTAAAAAAAAAAGTAGGAAGGGTTGGGTACTTCACTGGACACTGATGGGCTACAGGTGTTATTCCAAGGTTACATATCAGGGCTCTGATCTGGCCTCATGTGCTAACTGCCTAAACCTTCCCATTAATCATAAGTGTTTGTTAGGTCTTAATTAAAATTCATTAAAGCCCCAAATGCTTTCACAGTAGATACTGACTCAGTTCAAACAACACATTAGTCAACGCTGTGTGAAAACTCCATTCAGTGATTGAGTTTCTAAGGGATACTCCCCACCAAACATGTTCTAACTCCACCGTTGTGTGACTGTGGGCTACCATGGAGTTCAGTAAAATCCATCATTGACAGTTCCTCCGCCCTCTTTCCTCCCCCCCCCCCCCGGTCCTCTCAATGGTATCCCACCAGCCATTGCTGTGAAAAAACAATCCCAGCAGTTCTCCTAGAGTGTCGCTCGTTCCTTTCGCCGCTCTTGCCAGGGAACTCTGTAGCTGGAGGGAAAAGTCAACTCAAGCCAATGGAAAACTCCACGGAGCCTGCCACAGAACCATTGTGCAGGAACTCTTTTCTGCACAGCATAGATATTCTGCATGGAGTGTTTTCCAAAAAAACTTCCATCATTGCAGGAAGTTTTCCTGCCAGACAACGCATTTCTCAACGGTGTTGTAAAATCCACCATAGAGTTATAAAACCACTTTTGAGAAATGTGTTGTCTGAACTGAGCCACTATGTGATCAAGCATGCTACATGAGATTGGATGTCCTGGAGCAATTCTATTTTTTTATATGCTTCAAAAATAGATGTGTATTCTAGCTGGAGATGCAAGTTACATTTGCTCTATATTGTGGCTCCAGTTGCATCTTCCAAGCTATATCTGCCAGGTCTGCGGCAATCCTTACAAGGGGTGTCTTCTAAGATGTAACTTGAAGCAAGTAATTCATTGCAGCCTTCTCACTTCCTTCCATTCCTTGTCTTTCAAGTTTTTGTTACATCAACACCTGTAATTTTTTTTATATGTTGAAGTTTTAAAAAATGACCATGCTGCTGCACTGTTGTAACCGTTCTTCAGTATGTCAGTGCAGCTGCTCCTCGTGTGAGTTTATCTGAATGGGACAAGCCACTTGGAACCTTCTCTTCATCTGCTATTTTATATATGCGCTACAGACTTTTGGTGGTGCGTTCTAAATTTGAGTTGGGATGGGTGAGGCATGGTATGTTGCTAAAAATGGGAAGAGTTCTAGTTCAGACTACAGTTTAGTGGGTTTAAGGGAAAATATTGATACTTAAAAGTAATTGCAAGCTTTTTGAGTTTCTGCGGTTAGAAACTTTGGAGTTCTGTGAATTCCAAACTCGGCTCCTGTGCTTGTCCATTGGTATAATTCATCTAGTACGTACAGAGGCCCTGGCACAAGGCCATCCCTCAGTTACAAATTCTTGCTGTACCTCTTCTTCTTTGTCTGCCCCAGTGGGGAAATAGTAGAGCCACAGCCAGTCTGGCAGGAGGAACTTTGTGTGGTTGGCAGAAACCGAAGCCTTTCATTCATCCACTGACTTCTGTATGAGGGCAAACTGTAGCAGCAGATAGGAGAATGCAGCAGTGCTGGGCATTCTAGCCTAGTACTGTTTCTGTCTTCTGTTGTAGCAGTTCTATCTCTTCTCCCCTGTGATGCCTAATATATTTATTGGAAATAACTACACTCCTCAGAACTGTGATATATTTGTCCTATAACCAGAGAATCTTAGAGTTGGAAAGGACCTTTGAGGTCATCTAGTCTAATCCCCTGCTTAGTGCAGTACCTACAATGCAGGATGCAACTAAAGCTTCCTTGACAGATGGCTGTCTAGCTTCTGCTTTCCTCCAGGGAAAGCGAGCTGCCACCTCCAAAGGCAGCCTGTTTTACTGTAACAGCTCTCACCAGTGGGAAGTTTCACCTAATGTTTAGCTGAAATCTGTAACAGCCCTTCAGGTAGTATCTAAGTTAGCTATCATGATCTTTTGTGCAGAATAGATTGCTCAGAACTGGATTAAGGGAGCTCTGCTCTGTTGGCTTGTTAATTCCCTTTTTGAAACTTTAAATTACTCTATGATTGATTTTCTTAGGGGTTGCTGATTACATCATTTTTAGCAGCTTCCTGGAAAGACCACATTTTGTGCCAATGGATTATAACATGTATAATATTTGTGTGTATGGTTCCTTGGGATAAAAATACAACAACAATAATAATTTTATATAATATATATATATAAAATTTAAAACAAATCTTTGGCTGTTGGGTGGTATAGAAATGTAATTAATAAATATATAGATCCATCTTGATTCTGTCTTTATCTCGACTGCCAGATCTAAAAATCTTAATATGCTTCAAAGTTTCAGGCTCAGGATTTTTAGCTAATGTAGCACAAATCGCCCTTGCTTTCAGTAGCTTGTGGAGAGCATCTTTATACAATTGTCAATATTCAACAGCCCTTCTATTTATTTATTTTTTGCATGTGTACCACTCTTTGTTGCTATGTGTCATCAGCTCCTCTTTGGAGTAAACAAAGAGAAATGGATGCCACCGACAGGATTGTAAGTGTCTCATGCTTGCTGAATTTCTTGCCCATATTTGACTAGGAGTCTTTTAGAGAAGAAACATTCATAGGTGGTATCATAACATAAAGCAGTAGTCTGACTTAAGCTCTGTGCCATTCCCTAGACTGACAAGTGCATCACAGAACAAGCTGGGCTAACTTCAGGCTTGTGGATCTACTTTGTTTTCTACCAGAACACCAAGATCACCCAAATGGAGCCTGGTGCCAAAAACATATACTTAGAATTAAAGGATTCTTGACCCAGGAATCTGCTTTCAGTACTGGAACTGAAAGGAACTCACAGTCATTCCATACTCAAATCCATTCCTGATTACCCCAAGCTGTCTTCATTTCAGCTGTATATTTCAGGTGTGTGTGTTACCTTATTGCTGCTATTGTTAAATACTTGTAAATCAGAAATCCTTGCTGATTTACTGTAAATCACTGAGAGATCGACAAGTAGATCCAGATCTATCTTCAGCCCAATGCTGCCATAAAACTATCCCATCTCCCTTGGACATACCTTTTGTAGGATAGAGCTCTGTAGGTGTAGGGTGGAATTATGGTCAGGTGGACAGATGCTAAAATGGCATGGGCAGGTGGGTGTAGGATGTAAAAAGTCTGAGCTGTATATAGAATGGGTCTAATTTCTCCTATCCCAAATTCAGGGTATTTTGTCATTGTCCCACTAAACACTCCCACTGTGCTTATACATCTGACTTCATCCAGTTAACCAGCCTTTGTGTGTAATTCTTTTGTGATATTTTTCTAGGGAGATAAAAATGTGGGCTCACACTGTGTCACGACACAGGCTTTTTACAACAGACCTGTCCGCGGATATTTCCTGCTCAAGCTAAGCGCCACCACTTTATGAGCCTGAGGTGAGGGACAAACAACACCTTTCTACAAACTATGTGGAGAAAGGGGTTAAACAGGAATAATTTCAGGAATAAAATAATGCGCTGTGAATTATATATGCTGATGGTGAATTAATGTCAGAACGGGTGTTATATGTATATAACTGCAGATGAAAAATGCCAAGGAGACATGTGGGATTTTTGTGGTAGTTTAACAAACTGAATAAAAATGTATTTCAATGTTCATAAACTTAGTTTCATAATAAAACTTTTCAGACCTTTGTTAAAACCTCTCATCCAATCCTTTCCCTCTTCTCATACACACTTTCCTTTCTCTCACACCTTCACTCTTGAACTTTCTTTATTATCAGGATTGTTTAATTTATACCAACTGACTATCTGCACACGACACCCAAAAGACAACCCTCTTTACCCTGATCCTCTAATTCTTCCTCGAACCAAAGTACTTTAAAAAACACCTCCTATCCCCTCAGTCATTCCCTTATATGTCCTCCTCCCCCCTCCTAAGATGTTCAATCTCCACTCAGGTCAGCATTCTAAACACAATAGATTTACAATCCCAGACATACATTAGGGAACTGACTTGTGGGGTGTAACGCCACACACACCTCTGGTGGATCTTACTTGATTTTTGCCAGTGCAGTTACGTGCCAAGGAGCTACATGCTTAGCATATCTGCAGCTGTCTTGGACAGACATGGCAACAAGAGGAACTCTCATTAGAGTGGCTGGCTGGAAGCGTTGTTTGGTTTCAAGTGAACTTGTCATGAGCCTGCAGGACTTACAGAGGGTTCATCTTTTTCATGCTTGTCTCTTTGTGGCTGCCTTGAACTGAGCCTTCAGTGTGCACAACAGTATTGGCTATTTTCTTTGTTTAGTTCCACCTGCTATCTTCTGTTCTTGCTAATCTTGACTTTCAAAACAATGCCACTTTATTAATGGGCTGTTTTTTTCTGCAGTTTGTGTGCTTGCCCCATAGACACACAACAGTTAAATTTTCACTTTCCTAAGCCAGCCCTTTGAAAAGGTTGGAGACTTACAGATTTGGCAGAAGCAACTGACCCTCTAAGGTAGCATTCCACAACTTGTAGAGCATCTGGTCATTTAATTTTTAAATGTAAGTTAGTTAAGCAAGAATAGGTCATAGGAAGCATTGATAGGAACCACCTAGCCCAGTATTGCTAACACTAACTGGCAGTGGCTCTCCGAGATTTCAGGCAGAGGTCTCTCTCAGCCTTACCTTGAGATGCTGCCTAGGGACCGTCTGTATACAAAGCATGGCTTCATATTACATGCGGCTTAATTGTGAAACAAAAGGCAGTTTCTAGCTTGAGTTCATGTGACTACAGATATGCTCCAAGGGTTTTTAAATTTTAAAAGTACTGTATAAATGCGTAAAACATAAATGAATAAGGTCAAATGGATTATGAACTGTCAAGTTAATGTATCTGGCCTTCTAAAAAAAGATGGGTTACTTGCATCCCTTTCTAATGAGTAAAGAATTATTTGGGCCCATAGGCAATCTTTGCTGGTCAGGTAACTCTCACACATAAATGCTTTATCTTCTGCAGGAAGACCATTATAATCTTTCTCTTTCACCTCTACACAGAAAAAAAAAACCTACCGTATTTCTTCGATTCTAAGATGCCATCGATTGTAAGACACACACTAATTTCAGTACCACCAACAGAAAAAAAGCTTTGATTCTAAGAAATAATAAACGCACCCGCGATTCTAAGATGCACCCCGTTTTTAGAGATGTTTATATGGGAAAAAAGTACGTCTTAGAATTGAAGAAATACAGTATTTGGATTATCTGTGTTGTCACCTGCTCATTGTGAAAATCAAATATTCAGTGGAGAAGTGTATAATTTGGAAGAATAGGTTGAATATTTCAATGTATGGATGGAAAGAAAGAACAATCAGCCACATGGAGATATTGTATATGGGAAGAAAGGACTGGGGATTAGAAAACAGGAAGTTGTCTGCTGTGCCCTGGAAAATGCGCCTGACTCAAGAATTATTGAGTATTTCAATGTTGTATTGCTCAATGAAGTGAGATCAGTGGGGTGGCAGTTCCACAGAGGGGATTTCGAAAACAGTGCCTCTTGCTGGTAATGGTATGCTGGCCGTTTATTGTTCATTTTAAACTGTAAAATCATAAGTCTTCCCTGATGAGCTAATCAGTGAATGTTTAGTTAGTGAGAATTTTGCCCTGATGGGCATTGTTGGAGTATATGACCCATGGACTACAAAGGAAGAACATCCATGAGGTAGGCGCAATGGTCTTGTGTAGCAAATACAATGAGAAAGTGGTCTTGGAAGACTCAAACCAAATTCCGTTCTCTTCCCTTTATACCCAGACCTCTGTTGCCAAAGTTCTCTTGCAGCATGAGGGCACTGCAGATGTGCAGCCTGCAACCCCTGCTGGATTTGGTGGGAGCCAGAGGCCCTGACTGTCAGTATATTGCTGGGAGCCAATATGTAGGAAGCCACCTCCCCTCTCTCTATGCCCATGGGCTTACAGGTGACCATAAAGTAGGGTCCCCTACTCTCATACAGTAGGGACCATTTTATGGACTGCTCTCCATAAAAACAAATGGCTTGTAATGACAAGTCTAGAGTCATGCTATAGGAAAGAGAAATCTGGTTCCTAAGCAGTTGCCTTGTCAACCCCATCTGTGGCATTCAAGTGGACAGAATTAGTCTTTCACTTTACAAAAGGTTCCCTATCTGGTTGCCAGGAGAACTGTCTTCTGCCACAACCATTTTTCTAGTTATTTTTTTACAACCTTAAAGTAAGCAGTACAAGTTGGGTAGCCTGATGACAGGTGGCAGTAGAAATGTTAATCATTTGTAGTTAGTCATATAAAACTATGCTAAAGTTGATGTCACTGTGACCTATGGAGGAAAAGAAATGACTAGATTTGCCAAACTGAAACCATTGGCAGTAGCAGCCCATGCCTAATAAAATACAAGCTTTTAAAATGCTGACGGTATGAAATTGGAAATTTGCTAGCAAGCTGTTTCCTATTTATTTATTACATTTCTATACCGCCCAATAGCTGAAGCTCTCTGGGTGGTTCACAAAAATTAAAACCAGAAATACAGCATAAAACAATATAAAAGCTTAAAGATACAATAAGAGCTTCGGCTATTGGGCGGTATAGAAATGCAATAAATAAATGAATAAATAAATAGAATCATAGAATAGTAGAGTTGGAAGGGGCCTATAAGGCCATCGAGTCCAGCCCCCAAACGTACAGCCAGAATAAAACCTAGTGGCAGTGCACAGATTTAAAATTCCATTAAATATGCAAACCTGTGAATGAAAAGGCCAGGAGACTGCAAGTAATCTGAGTACAAATCATTTATCCAAGTCTGAACTTTCCACAATGTGTATGTGTTACCACTTGGAAAGGTGATAGTCTGTTAAGGAGCATCTTGTTGTTCTACTGAATCCCTCAGTATCAGATTGAGTGCAGAGCATAGCAAAACTGCCCTCGCCACTTGGCTGTATTGCCCTCCCAAGTGGTTACGTGAATGCTGTGGGTCAAAAATTATCATCATCATTTAACCCATCTTTCTGATGGACTGATCCATTTTGTACTTTAGTGTCTTGGCTCTTAGGTCTCTGCTCCAAGAGGCTGCTGGCTGACATGGCTCTCCGTTCAGTGGTGAGGTTCTGAGGCAGGCTGCACGGTGAGGGGTGGGGGGGAAACGAAGGGGCAGGGTGGCGGTGGCGGCGGTGACCGCTGCAGCTTTGTCCGGGAACGAGAAAGAAGAAGAGGAGGGAGGAGGAACAGAAGACCCACTGCACGGCTCGCCTTTGGCTTCCTGGAGGACTCTGACTGGCTCGCCCCGCCCGCGGCTCCTGCTGCTGCCAGCGTCGACGCTCTAGCCAATGCTGTGGGAAGTTACCACTTGGCTCTGTGTTCACTCTTAGGCTAATTAGCTGTCTGTTCTATTTCTCAAATATTATTACCAGATGGAGTGAGAATTCCCCATTTCTAATATGCCGGAGGCAGAATAAAGCATGATTTGGTGTAAGATGGCAATAGGGCAACACATTTAGATAGATTAATCAGACCAGCTGTATTGCGCTACAGTAAGGACAGAGCAAAACTCCCCCTCCTCGTCTAGGATCACTCGTATAAAGCCATCTTTACTCATCTTTAGTGTCGCTATCTGATGAACATTAGTATACAAAGAACTGTTCTTGGTGGCTACTCCAGAATTACAATTTCCCCCACCCCTGTTACGAACTTGAGTGCTTGTGGAAGTCTTGCGAAATGTCAGTGATTAGATACTTTGAAATTTGGGTTGTAAGTGATGTAACAAGAGCACTGACGTTTGCAGGGTTGATGTTTAATAGTACATATGAAATGCATGGTTGCCCAATTTTGCTTGCGATGATGAGTATGCCACTGCCCTGTGGTGAGCATGTTGCATCTCAGCCTTCCTGTCAGCATTAGAACTGAAGAAGGGGATGAGGGTCATCTTTGCAGTTGCATTCCTGAGAAAATCGGACGTCCAGAGCAGCTGCAGGAATGATTATTGCCCCACTGGCCAGCTCCAAGGTTAAGAGGAAGGCTGTGGTTGGTCTGTTATTCCTGAAATGTCCAGAGCCTGAAATGCTCAGAGGTGCAGCCAAACCAGCAACTCCTAACCTTCCTCTCTGGAGGTTGAGGGGATTGTCCAGGTTTGTTTTGCTGCTGTGCTTCAAATCTGGATCTTCTCTTTCCTAACATGTGTCCTCTCCAAACATGGGCATGTTCCAGGATACCTGTGTCTAAGGAATATTTTCACTTAGCATGTCTCATCAGATTTGTACCAATGATGTGTGTGCATGCACACACAAATTCATTCTGCAAGGGGTTGGTTTATTTGATACGTATGAGTCAAGACATGTATACAACCATCATGTTGGGAATTAGCTTGCTGATAATAAGCACTGTATGTACTCCAAGGAAGCATTAATAAGTTCACAGACAATGAACAATCTGAAGCGTTCAGGAAACATACAGGCAGCCAATGCAAGCGGGCCAGAATTGGTCCTATACGTTCAGACCTTCTGATGCCAGATTACCCTATTTCTTCGATTCTAAGACGCACTTTCCCCCCCATATAAACATCTCTAAAAATGAGGTGTGTCTTAGAATTGCGGGTGTGTCTTAGGGTTTTTTTTTTCTGTTGGTGGTACTGAAATTAGTGTGTGTCTTACAATCGATGGCGTCTTACAATTGAAGGAATATGGTACTATATAAGACCAATTATGGTCCGCTTGCATTGGCTGTCTGTATGTTTCCGAGCCTGGTTTTAATCTATAAAGCCGTATGCGATTCAGGACCACAGTAATGCCTCTCCAGACATGGATGTACCTGGACACTATAGATATGTGTTCAAAGTAACTTGTATGTAATGAAATAAGACACATAAACATTAATTTGTAGAAATGGAATAGACAGGTACACATTTCTTTACCAGTCAGTCTCTGCTTACAGCAAAAACATTCACATATCTCCCTTGCATTTAGTCCTTAGGGTTGTGGGCTACTAACTGGAACCTGCCTTCTAAAATCTCTGACTTCATGGTTCTTATTTCTGGAATGCCTAGGATGGCATTAGGCACAAGTACAGTTATGGGTGCAGAACTGGGCATCCTGAGAATTTTGCTTTTGGAGCTTGAAAAACATCTCTGGAACTAGAGGGAGGCTGAGCAGGACTAGTGCAGAGGGAGAGTGCTTCATTTCTCCTTGTCCTCTTGGCCAGGAGAAGCAGTGTGAATTTTGCCAAAGCCAGCAAATGCAGGCCAATTTGCATAACTAAAGATGGGTCACCTTTGTGTGGAATCTGGATCTTTTTCAGCTGATTCTATATAGCCTTGATGTCCTTTAAGTCCAGTCATTGCCCACCAGTTTTAGGTCTTCTCTTTAGTCCCAAACTTTGATTGGAAAAGAGCAATGAGAGCAAAGCCCCTGGAAATAAGACCCCGTATGATGGGACTGCCAGCATTTGAAATCAAATATTGGGCGTAATTTCATGAATTGTGGATCATCATCTTGGATTAAACGCTTTATTAGTATTAATGCAATGAAAGATGTTACATCTGTTTCTAACACTGAGAAATCATTGGTAATGAAACTGATTGCAGCGATAACAGTATGAGCAGGGAAACTGGAAAAACACTTTCCAGCTGTCAGGGAATGGATGCTTGAAATATCTAGTTCTTGCCAGAACAAATATATTGGACATTTTGATCATGTCAGGCTGGATAGGAGCCTGGTTTTATAATTGCTTTTAAAGTAAATTTAATAAAGAAGGAAAAAGAGTGACCCTTCTTCTAGCCATCACTTTTGCACATTTATTTTGAGGTTTAGGTTAAAGCAATTCAACTGCACCTTGCAGTAGTCCAGCAGCAGTTGTATAATCTGCAATTGTATTCTGTGTTAAGCTAATATTCCTATAGGTATCAGAAAAGGCTTATTTAATATTTGTGGGGTGTTGTATTTCACAGCTGCATTTAAGATATAATCCTCCCTTTTGAATAAGCATGCTTACATGGACACTTATGGTGGGGCAGGGAGAAGAGAAGATACACATGAATGACCATGGATGAGAGGGCTGGTTCTTATCCCTTTACGGCTGGCACAGATGTGTTCAAGGAAGAGATTGGCTTGTCTTTCTCTAGACACAACCATTCAATTCCCTATGCATTACTTTTAAACAAGACTAATAAGGAGGCCTGCACCCAAAGAAACTGAGGTACTTCCTGGTACTTTGACTTCCTTCATAAGAAGCACCATGCTGGATCAGGCCAAGGGTCCATCTAGTCCAGCACTCTGTTCACACAGTGGCCAACCAGCCATCGGCCAGGGATGAACAAGCAGGACATGGTGCAACAGCACCCTCCCACCCATGTTCCCCGGCAACTGGTGCACACAGGCTTACTGCCTTGAATACTGGAGATAGCACACAACTCTTTCTCTCTTAATATCCTGCTGATCTAACCTCCATCATAACTGCTTCACAGGTCCAGCCTCCATTAGCCCTTCATAGTTCCCAGATGTGATTCATTGTTCCTTCTGACTTGTTGCAGTTCATGGATCTCTAATTTTCCATTGTTGGTGAGGGGCAAAGGTTGACTCCAATGCATCTCCAGTTGGTCACACGACTACAATAGTTCCCATGCTCAGCAGTAATTGGTTTTTATAATAATAAAAATAAGCTTTCAAAGCCACCAAAGAATGGCTAGGACCTTTCCAACTACTGCTTCTTTATTCAAATTGGTGATCATCACTTGGCAATTTACCGCCTTCTACATCCAGACTCAGCCCCTTTGCTTGGCTAAACAGGTCCACTGCAAGTTTATAGTCTCTCCTTCCAACTGTCCTCACCATGAGTGGATTTTCCAAGGATGCAGTGCAGATTGGTTGAAATATCGCTGCATGGACCTGCATAGGGAGGCAAAGGAACTGATTTGTCAATTGGGTATACTTACTAGTGAATTTTTATAAAGGAGGTGGCTGTAGAACTGGGAAAATACCTTACCTAAGAAGCAGCTTCTATTTTTATGTATATTTGTGCCCAGGATTATTGTGGCACAATTATTGTTCTCAAAGCCTGCTTTCTCATTTTCCTGTTGAGCTATGAGTTGATAGCTCGTAAAGTTGGTTGATGAGTGGAGTTTAAACTCTGGCCTCTCGGGTCAAAGTGCCCTAGTATTCTGGGCAGGCTGACAGACTTGGAAGACTGCCTCGTTTCTAGTTCCACCTGTCTTGGTCTTTGCTCTATGAATCATTCTAATCATTCTAATGTGAACTCTAATTAAAGAGATCTATAAAAATTATCTGCTTCGTTGGATGACTAATGAGGGTTTTGGTATAAGTGTCACTCTTCAGTATATGTCCACTGACAAATCTTGAATGGTTAAGTTGGAGTTGGCGGAGAGGATGTGGGGAGAGATTTCTGGCAGCCAAAGCTGGATTATAGTAGTCTCGCCTATATTATATGCACAGTATGGGGAGGGCTTTCTAACGGACAGTTTAAAGTTTGTATTGTTTATGCAGCTGGGTCCCCATAGCACTCATTGTAATATTGCTTAGAAAAACACTGTTTAAACACACAAAGCCTTATAACAAATCTGTAATGTATAAATACTTTTAGAAAACCTATAATGTGGTGGCCCAGTTCAGTTAAAATGCTGCTGCTCGAAGAAACCATGGTTTGTTGGTATGGGGATAAATGGTTAGTTGGAGCACTCCCTTTTTTCTCCTCCTCCCCCTCCTCCTCGGGAGGTCGTGGGCTCTCAAGAGGCAGCTGGACAACCATCTGTCAGGTGTGCTTTAAGATGGATTCCTGCATTGAGCAGGGGGATGGATTTGATGGTCTTATAGGCCCCTTCTAAGTCTACTATTCTATGATTGGTTTGTTAAATCCCAGTTTCTTGTGCTGACCAAACTGTGAAACAGAGTTTTAAGTGGTGCTTACAATCCTAGTTTGCGTCTTGGGACCAAACTGTAGTTTGTAATCCTGATTTGTAGGCAGCACTTAAACCATCCCAGCTTGGATATCACAGGAAAGTTTTTTTTTTAAAAGGGAGCTGCTCAAGCTGGGCATTGAAAGGAGCAGGGAAGGAAAGAGCGCTGGAACTAGTCACACGTTCTTACTTCAAAGGAATGCAATTTGTGCGAAGTGTTTGTTGAACATGTTAGCTGAAATAGAATCATAGAATGGCAGAGTTGGAAGGGGCCTACAAGGCCATCGAGTCCAACCCCCTGCTCAAAATAGCCTAGCTTAGTTTTGACCATAGGCTTTGCCCACTGCTGACATTGGATGATGTATGCAATCTTGTACTTGCAGAACCATCCCTGCAGTTGGAGCTGGGATAGTTCTGCATATAGAAGTGTATTTAGTAGAACGTTGGTTATAGCCTGCTTGTTGCATTAGCTAGCAAGTAAATCATGACTATGGGTCATAATCAATTGCCAGTAGGAATGACCTGCCTTGTTTAATGAGTCCATTAGCTTGATATTGCAGTGAATCTTGTTATGTTGCTGAAGCCTTGACTCTTCAGAGATACATAAAAGCTGTGAGACTTTTAAAGGCAGGAATTGCGTAGCCTCGTTGGAGATCAGATAGAGGCTTTTCCATTAAGTTTTTTTTTATTGGGGCTTTTATGAGACTATAGACTGTCATTAATTTTTCTCACATTATACTAAAGGTAATTCACTTTATGGAAAGCGATTAAAACTTTGAATTGTCACTGTATGTCAGCCTCCCTTGGAGGAAGGAGGAAAAGTAGTCAAAGCACAAGGAGATTTGGGTCTCCGTCGTGATGATAACTGTAGGGATTTGATGCCTTACAGACCAGTGGAACAAGTCAAATCATCTGTAATTGTGTGTCTTTTTTTAGATCGTTAGCCATCTTCCTTCCATAGGGACCGTGTCTTGTGCCTCTATTTACACAGTCCTAACTCCCAGGCAATCTCTCCTCCTGGTTTCCACTGTGTATAAATTCTGCATTGCAGTAACTACTTCAAAGCAGTGAGGGAGAAGAGCTGCTTCCACTCCACAAAAACCTATAATATATTATGATGGGATCTTTCACGAAGTAGTTCCATAAAGTGCTTGGTTACTTTTAACTCCCTGCACTGCCTTTCCCCCAGGCTTCTGTTCTAACTATGCCTCCGGAAACACAATTCCATGAGGATTGTGAGTGCTGGAGTTTCCTGAGAAACTGGGTTGCCAGAGTCCTAACTCTATTTTTATTTATTAAACTTATATACCGTTCCCATAGCCAGGGCTCTCTGGGCGGTTTACAGAAATTCTAAAATTGAGGTAAAAACAAGTATACAAAATTTAAAACTCTAAAACACAGAACATACACACATAAAGCATTAAAAACCGATTAAAAACTAAACGTGGGTAATTAGGATGTGCCGCCATATGCCTGGGCAAAGAGGAAAGTCTTAACCTGGCGCCGAAAGGATAGCAGCGTTGGCGCCAGGCGAGCCTCATCAGGGAGATCATTCCACAGTCTGGGGGCCACCACTGAAAAGGCCCTGTCCCTTGTTGCCACACTCCGAGCCTCTCTCGAAGTAGGCACCCGGAGGAGGACCTTAGATGTTGAACGTAGTGACCGGGTATATTCACATCGGGAGAGGCATTCCGTCAGGTATTGTGGTCCCAAGCCGTGTAAGGCTTTATAGGTCAAAACCAGCACCTTGAATTGGGCTCGGAAACATACAGGCAGCCACTGCAAGCGGACCAGAGCAGGTGTTATATGGTCGAACCTTCTGGTTCCCGAAATCAATCTGGCTGCTGCATTTTGCATGAGCTGCAGCTTTTGAACCGTCTTCAAAGGCAGCCCTACGTCGAGCGCATTGCAGTAATCTAACTTGGAGGTTACCAGAGCATGGACAACTGAAGCCAAGTTATCCCTGTCTAGATAGGGGCGTAGCTGGGCCACCAACCAGAGTTTGTAAAAGGCACTCTGTGCCACTGAGGTCACCTGAGCCTCAAGTGACAATGATGGGTCTAAAAGAACCCCCAAGCTACGAACCTGCTCCCTCAGGGTGAGTGCAATCCCATCCAGAACCGGTAGAACACCCCCCATCCTGTCAGCGGAGTCACCTACTAACAGCATCTCAGTCTTGTCTGGATTGAGTCTCAGTTTATTAGCCCTCATCCAGTCCATTGTCGCAGCCAGGCACCGATTCAACACATCCACAGCCTCTCCTGCTGAAGAGAAAAGGAGAAATAGACCTGCGTGTCGTCAGCATACTGATGACCGCACACTCCAAAGCTCCGGATGACCGCACCCAGCGGCTTCATGTAAATGTTAAACAACATGGGGGACAAAACCGACCCCTGCGGGACCCCATACTTGAGAGTCCACGGGGCCGAGTAATGTTCCCCAAGCACCACCTTCTGTAACCGACCCGCCAAATAAGAGAGGAACCACTGCAGAGCAGTACCTCCCACTCCCAGCTCAGCGAGTCGTCCCAGAAGGATACCATGGTCAATGGTATCGAAAGCCGCTGAGAGGTCGAGGAGAATCAACAGAGTCACACTCCCTCTCCTGTCTTTCTCCCGACATAGGTCATCATACAGGGAGACCAAGGCTGTTTCAGTGCCAAAACCAGGCCTGAAGCCCGACTGAAATAGATCCAGATAATCAGTCTCATCCAAGAGTGTCTGGAGCAGGCCCGCAACTACCCGCTCAAGGACCTAACTCTATGGCAAGCATGCTTGTGTGTCCATGTTGTTTTTCTGCTTCATGGCCATCAGCCACTTGCATATTTGGTATACAACCACCTTGATATATAACCTTGAGCTCTTGGGAAATTTGTGTTATATCATCACAAATTTCTGAAGTTAACTTTTTTCCTGTTGGAAGAGAAGGGAAGATGTCCCATTTTAATGTGCCACGCTATGAATGACTAAACCTGATGCACTGTGCAGTGCTTTAAGCAGTCATTTCACATGTTTTAAACTTGCTGAAACTTTCCATAAACATGGTCACTTAAAGATTTACTGTTAGCTTGCTAATGGTCCTGATGTGCTTGAAATATGAAAATAAGTTTTAATAAAGTGTGATAATCAAATAGAAGACCAAGGTTTTATCCTGTATATTACCTCGGTGAGGTAATAGACTGACTTGGAAGAGAGGGTTGTATTCAGTATCATGGTAGAAACACCCAAAAGTTTATACTATGGTATTTGGTTCCTGGGATTGGATAACTTGATATACAATCTAAAAGATAGCTGTAAGATTAGCAACAAAATAATCGTAGCCCTTAAAAAGGGATAAAATAATCGTAGCCCTTAAAAAGCCCTTTTCTTATCCAGCAAAATGTAGATTTATTCAATTTAGTTATACAAATAACAAGTTAAATGCCCTGCCTTGAAGGCCTGCTTTTTTGGGGGAAACTTTGAACAAACTGGTAAGATTCCCATTTTCTTCAGTGTTTGAAATCATTGTCCTCAGCAGTCCCATGGAGAATACGAAATCCACTTGAGTTAAATATTTGTGTGATGGGATTGCCTAGTTGATTTCATTTCTGCTTCCCCTGAAATGTCAATCTTTTTGAGTGACTGTATTAAAGTTAACAAATTGAGTTTTGTAAGTCCTGATGTCTAGGTTGGAAATAATCAAGGAAGGCCAGATTTCTTTAATTCCTTCAGGAGGCAGTTAAATGAAGCAAAAAGAATGAGAATCCTCTGCTTCCTCCCTCTCCCCTGAAGTACTATCACAACCAGTCTGATAGACAATATCCTGGTTTGCACATAACATTAACCATGGTTTACTCGTGGTTTATTGCCCTACCCTGGATTTGTCTGGAGACAATAGAACAAACCATGGTTTGTTTTCTTAGTCCCTGGGTTCTTTGTTGTTCTCCTTTGCTTGCTCCCTCCTTGTTTCCCAAATGTCTTTAGAGTGCTGTCGTGCTGGCATGTTGAACAGATGGGTTGTCATTTTTAACACTTTTGTCCCCTGCTTTTGTAGGCTGGCAAAATAATCCATGAACAACTACAGGTTTTCTTAGCCCCATAAAGAAAAGGGAAGAGCTTAGGGTATACCCACAACTCTGAAGGCTTAGGAACAAGATTTAAATAATCCTTTAAAGCCCAATTTTTTTTTAAATTTCAAAAGACAATATTGATAAAGAACATAAAATTGGCCTGGTTTATACATAATGCTAACTCATAGTATGGGCTGTTGAATTCTGGCTTGTTTTGATGTTTGAACATGGCCATACTAACAAACCATGGTTTGTTAATGAAGGACAAGCTGAGAAGGAGAACTCATGTTTGTTATTCAGTTGAAAACCATGGGTTTTCGCCTTGGTGACTTTAACTTTTCTTACATTAATCAGAAAAGCATTGTACGTTTTCAACAGAAAAGGAAAATTGATACAAGACAAATAGATGCTGATGAAAATCCAGAACTAGTATGAAAGCACAATCCTGTGCATGTTTAGGCAAAAAAGTCCTTTACCCAGCCAGCCAGGCATAGGATCACGCCCTAAACACAGTAGTTTAGACACTACACACACATTTAGACAGTGAAAGTTAAAACACAGATTGTTAAAATTTAGCTTGTATTATTGCATGCCTCCTTGGATTTGAAGTGAGACATCCATAATAAAAATCTAAATCATCATTATATTTTCCAGACTTCTTGTGTAGCAAGGCCAGGTAAACTTGGCATCCCACAAACCAGTAATTCTATTGTCACCTGCCTGGAAGAGATTTCTGCAAGTTTTTTTTATTTTGAGTAGGATACCTGTGCAAGTGAGCCATTATGGGAAAGCTCGCACATAGTTAAAAAAAAAACATTCTTGAATGGGAAGAAAGGGCGGGGAGGAGAAATCATCTTATAAATTATGAACTGATCTATTAAATAATTGAACTAGTTCATGCCATAAATTAAAGAAACCTATTCTATGAATTCTCGTGTCTGAATATGGACAACTTCTAATGTATGTTTATGTCTTCAAAAATTGATCTGACAAATAGGGTATAAAGCTGAGACCTTGATTGATTGTCTAAAACATGCTTTAAAATACCCTCCTTTTTAGACTTGCACTGAAAATGGCATAAGTAGCATTGTGGAAGAAATGCGAAATGCCTCTTGGTCCATAAGGATTCTGTTCATGCAATGTTAATTATGTAACTAAAGTATTCAAGGTTAGTGGCAGCCTTATTTGACTCTTAATGTATTTCCACCACAGCTCTCCCTGCTTGAAAATGTAGCTGGCTAGCGTTAGCTGTTCCTATACTAGACTGGAACGACCACTGACTAGAAAATTTGGGACATGTGATATCTGGACATATTCAGAGGAATTAGTTTGTTAACCTAAAAGCTTAACATGGGTTAATTCATCTCGGTGCAAGAAGAGTTAAACTGTTAAAGGAAGGGAGCAGTGCTTTGAATATCCCCCTTACTCCTAAACATTGTCTTCTCTGGCAATGCCAGCAATTCTCTGGCATTTTCCCCCCAAGACCCAATAGATATAACATGACGGTAAACTGTTCCAATCCCATCCTGTGTGGGATAATAATAAAGTGGCATATAAAGTGGCAATTTGGAAGAAGTTTCTTCAGCTTCAAGCAGGTTATTTAAAAGATCTGAACTTTCATATGAAGCAAACTCCATTCCATTGTATCAAATTATCCTCTTGAGAGTGCAAATACTCCTATGTTTATGGTTGCATCATCACCTGAATTCAAGACTAAAACTTTTTAAAAGTCAAAATGACCTGAAAAGTATGTTAATTAATTAGCTGTGTGTTGGTTGCTGAAAAGCATTTGGTTCATCGTTCTCTTATTTATTTATTTATTTATTTATTTATTACATTTATATACCGCCCCATAGCCGAAGCTTTCTGGGCGGTTTACAAAAGTTAAAAACAGTGAACATTAAAAACAAATATACAAAAATTTAAAAGAATAAAAACAGCTCGGAAATGTATAGGCAGCCAATGCAAGCAGGCCAGAATTGGTCTTACTTGTTCGAACCTTCTGGTTCCGGTTATCAATCTGGCCACTGCATTTTGCACAAGCTGCAGCTTCCGAACTATCTTCAAAGGCAGCCTCACGTAGAGCGCATTGCAGCAATCTAATTTGGAGGTTACCGGAGCATGGACAACTGAAGCTAGGTTATCCTTGTCCAGATAGGGGCATAGCTGGGCCACCAACCTAAGTTGGTAGAAGGCACTCTGTGCCACTGAGGCCACCTGAGCCTCAATGGACAGAGATGGTTCTAGGAGAACCCCCAAACTACGAACCTGCTCCTTCAGAGGGAGTGCAGCCCCATCCAGAACAGATTGAATACCCACTATCCGGTCAGAAGAACCACCCACTAGCAGCATCTCAGTCTTGTCTGGATTGAGTTTCAGTTGAATAGCCCTCATCCAGTCCATTGTCGCAGCCAGGCACCGGTTCAGCACATCCACAGCCTCACCTGATGAAGATGAAAAGGAGAAATAGAGCTGTGTGTCATCAGCGTACTGATGACAATGCACTCCAAAACTCCGGATGACCACACTCAATGGTTTCATGTAAATGTTAAACAGCATGAGGGACAATCATGCGGATACTGGTCCATTTCATATATCACACTGAACCATGGTGTGCGCATACCATAGTTTTAAAAACTCAAATCGTTGTTAGATCTTCCAGGCATATAACAAGCAAACCATAGTTTAGAAATGCCATTAGTTAGAAATGTCTGTTTTATGAATTCTGGAGTCTGAATATGGTCACCTTTTCATATATGTATATTTCTTCAAAAATTGATCTGACAAACGGTATAAAACTGAGATGTTGTTTGAGTGGTGCATGTTGGTGGCAATTTTGAATATTCAAGCCACAGTAGGGGCATTGTGACTGATTGTGTCATGCATACTTGGCAAGAGTTAAACAACCTTGAAATGTGATTTGAAAACCACCACAGAGCAGAACTTGAAGTAATTTTCAAGATTTTTATTCCTTCTCTAAAAATGCCTCTTTTTACTTGCTCTTAGGGCATTTGAATCTGATGTTTTCAGGAAGGGAGTCTGAGGAACTGCAGCAAATAGTGGTGACAAAAGATGAAGTTCTCAACGTTATTGACAAATTGAAAGCAAATAAATCACCAGGCCCAGATGGCATCCATCCTAGAGTTCTCAAAGAACTCAAATATGAAATTGCAGACCTCCTCACAAAAATATGCAACATTGCAACATGTCCCTAAGCTCAGCTTCTGTAGCAGAGGACTGGAAGATGGCAAATGTAACACCAATTTTCAAAAAGGGATCCAGGGGGGATCCAGGAAATTGCAGGCCTGTTAGTTTGACATCTGTTCCAGGTAAATTGGTTGAAAGCATTATTAAAGACAAAATTAGTAAGCAAATAGAAGGGCAGGTCCTGCTGAAGAAGAATCAACACGGCTTCCGCAAAGGCAAGTCCCGTCTCACCAATCTACTAGAATTCTTTGAGAGTGTCAACAAACATGTAGACAAGGGTGATCCGGTGGACATTGTTTACTTGGATTTCCAAAAGGCTTTTGATAAAGTTCCCCACCAAAGACTCCTGAATAAACTTAGTAGACATGGAATAAGAGGTGAGGTCCTCTTATGGATCAGTAACTGGTTAAAGAACAGAAAACAGAGAGTAGGAATAAATGGTCAATTCTCCCAATGGAAGGAAGTAAATAGTGGGGTCCCACAGGGATCGGTATTGGGACCAATTCTTTTCAACTATAAATAAATAAAAACTTGTTCATAAATGATCGGGAATTAGGAGCAGTGAAGTGGCCAAGTTTGCTGACCACACCAAATTATTTAAGGTTGTTAGAACACAAAGGGATTAGAGCTCCAAAGGGATCTCTCCAAGCTGGGAGAGTGGGCGTCCAAATGGCAGATGTGGTTCAATGTAAGCAAGTGTAAAGTGATGCATGTTGGGGCAAAAAACCCCAACTTCAAGTATAACCTAATGTGATCTGAGCTGGCGGTGACTGAACAAGAAAGAGATCTTGGGATTGTGGTGGACAGCTCGATGAAAATGTCCACCCAGTGTGCGGCTGCTGTAAAGAAGGCAAACTCCATGTCAGGTATTATAAGAAAAGGAATTGAGAATAAAACAGCCAGTATCATATTGCCCTGATACAAATCTATGGTGCAATCACGCTTAGAATATTGTGTACAATTCAGGTCACCACACCTAAAAAAGGACATTATAGAGCTGGGAAAAGTGCAGAAAAGAGCAACTGAAATGGTTAAGGGGCTGGAGCACCTCCCCCTACGAGGAAAGGTTACGTCAACTGGGATTGTTTAGCTTGGAAAAAAGGAGGCTAAGGGGAGACATGATAGAGGTGTACAAAATGATGCATGGTATGGAGAATGTGGCTAGGGAGACATTTTTCACCCTCTCTCAAAATACTAGAACTTTGGGTCATCCCATGAAGCTGATTGGTGGGAGATCCAGGACAAATAAGAGGAAGGACTTCTTCACACAGCGCATAGTTTAATTATAGAACTCACTTCCACAAGATGTAGGGATGGCCACCAGTTTGGATGGCTTCAAAAGGGGGTTGGATAAATTCCTGGAGGCGAACGCTATCAATGGCTACTAGTCCTGATGGTTGTGTGCTATCTCCAGTATTCGAGGCAATAAGCTTGTGTGCACCAGTTGCTGTGGAACATGGGTGCTGTTGCACCATGTCCTGCTTGTTCATCCCTGCCTGATGGCTGGTTAGCCACTGTGTGAACAGAGTGCTGGACTAGATGGACGCTTGGTCTGATCCAGCATGGAACTTCTTATGTTCTTACAAAGTGAAACTCCTGAGATCAATACTGCTTGATGTGGCAATTTCTGTTCAGTGTCTTCTATGATTTCTTCTTCTTTTTTTTTTTAAAAAAAGTGTTCACTCTTGGTCACTTATATTTGCAGAGCATTTTGAAATGGATGTGTCTTCTATGTAATTTTTTCCTTAGATAGTCCTATGAGCAACAGAATCCTCCCTAAATGTCTTAAGAGTGCTGCTGTTGCTAAAATACTTATCTGCAGCTCAGGTGTGAATTGCTACGCAAGTTATGTTTAAAATTGCAGTGGCAGGTGCAGCTCAGAGGTGCTCTGGAGCCTTTATGTCTGGGATTTGTTGCTTGTAATTGCAGAGGAACTCTTTTTCTTATATTTGGGGAACACCTAATGGCTGCAGACTTCAGGCTCTGGAAAAAGGTATGCTCCCTGTAAGATTTTCCACTTTACTCATAATATCAAAGGGTTTTCTAATGTTTCTGGCTCCATGTTACTAAAATCTCAACGGGTATTTTGAATACCTGTATAATGAACTATGTTTGAAGTTTGTGCTTGGAGTGGAGAGGAGATCATTTGGACTATGGAATGTTAAGATAAGTGTTGGAGGGAGCATGGAATTACACTTGGGGGTGGTGATGGGGATTTGGTTGGTTAACAGTTGAGAGATGGAAGGAAGAGGGGATTAGCTGGGCTCAGGTATGTTCAGGTCTGGACAGGCATTCCATCAGGTGTTTTCATGTAAGACTTTATAAGTTAAAACCAGCACCTTAAATTGGTCTTGGATTCAAGCAGCCAATGTAAGTGAGCCAGAATTGGTCTTATGTGTGCAGACCTTCTGGTCCCAGTTATCAATCTGACTGCCTCATTTTGCACAAGCTGCAGCTTCTGAACTGTCTTCAAGGGCAGCCCCACGAACAGTGCATTGCAGTAATCTAACTTGGAGATTACCCCACAGCATAGATTACTGAAACCAGTTTATCCCTCTCCAGTTAGGGTCATAGCTGGGCCAACAGCAAAAGCTGACAGAAGGCACTCCGAGCCATTGAGACCACCTGAGTCTCAAGTAATAGAGATGAATCCAGGAGATCTCCTAAGCTACGAATCTGCTCCTTCAAGGGGAGTGCAACCTCATCCAGAACAAGTTGATCACCCTCCGTCCACCCACTTAACAGCATCTCAGTCTTGTCTCTATTGAGCATCAGTTTATTAGCCCTCAACCGGTGCGTTGTCACAGCCAAGCACTTTCAGCACACCTACAGCCTCACCTGATGAAAATGAAAATGAGAAATAGAGCTGTGTGTCATCAGCATACTGCTCTCAGACAGTATCTGAAGCCTGCAGTCTCAGCTGAATGGCATAGGCCTATATCACTTGCCTGTAGGCAGGAAATGAATATTAGAGTCTTATGAACTTGAATGTGATCTGAGGCGACTTGGGATGAAAGCATGTGCAGATTTGCCTTGAAATCCGGGATCCTTTATGTGAAAGGTCATTTTTTGGCATGTCTTAAGGGGAGAAAAAGGAATGCGGCTTCATCTAGCAAAACCCGCTATTTTGGGCGAGGCAATGAAGTTGGCTAGTGAATTGGAGTGAGGGATGGAGATTTCTAGTAAAGCTATCACCACCTGGATACATGCTCTCAGACTAATTCCTTTTGTAAACCATCCAAGTTGGGGGCCAACATGACCAGTCATGTAGGTTTTCCAGAAAAGTTTGAATTTCTAGAAAATTTTCCAATGCAAATTAGGTTACCTTGCGCAGGAAATTTTTAGTTTTGCATCACAAAATATTCTGATACCTTAGAACAGGGGCCTAAAACTCCCATCATTTCTCACTATTGGCTATGCTGGTTGGAGTTGATGGGAGCTTTAGGCCAAAGCATTTGGAGGGCCACAAGTTGCCCAACCTTGCCCTAATTTAGCAAGTTTATTTTACTTGTATTTAATAAACAAAATTGAAAAAGGACCCCATGTTATTTTTGTCCCAATACACCACGAGTATTTGACCTGAGATATTTGAGGGGGGGGGGAGTTAAAAAGCACTTAACGTGATTTTGCGTCCAGTTCTGGGCTCCACAATTCAAGAAGGATGCAGACAAGCTGGAGCGTGTTCAGAGGAGGGCAACCAGGATGATCAGGGGTCTGGAAACAAAGCCCTATGAAGAGAGACTGAAAGAACTGGGCATGTTGAGCCTGGAGAAGAGAAGGCTGATGGGAGACATGATAGCACTCTTCAAATACTTGAAAGGTTGTCACATAGAGGAGGGCCGGGATCTCTTCTCGATCTTCCCAGAGTGCAGGACACGGAATAACGGGCTCAAGTTAAAGAAGCCAGATTCCAGCTGGACATCAGGAAAAACTTCCTGACTGTTAGAGCAGTACGACAATGGAACCAGTGACCTAGGGAGGTTGTGGGCTCTCCCACACTAGAGGCCTTCAAGAGGCAGCTGGACAACCATCTGTCAGGGATGTTTAGGGTGGATTCCTGCATTGAGCAGGGGGTTGGACTCGATGGCCTTGTAGGCCCCTTCCAACTCTGCTATTCTATTATTCTATGTTTTAAATGTTATGTTGACATTTTTATGGGAGTACTTGTAAAAAAATTAAGACAATAGCATCTACTTCCCTTACATTGTCTAAATTTTAGAAAAGACACAAAGCTGTTGACACACTAATGAAGTTAAGCAAGCCAAAGAAAAGTGCATGATATGCTGACAACCACTCACCTATTTCAACAGTGTTCAGCTCTCTTCCACTAAGGCTGTGGGGCACCCTTAGCTTTGTTGTCACTATTTATTAGTTCTATTTCGCTTACTTTAATGAAATATAAGTATTTTTCACATGCTTCCTAAGGATCATCACCTGAAAAAACTTAGAAACTGCCAAGCTTGCCCAATAGCGTAATTGCAATTGGCATATATTTATTTTTGCTAATGGATGTATGGAACAGAAAATTTTCCATGGGATAACTAAAGCACTGCAAAAAAATTCCACCCCACCCCACTGATCATGACACCTTGTGAAATGAATTCCATTGTTTAACTAAGCACTTTGTGAATACGTATTTAAGAACATAAAAACATCCATGCTGGATCAGACCAAAGGCCTATCTGGTCTCCAGCGTCCTGTTTGCACAGTACCCAACCAGATGCACATGGGAAGCTCACAAGTAGAACGTGAGTGCAACAGCACCCGGATCATATTCCCAGCAACTGGCACACCGAAACATACTGTCCCTCATATTTGAGGTAATATCTGTTATTGGTACATAAAGTCCTTAAACAACTTGGGACCAGGATATTTGGAAGAGCTTCTTCTACTTTTACAGCCTGCCCAGTCACTGAGGTCATCAGATGGGATGCTCCAGGTGTTTCAGCATGGCCTGTTTGGAGTCCATCTGGAGAAGAGCCTTCAGTGTGGTGGCTCCCCCTTTGTGGAACTCCCTGGCTCTGGAGGTCAGGTAGACACCAACATACTTTTGTTTTCAGCGCCTGCTGAAGGCAATAAATAATTGATTGCTGACTCACCTTTCTATGGTTTTGTTGTTATAATCTGATTTTAAACATTTCAATTCTGTGATTTGATTCCAATTTTTAAAGAAGTTCAGCACTTGGGAATCTTGTTGAATGTAGAGCATTACCGTATTTCTTTGATTGTAAGACACCATCGATTGTAAGACACACACTAATTTCAGTACCACCAACAGAAAAAAAAACCCTTAAGATACACCCGCGATTCTAAGACGCACCCCATTTTTAGAGATGTTTATAGGGGGGAAAGAGTGCATCTTAGAATCGAAGAAATAAGGTATATAAATCTTGTAAATAAACAAGCTGTAACAGGTTAGTAAGATGAGACAAAAAAGCCACGTTGATTCTTTCTACATGCTTGATAATTTTTATCTGTAATAAAACTTCCTACCAATTTACCTGAACAGACATTATACTAACTGCTCTATAACTTCCTGGACCCCTTTTGAAAAACTGGTGTTTAAACCCTTCCTTGCTGTCTGTACTTCATGTCGTTACCCAAAGAATCTATGATCATCAAATGTAAACTGGATGTTCAATAAAATTAAGCAGATTACTATTTTAGGTTTTTAATATTACCCTTCAGTTGTACTCCCAAAACAAGAAAATTTGAAATTGATATTAAAACACGATAAACTAAAATTAAAACCTGGTTCGCCTAATTTTGAATACTGATTTTCATATTTATTTGAACCCTGCACCTCTATTTAATGAGGCCTGAGCTTTTTGGCATTCTAGGTTCCCAGAATACATACATCCCTGACTAGGTCAGTAGGTGAAGATGCCAAGGGACCATAACGCAATAAAAGCATCTCTCCAGCTCACGTTGCATCTTCTCCCAGTCATCTGTTCTATAAGGTGTGATCTGACTACTAATTGCTCTACTTCTGGCCAGGGCTCAGCCGATAAACTTGCTGCTCTTAAGCTAGAGGAACACTCCTAGGAATGCACCAACAGGCATGAAAGAGCTTGTTTGCATTAGCTGTTGCCTGACAGACTGACTGGAACTAAGCCCTTCAACCTGCCTCAGTGGCAGGCAGATTATGTTGGGAGAATAGGTTCGGTTGCCTCTTCGAGCTTATCTGCATCTGGAGCCTGCTTTGTAGTAAAGCCCTCAGTTGCACAGGAGATTGCATAGGTAGCTGATGTGTGTTAAGTCAGTGACCAACAATTTCAGTATTGTTTTCAAATGTATCTGTGTACCTTTGCAGTGGAAATGTGCACAATTATTCCCAGGTAAGAACAGGAAGGAAATTGCATTGGACAACAGGTTTTAAAACTTTGGTTTCTTCCATCCGCAATGTGGGCAAATTGGGTTATGCCAATCCCATTAACGGCATGAGCCACAATTGTATATGTATTAAAACTAGTGTCTGGTTTCCATTACACTCTGGGTCTCAAAACCTAGGGTGGGAATATGCCTGTAGATACAGGCTCTGTTCTTGGTGCCCCACATTGAATTCAGCAGGACCAAGTAAGTCTGCTGTAATCTGGGATACAGTTGAAAGAAAATAAAGCCTGCTCCTTGTCCCAGAGTCGAGGAGTGTCATTTTTGGCCTGGCATCATCCCTCACCCCCGCAATATAAATGAATTGCACCACTTGTTCCTATAGAGAAAAGTCATATTTTGGGGTGGGTAGGACCTGAAGGCAAAACCTGCTTGGCCCAGCCTCTGGCAATAGGGATCATAGAATCATAGAATCATAGAATAGCAGAGCTGGAAGGGGCCTACAAGGCCATCGAGTCCAACCCCCTGCTCAATGCAGGAATCCACCCTAAAGCATCCCTGACAGAGGGTTGTCCAGCTGCCTCTTGAAGGCCTCTAGTGTGGGAGAGCCCACATGACTGAGTGAGTCCCTGCTTTCATTTTTCAGAATTTTCTTTCCTTTATGATGGTGGTGGCAAGTGTGGGCTGCAACAAAAACGTACGTTAAGTTATTTTGAAGATTTATTTCCCACATTTCAGTGGAATGATTCTCAAGGTTGCTTACAACAGGTTGTAATGCAATCCCCCACCCCACCTACCCCAAAACATCTTAACTTGTATGTGCACATACACTAGACCTAGCAGCCCTTTGTCCTCTGTCTGATGAGTGGGGCCAGAATGCGCTTGCCTTTGATTCTGCAATTTCAGTTTTGCTACTTTATTGTTTTACTCTGTACAGCACCATGTACGCTGATGGTACTATATAAATAAATAAATAATAATAAATAATAACTTGCAATTGGAGAGGACTTTTTTTGTGGCAGGGAAGGGTGATACAAACTCCTTAAAGCTGCTCCTTCGCTGATTGATAGATGGTGGCCAGGGTTGTCTTCCCCTTTCCTTAACGATCTTTTGTAACTTCCCAGGATTCTTTAGTCCTCTGGCCGGGGCCAAAGCAGATTTCCCTGCAGTTCTGCAGTCATAGAATACTAGAGTTGGAAGGGGCCTAAAAGGCCATCGAGTCCAACCCTCTGCTCAATGCAGGAATCCACCCTAAAGCATCCCTGACAGAGGGTTGTCCAGCTGCCTCTTGAAGGCTTCTAGTGTGGGAGAGCCCACAACCTCCCTAGGTAACTGGTTCCATTGTCGTACTGCTCTAACAGTCAGGAAGTTTTTTCCTGATGTCCAGCTGGAATCTGGCTTCCTTTAACTTGAGCCTGTTATTCCATGTCCTGCACTCTGAGAGGATCGAGAAGAGATCCTGGCCCTCCTCTGTGTGACAACCTTTTAAGTATTTGAAGAGTGCTATCATGATGCAATCCAGTCCCAGGGCAATGTTGTTGCAGTGTATCCTTACTACCTAACAGGAGTGCTTCTCAGAGTTCTAGCCAGCAATGCCCTCCTTTAAGGTTTTCCTTTTAATACCCCCCCAGCAGTTTCCATTTTTCTTTTCTGACATTCCACAGCTACTGAGCATGCTCAGTCCTCATTGAACAGTTTTTGGGGGACGGGAGTTTGTTCTATTGGGTTTTTTGTAAAAATAATAATATTGTATTGCTGGTACCTCCCTCTTGCTTCTCAGTAGCCCTGTTTTGGCAAGAAGCTTGTCAACACTCACCATATAAGTTCACTATTGGAGGAAATGATGCTCTGGGAGGAAGATGGTTCCCATGCCTGGCCTGTATGTCGGATTGCTTTGCAGTCTGTCTTGTATGAATGGGGAATCCTTCGAACTGCAGTGCTCTTCATCAAGAATTTTTAAAAAAGGGAACCCAATTTATGTGAAACACGAACTTGTTGATATGGAATGAAACGTTAGTTGATTAAAAGTTTATGAATGTGTGTGAATATATATTTTGTGTAAGAGCACAGCATTTTGGACTATTATGGTGTGGTAAAAAAAAATCTAAACATTGACTTAATTTTAAAAATTTGGCCTGCTTTACATTCCTAAAAGTGAACTCCCAGGTCAGTTCACAATTCCTGTTTAAAATCCATTTTGATCAAGATGAGTAAAACCATCAAAACACAAAATACCCTCTAAACTAGCCAGCACAAATAAAGCCAAAAGCTTTATATAAGTCACTATAATACCACAGCGTGCTCGAGTGCTGTCTGAACAAAAGTGGTGATAACAGCTTTCTAAAATAATAATAATAATAATAATAATTATTATTATTATTTATTTATTTATTTATTTATATAGCACCATCAATGTACATGGTGCTGTACAGATAACACAGTAAATAGCAAGACCCTGCCGCATAGGCTTACAATCTAATAAGTTGTAGTAAACAATAAAGAGGGAAGGAGAATGCAAACAGGCACAGGGAAGTGTAAACAGGCACCGTGTAGGGTGAAGCTAACAGTATATAAAAGCCTGCAGAATGAAGGTTTCTCCTGTGTCTACGTCTGAAATGGTGATTGTTCTGTTTTGGTGTTGGTGTACTACTTTGGACTAAGCTGGGGCTGATTTTTTTTTTTTTTGTTCCTCCAGTTGTGACTGTGTGTGCAGCATTTTCTCCATTTTGAGGATGCCCGTCTGCTAGGAGAATGTCATTTCTCATTATTTCCTGCCATCTCACTCCACTCTATAGCTTCCTTTCTTAGCTCTTCTGCAGCAGACAGTCATAAATATTCAAGCAGGCTTCCTTCAACCTTTTACTCTTGTATACTTAGCTGATGGGCTGCTCTGTTTGTGTGTGTGTGTGTGTGTGTGTTTTTAAAAAGGTCTTTGTCTTAGCATGCCAATACAGAGGGCTGCTTAGTGAGCTTATGTTTGAGACTCTAGCTTTGCAGTTGGAAACACCGCTGCCCTTTAGAGGGCCAAGTCTTGCTTTGTATTTGAAGTATATTATAAAAGGTAATCATCATTTCCTGCATCTGGATGATTATCTCAAGATATTTTAAATACTTACTTTTCTTTGCATGTAACTGGATTTTATTATGAGTTTCCAAATTCCTGTACCCCCTTTCTTAACATGCAAGTCACAGCATACTCTGAACTCTTGAATATTCATGTCTTCTCTTTCCTGGACTCTGGCCTGTTACGTCCCAACTTTTTAAAGCTGTTTAACTTAAGAAACAGGAGCAAATTATCTCATGTCTGCTTTTAGTTTCAAGCAAGAGAGGGACACTTTTATAACTTGTTTCAAGTAACTTAATTGGCTGGAGTTGCAGGAATACAAAGATTTAGGCGAAACACAAACATATAAAGGCTCTGGGGCTGGGGTGATGGTGAGAAAAACAAAACTTTCCCCTACCATAGTCTGACAAAGAAAACCTTCAAAATGTTGAGGCACTGGGGTGAGGGGTTAACTTTCAGGATTCTCAGTTTACATACTGCTAAGCCTTAATGTACATTGGGATTGGACTCTGGTCAGTTGACTTTCCAAGTATTCATAGAATCATAGAGTAGCAGAGTTGGAAGGGGCCTTCAAGGCCATCAAGTCCAGCCCCCTGCTCAATGCAGGAATCCACCCTAAAGCATCCCTGACAGGTGGTTGTCCAGCTGCCTCTTGAAGGCCCCTAGTGTGGAAGAGGCCACAACCTCACCAGGCAACTGATTCCATTGTCATACTGCTCTAACAATCAGGAAGTTTTTCCTGATGTCCAGCTGGAATCTGGCTTCCTTTAACTTGAGCCCGTTATTCCGTGTCCTGCACTCTGGGAGGATCGAAAAGAGATCCTGGCCCTCCTCTGTGTGACAACCTTTTAAGGATTTGAAGAATGCTATCATGTCTCCCCTCAATCTCCTCTTCTCCAGGCTAAACATGCCCAGTTCTTTCAGTTTCTCTTCATAGGGCTTTGTTTCCAGACCCCTGATCATCCTGGTTGCCCTCCTCTGAACACACTCCAGCTTGTCTGCGTCCTTCTTGAATTGTGGAGCCTAGAACTGGACGCAATACTCTAGATGAGGCCTAACCAGGGCCGAATAGAGAGGAAGTGTGACACAGCATGAAGTGTGCTCCTGTGTCTGTATTAGAAGAGACTACATATAGACCCCCGGGGCAGTGGGTTCAAAGAACTGCATGGCCTGAGAGCCTTTTGTTGCTGATGTGCTGGGCAGTGCAGAGGGTAAACCCTATCATTGGCCTTGGGAATAAGGCCTTGGTGACAGTGGTGTGAAAGACTGTCTTCTTGTATCATGTTGTGATATCAGTTGCAGGAGTCTCTTGCAACCCAGTACTATGCATGATTGCAGCGGGCACACTTAGAAATACATTTTCAAATGAGAAACGCACTTAAATGAGCCTCATTGAACACAATAGAGCTTACTTCTGAGTAAAATGCACTGTGTCTCTTGTCCTGCCCCTTGTTGTTAAATGAAAAATGCATACATATGATAGATCCTGGCTTCAGCTGAGGGAGAGGGGATTTACAAAAGGTGACTCACACAAACTGGAGCTGCCACCCTCATTTCGCCCTCCAGGCCAGACAAGCTTCCTCATCAGTCCCCCACCTCATGTATGAGAAACTCAAAACATTTTCCCCTTCAGTGACTTCTTCAGAGTCCATGGCTTTGAAAACTGTCCATTCTGCTGAATAAGTCTCTTCTTTCTCATGGCTGCTTCCCCTTTTTTCTTCCTCTGCCTTCTTCTTGAACCGTGTGCTTCACTCACATTCCTAATAGCAGGAGGGCCCCCAGTGGTGGCTATTGCCGATAGTAATTGGTAGGGTGGAACGGTGGGTGGCGAACCAGAAGTGGAGCCAGGAACGATGGTCAGTGTGTTACATAAATTATGCTGATTCCGAGTGCACCAAAGTCCAATATCAAAACACTTGCGAAAGATCACAGGCAAGGCGTTGGGCTCCAAACGTTTATTCTCGAGAATAGGGTGATGACCTGGCGCTCACGCAGCAAAGACAGGGTCACATCATGTTGCATTCAAACCACAGCATATATAGTTCAGACATTGCACGTCATTTGCCCACATCCCATTGGTCCACCTCATCTGTCACATCACTCAGGCATGTGCAGTTGCGTTCAAGCGGTGGTCAAGAAAGGAACTGCAGCGGAGAAAACATCTGGCTGCCGCCATCACAATGTGCGAAATACTTGCTCCCAAGTGTGCTTTGCGCCACATACCTGCACGTAACCCTTCCCTTATATGGTGATGTCTGGGCAGCTAGTCGGTGGAGTGGATTCAGCAGGGTTAATTTAATCAGTGTCCTCTGAATAGGCTAGGGGGCTGGGTGAGTGCCTACATGCCACTTGCATGGGGGTAAATGGAGTTCTTACTGGGGGGCATCTGGCCCCTCCCCTCCCTGCCATGTGCTCCCATTCACCCTTTCCAGGTGCCCCATGCGTGTTCCTGCGCAGGCTTTCAATGGCATTCTCGCTTGGGAATCATAGAATCATAGAATAGCAGAGTTGGAAGGGGCCTAAAAGGCCATCTAGTCCAACCCCCTGCTCAATGCAGGAATCCACTCTAAAGCATCCCTGACAGATGGCTGTCCAGCTGCCTCTTGAATGCCTCTAGTGTGGGAGAGCCCACAACCTCCCTAGGCAACTGATTCCATTGTCGTACTGCTCTAACAGTCAGGATGTTTTTCCTGATGTCCAGCTGGAATCTGGCTTCCTTCAACTTGAGCCCGTTATTCCATGTCCTGCACTCCTGTCATCTCTGTGACAGGTCTTTAAGGCAGGACAGTATCACTCCCACTCCTCAGATCGGCTATGAGAGGTAAGGAAATCCTGGAGAGCCACTGCCTGTCAGCACCGATGGAGTGGACAACCGTGTCCCTGCCTAGGGCCACATTTTCTTGGGGGCTGAAGCCAGCAGTGGGCAGAGATGGAGCCAAACGTCGGCAACTGCTGCTGCCAGAGGTCTGAATGTATTGCTTGTAGAGGGTTTTTGAAATTGGGCCAAGGGCTGCATGCAGGCCTAGAGCGGAAGGTTGCTGTCCCTGATGCGGACAATATTGAGAAAGATGGAAACAGTGGTGTGGCACAATATAAGGCAATTTCCCATGTTAGCATGTGAAGATGTTTGGCTTCAGAACTTCACCTGAGAGATCTCATTTCCTCTCCTCCTTCCAGTTGCAGGATAGGCTGGCTTGCTGAAAGTTGTGCTCTGGGCTACAAGGGGAAACCTAAGATTTGGACAAGTCCTTGTAGGCTAGGCTGTCTAGTCCCAACCTCCTGCTTGGTACAGGGAGGGGCATAGCTAGAACACCCAAGGATGCCTGGAAGACCCAAAGAGGCCTTGCCTCACTCAGGGTCCTCCCTGGAGCTGAGCTAGCCAGGCGGTTTGCAGCTACGCGTGTCTTTGTTTACATTCCACGGTTAATTGACTGTTGCGCTGTTCTTAAACAGCAGATAAGATGTGCGTGGGGGAAGTTACAGTGTAGGGGCAGTGTTATTGTTGGTGGGTTACCAAAACTGCAAATGGGAAGTTGGAAGGAACGGGGTGTTCTTAAAGGGGAAGTGGGGCTTGTGAAAGGGAAAATATCAAGAGGGATGAACATAGCTCTTAGTGGAGTGTCCTGGGGTGTGTGTGCGGGTGTGTATGTGCGCGCGAATGAGTGCTGACGTGTACACGTGTGTGGGCGTGCATGAACATGCGTGTCAGGATGCGTGTCAGGGGAAATGGACTTACACCAAGTGGAGCCAGCTAATTCTGGTTTTGTCTCCATCCTCCTCCCTTGCAATGACACTATTTGCTTAAGTGATGTGATTATATGTTTGTGTTCTAAATAGGAGTGTGCAATCTGCAACATGTATTTATGATGGAAAGGGTTTTGCATAAGATGATAATTATTTGAGGGATATAGTGAACATCATGAATGTTTTTCTAGATTTTGCATTCTGGGAATATTTATTTATTTATTTATTTATTTATTACATTTCTATACCGCCCAATAGCCAGAGCTCTCTAGATGTTTGTGACCCTCTAGATGTTTGTGGACTGCAACACCCATCAGCCTTAGTCAGCATAGCCAACAGTGTGAAATGATGGGAGTTGCAGTCCAACAACTTCTAGAGGCCGTATGTTCCCCATCCGTCTTCCAAAAGTTTAATATTCTGCTATTTGGTTTAGAGACATTTTCATTTTTGAAAGATGGTTTATTTTTATAATATATATTAATGTAATTTGTAATATTAGCACTTATAAAATAAAGTCCCCCCCTCCTACAGGTTGCCATTTAAATACCACTTAAAATAATTATGCCTGCCCTTTAGTCTTTTAAGAAGGCTTTCTAATAACAGTGTTTAACATAAAGCTGATTTTTTTAAAATAAAATCACAGTATAGGGCAATTAACAGAGCTTGTATGCTGTAGACATTGCACTAAGTCCACAGTGTGTTGGCCTCCAGAGAGTGCTGCTGTAATCACTGGAAGGGAATTCAGGACATAAGAATGGTCTTGGATCATAGATGCTCTGTCTAAATCAGCTCCTTATTTCCATCAGAGGTTGCAAGATGTCTCTACGAAGCGCACAGGCAGAGTCTGAAAGCAATGGCTCTCCCCAACTTCTGTTGTTGGGGCATATACTGGCTTTGAATTTGGAAGTTTTGTTTAAGGGTTCCACCCTTAAAGATGACCGAGAAATAATTTTAGATAGCTAGCTAAAATGGCTAATAGCTGTTAGACCTATCTTCCGTGAACCGAGATGGATTTATTTTTTTAAAGACTGCCTAAGTGACAATGAGCATTGTGTGGCAGTGAACTGCATAAGTTAACTGCATTGTATGAAGCACTTTGTTGTGCCTGGGCCAGAGTCCTTGTTTTCTAAATTACGTTTTAAAGTTTTGATAAATATCCAAACGTACTAATCCTCAGTACTCTGATTTAATTACTGATGGGGCACCATTTTTTAGCCATTTTTAAAGAAATGAGTTTATTTGCTATCTACATTATGATGACTTATTATTAAGGTATACTTATTATTATTATTATTATTATATTTATTTGTATCCTGCCTTTTGCCCAATGCTGGGCCTCAAGGCAGCCTTACAAAGTTTAAAATATACATGGAAGGGTAGGGGAAACAAAACCATAAACATTTAAAATACACAACAAAATTATAAGACATTAACATAGATGGAGGGCCAGATTATTCTCCAAAGGCCTGCTGGAACAAACAAGTTTTAGCCTGCTTCCGAAAGCCCATCAGGGAGGGAGCCAGCCTAGCTTCCCCGGGAAGAGAGTTCCAGAGCACCGGAGCAGTCACCAAGAAGGCCCTCTCCCATGTTCCCACCTTGCCTGTGAAGAAGGTGGGACTGAAAGAAGGGCCTCTCCAGAAGATCTCAAAGCACGGGCAGGCTCATAAGGGAGAATACGTTCTTTCAAATAACCTGGACCCGAACCATATAGGGCTTTATAGGTCATAACCAGCACTTTGAATTGTGCCTGGAAACAGACTGGAAGCCAGTGGAGCTGTTTTAACAGGGGAGTTGTGTGCTCCCTGTAACCAGCCCTGGTCAACAATCTGGCTGCAGCTCTTTGAACCAGCTGGAGTTTCCGAACACTCTTCAAAGGCAGCCCCATGTAGAGCGCGTTTTAGTAATCCAATCGGGATGTACATATTACACTCCTAAAGAAATATATTTAGTGAATGCCTGCCCAATCACACACGTGCATACCCACCCACCAGCCAATGCTTTCATCATTGGAAACTCAAGAGTCTGTATATTTGTGTGTTTGAAAACATTTAAAGAAGCCTAAATACTGCCCCACGTAGTACAGCAATTCCCAAACCCTGGCCAGAAATATTTGATACTCCCACTTGCCAGTATATGGGCAATGACATTACCCCCAAGTCATGGGAATAATAATGCATTTGGATTCACTGATTCATCCTGCACTACAACTGAGAGAGGCTTGGGGAAGCTCAGAAAATCAGTCATCACTGCCTAGAAAGCATGGACTGATGGAGTAGAGGACGAGGAAGATGCCGTAAGACAATACGACCTGAGTCTGGAAATTAATCAAGAGGGGAAATTACCTTTGAGTGGAGCGTGAAGTGTGACTCCAGTTTTAATCCAGGAAATTGCTGTCAGTAGCAAGTATTTTATGGAAACACTGAGGTGATGGCCCCATTCAGAAGACGCCTTAAACCATGGCTTTAACCATACTTCTTCACGATGGTTAAAGCCGTGATTTAAGGTGTCTCCTGAACATGGCCTGGCTTTCTGGCTTAACCACCATGGTTAAAGCCATGGTTTAAGTTGTCTTCTGAATGGGCCCGATAAGTTCTGCAAGCAGCCACAGAATGCGGAGAGATCTGCCTTTGTGTTCATAAGAAGTAGTGCAAAACTCTGAAGACTAAGAGCACTTTGTTTTTCCATATATCTTTTAAAAGTGCTGTCTGTTTTCTAACTGTAGCCCATGGGCTGCATAGCAGTTTCCTTGATTGTATATAGCTTTCTCTGAAGTGGGGAGAAGTTGGGAATCCAGAATAAGAGAAGCTAACTAAATGTGAAGATGTTAGAATCATGAAAAGCATTTATAGGGACCCAACTTGGAGGAGCTGCTACTTCTGGCTATTATGCAACTAAATAGCTGCTTTTATTTGCAGTCAGTAAACTGTGTTTCAGTGAGTCTAACTTTCCAAAGGAAGCGATTAAGAAGTCTGTTTTCAAAAGCTTAATACAGAATTGGCCAAAGTACAAGTTAATGAGCAGGAAGAGCAAAGCTATTTGTGCAGAAAAATTTCAGCTGTCCTTACCTCATTTCAGTCTCTCTTGCTCTTATTCCGTTCTGCCCCCTCAAATTACTAATGCTGCTGCCCACAGCAGTTACAGCAATGACTTGCAATTACAGCTGTGATTCTCAGGCTCCAATGCTGAGGCAGCGTATTGTTGGACAGCTACAGGAGCAGCAAAGGAAAGAGCATGTGAATGGGATGGTAGGGAGAAACAATATGACAAATGCAGAATTTTAGCTTGTGAGGGAGGAGGTGAGCATTTGTGTGTTCTAAAGACAAGAGGAGAGAATGAATAGCTATGAAAGTGGCCAAGTCAATAATGAAAGAAGCAGAAAGTGCATTTCAGGCTGGTGAATTTTGCTGCCTATAAGCTGTTCCATTCCTTTCAAATCTTATTTCCACTGAGATGTGGAAGAATAGAGCACCATATGAGATGCTACTGTGCCTTGTGCTAGCCTCATTACCTGCCTACACCTGTCTGCAGCACCATGAAAGGTGCACTACTCCAGCCCCTTTCCAACACTCCTTTAATGTGACGTAGCTGTGGACAAAGCTGTCACCAAGGCGTCTTGTCTCCCTTTTGGATAGCAGGCTGATCAAATGAACATGCTGGTAAATATGTGTGTGTGTCCCCGATTATAAATGCAGTAGCAAATCTGAAGACAAACTATACTCAGAAATCAATTAGCTTGTTTCTAAAATGGGAGATGTTCTGATTTAAGCCCACATGTCTCACACTTTCTGTGCTGGAAGCCCCTTGCTTTACAGATATGTGTAGATGGGAAAGTGGTTATTTGGTGGTGAGGAAAATCTCTATACATGCAGAAATGTACTATTTTACTTGCATATTAGAACCAAGTCCTGGCATTAAAAACAAGTCTCCTTTGTGAATTCTCACTCAAATTAAGCCCGCTGTGGTGGTGAGTAGAATTCTCTTGCCTGTGAACTTTCATCAGCAGGCCTGCTGCCTACAAACCTGATGCTAAATTGTGTGTGTGTGCTTATTTTTCACTCTGAACATTTCCAACTAACTTGCTGTGCTTTAAAAATGCAAGATTTAGAAATATGCCTATGTAAACTTGTTCTTTTGGTGCTGGATGATGACAAAATATATAGAATATAACCTTCCAACAGAGGAATGGCTTCCAGCATTTCCCATTCCCATGGGTGTTGTCTGTGTGCCTTTCCCCACTGATGCGTCAGCCCCATGCACAAAATGTTCAGTTCGTACCCCTGGATCAAACAGTAGTTGAGATGCTGGAGAGCAGAGATTGTCAGGATAACTCTGAAAGAGTTACAGGATTTGCATTAAATCTTTTATAATAACAGAATCAACATTTGACTAAAGGACCCTTTCATATAGCCAAACTAAAGTTGTCGCAGATAGGTACAAATCCTACCAGCCTGCCTAACTGTTCTGTCCTAGAGTTGCTTGAAGGGCCATACAGCTGAACCCCTCGTCCAGAAGGGAACTTTTATTTGCCACAGGCCACTGGCTAACTGCCAGATCCATTTTAATTTCAATCCAGATGGTGTGAGAATTTCTCAGCCATCACCATTTTGGTGAACATTTTCAGAAAAGCTCACCATTGAACACATGAGACATTGAATAAATGACTGGAGTAGCAGTAGTCTGTCTTCCTGCTCTGCTAGCGGTACATGATGTTCCCGGCTGCTTGAATCCATGTGGGCAGCACACTGTACTAGAAATAGCTTTTTTGATTTCTATGATAGCTTTCAGAAATGTACTCCTAAATTCCTGATATTTAGACACTTAATGTAAGTTACACTTACTCCAGTCAAGGAAGCTCGTAGTCTTGGCTTTATATTTGACTCCTCGCTCTCCTTTATTCCTCATATTGAGGCAGTAGCTAAATCCTGTCGTTTTTTCCTGTATAATATTGCCAGGATTCGATCATTTTTGTCTGTCTCTCCTGCCAAGACTCTTGTTCATGCATTGGTTATGTCTCGGTTGGACTACTGCAACCTTCTTCTCACTGGCCTTCCTTCTTCTCACATCAGTTCGCTGGTTTCTGTTCACCACTCTGCTGCTAAGATCATCTTCTTGGCTCGCCGCTCTGACCATGTTACTCCACTTCTGAAATCTCTTCATTGGCTTCCAGTTCACCTAAGAATCCAATATAAACTTCTCCTGTTGACCTACAAAGCTTTTCACAGTCTAGCTCCTTCCTATCTTTCCTCTCTCATCTCACCCTATTGCCCCGCTCATGCTCTTCGCTCCTCTGATGACATGTTTCTCACCTGCCCAAGGGTCTCTCCTTCCCTTGCTCGGCTTCGTCCATTTTCTTCCGCTGCCCCTTATGCCTGGAACAATCTTCCAGAACATCTGCGAACTACAAGTTCAATCGCAGTTTTTAAAGCTCAGCTAAAATCTTTTCTTTTTTCTAAAGCTTTTAAAACTTGATTTTGATCTTACTTTTATACTGTTAGTTTTACTCTACTCTGTGCCTGTTTGGTGCATTCTCTTCCCCTTCTTATTGCTTTATTATGATTCTATTAGAATGTAAGCCTATGCGGCAATGTTTTGCTATTTTATTGTTTTTACTCTGTACAGCACCATTTATTTATTACATTTCTATACCGCCCAATAGCCAGAGCTCTCTCGGCGGTTCATAAAAATTAAAAACATTCAAAGTATAAAACAACAGTATAAAACCATAATATAAAATACAATATAAAAGCTCAACCAGATAAAAACAGCAGCAATACAAAATTACAAATTTAAAACACCAAGTTAAAATTTATGTACACTGATGGTGGTATATAAATAAATAAATAATAAATAATAATAAGAAGTTCCATGCTGGATCAGACCAAGGGTCCATCTAGTCCAGCACTCTGTTCACACAGGGGCCAACCAGCCATCGGCCAGGGACGAACAAGGCAGGACATGGTGCAACAGCACCCTCACACCCATGTTCCCCAGCAACTGGTGCCCACAGGCTTACTGCCTTGAATACTGGAGTTAGCACACAACCATCAGGGCTAGTAGTCCTTGATAGCCTTTGCCTCCAGGAATTTATCCAACCCCCTTTTAAAGCCATCCGAATTGGTGGCCATCACTACATCTTGTGGTAGTGAGTTCCATAATTTAACTATGCACTGTATGAAGAAGTACTTTTTTTTTTGTCCTGGATCTCCCACCAATCAGCTTCATGTGATGACCCCAGGTTCTAGTATTTTGAGAGAGGGAGAAAAATGTCTCCCTGTCCACATTTTCCACACCATGCATCATTTTGTACACCTCTATCATGTCTCCCCTTAGGATGCTTCCTCACCAAGAGAATCTGACTGTCAAGTGTGCCAAGTCCCAACAGCAAAAGCATGAATGTAAAATGGCAACCTGGGGAAATTTGGCCAAATCACGATCTGAGCATCCTTTGATCAGGACACTTCTATTTAGGCTTGCTTTGGGGATGTGCTTTGTGAAGAAGTCCTTCCTTTTATTTGTCCTGGATCCCCCACCAATCAGCTTCATGGGATGACCCCATTGGGTTCTAATATTATGGGAGACGGAGAAAAATGTCTCCTTACACACATTCTCCGTACCATGCATAATTTTGTACACTACTATCAAGTCTCCCCTTAGCCTCCTTTTCCCCAAGCTAAATACAGGGCTTTCCACTCTGGTTATATTGTACACAATGTGCTTGTTTTATTAGACAGACTGTGGCCTGAATACAGAATGCTTGTGTACAAGTGCGTATCCGGCAATAATAAATCTCATCCGCTTCTCTTATAAATACATTTGTCTTTAGCTTGAAGCTGAAGTTGTAAGGTGTCACTGGCAGTCTTGAGCAAACGAAGAGACCAAACCTAAGTGCTTTACTCTATGCGCCAGAAGAGGGAGCTATTTGCCTCCTTTCCACTCTATTTCGGTGCCGCAGGTACAACAGAAGGCAGCGTCAGGTGCAGCTGACTGTCTGGTGATGCAAGGGGCCAAAGGGACTCCACCTGTTCCCTTCCTTAGACTTTGGACTAGTTAGTTTTGTCCCTTTGAATAAAGACCAAACTGTTATCCAGACTGCATGTACCTGCTTTTCAGTTCATCTAACTACCCATCTTTGTCTTCCTGAACTCTCCTTGAACCTGTCTCTGGGCTGCCTCATACATATGAACCTCCAGAAAACTCTGATGTCCCCTTTCCCCGACATTCCACCTTCTGACACCATTGCTCCGGAATGTCTAGGCAAGAAATTAGGCAGAAATCACCACATCTTCTCGATCCTCCCAGAGCGCAGGACACGGAATAACGGGCTCGAGTTAAAGGAAGCCAGATTCCAGCTGGACATCAGGAAAAACTTCCTGTCTGTTAGAGCAGTACGACAATGGAATCAGTTACCTAGGGAGGTTGTGGGCTCTCCCACACTAGAGGCCTTCAAGAGGCAGCTGGACAACCACCTGTCAGGGATGCTTTAGGGTGGATTTCTGCCTTGAGCAGGGGTTTGGACTCGATGGCATTATAGGCCCCTTCCAACTCTGCTATTCTATGATTCTATGATTCTACTCTTGTCAAAATCCTTCCTCCTGACATACACATTTTGGGGGGAGAGGCATGCTTCTGTTTGCATCCCTTCTCTCTCACCTCATCCCGGTTCCTGATGAAACCAACATCCGTATAAGGCTTTACTTGCCTTACTTGTTTGAACTCCAGAATTTCAGTTTTCTGGATTTAACCCTAGATCCCCTTCTTGTAAAGAGGGTCACTACTGTCTACAATCTATTTCCACCTGAACTCTGAAAAATGTGTTATATCTCTTCACCTTGCATAAACTCTGGCCTAATCTACACCAAGCAGGATATTGCACTATGAAAGCGGTATTAAAGTGGTATATAAACATGTGGGTCTTAATCACCCACATGTTTAGTTTTTTAACGGTTTTTAATGTTTTATGTGTGTATGTTCTGTGTTTTAAAATTTTAAATTTTGAATACTTGTTTTTATCTCAATTTTAGAATTTCCGTAAACTGCCCAGAGAGCTCTGGCTATGGGGGCGGTATATAAGTGTAATAAATAAAAAATAAAATAAAATATAAAAGGCAGGAGCCACATCAAGCAGGATATAGCACTATGAAAGTGGTAAATAGTATGTGTCAATGGGCCCCAACAGTTGTCAGTGCACTTCAATACCGCTGCAAAGCAGTAGTGCGGCTCCTGCTTTTTATATACCGCTTTCATAGTGCAATATCCTGCTTGGTGTAGATTAGGCCTTTAAAATAGCAAAACACTCCCTACCAATTGGGAAGCGAGCTCTAGTAATTCCTAGTGTCTTCCTCAGTGCTCAAAGAACTAGTGGGCTTTCATTAGAGAGAGCCCACTAGTTTCTCCGCTGTGGCACCCCGGCTGTGGAACGAGCTCTCCAGAGAGGTCCTCCTGGCGCCTACACTGTACTCTTTACGTCGCCAGCTGAAGACCTTTTTATTCTCTCAGTATTTTAACACTTAATTTTAACTTGAATTTGAATTTTGCTGTTTTAACTTTGTATTTTAATTTTATATCAATTTTGCTGCGTGGTTTTTATCCTGGTTGTGCTTTTTATACTGTATTTTGTATTTGTGCTTTTAACCTGTTGGTTGTTTTACTATGGTTTTAATTTTTGTGAACCACCCAGAGAGCTTCGGCTATTGGGCGGTATAAAAATGTAATAAATAAATAAATAAATAAATAAATTAGGACTGAAATGCCCACTGTTTGTCAAAAGTGAACCCAGTTTTATCCCCGGGAGGCATAGTGGCTACTAGCTCCATAATAAAGTTCACACCACCTAGCAGTAAAGACGTAATGCGTATGGACCACATATGCTACAGGCATAGTACTACATAGACAATACTTACATATTGGATACAGAATGCAAGTTAACATGTGGAGTCTCTATTACAACCTAAACATTTTTTTTTAATTGTCATTGGCAGCCAGAAAAAACTGATTTGGGGCTAGTTGGCCACTTCCATATTAAGTTATTGCTTGGCAGTCTGCAGGTTGCTCAGCATAACAGATCCCTTTAAACACTTTAGAGCTTTCCTGAAAAGTCCATAGAATTTTCAATCTAACTGTCTCTGGGAGGAAAGCACCTTTATTCTTTGGGTGTGAAGAAATGCTATTTCAGGTTTTCATATGAGTAAACTGGCATGATCCTCACCTGCTCTCATCACATTAAATAGAACTGCCTGCCGACGAATGACTTCTGCTCTTTCCTAGACAACAAGGTGGAATGTGTGTGTGTGTGTGTGTGTGTGTGTGTGTGCGTGCGTGTGTGTGTGCGTGTGTGTGTGCGTGCATGTGCGGACAACCTAATAGGCCTCTTCAATCTGAACTTAGCCTTTTTTCCCTTGTGTCTCATTACAGCAAAAGTACTTTTTGCAGTGATGGCAAAGGCAGCTGGCAAAGAGAAATTGGAAATACCTCTTGCTAACCACTTCCATTAGCACAAGGCTGTACAATGGAACCTTTTCTGAGCCTGCAGTTAAAGCAAGTTACTTCCCCCAGAACATGTAACAGCTGGAGGTCTGGTTTAATAAGAGTGGAGTTCAATAAAGTAGATCGAGATTTCTGCACTGAACAAACTTAGAAGCTATATTCTTTGAGCAGGATGAATTGTGGACATCTACATACAGAGAGCCAATGTGATGCAATGCAGAGAGCTTTGGAAGTGGGCCAGCGAGAAGATCTAGCTTCAAATCTTTGTGCAAATATGGCGTTCTGTAGATAGCCATGGGCAAATCACTCTCCTTACCTATATCAGAAGGTTCCTAAGACTCTGAGATCAGGGATGTCTTTTCATTTTTTTACATCAAAATCTTAAGCAATCTTTACATGATTTGAAAATGTTATAGAAAAGCATAGGCCACATCCAAATATATAAAGTTGTTGTTACAGGCAAAACACATTTCAAACACTTCTTAGGAATCGATTTAGGAGCATGTCTTTCTCAAAAAAAGAAAATAACAGACTAATGTCTTATGCACAGAATAGGGTGACCATATAAAAAGGAGGACAGGGCTCCTGTATCTTTAACAGTTGTATTGAAAAGGGAATTTCAGCAGGTGTTTGTATATATGAAGAACCTGGTGACATTTCCTCTTCATCACAACAGTTAAAGCTGCAGGTGCCCTGCCCTCTTTTAAATCTGGTCACTCTAGTATAGCTCCTGCAGCTTTAACTGTTGTGGTGAAGAGGGAATTTCACCAGGTTCCCCATATATACAAATGACACCTGCTGAAATTCCATTTTCTATGCAACTGTTAAAGATACAGGAGCCCTGTCCTCCTTTTCATATGGTCACCCTAGCATAGACCATTTCTGGACTGTAGCATATGAAGTCAAAATGAAGACAGGTGTCTTTGCCTTGCCTCACATATCTATATGATTTCTTATGTGCTTCTTACATGATGTTTCACAAAGAATGGAACTCAACAGCAGCACCCTTTAACAATTAGTTACTATCTTTCTCCCCCCCCCCCCGCAATTTTCCCACCTATGATTTGGAATTAATATATTTACTTCATATCCTTGTCAGCACTGCTGAACAACACATTTCCTTAAGATCTATTGTTTTGGACTGTCTTAGCCCTGAAGTGTTTTTCCGTTCTAGTCACTTCCCAAAATATTTCATATTCTCTTTCCTCATCTACATGCACCTTAAGCAGAACATATGAAAAATACGACACACAAGCAGTCATCCTTCCTTCAAACTTACCTGAAGCATATTTTGCTTTCCTCTGCATTTAGGGGAGAAAAAGGTCCACTCTTGTTTTTCACACGCCACTTAAGTTAACAATAGGCAGATTCATAAGTCAGTGAAAAGTTGCAGCATATCAGCATGAATGCTTCTGCTAGAATCAAATGGATTCTTCCTTTGTATGAGAATATATCAATATTTCATATGCTCCCTTATGAAAGTTGTTACTTATGAGGGAGGTGTAGGTACCAGTATCTTCGTTGAGGATGAATATTGGCAAAGCAGTATTAGGTAGATTAGTGCATGCATCTTGCAAGATGCTTAAAATACAGTGCAAAGACTTCTAGGGTAAATATTTGTTGTACCGTATTTCTTCGATTGTAAGAAGCCATCGATTGTAAGACGCACACTAATTTCAGTACCACCAACAGAAAAAAAACCCTAAGACACGCCTGCAATTGTAAGATGCACCCCGTTTTTAAAGATGTTTATATGGGGGGGGGGAGTGCATCTTAGAATTGAAGAAATACGGTAGTATTATCTACACTGACTGGCAACACCTTTCCAGATTTCAGATAGGGGTCTCCCTGGAAATGCCAGCGATTGCACCTTCTGCATACAAACTCTTCCTATAGTGTAGCCTTCTCCAACCTGTGGAGCCCCCCAGAAGTTTTGGACTTCAACTCCCATCAGCTCCTAGTCAGCATGATCAATAGTCAGGAATGCTGTGAGTTGTAATCCAAAACATCTGGGAAGAGGCAGGTTGGGGAAAGCTGCCATAGTGGATCAGTCTGCACAGAATGTTAACAGGAACATTGAATACACAGACAGTGATAATATAATGATAGTACTATACTCAGTGCTATAAGGTCTCTTTTGGAGCAATGTGTTCAATGTCATAAGTTAAATAATGTTGGCTTATGTTCCAGTCAGGCCTCTTGGGAGAGGGGTGGGTGGGAGGGATCTGTTGCATCCGGTAAGAAAGGCAGGAGTGAGATACCAACTACTAAGAACCTAAGAAGAGCCCTGATGCTGGATCAGACCAAGGGTCCATCTAGTCCAGCACTCTGTTCACACAGTGGCCAACTAGCTATTGGCCAGGGATGAACAAGCAGGACATGGTGCAACAGCACCCTCCCACCCATGTTCCCCAGCAACTGGTGCACCCAAGCTTACTGCCTCGAACACAACCATCAGGGCTAGTAGCCATGGATAGCCTTTGCCTCCAGGAATTTATCCAACCCCTTTTAAAGCCATCCAGATTGGTGGCCGTCACTACATCTTGTGGTAGTTTAACTCTGTGCTGTGTGAAGTAGTCCTTCCTTTTATTTGTCCTGGATCTCCCACCAATCAGCTTCATGGGATGACCCCGGATTCTAGTATTTTGAGAGAGGGAGAACAATGTTTCCCTATCCACATTGTCTGTACCATGCATAATTTTGTACACTTCTATCATGTCTCCCCTTAGCCTCCTTTTTCCAAGCTAAACAATCCCAGTTGATGTAACCTTCCCTCATAACAGAGATGCTTCAGCCCCTTAATCATTTTAGTTGCTCTTTTCTGCACTTTTTCCAGCTCTATAATATCCCTTTTTAGGTGTGGCGACCAGAACTGTACACAGTATTCTAAGTGTGGTCGCACCATAGATTTGTGTAAGGGCAGTATGATACTGGCCATGTGATTCACAATTTCTTTTATTATCATGCCTAACATGGAGTTTGCCTTCTTTACAGCGGATGCACACTGGGTGGACATTTTCGTCCAGCTGTCCACCACAATCCCAAGATCTCTTTCTTGTTCAATCACCGCCAGCTCAGATCCCATTAGGTTATACTTGAAGTTGGGTTTTTTCTGCCCCAATGTGAATCACCTTACACTTGCTTACATTGAACCACATCTGCCATTTGGACACCCACTCTCCCAGCTTAGAGAGATCTCTTTGGAGCTCTTCACAATCCCTTTGTGTTTTAACAACCTTAAATAATTTGGTGTCGTCGGCAAACTTGGCCACTTCACTGCTCACTCCTAATTCCCGATCATTTATGAACAATATATATATATATATATATAATTTATTTATAGTTGTAAAGAATTGGTCCCAATACTGATCACTTTATTTTAATAAGTACCAAACTAACAATAGCAGGACTTAGCAGTTCTCTTTCTTTAGCTGGCCGTATTCCCAGCTGTTTAAAAAGTGTTGTACTGCCTAATAAGATATTGCAGGATTGAATGCAATATGGGCTATATCCCCCTTCTGATATGCAGAGGGCAGTACATGCAATAGGAACAGTCATAGGGATCACAGATTCGGTTGCTTGTTTGCCTGCTGGCCTGTATCCTGTTAGAAAAGGGGGGGGGCGTTATGAAGATAGGAATGTATTAAGTATCACTGAGTTCTCAAATCTCATTCCTGGGAATACTTGAACTTCTGAGTGGGTGTTCTTGCATAATATAAATCTGTGCATGTGAAGAGCGGACCCTGCTGTTTCTCTTTAATTACAGGCACAGTGGGAAGTGGCTATTGCTGATACTAATAATTTCTGGGAAGGGACTTCAATGTGCTTTCACTTTAGCCATCCAACACATTGATACTCACCACTGGATTCATGTGGCGAGATCCCAGTACTGAGACCATCTTGATGAGATTATTATGAAAGGGATTCTTTTGTGGCTCAAGTCTCTTCATAGGAAAAAGCATCCAATGAGAAGCACGTTTGTAACTATTATTTAGGCTGAAACAGGATTCGTGTGACTTGCGATCCCAATTACTGTTTTTGTGAGTGTGGGAAAGGGAGAGAATTGGGTGGCAGAGAAAAAAAGGGATGCTCCCTCCCTTCTTGTGATGTCGCTCCCTCTGCTAGTGTGAATTAATTCCCACTATCATTTTCTCCAAAGGAATATAGCCCTCAACTTAAAATGCAGCCGTCTATTTACAAAAAGCCTAGCACATTGCTCATAATAAGCACATGAACTAGCCCAGCCTTGTCATTAAGCTCACGAAACTAACTTGCCAGATTTTTGTTTTTTTTAGTTTTACTAGTCTGCTTTTCACTCAGAAAAAGGGAGGGAGGGAGGGAGGGACTCCTAAGAAGAAGAAAAAAGAGGCTACTTTAAACAAAAACCTAAAATGATTTGCAGGCTTGGTTTCCGTGTTGGGCATGGAGGAAGGTGCTTCCCTTCCTCAACACTTAAAAAACAGGATACCTGAGGGAATGGCAGCCCCTTGCATTTCCATGCTGGGTGCAGAGTTAGGGCTCTTTGCTTCCTTCCAGCCCAGCGTAGAAATGGAAGTGACTCCCAGAGGTTGGGAGGCAGGCAAAGTGCCTTCCTTCATGCCCAGCAGAGAAATGTGAGGGGGGACAGAAAACTTTGTCCACCCTCCAGCAACCCACTTACCTGCATATAATTCCTTGTTGCCTAGGGTGACCAAGCAAGTGATTAAATGAACTAGCCTAAGCTGAGCACCTTAAAGCATGTTTGTGTTTTAATGAGTATCTTAAATGAGTGTGCGCGCACACATGTATATAATAGGACGTAAAATATATTTAACTCCAGAGTTGATTTTAAATCGTGATTTAAACCACTTCTCTAAAGAAATAAATTTTAATTATTTTAATCCCAATTTAAATAACTAGTGAGGAAGATTCTATTTAATCATCATTTTTTAGTAGAAGTACATTACTTGGGCAGTTTCAGCAACAGCAGGTACAGAAACAAAATATTCCCAGATGGGGTCTCTCTTATGGCTTGCTGCTGCCATGTTAGGTATTTCCCTTCTACAGTGGAGGATCCGTGCAGCAGAAGTTCCTCAGGAGTCAAGATTGCATGAATATGTTATGTTCACTTCTGGTTTCGTTTTTTATTCCCTTCCCCATGCCTTGCATTTATATGTAGACGCTCCTCCTTTTTTCATATCTACTCCATTTCCTAGAATTCTTTATTCAATCCAATTTAATTTTTTAAAAAATCCAATTTTTTTTTTAATTCCAGATGTGCTGAGTTGTGTAATAGGTGCCAAACCATCTCTCTACCCATACTACGAAAAGGAGGATATTCAAACCACAGTCAAATGATTTTGAAATCTGTTGACATCTAGAGTATTGCGTCCAGTTCTGGGCTCCACAATTCAAGAAGGACGCAGACAAGCTGGAGCATGTTCAGAGGAGGGCAACCAGGTTGATCAGGGGTCTGGAAACAAAGCCCTATGAAGAGAGACTGAAAGAACGGGGCCTGTTTAGCCTGGAGAAGAGAAGATTGAGGGGAGACATGATAGCATTCTTCAAATACTTAAAAGGTTGTCACACAGAGGAGGGCCAGGATCTCTTCTCGATCCTCCCAGAGTGCAGGACATGGAATAACGGGCTCAAGTTAAAGGAAGCCAGATTCCAGCTGGACATCAGGAAAAGCTTAATGACTGTTAGAGCAGTACGACAATGAAACCAGTTCCCTAGGGAGGTTGTGGGCTCTCCCACACTAGAGGCCTTCGAGAGGCAGCTGGACAACCACCTGTCAGGGATGCTTTAGGGTGGATTCCTGCATTGAGCAGGGGGTTGGAATCGATGGCCTTGTAGGACCCTTCCAACTCTGCTATTCTATGATTCTATGACTCCATTCATTGAGGGGAAGAACTGTTGAGTAGGCGGAGGGAGAAAGGAAACAGAGAGTCTTTGAGCATACCCCAAATAACTTGTATTCTTGGGCAGCCAACTTGCAAGCTGCTGCATTATGGTGGTTGAGATGTCTACTGGTTGAGTGGAAATTTCAGCATCTGGTGCATCTGGATCCTTGTTGCCTGCAGAACAACACTGGTTATGATTTCTGATTACAAAAGGGGTTATGGTTTTGATAGGTAGGTCTTCTGTGGCAGAGATAGAACTACAAAATACAGAGCTGCTGTTGAGTTGTG